>NC_139699.1:14843999-15578999 GCF_964188405.1 Protomyctophum parallelum
ATGTCCCTATGGGGGACATGGGGACATCCCTATGTCCCTATGGGGGACATGGGGACATCCCTATGTCCCTATGTCCCCCCATAGGGACATCCCTATGTCCCTATGTCCCCCCATAGGGACATCCCCATAGGGACATCCCTATGTCCCTATGGGGGACATGGGGACATCCCCATAGGGACATCCCCATAGGGACATCCCCATAGGGTCATCCCTATGTCCCTATGTCCCCCCATAGGGACATCCCTATGTCCCCCCCATAGGGACATCCCTATGTCCCCCCATAGGGACATCCCTATGTCCCTATGTCCCCCCATAGGGACATCCCCATAGGGACATCCCTATGTCCCTATGGGGGACATGGGGACATCCCCATAGGGACATCCCTATGGATCCAGGGAGGTATTAGACGTTTGAGGCTGAGGGCTCTGAGCCACTCTGGTATACTGATATTGTGCATGTTGGCTCACTGGAAACACTCTGCTACCCCAGTGGTCCTTGAGTGGGTTCCAAATGGGTGTGTTAAGGCTCATACATAGTCTGGATTTTCGGTGGTTAGGTGACCACCGAACTACAACATGGCGTCACAAGCCGCGGTGAAGAGCAAACCACCGCCACCGCCTCAGCCCTTCTCTCTGTTTTTACTCACCACCGCTCAACGTTATTTCAGCTCCGGTGGTCAGCTCACCACCGGAGCGGTGGTCACCTCACCACCGAAAATCCAGACTATGAATAGGCCTTAAGTAATGGGGGTCCTTGACATTTTTTTTGAGAACCACTGCACAGTAAATGGTATCATAATCAGTACCATAGGTAACACCTGTGAAGTAGGAATACTTCTTTCCAAAATGGCTGCTGTGCGCATATAGGCTATACACTATTCTGCCATACAGTATTGCACATTCAGTGCCGTCACCTTTTCACTAAAAGATGATGTTTTCCCCAAGGAAGGATATCTCTCACCAACGTCTCTGAGCGAAAGGACAAGATGAGGCTGGGAATGACCCTGACGTCCAACCCCAAAGACAACAGCTTTGTGGTCAGTGTTGATTCTGTTGACTAGACTAAGACAAAATGACCGAAAGACTAAGATTTTGTCGACTATAAGACTAGGCTAAGACTAAATGATGTCAGATGACTAAATAGGACTAATACAAAATGGTGTGTTCAAAAGACAAAATGAAATTTTGATGAAATTGGAAGTTAATTGTTTTTGATCGTGAACTTATATGTTTAGAATTGGGGAATACACAGATATACAGTTACTGTACACTAGTACATTTGACATACTGTAAGAGTTGAATGGCCACCATGTAGACATATATTTCTGGTATAAATAATTGTGTTTTGGTTTCAGCCAGGAATGTGGGCTTGGCTGCAATTTGCAACACTAGATTGTTTTATCTAATGGGTTGGATCTAGAGTTGAATCAACAGCTCCATTGACAGCCCATTCATCTACGTTAAACTCACCAACACTGCAGCTGTATGGAATGTATTGACAGAAAGTATCTCATAATAACATCAGGTGGACTTTTATGAAATACAGAATGAGGATAATTCAAGCTTTCCAGCTGCAAATTAATTAGTTGGTGAGTTTAACGTTGTATAATACGATCAGATAGAACTCTAGATTCAACAACCCATTTAAACAATCTAGCGTCGCAATAAAAGGACCACTACGGTCATATGAGTATAAATACTTCACTATAGTCGTATGCGTATAAATACTTGTTCAATGTTTCAGGCCTGTGGGCCTCTATGGTCCTATGAGTATAAATACTTGTTCTATGTTTCAGGCCTGTGGGCCTCTATGATCATATGAGTATAAATACTTGTTCTATGTTTCAGGCCTGTGGGCCTCTCTGGTCATATGAGTATAAATACTTGTTCTATGTTTCAGGCCTGTGGGCCTCTATGGTCCTATGAGTATAAATACTTGTTCTATGTCTCAGGCCTGTGGGCCTCTATGGTCCTATGAGTATAAATACTTGTTCTATGTTTCAGGCCTGTGGGCCTCTATGGTCCTATGAGTATAAATACTTGTTCTATGTTTCAGGCCTGTGGGCCTCTGTGGTCCTATGAGTATAAATACTTGTTCTATGTTTCAGGCCTGTGGGCCTCTGTGGTCCTATGAGTATAAATACTTGTTCTATGTTTCAGGCCTGTGGGCCTCTGTGGTCCTATGAGTATAAATACTTGTTCTATGTTCCAGGCCTGTGGGCCTCTGTGGTCCTATGAGTATAAATACTTGTTCTATGTTTCAGGCCTGTGGGCCTCTGTGGTCCTATGAGTATAAATACTTGTTCTATGTTTCAGGCCTGTGGGCCTCTGTGGTCCTATGAGTATAAATACTTGTTCTATGTTTCAGGCCTGTGGGCCTCTGTGGTCCTATGAGTATAAATACTTGTTCTATGTTTCAGGCCTGTGGGCCTCTGTGGTCCTATGAGTATAAATACTTGTTCTATGTTTCAGGCCTGTGGGCCTCTGTGGTCCTATGAGTATAAATACTTGTTCTATGTTCCAGGCCTGTGGGCCTCTGTGGTCCTATGAGTATAAATACTTGTTCTATGTTTCAGGCCTGTGGGCCTCTGTGGTCCTATGAGTATAAATACTTGTTCTATGTTTCAGGCCTGTGGGCCTCTATGGTCATATGAGTATAAATACTTGTTCTATGTTCCAGGCCTGTGGGCCTCTGTGGTCCTATGAGTATAAATACTTGTTCTATGTTTCAGGCCTGTGGGCCTCTGTGGTCCTATGAGTATAAATACTTGTTCTATGTTTCAGGCCTGTGGGCCTCTGTGGTCCTATGAGTATAAATACTTGTTCTATGTTTCAGGCCTGTGGGCCTCTGTGGTCCTATGAGTATAAATACTTGTTCTATGTTTCAGGCCTGTGGGCCTCTGTGGTCCTATGAGTATAAATACTTGTTCTATGTTCCAGGCCTGTGGGCCTCTATGGTCCTATGAGTATAAATACTTGTTCTATGTTCCAGGCCTGTGGGCCTCTGTGGTCCTATGAGTATAAATACTTGTTCTATGTTCCAGGCCTGTGGGCCTCTGTGGTCCTATGAGTATAAATACTTGTTCTATGTTCCAGGCCTGTGGGCCTCTATGGTCCTATGAGTATAAATACTTGTTCTATGTTCCAGGCCTGTGGGCCTCTGTGGTCCTATGAGTATAAATACTTGTTCTATGTTTCAGGCCTGTGGGCCTCTGTGGTCCTATGAGTATAAATACTTGTTCTATGTTCCAGGCCTGTGGGCCTCTGTGGTCCTATGAGTATAAATACTTGTTCTATGTTCCAGGCCTGTGGGCCTCTATGGTCATATGAGTATAAATACTTGTTCTATGTTCCAGGCCTGTGGGCCTCTGTGGTCCTATGAGTATAAATACTTGTTCTATGTTTCAGGCCTGTGGGCCTCTATGGTCCTATGAGTATAAATACTTGTTCTGTTTCAGGCCTGTGGGCCTCTGTGGTCCTATGAGTATAAATACTTGTTCTATGTTCCAGGCCTGTGGGCCTCTATGGTCCTATGAGTATAAATACTTGTTCTATGTTCCAGGCCTGTGGGCCTCTGTGGTCCTATGAGTGTGGCAGCTCATACTACAGCACGGGGATCTGTTCCAGAGTCAACGCCAGCTTTAAGTTCTCCAGAACCATCGCTCCAGCCTTTCAGAGTAAGCTTTAAATCTCCCATAGAACCTTTCATACAATTTACAATTTAGGCATTTAGCAGACGCTCTTAATCCAGAGCGACTTACATTAAGCAAGAACAAAAAAGCATGGGAATACATCACATAAAAAGCATTTATCATGAGACATGCGTAAGCTAAGAACGTAACAGTGTAATATCTATATGAAACTATACATATAAACTATACATATATACTATACTACTATACTATACTAAGAACGTAACAGTGGAATATCTATATAATTAAACTATACATATAAACTATACATATATACTATACTATGCTATGCTATACATATGTACTATGACGTGCTATGACTACATACAATGCAATTATAGTGCTGTCTACATAACATGCTATAAGTCATAGGTTTAAGTTCTCCATAGAACCTTTCATAGTAAGGTTTAAGTTCTCCATAGAACCTTTCATAGTAAGGTTTAAGTTCTCCATAGAAAGGGTTTAAACTTTAAAGATAGAGTGCCGTGATTCTTGTATTCTTTCCAGGTGTTTCATGTGTTTATGAGGTGACAGTACTCCATTAGAGCCCTTGGTGTGGTTGTTATGTGCAACAATGTCTTCCCTAGTTTGTATTTAGGGTTTCTTCCTGGATGCTGAAACCTTGACAGTCAAACGTGCCAATGAAATAAAGAGTGATATGTGACATCACAATGTCATCCCCTCGCCTAACCCCTCCGCCTTTATCAACAGCTGTGGGTGTGGCTTCAGTACAGGTGGATCACCACCCATCACCCCCCACTAGGCAAACCAGGCATACTTAATGAACTTAATGAACTGCTGGGCGTGTCCACAGAAAAACTCAATTTTAACAATTAGTGTACACATTTTGAAAAAAAAACGTTGTGCTTATATAATAATCATGATCATGTTTTAGGGTGGAAAATCATGGCACGCCATCTTAAGTTAGACTTGTGGAATTATTAATTTCCTCATTTCTGTTTCTTTTCAAATGCAAACACAATAAGATCCTTAGTGCTCATTTAAATTGTTGGAAAGAGAAAAAAAATACTGACATGTTATTTATTTGTAACGAATGTGATGAAGACGTTGATGTTTCTCCTCAGGGTGTGAGACCTAATGTGATGAAGACATGTTTCTCCTCAGGGTGTGAGACCTAATGTGATGAAGACATGTTTCTCCTCAGGGTGTGAGACTTAATGTGATGAAGACATGTTTCTCCTCAGGGTGTGAGACATAATGTGATGAAGACATGTTTCTCCTCAGGGTGTGAGACATAATGCGATGAAGACATGTTTCTCCTCAGGGTGTGAGACTTAATGTGATGAAGACATGTTTCTCCTCAGGGTGTGAGACCTAATGTGATGAAGACATGATGTTTCTCCTCAGGGTGTGAGACCTAATGTGATGAAGACATGTTTCTCCTCAGGGTGTGAGACCTAATGTGATGAAGACATGATGTTTCTCCTCAGGGTGTGAGACCTAATGTGATGAAGACATGTTTCTCCTCAGGGTGTGAGACCTAATGTGATGAAGACATGTTTCTCCTCAGGGTGTGAGACCTAATGTGATGAAGACATTTTTCTCCTCAGGGTGTGAGACATAATGTGATGAAGACATGTTTCTCCTCAGGGTGTGAGACCTAATGTGATGAAGACATGTTTCTCCTCAGGGTGTGAGACCTAATGTGATGAAGACATGTTTCTCCTCAGGGTGTGAGACTTAATGTGATGAAGACATTTTTCTCCTCAGGGTGTGAGACCTAATGTGATGAAGACATGTTTCTCCTCAGGGTGTGAGACCTAATGTGATGAAGACATGTTTCTCCTCAGGGTGTGAGACATAATGTGATGAAGACATGTTTCTCCTCAGGGTGTGAGACCTAATGTGATGAAGACATGTTTCTCCTCAGGGTGTGAGACCTAATGTGATGAAGACATGTTTCTCCTCAGGGTGTGAGACTTAATGTGATGAAGACATGTTTCTCCTCAGGGTGTGAGACCTAATGTGATGAAGACATGATGTTTCTCCTCAGGGTGTGAGACCTAATGTGATGAAGACATGTTTCTCCTCAGGGTGTGAGACCTAATGTGATGAAGACATGATGTTTCTCCTCAGGGTGTGAGACCTAATGTGATGAAGACATGTTTCTCCTCAGGGTGTGAGACCTAATGTGATGAAGACATGTTTCTCCTCAGGGTGTGAGACCTAATGTGATGAAGACATGATGTTTCTCCTCAGGGTGTGAGACCTAATGTGATGAAGACATGATGTTTCTCCTCAGGGTGTGAGACCTAATGTGATGAAGACATGTTTCTCCTCAGGGTGTGAGACCTACATGGACATCATGATCGTCCTGGACGGTTCCAACTCCATCTATCCTTGGAATGAAATCCAGGCTTTTCTCATCAACATTCTGCAGAAGTTCTACATCGGACCAGGTCAGATACAGGTGTGTGTGTAAAGATGTTCACTCATTGGACCAGGTCAGATGCAGGTGTGTGTGTGTGTGTGTGTGTGTGTGTGTGTGTGTGTGTGTGTGTGTGTGTGTGTGTGTGTGTGTGTGTGTGTGTGTGTGTGCGTGTGCGCATAATGTTCACTCATTGGACCATGTCAGATACAGTACATACAGTGTGTGTAAATATGGAGGTCTACATTGCATTCTGAAGGATATAATAATAGACGTGCTGCTGAAATAGCCTACCAAACAAAAATGATTCAATAAATATGAATGCACATTATGCTGAGTAAGTTAATGCTTACTATGGAGCTTGACAATGCACATTTTATAATATTGAAATTAGTATATTATTATGCGGATATAGGGAAAGAGACATTACCCCAGGTGAAGGAGTTTAAGTTTCTCGGGTTGGGAACGAGACATTAGTAGAGAAGTTTAAGTATAGCGGAGTCTTGTTCATGAGTGAAAGGAGGACAGAGAAGGAGATCAGCCGATAATCGGAGCGGCAGGGGCGGTATTGCAGTCGCTGTAACGCACTGTTGTGATGAAAACAGAGCTGAGCCAGAAGGCAAAGCTCTCTGTCTACCGAGCAAGTTTCCTTCCTATATGGTCATGAAGTGTTCTTACTCTATAATATGGTCATGAAGTGTTCCTACTCTATATGGTCATGAAGTGTTCCTACTCTATATATGGTCATGAAGTGTCCCTACTCTATATATGGTCATGAAGTGTTCCTACTCTCACCTATGGTTATGAAGTGTTTCTACTCTCACCTATGGTCATGAGGGGTTCTGATCGGAGGATTTTAATGCAAAAGATGAGTCAATAAAAGTACTTGAGAAAAAGTCTGGTCTGATGGAAAATTTATTCCACAAAGTAAGATGTACCGTACAAATTATGAAGTCACGACCGCTCAGATTGAGTCGTCGGGGCCACATGAAGTAACAATATGGTTTCACCTGCTTATATCAAAGCACATTTTCAGAGAAATGGGTGGGTCCGGCACATTGCATGGCTGGGCAGTAACAGTTTGGGCTGGTTCAAACTAGTTGCGTGCCTGGCCGTACAAAGCCCATTGATAGATGTAGCAGTGTCGTGACCTTGGAGAAGGCAGGGGAGGTGCTGTGTGAGAATTATTACACGCAGCATCTGTGCCCACGCCTCTCTGAAAGGCCTCTGACAGTGCCTTCTTGACAAAGGTGCTCACTGGAGACCTATTTGTAATCAGCATTGGAATTTGAGAACAACATGTTAAAAGATACCAAAATAGGGAAATTAGTGAATATGAACATGGGGATTATTATATTCCCTCCAATCAGAAGTTACTAATGTTGCTCTGGAGAGGGAAGGATGGAGCTGTTGCCCCCGCGACCCGACTCCGGATAAGCGGTTGAAGATGGTTGTATTCTCCTCCGCGTCATCAGTGCCCATACCCGAGGCGGGGTTGGCAAAAGGGCCTTTCTGTGTGGAGTTTGCATGTTCTCCCCGTACCCTCACAAAAAACATGCAGTAATCCTGGTCCGGTAAGCCTGGGAAAAAGGAACTGTTTGGAATAACGTTCCTTCCACGCGCTACGTCCAACCAGGGAAACTCCCCCCTGTCACGTGTAGGAGGAGCAACTTGGACACTCAGCCATGAAGGAAGCATGAGTTCAAGTCCGTTGCTCTCCCCAGGTTGGCGGAGCGTTGACACCGGGGTGAAAAATGGGTTACAAAATGGTGTTGTATTATTTAACGGTTCCATCGTTGTGTGTGTCTTCAGGTCGGGGTGGTCCAGTACGGGGAGAAGGTGGTCCTTGAGTTAACCCATTCTGAACGGGAACCCATTTTGGTGTTAGCATCATGTTATGCTTTAGCTATTGAAAAATAGCAGATCTATAAGCTCATAGCGCGCCACTGTCTGCTATTTTTGAAAAATCGAAGAGCGACTGACATTTTTAGAATCTGATCTCAGGTCAGAATGGGTTAATCAGACCAGTGTGTGTCCAGTGGAAACCTCGTATGAATCTGATCTCAGGTCAGAATGGGTTAACGGTTCCATCGTTGTGTGTGTCTTCAGGTCGGGGTTGTCCAGTACGGGGAGAAGGTGGTCCCTGAGTTAACGGTTCCATCACTGTGTGTGTCTTCAGGTCGGGGTTGTCCAGTACGGGGAGAAGGTGGTCCCTGAGTTAACGGTTCCATCACTGTGTGTGTCTTCAGGTCGGGGTTGTCCAGTACGGGGAGAAGGTGGTCCTTGAGTTAACGGTTCCATCGTTGTGTGTGTCTTCAGGTCGGGGTGGTCCAGTACGGGGAGAAGGTGGTCCCTGAGTTAACGGTTCCATCACTGTGTGTGTCTTCAGGTCGGGGTTGTCCAGTACGGGGAGAAGGTGGTCCTTGAGTTAACGGTTCCATCGTTGTGTGTGTCTTGAGGTCGGGGTGGTCCAGTACGGGGAGAAGGTGGTTGTATTAGTTAACGGTTCCATCACTGTGTGTGTCTTCAGGTCGGGGTTGTCCAGTACGGGGAGAAGGTGGTCCCTGAGTTAACGGTTCCATCACTGTGTGTGTCTTCAGGTCGGGGTTGTCCAGTACGGGGAGAAGGTGGTCCCTGAGTTAACGGTTCCATCACTGTGTGTGTCTTCAGGTCGGGGTTGTCCAGTACGGGGAGAAGGTGGTCCCTGAGTTAACGGTTCCATCACTGTGTGTGTCTTCAGGTCGGGGTTGTCCAGTACGGGGAGAAGGTGGTCCCTGAGTTAACGGTTCCATCACTGTGTGTGTCTTCAGGTCGGGGTTGTCCAGTACGGGGAGAAGGTGGTCCTTGAGTTAACGGTTCCATCACTGTGTGTGTCTTCAGGTCGGGGTGGTCCAGTACGGGGAGAAGGTGGTTGTATTAGTTAACGGTTCCATCGTTGTGTGTGTCTTCAGGTCGGGGTGGTCCAGTACGGGGAGAAGGTGGTCCCTGAGTTAACGGTTCCATCACTGTGTGTGTCTTCAGGTCGGGGTGGTCCAGTACGGGGAGAAGGTGGTTGTATTAGTTAACGGTTCCATCGTTGTGTGTGTCTTCAGGTCGGGGTGGTCCAGTACGGGGAGAAGGTGGTTGTATTAGTTAACGGTTCCATCGTTGTGTGTGTCTTCAGGTCGGGGTGGTCCAGTACGGGGAGAAGGTGGTTGTATTAGTTAACGGTTCCATCACTGTGTGTGTCTTCAGGTCGGTGTGGTCCAGTACGGGGAGAAGGTGGTCCATGAGTTCCAACTCAGTGATTACAAGTCGGTGGAAGAAGTGGTGAAGAGAGCACGCAGCATCGAGCAGAGAGGAGGAGAGGAGACCAACACGGCTCTGGGCATCAACATCGCACGGTACTAATATCATTATTACACACTATTAATATCATATCTGCATTAACATCGCACGGTACTAATATCATTATTACATAACATTGCATGGTACTAATATCATTATTACACACTATTAATATCATGTCTGCATTAATATTGCACGGTACTAATATCATTATTACATAATATTAATATCATGTCTGCATTAACATCGCACGGTACTAATATCATTATTACATGCTATTAATATCATATCTGCATTAACATTGCATGGTACTAATATCATTATTACATGCTATTAATATCATATCTGCATTAATATCGCATGGTACTAATATCATTATTACATGCTATTAATATCATATCTGCATTAATATCGCATGGTACTAATATCATTATTACATGCTATTAATATCATATCTGCATTAACGTCGCATGGTACAGAATTATATGCAACATATCTGCATTAATGTTGCACGGTAGGGAACACTGTGACGCCCCCTAGGGGACACGGTGGCGCAGTCGGTAGCGCTGTCGTCTCACAGCTAGAAGGTCCTGCAGGGTTCCATTCCATTTACAATTTAGTCATTTAGTAATCACTTGTAATCCGATCGAAAATAAAAAAAAAGTCTCATTTTACGAGACCACTAAAAAAATATTTTTTTTAAACGAGAAATGTCGAAATATATTAATGTATGCAGTCAATACTTGGTCTGGGCTACTTTTGAAAAAAAAAAATTCATCAATGGGGCGTGGCATGGAGGTGATCAGCCTATGGCACTGTTGAGGTGTTATGGAAGCCCAGGTTTGTTTGATAACATCCATAAATATATTTTTTTGTCTCATGTCTCACACCTTCCTCTTGACAATACAACCTATTCTGTGGGGTTCAGGTCAGGTCAGTTGGCTGGTCAGTTAAGCACAGTATTACCATGATCAGTACACCAGTTACTAGTAGTTTTAACACAGTAATACCATGGTCAGTACACCAGTTACTAGTAGTTTTAACACAGTAATACCATGGGCAGTACACCAGTTACTAGTAGTTTTAACACAGTAATACCATGGTCAGTACACCAGTTACTAGTAGTTTTAACACAGTAATACCATGGTCAGTACACCAGTTACTAGTAGTTTTAACACAGTAATACCATGGGCAGTACACCAGTTACTAGTAGTTTTAGCTCTGTGGGCAGGTGCCAAGTGCTGCTGGAAAAGGAAAATCAGCATCAACATAAAGCTTGTCAATGTACTGAGGCACACAGTGCTGTAAAATATCATAATAGATGGTTATGTTGATACTCTGGACAAAACACAGTGATGATTTTGGCCATGTTATCTGCTGGTGTTGATCACTGACAGTGAAAACTTTACAGCCATCTTTTTAGAGTACATTGTGCTTCAGTATGTTGACAAGCTTCATGGAGATGCTTGTCCTTTCCAGCTCGATTTGTCACCTGCCCACAGTGCCAAAACTACTAGTAACTGATGTACTGACCATGGTATTACTGTGTTAAAACTACTAGTAACTGGTGTACTGACCATGGTATTACTGTGCTTAACTGACCAGCCAACTGGCCTGACCTGAACCCCACAGAGAATCTAGGTATTGTCATGAGGAAGGTGTGAGACATGAGATTCAACAACACAAATGCATTTACGGCTGTTATAAAAGCAAACCTGGGCTTCCATAACACCTCAACAGTGACAAAGGCTGATCACCTCCATGCCACGCCCCATTGATGACATAATTTGTTCAAAAGTAGCCCAGACCAAGTATTGACTTGGACTCCTCATGCATAGTAGGAAGCATGAGGTCATTCCGTTGCTCTTCCTATATGGCATAGGAAGTGTAGCGTCCAGGATTACAAATTGGGAAGCAAAAATCGTGGGAAATAAACTACACATTTTGCCACAACTCCGAGGGGTTCATAATAATGCAACTACGCGTGTTATTAAACTACAGCTCCGAGGGCTTCAAGCAAGGCGGTCGGCGAGGTGCCAAGAAGGTGATGATCGTGATAACGGACGGAGAGTCACATGACAGCCCGGACCTGCAGCAGGCCATCGAGGACAGCGAGAAGGAAGGCATCACGCGCTACGCCATCGCTGTGAGTATAATTATCCTAGCATCACGCGCTATGCCATCGCTGTGAGTATAATTATCCTAGCATCACGCGCTATGCCATCGCTGTGAGTATAATTATCCTAGCATCACTCTACTACGCCATCGCTGTGAGTATAATTATCCTATAGCATCACGCGCTATGCCATCGCTGTGAGTATAATTATCCTAGCATCACACGCTACGCCATCGCTGTGAGTATAATTATCCTAGCATCACGCGCTATGCCATCGCTGTGAGTATAATTATCCTAGCATCACACGCTACGCCATCGCTGTGGGTATAATTATCCTAGCATCACACGCTGCGCCATCGCTGTGAGTATAATTATCCTAGCATCACGTTACATGCCTAGTTTTGAACTAATCTCCGTAGGTTCTTGGCTACTACAACCACCATCAACCCTGAAACGTTCTGAACTAATCTCCGTAGGTCCTTGGCTACTACAACCACCATCAACCCTAAAACGTTCTGAACTAATCTCCGTAGGTCCTTGGCTACTACAACCACCATCAACCCTAAAACGTTCTGAACTAATCTCCGTAGGTCCTTGGCTACTACAACCACCATCAACCCTGAAACGTTCTGAACTAATCTCCGTAGGTCCTTGGCTACTACAACCACCATCAACCCTAAAACGTTCTGAACTAATCTCCGTAGGTCCTTGGCTACTACAACCACCATCAACCCTAAAACGTTCTGAACTGATCTCCGTAGGTTCTTGGCTACTACAACCGACGAGGCATCAACCCCGAGGCCTTCCTCAACGAGATCAAGTACATCGCCAGCGACCCGGACGACAAACACTTCTTCAACGTGACGGACGAGTCTGCTCTGAAGGACATCGTGGACGCGCTCGGGGAACGCATCTTCAGTCTTGAAGGTTTGACCTATGACCTAGGTCATTTGACCTATGACCCCAAATGCACACTGATTTGTATATTTATATAACCTATACTGCTGTGGATGAAGTAATTTAAGTGAACAGGTTACCGTGGCTTTTGGCCAAACAAGGCATGAGTTATGCTTGTTCAAAGTGCCTGCTATATATTTATCCCCTCCTATTCCCAGCTTTGTGTGATTGTGTGTACCCCATATAGGTTAGATTTGATTGGCTGAGTATGAAATGTTATGTATGATGGACTGGTCAGAGCGCCCCTCACTTCACACGTGAGTGTGATTTTTTCGGCCCCCAAACTCTGGAATGAACTCCCCAACCATCTCAGAGCTGCTCCCTCTCTCCTCTCCTTCAAAACCTCACTTAAAACCCACCTCTTCAGAATAGCTTTCCCCAGTTGAGGTCTCCTTTATCTTTTTATCTTTTTAACCCTGTATCTGTTATGTTTTAGCTTTGATCTTTTTTCTTAATAAAGTCTGTTCCTGGTGTTCCCATGTAAAGCGCTTTGGGTATTTAGAAAAGCGCTATATAAATCTGAGCTATTATTATTATTATTATTATTATTTTCTTTATTAAAGGATTTAGAACAGCAGCCGTAACATATAGGGTTATAGGCCCTTCCAGCTTGTCCCCTCAGTCATTTGAAAACCATGTAGCGAGTTTTTCAGGTGCCGACAACATATTTGATGTTTGTGTTTACCTATTGGTAGACAAAACAGGAAAGGGCGCACACCAGTGTTGGTGAGGTGCTGGCCTAAGGCAGTAAATAACACACCAGTGTTGGTGAGGTGCTGGCCTAAGGCAGTAAATAACACACCAGTGTTGGTGAGGTGCTGGCCTAAGGCAGTAAATAACACACCAGTGTTGGTGAGGTGCTGGCCTAAGGCAGTAAATAACACACCAGTGTTGGTGAGGTGCTGGCCTAAGGCAGTAAATAACACACCAGTGTTGGTGAGGTGCTGGCCTAAGGCAGTAAATAAGTAAAAATTAGAAAAAGGCCGCACACGTAGCCACAATGCTGTATATTTATTATTATATATATATACGTTTCGACCTAGGAGGTGTTCTTAGTAGGTCTTCTTCATTCCCTGAAGAAGAGGAATAATAATATACGTTGGATAATAATAAATATACAGCATCGTGGCTACGTGTGTCTCTTTTTTATTTTTTTGTATTTGTTTACCTATTGACCAATAAGAATGGTTCTTGTTTACCCAGGGACTAATCAGAATCTTTGTTGTTCACCCAGGGACCAATAAGAATGGGACAGCGTTTGGCCTCCAGATGTCTCAGGCTGGCTTCTCCTCACACATTGTAGAGGTAACACACACACACGCACACGCACACGCACGCACACGCACACGCACACACACACCCGTTACCCGCTGGGAGTTTTGTGGTGAGAAGTCAGAAATGAAGAGCTTAGTATATCCATCTGATCAAAACCACGGAGAGCGCCCTAGATTAGGAGAGACGAGGCATTCTTTCTGCAGCGGTAAACAGGGAAGTGACCGGGACCGCGGATGAACGAAGAGCAAAGAGTATGGCCTTGGAGGCCTTGGAGGCCAACAAAAGAAAAAAGGGACAACATTCTGAATATTCTTCTCGAGTTTGATATCATTAAAAACGTGCTAGGACGTGTAGTACACACGTCGTACGGTCTGAACCAGTTAATCTGCAAGTTAGTTGATTTGACCCCCAATCCAACCCTTTGATGCCAAACAGGGAGGCATTGGGTCCCATTTTTACAGTCCTTGGTATGACCCGGCCGGGGATCGAACCCCTCTGAGGCCTCTGACAGCCAGAGACGGGCCCTTTTCCACTTCAGCCACACCAGAACGAGAAATAATTCACCACTATAAATCCTATGGGAGACATCATTTGGTGAAAGGCTGAGACCAGGTTGAGACGGCAGCCCTTTAAAAAGACAGGATTGGTTTCCGTTCTAGTTTGTTTTTTGAGGTTTTTTTGGCTCTGTGTGAGAGCAGATAGCAGCAGGTGTGTTGGCGTTCAGACTGACACAGCTGGAGGACTGAAACAAGTCCATACTGTACAATCCTGACTGTTCATTTAACAGCCTTGCAGATCCTTTTTTTTCTCCTTTTTTTTTCAAGAATTAAATTAGCAAAGATTTTGCAGTGCACTATTCGGTGGTCTGGTTGTTTACCTACTGTCTCCACCTAACTTGATGTTTGCAGAATGACAGTTTTAACTGAAGTAGCCAAGGGAGAATCATAAATATATCCCCTTCAGACCATAAGTAAATATAGAGCTTATAGTTGCAGCTGGGCGACAGCTAGCAGTGGTTGGAAATTCTCTTGGATTCCAGGGATAGCACTATGTGCTCAATAAAGGCAACCTGAGTGTTGAAAGTAGGATACGTTATTGGAAGTAATGCTGGGTCTTTTTGAGGAGAAAAACAGGCCCTGGGAGCCCAGATGGTTTTGTCGAAACTTCAAGCATGCCAGTTCAAAATGCTGCTGATGTCATACACATCCTGACGTCGCTCGCAAGTACTTTGGCTTTTTCCTCTGAGTCACTTGCTTCCCTTACTGTACCCTCTACCTTCAAACTGTCTGTCATGTATATAAAAAACACACTATAGTTGTTAAATGTTAAACCCATTTGTTGATATTACTCCTCCAGATTCTGTCCAAAAACATCGTTACACAGTATCTCTATAGAGCGTTGCAGTCCCGCCCCCTACCATGACCCTGATGACCATACCATGATTCTCCGTTCATTTTCCTCATAGACATTTCAGAAATTATATATTTAAAGATGTTTACGCTGCGGACGACTCTTGTCGACTCTTGTCGTGACAAATAATGACAACAAACACTTTTCGGGCCAAACAAAGAATTAGAAAGTAGAAAAAAACGGCAGGTTACAACACCTTTTTTGTTGTTTTTCTTCTATGTAATTATTTGTTTTGTCCAAAATATTGTGTGTGTTGTCATGATTTGTCACGACCCGAGTTGGCTTCGTACGACGCTTAAAAGGTCTTTAAATAAATACTTTTTGAAATGTCTATGGGAAGAATGCATTGTGATTCACTTCCTGGGCCAGGCGTCGTCATGAAAGGGGGCGGGACTGCGACGCTCTATAGTCACGTGTTCAAGACGGATCTGTCCTATATTTCATATTCCATCCTAATTGGCTAACATTGGCTTTCAAAGTTTTCAGGATTGGCCCGTTTTGAACAAAAACCCTCAAATCATGAACGCAGCGTGCATTTTACGTGAAATCTTTCACAGACTTTCTTACTAGGCTAAGAAATAATATCCCACCCTTCTCACATTGGCCTGTTATAGCGCCACCAACAGGTGGATTTTTTGCAAAACACATTTTTGGAACAAAATGCCTCAAATCATCCAATTGCCATCCAAGGTGTAAGAAGAAATGTCACCCTTTTCACATTGGCCCATTATAGCGCCACCAGGAGGCCACAACCTGACCTGCCCTGGTGGAGACCTGTGCCCCGAGGGGCACTTTATCTAGTTCATGTTACTTCTGTGGCCTAACTGATTTATTTGGCAGTTAGCTGACGATCATGCAGGATGCCAACACACATATCGTGACCACATATCTGCAGTATTTTTCCTTAACTTCCCAGTGGAGCCAGAGCACATCATGGTAGGACAGCCATGTCCCTACATAAAAAAAAATAAAGATAGATCTTAGTCTTCAGACTTTATTCAAAATTGCCATAGCGACCGTTTTCACCAAAACAGATATAACCACAAAGGCTATATAAGATCAGAAACTGACGGAGTTTGAGTGTTTGGTGAGCAGACAATTCCATTTCTCAGTACGGAATTGCAAAATGCACCCCAACAACATGTCCTCCCTAACCTTTGGAAAATATGTTGTCTGCATACTGTAGCGTGTATGGAGGGAAGGCAGCTCATTAAGTCATAGAAGGAACCCTATCATTACTGTGTCATAGACTCAAGGTACTCTGAAGTCAAAGTTCTAGTTCCTCTCAGTTTGATGAATTACCTTACGTTTTCTGGTCTCTTTCTTTCGTTAAATAATGGTTTGTTTAAAAAAAAAAAAAAATCACACCCGTATGAAGTGAGGGGCGCTCTTATCATCGTACATCATCATGATGATTATGACGTAAATTCTCCATTTATTGTCAATGGGAATTTAACGAAAATACTGATTTGCTCGTCTACATATGACATAAATTCTCCATTCATTGTCGATGGAATTTAATGTTTGTGTTAGGACAAAGTTTTACACTATAGCTGAATATAGGAGGGGCTAGCACAGAAAAGGCCATTTAGTTCTACAGGATCTCTTCTCCACTAGTCCCTCCCTAACATTTAGTTCTACTGGATCTCTTCTCCACTAGTCCCTCCCTAACATTTAGTTCTACTGGATCTCTTCTCCACTAGTCCCTCCCTAACATTTAGTTCTACTGGATCTCTTCTCCACTAGTCCCTCGCTGACATTTAGTTCCACTGGATCTCTTCTCCACTAGTCCCTCCCTAACATTTAGTTTAACTGGATCTCTTCTCCACTAGTCCCTCCCTGACATTTAGTTCTACTGGATCTCTTCTCCACTAGTCCCTCCCTAACATTTAGTTCTACTGGATCTCTTCTCCACTAGTCCCTCCCCAACATTTAGTTCTACTGGATCACTTCTCCACAAATTGTGATTGGCCGGAATGAGATGACGGATGATGATGTACGATGATAAGAGCGCCCCTCACTTCACACGGGTGTTTTACAGGATGGTATCATAGTGGGTGCCATGGGTGTTTTACAGGATGGTATCATAGTGGGTGCCATGGGTGTTTTACAGGATGGTATCGTAGTGGGTGCCGTGGGTGTTTTACAGGATGGTATCGTAGGATGGGTGCCGTGGGTGTTTTACAGGATGGTATCATAGTGGGTGCCATGGGTGTTTTACAGGATGGTATCATAGTGGGTGCCATGGGTGTTTTACAGGATGGTATCGTAGTGGGTGCCGTGGGTGTTTTACAGGATGGTATCGTAGGATGGGTGCCGTGGGTGTTTTACAGGATGGTATCGTAGTGGGTACCGTGGGTGTTTTACAGGATGGTATCGTAGGATGGGTGCCGTGGGTGTTTTACAGGATGGTATCATAGTGGGTGCCATGGGTGTTTTACAGGATGGTATCATAGTGGGTGCCATGGGTGTTTTACAGGATGGTATCGTAGTGGGTGCCGTGGGTGTTTTACAGGATGGTATCATAGTGGGTGCCATGGGTGTTTTACAGGATGGTATCATAGTGGGTGCCGTGGGTGTTTTACAGGATGGTATCATAGTGGGTGCCATGGGTGTTTTACAGGATGGTATCATAGTGGGTGCCATGGGTGTTTTACAGGATGGTATCGTAGGATGGGTGCCGTGGGTGTTTTACAGGATGGTATCATAGTGGGTGCCGTGGGTGTTTTACAGGATGGTATCGTAGGATGGGTGCCGTGGGTGTTTTACAGGATGGTATCATAGTGGGTGCCATGGGTGTTTTACAGGATGGTATCATAGTGGGTGCCATGGGTGTTTTACAGGATGGTATCATAGTGGGTGCCATGGGTGTTTTACAGGATGGTATCATAGTGGGTGCCATGGGTGTTTTACAGGATGGTATCGTAGTTGGTGCCGTGGGTGTTTTACAGGATGGTATCGTAGTGGGTGCCGTGGGTGTTTTACAGGATGGTATCGTAGTGGGTGCCGTGGGTGTTTTACAGGATGGTATCATAGTGGGTGCCATGGGTGTTTTACAGGATGGTATCATAGTGGGTGCCATGGGTGTTTTACAGGATGGTATCGTAGTGGGTGCCGTGGGTGTTTTACAGGATGGTATCATAGTGGGTGCCGTGGGTGTTTTACAGGATGGTATCATAGTGGGTGCCATGGGTGTTTTACAGGATGGTATCATAGTGGGTGCCGTGGGTGTTTTACAGGATGGTATCATAGTGGGTGCCGTGGGTGTTTTACAGGATGGTATCATAGTGGGTGCCATGGGTGTTTTACAGGATGGTATCATAGTGGGTGCCATGGGTGTTTTACAGCAGGGGTCGGCATCCTTTGTGACATGAAGTATAGGTGTGAGGGGACTTAATTTAACTAACTAAACTTGTGAATTTTAAAGAGAAACAAAACTCTCTTCTGCCATGTGTACCAGTGATCACCCTCCCCTACATGTGCCAATGTTTACAGGATGGTATCATAGTGGGTGCCGTGGGGGCCTACGACTGGAACGGAGCGGTTCTGAAGGAGACCCGCCAGGGGAAAGTCATCCCTCCCAAGTCCTCGTACGCGCAGGAGTTCCCCGAAGAGCTGAAGAACCACGGTGCTTACCTGGGTGAGTAACGTTGAACCAACCAGGTGCTTACCTGGGTGAGTAATGATGCCATGTTGTTTGTTTACTTTAGCTTGCACTGAGGCTACAGCAAGCTACAGCTAGCGACCAGCTACAACATTGACAGCTAGGAATGTAGGATGGATCGGGCAATGCGTAGCAGAGTAGACATTTCATATAGAGATAAACTATAAACCAGCAAAACATGTGCAAAACACGCTGAGATAACGTTTCATTTCATTTTGGCTACATGAATAACTAAAGAGTTATCTCGAGTAATGCTTATTATTATGAAACTATTAGTCATGCTGAGTAAGTAAACGGGACCCGAGTTGTCTCATGAACCCTCGACTAGCCCACTAACCCCAGTAAACAGCTATGGTAATAAATGGCTCGATGTAAACAACAGCGTGCAGCATTAGCTAACTTCTAACTTCTAACTTACCAGTCTGAAAATGCCGTGAACACACAAACATGTGTCTGGGAATGTTGCTGAAAGTGATGTTGTTTCGTCTAACAGCTGAAACCCAAGCCATACGACGTTTCTTTGTTAACTCCGCAACTCCTTGGTGTTGTTTCCAAGCTGGAAATCCAATCTTAATCCCGTCATCGGAAACAATTTGCCTTGCAACTGACAACACTGCACTGGCGTACCATATCTTCTAAACAGAGACGTCAAAGATAGTAGAGAGATGGAAGATGGTATAAAGCCAAAGAAGTTGCTTGCTCAAAAAGATAGTAGATAGATAGAAGATCGTGTACACAGCCCGAGTTCAGCACTTGCTCGACTAGAAGCTCAAGCTAATGACTACAGAGTGACGCAACAAACAACATGGCTCCGTACTTGGCCAAATGTGGGCGGAGTTAGAGGGAGCAGGGAGGAGCACCACCACACTCTTTCTCTATACTATCAAATGAGAAGAAATACTAATAATCTGGTCTCGGTCTCGACTCTTCCTTGGACTTGGTCTTGACTTGGACTGTAAGTGAGGGATGTGTGTGTGAGTGTGAGTGTGCTTGTGCGTGTGCATGTGCGAGGGAGTGTCCGAGCATGCATGCGTACGTGCGTGCACGCTGGTTTTTCACTCATACTGTAACATATGGTGTTTGTGTAACGCGTGGTGTTTGTGTAACATATGGTGTTTGTGTAACGCGTGGTGTTTGTGTCACCAGGCTACACCGTCACGTCGGTGGTGTCGGCCAGGAACGGTCGCCTCCTGGTGGCCGGCGCGCCACGCTTCAACCACACTGGCAAGGTCATCATCTTCACCCTGAAGAACACGGGCAACCTCACCATCCTGCACTCCCTCAAAGGCCTGCAGGTAAGGCAAGGATTGATTGATTGATTGATTGATTGATTGATTGATTTGATTTTGGTGATAAATAAAAAAAAGAGCACAGAGCAACTTTCCGACATACGAGTCGGCATTACCAAGGATCAAAACACAAGAAAGCCTTTTGGATTATTTCAATTTCAGTCCAAAAATAAAAATAAAAATAAACACTACAGCAACAATACATCTATTATTACAATTCGGAGTGAGTTGTGAGCGCACACTGTTTGTTCAGTTCGGCAAGTCATAGACCGTGACGTCATGCCTGCGCCCCGTGATACGTCACCGACCGACACTGCCCCCGCGTTCTCAACCCAGCTCCGTGGTTTCCCTTTCCGTGATGCGCTGGCCTGAGAACATGCACGCCGTGCACGGACAGCTATAGACACACCACATTCACGGAGAAACAACAACGTCACGGATCGCGTGGCGTTAGATGCCAACATTGTCCTTGTTTATGGGGCACCAATCAGGGCTCAGTATGCAAATGTGGTGGTGGGTTTATCACCAGAGGCCATTCAATTCAAAGGGCTTTATTGGCATGAGAAAACATATGTTTAAATTGCCAAAGCAGAAAGAACAATACAGCAATTCAATCAAAACAAAAATGATGTACATTTGAAGGTCAGAATCTTCAATAGATCAATTTCTATGTACCACAATCACTCGATGCAGGTATAGTGCAGGAATATACACAATATACAGAGGCATGTCATTCAATCCGCCGCGTGGAAATGCAGGTTTCGTTTCACACAGAGATTCCAGACTAACATCTACACCAGGGTTCCCCAATAGGCGGCCCGCGGGCCATTTGCGGACTCGGCCCCCAGCCTGGTACGCTAGTCAGAATATGGCCCTTGAGGAAAATTAATTGGGGAACCCTGATCTATTGACAGTGATGTTAGTCTGCTGGACATGCCAGGCCGTTTGTTCTAAACCATTCAAGAGGTTTCCACCGCGTCTCAACTGCGACTGTGCATGGCTCAAGAGGTAGAGCAGGTCGTCCACTGATCCATGGGTCGGCGGTTCGAATCCTGGCTCCTCCTGTCTACATGTCGAGGTGTCCTTGGGCAAGACATCCCCAAATTGCTCCCGATGTGCTGGTTGGTACCTTGCATGGCTTCTGCCGCAATCGGTGTATGAATGTGTGTGTGAATGGGTGAATGCAATGCACAATCTATGTAAAGCGCCTTGGATAAAGGCGCTATATAAATGCACCATTTACCATTTAGTATTTACTATTTATTTTAGATAGGTCCCGTGCGTCTCAGGAGCAGGACTGGTATACGATAAAAAAGACTAGGACAGTTAAAGCCGTTATTTAGCAGGGTGCGAGTAAAAGAGACAACATTTCGATGTATATATCTATAACATCTGCGTCAGTAAAAGGACAACATTTGATGTATAGATCTATAACATCTGCGTCAGTAAAAAGGACAACATTTCAATGGTTACTATAACATCTGCGTCAGTAAAAAGGACAACATTTCAATGGTTACTATAACATCTGCGTCAGTAAAAAGGACAACGTTTCCATGTCACGTCAGAGTCTTCTCCAGTGCCTTCCTTCTACCAGTTGAGATCAGTGTTAAAGGGATAGTTCACTTAAAAAAACAACAACAAAACAAAGTGGTCATTATTTTCATCGTCTACTCAGCCTTTTGTGTTTCCATTTCAACCATCTATTTAAAGGTGGATTCATGGAAATGTCCGTCCTTGGTTCTGGTGACTGACATTTTCCTCTTGAGTGGGGCTGCGTTTTTTATTTATGTATTACTTTTTCATTCATGTTATGTTTTAGGAAAATGAAGATCCATAACAAAAAACATCCCAAAAATATTAAAGTAATTGAAAATTACACGGTCTCTTCACGTATTAGCCACTGGCAAGGGGACAGTTCACACGCAGGGACACATGTCACAGTGATCTTCCAGCAACACTTAGCTCATTTAATCCGGCCGGCGATACTTCATTATCTGCATGACAACAGATGTTAACTTCCTTGCAAACAAATGTTTCTCTGGCACTCTGTGACAAAGGATGGTCTCCTCCTAATCTAGCACAGATGTTTCCAATCTGGAATCCAGTGACAGGCTTTCCCAGCAGAGAGCTCTCTCTCTCTCTCTCTCTCTCTCTCTCTCTCTCTCTCTCTCTGAGAGAGTCAGTCAGTCTGTATCTTCTGCTGTCTAGACAGGCCTGCAGCCACAGCCACTACTGTCATCACACCAGTGGTGAAAAGTAACTAATTACATGTACATAACCCATTTTGGACTGATGGCGATCAGTTTTCTTAAAAAACCCCATGTTTCTATGCCAGTTGTGCTCAACCTTTTTCATGTCAAGGACCCCCAGAATTATCTCTATTGGGCCACGGACCCCATTTCAAAACATGTAGTTCCAGGGACCCACCAGAAACCAATATGTTTGTTAAAAACGCTCTGAAATATATATTCAAAGATTTGCGCCACATTTTCACAACTTTTCAAAAATAGCAGACCTACAAGCTCGTAGTGCGCCACTCGGTGGCGCGCTATGAGCTTGTAGATCTGCTATTTTTTTATAGCTAAATTATAACATAATGTTTAAAACACCAAAAGGGGTTCACGCCCATAAATGGGTTAAGAACAATGTTGAGGTATTTGTACTTTGAGTTTTTCCAATTTCCGATACTTTTACTTCACTTCACTACGTCATCTAGGATCCAAATATTGTACTTTTATTTTTCATTTTTCATTTTTTATTTTTATTTGAAAACGTATTTATTAGTCATTAGTTACTTTGTACATTTTGACCATTAAAACATACATACACATACATACACACACTTCAGCCCTATACATTTCAGCCATTTGAAAACGGGCGATCTACATGATCTCACAATGTCATTGTGAGCTTGTATATCGGCTATTTTCAAAACATTTTTATACATTTGAATTGAAAACTTGAAATGAGACATACTGCATAATGAGTACTTTTACTTTTGGTACTTTTAAGTACATTTTGATGCCAATACTGTTGTATTTTTGCTCTTGAAAAAGAAAGGACTCGCAAAAAGGAGAAACAGAAACAAGTTGTTTCTCTATTAAACTTTTTCACTGCAATTGAAGAAATTGTGCAGGAGTCCCTTATATTTCAGTATACGTCGGGCACCTGGTTGTCCTTCTCCTATGCAGCTGTCGCTTGTACAGTAGGTAAAAACTAGGGATGTCCCGATACACTTTTTTTTGTGCACTTGCAGTTTGGGCAACTCCAAAGCAAACTCCACATGTCCCAACATTTCATTTACCTGCCATAGTGTCAACCCCCTTACCCCTCTGTCGGATCGGTGGTTAGACTGGCATATTCACCGATACCAATATGACCCGATTATGACAAATAAGGGCCGATCCGATACTTTTCCCGATACCGATACAGTATCGGGACATCTCTAATAAAAACCTTGCTTTTTATCTTTTTTAGTCAAGCCCATTTTGAATTAACGGACTTGTACTTTGAGTATTTCAAAGTTTCTGCACTGCAGTATTGATACTTTTACTTAACTTTAACTTTTTCCTCCACTGACATCACATGACCCGGAGCTCCTCGTGTGCTTCAGTTCACAGTTATTCAGGGTCATCAGTTATTCAGTTCACAGTTATTCAGGGTCATCAGTTATTCAGTTCACAGTTATTCAGGGTCATCAGTTATTCAGTTCACAGTTATTCAGGGTCATCAGTTATTCAGTTCACAGTTATTAAGGGTCATCAGTCATTCAGGCCTCTATATGCATGTGGAGGAAATGCCAAGGATTCCAGGATGTCGTAAACAACAATAATATGTGTTAAGTCTGGCCTTGGAATTTCAACCGGCTGATAATAAGCAAGGTTTAAAAGGTTAAAAACTAGAAATCAAAATCAAAAAGTGAATGGTTGGATTGTCACGGGGACGGGCAGACTCTATATCTAGTGTTGTAGTCGAGTCCACCTAAAGAGAGTCCAAGACCAAGTCCGAGGGAGGGGGGTGGGGGGGTTAGACTCAAGTCCGAGGGAGGGGGAGGGGGGGGTTAGAGTCAAGACCGAGTGTGGGAGGAGGTTGAGTCCAAATCGAGACCGAGCCCGACGGGAGGCGAGACCGAGTCGATAGGTACAGAAAAGAGTTGCAGGCGCATCAGCTTCGACCTACAGTGTAGGAGGTCTTCTTCAGGCAGTGGCGTGCACAGATAGAGCTAGAGCACCCCCTGCCCTTTTGGCAATATTGCTCTTAAAAAAAAGGAAAAAAAAAGTTTGCTTATTTTTTCTTAATTTGTAGTGTGTGGACCATGGTGACATTGATCAAATCTTGATAAAAAAACGTTTCTACTGTATTATTTAGGCCCCCACAATTCTAAAGCTATGTTACTATGTCAGTGGTTCTTCGATTAGAAAGAAATAGCAGACCTACAAGCTCGTAGCGCGCGCTATGAGATTGTAGATCTGCTATTTTTCAATAGCTAAAGCACCAAAATGGGTTCCCGCCCCAAAATGCGCTGCAAAAAGGTGCCCTTTTTTCACTTGAGCACCTGCCCCTCTAAATGTCTGTGCACGCCACTGAGCTCCTAGGTCGAAACGTTGGATAGTAATAAATATACAGCATCGTGGCTACGTGTGTGCGGCCCTTTTCTCATTTTTACTTAGAGACCGAGTACATGAAAATGTGGACTCGAGACCCGGACTCAATACGAGTCGAGTGTAGGACTCGAATACTACAACACTTCCCTAAAAGGGCACTTTTTGCTAAAACAACAGATCTACAAGCTCACAACATGTCGAGCTTGCGTTGTAGTTCAGTTCAGCTATTTCCGTGGCCCAACCCGGCCAGCAGAACTCTTTAGCCATAGTGGAGATGCGCCGTACGACATGGAGGACGAACTCTTACAACGCCAAAAGGCTGCGTTCAGGTTCAGGAGAGTTTGAGGAAAAAAAGGCAGTTCTCCTTAATGCTGCCATCGGGTCAGTGTTCATTTTGTTGACTAAAGACTTAAGTGGACTAAGGTTTTTCAGAAGGCTAAATAGGAAATGGCGTCTTATTCAAAAGACTAAGACACAGATGCATTCTGGGACCTTACCATTAGCTTTAGAAACGGGTAGATTCATTGGTACTCCTGAGGAGGACAGAGTGTGTCTAGTGTGTGATTTGAAAGAAATTGAAAATGAAATTCATTTTTTGTTTTACTGCCCATTACATGAAGAATTAAGACATG
Source organism: Protomyctophum parallelum (assembly GCF_964188405.1). NCBI lineage: Eukaryota > Metazoa > Chordata > Actinopteri > Myctophiformes > Myctophidae > Protomyctophum > Protomyctophum parallelum. The sequence continues at coordinate 14,869,354 of NC_139699.1, forward strand.
TATTATTTTGTAAAATGACAACCATCTGTGCTAACTTTTTCTGGTTAGAGGACTATGAAAAACTGGAATTTTGTTTTAGGAAAGGTATTTTTGCTTTAGCAGACTTTTTATGCAAAGAGTGGGAAAGAAGGCAGAATGTTTTGTTTGTGTAAAAAAACAAAAGAAACAACAACAAAACAAACCTGTTTCTTGTACACAATGCAATATTGAAGCAATGATATGGTGTGTCCTATAAGTCCATGTGGGCTGGGCGCCTTTGGTGCATGACACAAAAATAAATAATCTATCTGTCTATCTACTGAATCTAAATATTGGTAAAACATTGTACTAACCGGTGTGTAATGTCTGTGGCAGATCGGCTCGTATTACGGCAGTGAGATCGCCCCCATGGACCTGGACGGGGACGGGGTGACAGACAACCTGCTGGTGGCGGCGCCCATGTTCTTCAGCGGAGGACTGGAGAAAGGCAAGGTGTACATCTACAGGGTGACGGAGCTGGTGAGTATGGACTGCGGGTGTGTGTGTGTGTATGGGCAGCTGTGGCTCAGGAGGTAGAGCAGGTCGTCCAATGATCCGTGGGTCGGCGGTTCGAATCCCGGCTCCTCCTCCTGGCCATATGTCGAAGTGTCCTTTGGGCAAGACACTGAACCCTACATTGCCTCCAATGAGTCGGTCGGTGTGAGCTCGCCACCATTGGTGTGTGAATGTGGGAAGTGAGGACGCTGATGTCGACTGTTCGCCGCTTCACCTCCCAACGTATGAATGAATGAACCGTTGTAAAGCGCTTTGAGCACTTGGAAAAGCTCTATAAAAATGCAATTAATTATTGTTTGCGTGCGTGCGTGTGTGCGTGCGTGCGCGCGCGTCCCTGAAGGCGACCTTCCGAGGTTGAATCGTTGGTTTCCTTTTTTGAGGGGCCCTCCTACGCCCAGGTTTGAGGGTCTGTGTAAACACAAAGACAAAAGTGAGGACGCAAATTGCGATTGGCCGGAATGAGATGATGTCATGATGACGGTGGATAAGAATGATATTATATGATACGTATATGTGGTAAAATAACGAGGCTAATCGATGTTATATCCCCGCGACCCGAGTACGGATAAGCGGTTGAAAAGATGGAATGGAAAATTGATATCACACCCAAACTCCCGTTGACTTTTCATTCTCGTCCAAAACCATATCAATCCCGGAATTAATAAATGTTTTAATCCCAAATACCGCTGGAAAGAAATAAAAATGTCAGCCTGGCCGGGCTCTAACGCGCCACGCACACAGGGCCAAGTAATACTGTAGCAGTACAGTATACCAGCTATTTATGCCAGACAATAAATTAGGGTCTGAAACTCTGCACCTGTGCTAACACTGCAGTCTCGCAGCTCCAGGATCCAGATATATTCCGTCCAGACGGTTTCCAAAACACAGTCCCTGCATTCTGTCACACACAGACCAACAACCCACCCTGCAGACGCCATCCTCGCATTCCACTTTCACAATTAACACATTGAAGTGTTGCAGACAGACTGATTGAACACAGAGCAGATTGAAATGGGAAACCGATCAGGCCGACGCCAGACGCACACTTCGCTTCATAATAGATGTGTTCGATGAAGTCAGCAGGAAAATATTCACTGCTTCAAAAGTCATTTTCCACCATTAAGACATTTGGTAGGGAATAAATAAAAGCCTCCATGAAAGTCTTAAAGAGTGGAAATTATAGTATTATAAATGGCTTATTTTCTATGGAATTCATGAAGACTTTTATATTGAGGATATTTCTTTGTTTTCGTCGCATAGCTGAACCAATGTTGTGTCTCCATAGAGATCCACTGCTGATCATGAAGGTTTTGGCTTTACTAGGAATGTGACAAATTTTGGGGGTGGGCTATCCCTTTAATATGCATCATCACACACATTGCAGTGGTATATATGCCGCGTTTCAGCCGGTTGGAATTGGGTCGTACGCACAAGGCCACATTCTGACTCTCTTAATCCAGAGCGATTTACAGTAAGCAAGAACAACACATGGTGATACTGTACATCACATAGAACTAACCATCTAGGATCATAACGTCTCGCAGTAGACACTATAGAGCGCTATGTCTACACAATACTGTCTACGTTACATAAGTTGAGCCTTTGCATACGTCAGTGAGATCGTCGAGGCTATTCTGTATTTAAGTCTGATGTCATTTTGTGGTGCTACGTTACGTCCGGGTCATTTTGTAGTCCTATATGTTACGTCCGGGTCCAAGTGGCACCAGCTCCCGTCCGCATCTCATTGTAAATAGAATATCTAAACGTGTGAATCTTTTTACAATGGCGTTATTTTTTCAGAAAGGAAGCCATTGAGGGTTAAAATGGGTCTTATAATGCTTCCAACTCGAGTAGAATTATTAATGTTCTGTGCAAGTGTCCATGACAAAGAAAATATATGATGTGGAGACATCATTATTATTGAAGGTGGTAACAGTCAATTTGCTCAGTACAATATTTCGGGGGCATATTTAGAATGTGTGCAGGGTTGAGTTTCCATTCATGAGGATTTAGTTGACACAATAAAATAAAATGGCGATAGTATTCCATGTGGGGCAGACGGCCTGTCACAGTCCGATTTGGGAGAGCAGCAGCTGTGTTGTTGCAAGGAAAGAGGTAAAATGGGACTTTCGTGGTTGTTTTCGTCTCAGATTTACAATTTAGGCATTTAGCAGACGCTAAAGCATGGGAATACATCACATAAAAAGCTTTTATCATGAAACTTGCGTAAGCTAAGAACGTAACAGTGGAATATCTATATAATGAAACTATACATATAAACTATGTATATATACTATACTATGCTATACATATGTACTATGTAGTCCGACTTAGTCCGATTTAGTCTGACGGAGCGTCACGGTATAACTCTATGGGGACACAAAAGCGAAACAAATGTAGGACTTGGAAGTATCTCTGGAGAGGGGCGCTCACATCACGGCTAAAATGCTGAATAGATAGGCCAAGTGCTACGGACTAAGATGGAGACTGAAGAGGTGGGTTTTCAGACTACAGCTGACTATACAATAGGCTGTGTGCCAAAGATATTCACAACCATCATTGTATATAATCTTTAGCCAACATAGCCAGTCATATAGAATAGTAAACTCATTAGATCTATCTGGCTATGCGAGAGGCTTATAGGTTCAGGACGATTTGTTGAGAGTGAGAGTATTAATGAACTGCTTGGCTTATGGTTCAGTTACACGGACTGGTGTACTGCCGGAGGGGGGCGTGTCTGATCTGAACTAGGCTATATTGAATCGAGCAACTTAAAAACTGTCTGGGATGCACAAAGAGGAGTATAATTATGTTAAAATGACCTCAGAAGTGTTGAAGTTCTCCTTTAAGCCTGATAGCAAAACTGATTTGACAAAACAAAACAACTAGTCGATCAGCCGACGTGGACGGGTGGGAAATGTGGTATATAGTCTTTTTTTATTGGCCTAAAATATTGTCTATATATACACATACATTCATGAATCCACTTGTTGACCGGCTGAAAGTATTGTTTCTTGTGACCCTACCATTAACATCCAATGGCAGGCAAAGATGTCAAACTTTCCTTTTGCTTCCTTTAAGTAGCATGTGACGTGTCAAACTAGGGGGTTTTCATGATTCTGAATCCATTCCAAGCATTAGTTTAGCACAAAAGACACTCCTTGGGCTAAAAAAACGGCCATAGACATCATGACAAATGGGATGAGGTCAGCACATTGTATTTTGTGCTGAACAAACACTTTAATAAACAGAAAATACAGTAAAGGTAAGTTTGGAGTAACAGTTTGGAGTAAAAGTATTGACATTTTAAAACACTCCAGTAAAGTAAATTGAAGCATCTAAAAATGTTACTTAAGTAAAATACCTGTAAATAAATGTAGTTATGGTATATAATATATATATGTATGGTCAGCAATGTTCCTCCAACCATATGTTTCAAATTAAGTCCTGGCTGCGCTCTCTCTCTCTCTCTCTCTCTCTCTCTCTCTCTCTCTCTCTCTCTCTCTCTCTCTCTCTCTCTGTCTCTCTCTCTCTCTCTCTCTCTCTCTCTCCCCCTCCCTCCCTCTCTCTCTCTCTCTCTCTGTCTCTCTCTCTCTCTCTCTCTCTCTCTCCCCCTCCCTCCCTCTCTCTCTCTCTCTCTCTCTCTCTCTCTCTCTCTCTCTCTCTCTCTCTCTCTCTCTCTCTCTCTCCCCCTCCCTCCCTCTCTCTCTCTCTTTGTCACACATACAGTACCGCGGCACCACCTCCGTCCGGTAGCTGAGAAGCAGAGTCTCTACTACTTCCTTAAATCAACTCCCTTTCCGAATATTATATTCAACTGAAAAAACACGTGAGCTCACGTTTCGTCTGCTGACGGAGTCATAAATTGTGCCGAGTATTGGGACAGCGAGAGGAGAGTGGAGTGGTTGATACGCATGGCTAATAATGACGGGGCTCACTTCTCTCTTTCATTAGAATACCGTCCGGACGAGTCATACCTTTGCCCTCTCATTCTTTTCCAGATGGTTAATTTTCGTGCACATTTCACGGGATACTTTCCATGTGACCTCACCATAATAACCACACAAACAGTGGCTACTGCATGGGGGGGGGGGGTCTTCATGCAAACTAGAGTCAAAATAACTAAACAGAAACTGCTCGAATGGGGCAAAAAAATAAAATAATCTAGCTTTAAGGAAGGGCAGAGTTCACTTGCACACCTGCATCTCCCATTTTGAGGTCGCAAAACACCAATTTGATCCATGCGGTCGAGAGAGATAAATCTAAATTGGCAAAGCTCACAACGCACTGGCTATGGTTGCGGACTGCTTGCCGAACTTTGGCTGAGTGTTGGCCTTATTGAATTGATTAGGGCATGCCCAGAACAGAAAAATGGGTTCATGTGGTTAAGATCTTCGGCTACGTGTCGGCTTGTTTACTTTACAATCCATCCATGAAGGGGCCATGAATGCCAGAGGGTGGATGAATCTATTCTAGCATGGATGGATCTATTCAGAGGGTTCAAATATCACTTTTTTTTGTTTTTTTTTGTGATAATCCTCCTTACTATAGAGTGTGCTGACTGTATAAGGAGTTCCTCCCTGTCCCCAGTTAACCCCTGGGGTCAAAAAACCTTGGGTTTCGTTTTTGGCTATACGTGGCCCAGCCTTCATCCAATCAGGATAGAGAGGGGCCTTCCACCAATCATGATCGAGCGGGGGCGGGCCTTGGTGTGTGTGCTTTTGGGCACATGAGTGGTATTCCCTTTTAAGTAAAACAACTGAGTGCTTTTCCCACCACTGACAAAAAACAATAAACCAAACCCCTCTCTCTCTCCTCAGAACCGGTTCATCCTGGAGGGGGCGCTAGAGATCCATAACGGTGGGCAGAACGCGCGCTTCGGTTCGGCCCTCGCCCCGGTGCCCGACCTGAATGGAGACGGCTTCAACGACCTGCTGGTCGGAGCGCCCCTAGAGGACGAACACAGAGGGGCCATTTACGTGTTCTTCAGCCAACACAACCGAATACTACGCAAATATAAACAGGTACAACTACACAGCACTACGCAAATATAAACAGGTACATCTACACAGTACTACGCAAATATAAACAGGTACAACTACACAACCGAGTGCAAATATAAACAGGTAAAACTACACAACCGAATGCAAATATAAACAGGTACAACTACACAATACTACGCAAATATAAACAGGTAAAACTACACAATACTACGCAAATATAAACAGGTAAAACTACACAACCGAGTGCAAATATAAACAGGTAAAACTACACAACCGAATGCAAATATAAACAGGTAAAACTACACAAACTGAATACTACAAAAATATAAACAGGTAAAACTACACAATCAAATACTATAAGGGTTAGGCTTATGTCTTTTTCATAAATTGCTTTGGACATGTGGAAACTTAGTTAAACATGCAGAGTGACACATTAGGCATTAGGCCACTACTTTACCTGGATAACATCATCTTTTCATTTTGACATGAAATAATAATCCTGTACTGTGTAGCGTTTGGTTTCATTAGCACGATCGTGACAAAATAGCCTACAGCTGCTGCTGCCCGCAGAGCATACATGAACGGCAAAGACACCAAGGATTGGACAGTGCTACGCAACATGGAAGTAACACTGACTCGAAACGTTTATAAATCAGTCAGTTGTCCGTCCGCCCCCCGCCGCACAATCAGAAGTGTTTTCAAAGAGATGAGTAGGATACAAAGGAAGCCTGAAAGGCAAGCATTTGCATTCCAATGGGTGATTGAGCGTCTCTACGCGCAACGGCCATCAGGTCTGGTGTTTGTCCTCTCTCTTTTCTCAGTGTTTTCAAATGGATTTTTATATCATGTCTCTATGTGTCTCTATGTCTTCATGTCTCTATGTGTCTCTATGTGTCTCTATGTCTCCTCAGAGAATAGCAGCAGTGGACCTGGTCTTAATGTCTCTATGTCTTCATGTCTCTATGTCTCTCTATGTCTCCTCAGAGAATAGCAGCAGTGGACCTGGTCTTAATGTCTCTATGTCTTCATGTCTCTATGTCTCTCTATGTCTCCTCAGAGAATAGCAGCAGTGGACCTGGTCTTAATGTCTCTATGTCTTCATGTCTCTATGTCTCTCTATGTCTCCTCAGAGAATAGCAGCAGTGGACCTGGTCTTAATGTCTCTATGTCTTCATGTCTCTATGTATCTCTATGTCTCCTCAGAGAATAGCAGCAGTGGACCTGGTCTTAATGTCTATATGTCTTCATGTCTCTTATGTCTCTCTATGTGTCTCTATGTCTCCTCAGAGAATAGCAGCAGTGGACCTGGCTCCAGGCCTGCAGTACTTTGGCCGTAGCATCCATGGCAACATGGACATGGATGACGACGGCTTGGTGGACCTGGCTGTGGGTTCGCTGGGAGCAGCCGTTCTCCTCTGGTGGGTGTCTTACCGTTAGACGGTTATTATACTTTACATTTTTCACATTTTGCTCATTTCATAGTCAACTCAGGCTTATGTGAAGTTGTGAACACCCCAGACAGTTTTTAAGTTGCTCGATTCAGACCATGATAGATTCATCGAAAACACCCATACTTTTTGCTGGTGACTGATATTGTATATTAGAAAAAAAGAAAAAAGTAATCAACCCATTCTGAACGGGAACCCCTTTTGGTGTTAGCATTATGTTATGCTTTAGCTATTGAAAAATAGCAGATCTACAAGCTCATAGCGCGCCACCGAGTGGCGCGCTACGAGCTTGTAGGTCTGCTATTTTTGAAAAATCGAAGAACCACTGACATAGAAACATAGCTTTTTCAGAAAACTGTCAGGATGTAGAAGACATTTTTAGAATCTGATCTCAGGTCAAAATGGGTTAAAAAAAATACAGCCCCGTCACCTATTAGAATCTAATAGGTGAGGGGGCTGTGTTTTTTTTTTTTTTTTCTTTTTAATTATTGTTTTGGTAAATAACCTCCAGAAGAGACAAAAAAACCTAAAATAATGATTACTTATTACTTGGAACAGGTTTATTCTTTGAACTGTGTTTCCGTGCTCAGGTCACGCAGCGTCGTGAACAGGTTTATTCTTTGAACTGTGTTTCCATGCTCAGGTCACGCAGTGTCGTGCGGATCCACGCCAACGTCCGGTTCGAGCCGGACAAGATCAACATGTTCGTGAAGGACTGTCGGCGAGGCGGGAAAGACGTCACGTGTATGTCAGCCATCGTGTGCCTCAACGTCACCGCCAAGACCGCCATTCCTCCCACGCAGGAAATAGGTAACGTCACCACCAAGACCGCCATCCCATCCTCACAGGAAATAGGTTGGTTAACCAAAGAAACCAGGCCACACGCACAATGGTTTCACCAGTGGCGTGCACAGACATTTAGAGGGGCAGGTGCTCAAGTGAAAAAAAGGGCACCTTGTGCAGCGCATTTTGGGGCGGGAACCCATTTTGGTGCTTTAGCTATTGAAAAATAGCAGATCTACAAGCTCATAGCGTGCCACCGAGTGGTGCGCTACGAGCTTGTAGGTCTGCTATTTTGTTTAATCGAAGAACCACTGACATAGAAACATAGCCTTAGATTGTGGGGGCCTAAATAATATAGTAGAAGCGTTTTTATCAAGATTTGTCACCATGTCACCATGGTCCACACACTACAAATTAAAAAAAAAATCTTTTTTATTTTATTTTATTTTATTTATTTAAGAGCAATTGCCAAAAGGGCAGGGGGTGCTCTAGCACCCCCTAGTGTCTGTCTCTGCACGCCACTGTGTTTCACCTGGTTGTTAGGGAGGGACTATAGTCTTGCGTTGCCAGACTGTTGCCTCTCCCAATTTTCAAATGCTTGATGCTTCCGACCGTCATATAGTCTGGAGCAACGGAAGCTCTGGTCATGAGTAGGCATGTAACGATTCACTCAACTCACGATACGATTCGTATCACGATACGATTTTTCACGTTTACAGATTACAGTTTTTTTAATTTTATATAATTTATCTCCCCCCCTGAGATTTTACTACATTGCAAAAGAAATAGCATTACTTTTGACAGTGCAGAAACATAATTGCCTTCCTTGATGAGCATCAACGACCATCATCACCTGGGCACAGTCACAGACACACACAGCTCCCCTCTACAGTCACAGACACACACAGCTCCCCTCTACAGTCACAGACACACACAGCTCCCTTCTACAGTCACAGACACACACAGCTCCCCTCTACAGTCACAGACACACACAGCTCCCCTCTACAGTCACAGACACACACAGCTCCCCTCTACAGTCACAGACACACACAGCTCCCCTCTACAGTCAGACACACACAGCTCCCCTCTACAGTCACAGACACACACACAGGATTTCGTGAGGTGTAGTTCCAGACTATAGGTTATGGAATTGTTTTCTGGCTATACGCGAGACTAGGGAGGGACTAGTTGAGAAGAGATCCAGTAGAACTAAAAGACCAGTCATGTTGTGTGTAGGTGTCACTCCAACCTAGCCTCGGAAACCTGCAGGCGTTTTTATTTCCAGGGAGGGAAAGAAAAGTCTGGGACCGAGTCCACTTCAATTCGGCATGAAGTAGAGCAAACATCGATCACTCTCTGCTGATTTCTGATCGTCTGCACCTTTGTTAAATTGACGCACACACGCTCACACCATAGACTGTAAAAAATATGGACAAAGCGTTCCCCGGGTCTAACATGAACGTAAAATGAAGCCTGAAATCCCTTGCATTCTAATGCACTGTAAGTCGCCATCTTTCAAGATCCGTTTTGGCCCAGCTGGCCATTGGCTGGCCCAGACAACGAGGCGGGACTTCCCCCCTTCTTCTCCGTTGGTTTTTATTTTGACTCGAGTGGGAGGGGAATCCCGATCATAGACTGTAACGGTAGCCACGCCCCTCAGAACATACGCGACTTTATGGTCATTTTTTTAATTAATGGGACCAAAATTTTCCAAAAAGAATATTATGACATTAGAAATGAGACTTTAAACTAGTGACTGGAAGCAGAAAGTATTCATGACCATGTTTATTAAGGTATTACAGTCTAGGTGAAGTTGGGCCAAAATACATGGGCCTCTATGGAGCTATGGGGCTTTTGGGTCCAGTCCAGCGCCACAACAGGCCATTATATGAACTACCGATTTCAAATGAGGCTTCACGAAATATCTGGCTGACTGCCCCCCTGGCACACACGCACACACACACACACACACACACACACACACACACACACACTCCTCTCTCTCTCTCTCTCTGTCGCTCTAATTCATTAGTCTCATGTCGCGCAGCTGCGTCTAGATTCTCCCGATGGATCCTGCCGGGAGCTGCCTCTGCCATAGAAAGCATAGGTGGACCCCAGGCTACTCCAACCTCACACAAGCTCCTATAGGTCAAACCAAAATACATTTTAGCTGGCTAAATCAACTATAGATTTAGTCGGCTAAAATCTTAGGCTAGTCAACTAAAACATTTCAGATGACTAAAATATGTTTCATCCCATAAATGCAAGCTCCTTACAAATGGGACTTTAAAGGGAAATAACCCATTCTGACCTGAGATCAGATTCATACGAGGTTTCCACTGGACACACACTGGTCTGATTAAACAGGCTCTCCAACGCTTATAAAGGTTATCGCCAAGAAAATGGTTACGATAATCTACCACATTTCAAACAAACTCATCCCACACACACACACATACAATGGCAGTTATAGTTTTAAAACATTAGACAATAAATAGGCTTACGTTTCACTTCACTGCCTGGGGAAAAAAGATCAAGAGGGGTTTTATCTGTCACACTATCAAGGAACACAATAAAGATGTGCAGGGGTGTGTTCACCTTTTGTGACCCTGACTCTGTCTCTATCTAATCCACAGACAGACAGACATGCAAGTAGACACAAACAGAATCAAATTGTTCTTTTTTTTTCGTCCCTGGAAAGTTCTTCCAAATTATGCCTTTTTTATCTCACTTTAATAATGTTTGAAAATAATATTAATTTTTGTTTTGAAACTCGTTAATTTTAAACTTTTGTTACTCTTCAAATTAGAGTATGTAAAAATTGTTTTTTTGCTTAGATCTGTCTTAGTTTTGTTAAAACCTATGTTTGCCTAGATTTCTTTGCGTTTTAGGGTAGGCAAAATAAGCTTCGGCTTCAGCCTACACCTTTTTGGTGCCATTTGTATAAGTGGACTCTAATGTATGTATGTATTTTAATTTTTTTTGCTTTTTCAAATGGACCGAAATAAAGATTTACTACAGACAGACAGACAGACACGGTGAGAGGACACCTGGAGACAGAGACAGACAGACAGACAGACAGACAGACAGTACTAAGGGGGCTTATCTGGTTGTAAACTGTGGAACACATTCATTAGATTTTCCTCTCGCTGTCATTCATGTCTGGCTGTTGTTGTAATGTGCGGCAGATGTGCACTATAGTGCTGTGTGTGTGAGTTGCGTTGACCCTACATGCTGTTTTCTGCAGAAGCTGCTTTCTGTCTGCAGTCTCAGTGGCTTTTGGGATGACATCATTAGCTGTGTGGACCGCTGAGCCATGGCCCAGGCACATCATTAGCTATTTAAGGTGCAACGAGGACAATCGAGAGCAGTTCATCACACACTCTCTCTAAATAAACACATTTAGAACATCCAGAGGACCAGAGTTTCTCCTTTAGAACATCCAGTAGGACCAGAGAGATGTCGGTGTGTGCATGGCTGATAAAAGGTCTGTTTTTGTACGGAACACATTTCTCCGACTACACAACATATGAAACTTCATTCTTTCAGATACTTAATTCAATCAAGTCACAGATCTACACAGATCACATAACTAAATAATGCTGACTTCAGATAGAGCCGTTTGAAGTGATCGACACAGTAATCGCTGGCAGATTCCTGTTTGTTACACATTTTTTGTCATATTTCCAGAGTGTTATAAAATGCAGTATAATGCCAAACAGGCTGTTACCACACACAGCCAATAGTCAATAAGTCTGGAACCCATTGCACATGCACAAAATGTTTACAGATTAACAACACATTCTCAACGAACCTTGCAGGCTAACATACCGGTAATGTCATTTAGATTGTGTCGTATCTTTTCACACAACTAACTGAACTAACTAAACCATAGAGGAGAATAATGTTCTCTAAAGCAAACTTGTAGAGCAGTGAAAACCTTGTCATCAAAGCATCAGATGAAGAAATGCAGGCAGAGAGATGAGCTGACGGTCTCATCGGAGTTGTATTTATTGAAAACAAACACAGAGAGAGCTTCCCGCGGCCATGGGTGGCCCACAGGAACACACAGCAACGCTGACCACCTCGGCGGCCAGCCTGCTAGAGACTAGTTTAACGTTGCAGTAAACAAGAAAAAATATACATTCACATCAAACAGACGTATGTACGTATGTATGTAAACAGTATGTATGTATGTACAGTAAACAGACTTTACATACATCAACACATGGCAGATCGCTGTCTCACTGCGTGTTCTGGTTCACACCTGAGGCGAGCTTCAAAGGGTTAGAATAAACACAGTGACCAAAATGTATAATTATTATTGACATAGAATATTGCAGATATGGACTATCCACGAGACCATAATTGCAAATTATGTAGACAGATGGCAGCAGGTCATTATGGATCTAGCATTATAGCATTCTATTGTTTATAGTTTCAATGTACAGATACTGTTATACGTATACTAGCTCAGTGGCCTTGTGGTTAGAATGTCCGCCCTGAAACTGGGAGGTTGGCGTTCGATCCCCGGCCGGATCACATACCAAAGACTGTAACAATGGGACCCAATGCCTCCCTGCTTGGCACTCAGCATCAAAGGGTTGGTTTGGGGGGTCAAATCTATACTAATCAAATGATTCCCGAGCGCGGCACGGCTGCAGCTCACCGCTCCTTGGCTGCGGCTCACCGCTCCAAGAGATGGGTCAAATGTGGAGAACACATTCAAGACTTTGACTTTGACTTTGATACTGATGGTGGTTGTTGGTGTACTTACGTATGATCCTTGATGACTATTTCTACTGTATGTATTTGATGTATTACCATGTGTTGCTCTGGATTAACCCATTTTGGGCGGGAACCCCTTTTGGTGTTTCAAGCATTATGTCATGCTTTAGCTATTGAAAAATAGCAGATCTACAAGCTTGTAGGTCTGCTATTTTTGAAAAGTCGTGAAAGTGTGGCGCAAATCTTTGAACAAATTCTTTCAGAGTGAACGTTTTTAACTCAAATCTTTGCTTCTGGGGGGGTCCCTGGAACAACATATTTTCAGATGGGAGTCGGCCGCCAATTACATATAGTTTTTGGGGGTCCTTGACATGAAAATGTTTGAGAACCACTGATCTAGAAACATGAGGTTTTTCAGAAAACTGTCATGATTGAGAAGACATTTTGTAGAATCGGTCTCGGTCAAAATGGTTTTAGAGCGTCTGATAAAGGCCTGCATTGTAAATTGACTGTCATGTCTCTACTGTCCTCTACTGTCCTCTACTGTCCTCTACTGTCCACTATAGCGATCAGATTCAACATGTCGACGGGGGAGCGTCGCTTCAACCCTCGAGCCGTCATGGACAACCCTGAGAAACTCCTGCTTCAGAACCGGACTCTGTACGCCGGGGAGGAGATCTGTGAACACGTCTATTTCCACGTCATAGTGAGTAGACTCTGTACCCTGGGGTCCACTCTGTACCCTGGGGTCCACTCTGTACCCTAGGGTCCACTCTGTACGCTGGGGTCCACTCTGTACCCTGGGGGTCCACTCTGTACCCTGGGGTCCACTCTGTACCCTGGGGGTCCACTCTGTAACCTGGGGTCCACTCTGTAACCTGGGGTCCACTCTGTACCCACTCAGTTGTTCTATAACTTAGCCATTACATTCTCACAGATGTGCACCCAGATGTTGTATTCTATAAATATACCCCCCCACCACCCAAAATGTGTTTGGTACCCCTAAGAAATCATAGGTTATTTAATCTATTAAATCATAGGTTATTTAATCTATTAAATCATAGGTTATTTAATCTATTAAATCATAGGTTATTTAATCTATTAAATCATAATTATTTTATCATGATAATGATTAATCATGCACATCGCCGCCCCCTACAGGAGACCACAGACTACGTGCGTCCCATCGTGTTTTCGGTCCAAGTGGGGGTGCAGGACGCTGATCAGGGACCGATGCTGGACGACAGCTGGCCCACCGCCTTCAGCACCGAGGTACGCACGCACACACGCACCCACGCACGCACTCACGCATGCACGCACGCACCCACGCACGCACACAAGCACCCACCCACGCACGCACACACGCACGCACGCACGCATGCACGCACGCACGCACACAAGCACCCACGCACGCACACACGCATGCACGCATGCACACACGCACGCACGCACACAAGCACCCACGCACGCACGCACGCATGCACGCACCCACGCACGCACGCGTGTATTTCTTGACCAATGACACGCCAGCATGTTGTGTGTGTGTTGCTTTAGCTGCCCTTCTGGAATGGCTGTGACGAGGACGACCGCTGCATTCCCGACCTATCGCTGCACAGCAACACTGACCTTCTGACACGGAGGTAACCAATCACCGCACAGCATTACTGACCTATCACTGTAGAGCCACGCACGCACGCACAGTCACGCACAGTCACACACAGTCACGCACAGTCACGCACAGTCACACAGTCACACACAGTCACACACAGTCACGCAGTCACACAGTCACACACAGTCACACACAGTCACAGTCTCACACAGTCACACACAGTCACACACAGTCACACACAGTCACACACACAGTCACAGTCACACACAGTCACACACAGTCACGCACAGTCACACAGTCACACACAGTCACACACAGTCACAGTCTCACACAGTCACACACAGTCACACACAGTCACAGTCTCACACAGTCACACACAGTCACACACAGTCACACACACAGTCACAGTCACACACACAGTCACACACAGTCACGCACAGTCACACACAGTCACACACAGTCACACACAGTCACAGTCTCACACAGTCACACACAGTCACACACACACAGTCACAGTCACACACAGTCACGCACAGTCACACACAGTCACAGTCACACACAGTCACACACAGTCACAGTCACACACAGTCACACACAGTCACACACAGTCACGCACAGTCACACACAGTCACACACAGTCACAGTCACACACAGTCACACACAGTCACACACAGTCACACACAGTCACACACAGTCACACACAGTCACGCACAGTCACACACAGTCACACACAGTCACACACAGTCACAGTCACACACAGTCACACACTCACTGTTGTCCCCCAGTCAGTTCTGTGGACAGGCCGTGCGCTCCCACGGTGCATTCTGCCGGCGTCTGAGCAAAGCAGGGCCGGAGGGGTCCGAACAGGGTCCGGAGGAGGGGTCCGAACAGGGTCCGGACGGGTCCGAGGGGTCCCAGCGGGTTCTGGAGGAGAACAGGAGGAGGATGGTGGTGGACGTGCGACTGGACAACAGAGGAGAGAACGCCTACGGAGCGCGCCTCAACGTCACCTACACGCCCAACCTCCGCTTCTCCAGCCTCATAGTCAAGGTACGGACTGAAAAGAAGTATCAGCAAATCTGTTATTGTTCTCAGTCTGTTATTGTTCTCAGTCTGTTATTGTTCTCAGTCTGTTATTGTTCTCAGTCTGTTATTGTTCTCAGTCTGTTATCTCAGAATGGGTTCCCGTTCAGAATGGGTTATTGTTCTCAGTCTGTTATTGTTATTAGTAATCCATAGTATGGTATTGTTCTCAGCGTGGTATTCGATCAACTTTATTTGTTCAGACTGAGGGTCCAGTAAAACACAGAGTATGTTCTCAGTGTGTTATTGCGCCCCCTTCAGGACAAGTCAGACATCAGGATAGAGTGTCGCTCTGACGACAGGCTGAGGAACGAGAAGATGTGCAACGTCAGCGCCCCCTTCATGAGAGCCAAGGCACAGGTGAGCTAATTAACCAGCCAATCACAGAGCTTCATGAGAGCCAAGGCACAGGTGAGTTAACGAACCAACCAGTCACAGTCCTTTATGAGAGCCAAGGCACAGGTGAGTTAACGAACCAACCAGCCCATCACAGCCGTTTATGAGAGCCAAGGCACAGGTGAGTTAATTCACCAACAAATCACAGACCTTTATGAGGCTCAGGTGAGTTAATTCACCAACCAATCACAGACCTTTATGAGGCTCAGGTGAGTTAATTCACCAACCAATCACAGACCTTTATGAGGCTCAGGTGAGTTAATTAACCAACCAATGATAGACCTTTATGTTAAAACACTGAATGCCATTCAAGATTCAATAATTTATTTGCCATGTCAACAAGTGATAGGAATTTGTCGTGGTTCATACTCATACAGACAACCATAGATTCACAAACAAGAAGGACAGTACAATACAAAAACAAAAACCAGCAGCATAGGAAATTACATTCAGTTTCTTTTAAAGTGCTATATGTATATACTATGAGTTCAGATGTCTAATGGCCAGTGTTGGGGAAGTTACTTTGAAAGCGTAGCTTGTAAAGCTACAAGTAGCTCACCATGGCAGTAGCTTGATCAAGCTACATAGCTACCCCTGGAGAAATGTAGCTTGTAAAGCTACAGCTACATAGGCAAAAGTAGCTCAGCTACTTTTTTTTCAGCGTTAAATTGAGAAGACCCCTCCTCCCCTCTGGGAGACCCCTCCTCCCCTCTGGGAGACCCCTGCTCCCCTCTGGGAGACCCCTGCTCCCCTCTGGGAGACCCCTCCCACCCTGCTCCCCTCTGGGAGACCCCAATGTTTTTTGATGTGCGACGTACTACTCTTTCAAGCTTTAATTTGTCTTGAGAGGTTGTGTGACCAAACCAGACAAGCATGGAGAAGGTGAGAACACTTTCAATAGTGGCCCTATAGAAGTGAGTCATGGCTGCTTGGCTGACTTTGAACTTCTTAAGCTGCCGCAGGAAATAGAGACGCTGGTGTGATTTACTTATTATGAGACTGGTGTTAAGATCCCATGATAAGGATTCATGGATGGTGGTCCCCAGGAACCGGAAGGAGGAAACTCTTTCTACCTCTTCCCCATTGATGAAGAGGGGGGGAGGGGACTCGATTTCTCTTTGGTTTTAGAGATGTTTAGAATCAAGTTGTAACTCTCACACCATCTCACCAGCTCCTCTACTGCTCTGCGGTAGTCGGTTTCAACCTCGGGACACCACTGTATGTAGCCTATGAAAGGCTCCTCAATTACATTTTGTAACTATTTTCAGCAATGGGATGATAGTTTTATTTGGTGGGTATATGAGCTGGTCGTTTTGAAAGTAGCTCTGAAGTAAAAAAAAGTGTGGGCAGCCCTGGTATAGATGATTATATATATATATTCATTCTGTGGGTAAATCACTGTAGGCTACCCGCCTATATTTGCCCAATATTGGCGTTACGCATTTCACTTGAATAATGTTGTGTGCGCGCGTGCGCGTGCGGAGAAAGACAGTTATTTAATCAAACTCATGATTATAACGTCCTGTCTCGCTGCCGCCGTGTTTAGCCTGCACAGCTATTCCTGTGCGTGCGTGCGTGCGTGGCGTGGCGAGAGAGAGAGAGAGAGAGATCGTGGCTTCCAGGCGTGCGTGTGCGCAATCAAAAGTACTCGGCAGTATGGCTGGCAGGCGAAATGGCGAATTCGAACGGTGTAATTGTAATAGTTTGGCACAAACCAACTACTGTCAAAGAACAATGTTGATGTAACTAAGAGATTCGCTGAGTGAGCGATATTTTACATACAGAGATTTAGAAGGAATAAGCAAAATCGTGAGGCGAAAATTCCTCTCCTTCCTTGTTTTTTTCTCCTGCGGAGTCCGCCAGTCCGGACAGTGGACAGGACTGTCAGGGAGACTCGGAGATCAGAGCAGCACAGGCTGAGAGCTAGTAGCCAATTAAAAGACGGAGTAGTAGTTGCCAGGTTCGCGAATTGTAAGCGAGTCGTATTGTGTGTTGAATAGCATTTGAATGGCATTTGTGGGCTTGTGAATGAATTTTCTCACATGTAATTTGTGCTCACTTGCATAGACCTGGCGAATTTAGCGTGGTGAAAGGGCAACAGTGTTCCGGGGGTGTGGGTGCTTCGGGCGATAATGTTTGTACGTAGTAAACAAATGCATTGCCGTCGTGAGTGTGGACGGGAGGCATCTTTGGTGGCAGTGCAATGAGCATTTTTTGGCGGGTGGTGTCGAGTGTTGGCGATGGGCGCGATAGGAGGAGATAGCGTTGCAACACTGCGAAGGGAAACTGTGTGACGTCACTGCCCGTGTAAGTGTGTGTGAGTGTACTGTGTTGCAATAGCGACGTAGCTGTTGTGGCTTTGGGTTTCTTGCCATGTGTTGGGTACAACTTCTCTAATGTTATAATAGATGCGTTGCTGTTTTGGATGGTCTGTAAACAAAGTGTGAATTAGTGTGAATTACTGTTTAGAATAGACTGCTCATTAACATGTTATTAAGTAAGTAGTAAGTAAATTTTATTTATAGAGCACTTTTCAAAACAAAGTTACAAAGTGCTGTACAGTAAAAACAACAATATAAAACAATCAAGTTAAAACAAGGCACAAAGGACCAAACACAACAAAGAGTAAGAGCAGAAACATAAATTGACAACAATGATGGTCAAAATAAAAGTTTACAAGATAAAAATAAAGCTATTATTGCCAAATTAATTCAGGATTTAAAAACATTCCCCAAATGATTGTATGGACCCGTCCTCTTTGTTCTCACAGCCTATAAACGACTCTATCATAAAACCTCTTGGTTGCCTTTTGATCCGTCACAGCATGACTCAGCATTACTTCCAGTTGCATTACAGTGCATGCCATTCAGGCCATAAGCAGGCCAGGACACACACAGTATTATGAAGCTGGGACTCCATTCCCTGTAATCCCCCTTTTTCATCGAGCACTTACTCTTACTGTATGTCCCTTAAAGTGCTCTTAAAACTTAAGACCGCTTCCTTTTTATGACCAAGTGTGACACGATGAGAGAACAGGGGTTCTCAACCTGTGGGTCGGGGGCCTCAGGGGGTCCGCAGACTCCCCGGCGTCCGTCCACGCATGATTTTGGCCGGTGTTCCCCTGATGACAGGCAGAAAGGCAGGCAAAGCAAAACAAAGTTACCATGTTTACCCAGGGAAACTGGACTAAAGTTACTATGTTTACCCAGGGTAACTGGACTAAGGAAAGGAAAGGTACTATGTTTACCCAGGGTAACTGGACTAAGGAAAGGAAAGGTATACTATGTTTACCCAGGGTAACTGGACTAAGCTCAAGAACTTGTTTACAGCCAGGCCCTGCTCATGGAACATTTCATGGTAGAGGTTCAATGCCTTGCTCAAGGGCACTTCAACGGTGGTAATTTTAGCGTGCCGGTCCGGGGATACGAACTAGCGACCTTCCGATATCAAGACCGCTCCGCAAACCGTTCGGCCACCGCTGCCCCAAATCTTAGTTCCCTGACCGGGAATCGAACCCGGGCCGCGGCGGTGAGAGTGCCGAATCCTAACCACTAGACCACCAGGGAAAAGGAAGGAAGGAAGGAAGGAAGGAAGGAAGGAAGGAAGGAAGGAAGGAAGGAAGGAAGGAAGGAAGGAAGGAAGGAAGGAAGGAAGGAAGGAAGGAAGGAAGGAAGGAAGGAAGGAAGGAAGGAAGGAAGGAAGGAAGGAAGGAAATGTAATGTAAAGTGTAATAAACAAACTATATTATATAACTGGTCAAACATTGGCCAAATTGTCAAATTATAACATATTGAAAATAGACGACCAACAAGCTCTTTAGCTTGTAGATCAGCTATTTTCACAATACAATATTTATCAGTGGAACAGAAAATCAGGGGGGTATCGTTGAGCATAACATTGTACTGTACATTGCAGTGACTCCATTTACAATTTAGGCATTTATCAGACGCTCTTAATCGAGAGCGACTTACATTAAGCAAGAACAAATGGCATCATCATATACATAAAATCATGAATCATACGTGAGCTAAGAACGTAACAGTGGAATATCTAATGAATATATAGCATAATATACTATATAGTGCTATGTCTACATAAAATGCTATAAGTCTACATACAATTCTATTTAAGTCTACATAGTCTACAGTATATTGCCTATAGCCATATAACCCAACCATGCAATTAGCACAAATGACAATCATCTCCTTGACAACAAAACGAGATGTCTTTATTTCCCCAGCAGCAGCAGCTGAAGCAGTGGATGCGGGCTGGACTTTAAATGATCCATACGGAACATTGTGGACGTGCTCCAGAGGCCACAGGGCCAAACCGGCCCAGTCAAACTACCCTGTAGCCTGAAGGGAATTTTAAAGCTGTGTTGGAAGTATAGCCATTGAACACTGACGTTTCTACGTCAGTGTTAGCTGCTGTTGTTGTTCTGAAACGGTATTGCTGAGGGGTACCATTTCTGAAAACCATTTTCCATGTTCAACTATGAGCTGCCGGCACAAGAATCTGCCCTAGCCCTTTGACATTGAGCACTTCCAAACCCACACTGTGTGTGTGTGTGTGTGTGTGTGTGTGTGTGTGTGTGTGTGTGTGTGTGTGTGTGTGTGTGTGTGTGTGTGTGTGTGTGTGTGTGTGTGTGTGTGTGTGTGTGTGTGTGTGTGTGTGTGTGTGTGTGTGTGTGTGTGTGTGTGCGTGCGTGTGCGAGAGAAAATTAAATCCAACCCTCTCTCCTCCAGCATGCCCCCCTTGTTCCTTTTCTCATAACAGAAAACCGAGACAACAAAGCCTTCCTCGTCTGATATGATACACGTTGAGTAAAAAACAGAACATGGAAAAGGACGTCGTTATTGATGCCATAATCTGTGTTGTGTTAGAAGTGAGTCTAGAGGGATGTTTTCACATTCCTCTGTGGCCAGATGTCTCTCATCAGGACTTCATTAAAATGATAGAGGATTGTGCAGGCCTATGTAAAGGCTAAACATATGGAATTTAGATAGCATGTGTAGACAACACTGTTAGACAGATTTTAGGTTCTTATCTTGCTTGTTATGATCCTTGATGACTAGTATTTTTATGTATTTGATGTATTAATCCAAAACGCAGCAGGCAGAATTGTAACTAACACCAGGAAAAGGGACCACATTACCCCAGTACTAGCATTCCTACACTGGATCCCTGTTTTTTTTACCCTTGTTCAATTATTTGCATTTATGTGAATTTCTTTTTACTTGTATGTAAAGCACTTTGAACTACACTTGTGTCTGAAAGGTGCTCTATAAATAAAGATTATTATTATTATTGTTCTTGCTTACTGTAAATCGCTCTGGATTAAGAGCGTCTGCTAAATGCCTACATTGTAAATTGAATCAGAATGAGTGAATCAGTAAATGACGTTCATTGCTGTCCTTCTATTCCTTCTCGTCCTACCCTTCTCTTCTCTTCCTTCTTCTCTTCTCTTCCTTCTCGTCCTCCTCTTCCTACCCTTCTCTTCTCTTCACTTCCTTCTTCTCTTCCTTCTCTTCCTTCCCTCCCTCCTCTTCCTCCTCTTCCCTCTCTTCCAACAGGTCTCGTTCCGCCTGGAGTTTGAGTTCAGCCGTTCAGTGTTCCTAGAACACCTGAGGGTCGTCCTGGAGGTCAAGAGGTCAGTAGGTCATGTGAGGGTGCATTGGTTGGGACTGATGCGCTTTATCTGAGTACCTAAAAAGCAGATCCAATTCATCGCCAAACCATACTATATATGTTGCTCATTTTATATTAAATAAATATACAGTATATTCCATCCATACATGAGTTGTCCTGACTGAACAATCTCTTGTGGTGATGTTAGAGAAATAATAATGTCCTCTTGTCATCCAACAGTCAATTATTTGGCTTGTTGTTCATCAGTTCAAGCCTGATACGATAAGGTAAGAATTGTTGAAATACTTCATCTTGTTGTGTCAACAGCGACGGAGAGGAGATGCATTCAGAGGACAACTTCAATGACATTTATTACTCTCTGAAGTACGAGGCTGACATACTCTTCACAAGGTTGGGCTTTTTAACACAAATCCTCTCAGACTTTGTACGCAGTTATTTCGGCACTTGTCCGACTCCGCCATTCCTTAGTGTGGTGAAATGAGAAATCGGAAATGAGGATGAGAAATCGTAAATGAGAAATGAGAAATCGTAAATGAGAAATGAGAAATCGTAAATGAGAAATCGTAAAATGAGAAATCGGAAATGAGAAAGGAGAAATCGTAAATGAGAAATGAGAAATCGTAAAAAAAAAATCGTAAAAAAGATAATGAGAAAAAGAATAGGAAATAAAAAAAGGAAAAAAATAAGAAAGAAAATAGGAAAAAAAATGAGAAAAAAAAAATGAAAAAAAATGAAAAAGAAATAAGGAAAAAATAGGAAATAAATAGGAAAAAAATAAGAAAAAAATAGGGATAAATATAATGAGAAAATAATAAGAAATGAGAAATAATAAGAAATGAGAAATGAGAAATAATAAGAAATGAGAAATAATAAGAAATAAGAAAAAAAAGAGAAAAAAATTTGGAAAAAGAATAATGAGAAAAAAATAAGAAATGAGAAATAATAAGAAATGAGAGATAATAAGAAATGAGAAATGAGAAATAATAAGAAATGAGAAATAATAAGAAATGAAAAATAATAAGAAATGAGAAATAATAAGAAATGATAAATAATAAGAAATGATAAATGATAAATAATAAGAAATAAGAAATAATAAGAAATGAAAAATAAATCGGAAATAAAAATCGGGAAAAAGAGAAAAAAAGAAAGAAAAGAAAATAGGAAAAAAAGGAAAAAATAGGGGAAAAAATGAGAAAAGAAATAAGAAAACAAATAAGAAAAACAAATAAGAAAACAAATAGGAAAAGAAATTATAAGAAAAAAAAAGAATGAGAAATCGTAAATGAGAAATGAGAAATCGTAAATGAGAAATCGTAAATGAGAAATGAGAAATCGTAAAATGAGAAATCGTAAATGAGAAATCGTAAAATGAGAAATCAATTAGAATTGCATTAGGGAACCTACACATTGTTACATGTTTTGGTTTTTTGGTTTGTTTTTCATCACAGTACAGTATTATAATGCAGGTAATTGTATAAAGAAT
Organism: Protomyctophum parallelum; assembly: GCF_964188405.1. Lineage (NCBI taxonomy): Eukaryota > Metazoa > Chordata > Actinopteri > Myctophiformes > Myctophidae > Protomyctophum > Protomyctophum parallelum. Next base: position 14,892,070 of record NC_139699.1, read on the forward strand.
TAATAATGAATTTGATACTGCCAAATATTCTAAGCTTTCCACGATAATAATATTCATAATAATCACATTCTTTAAGACACACACATCAGAGTTTTTGCGAGGTCAAACAAAGAATCATGTGACGTTGATGCCCTTCCCCTATTGGCTCATATACTAGTAACTAGGACATGACTTATGTGAAGTCAGAAGAATATTAGCTTGTGTGGTCATTGTTTTTTAAACCTTGGAATTTGGATTTGGAATTTAAAAAATGCTGAATACTGCATGACTACTGTAACTACTACTACTACTACTAAATAAAAAGTTTAGGGTTCAACATATGTTTTTCATATAAACATGACATTTGTCACAATAAACTTTGCACAGCCACAGCCACCTGTTGCCTTTCGAATATCTTTGTCGTGTTTCTCTTTAAAGGGATTCCGGTCCAACTCGGTATGTCATTAAATCAGAGTTGTTTATTTGTCTTTAAAGGGATTCCATTCCAACTCGCTATGACATTAAATCAGAGCTGTCACTGGAAACACCTGGCGTCATTGGCCCACCGTTCAACCTTTCTTTCCAGGTGAGACCTACGGTTTATAACTATAATATATATCTACTGCATCACTTTAAGTCTGTATATTATACCTCAGTTTGTATGTTGTGCAGTTTAGCGGCTTGCACGGCTTACGAAGTGAGGGCCTGGCTACACCGGGGACGGAATTGGTGCAGAATTGATCGCAGAGCGGAGTCTGTGCGAGGCCGCAGCGATACGCGTCGCTGCCCCTATAATCAATGGAATCCGGGAGATTCCGGCTACACCGAGCACGGAATATTTTTTTTTTTGCTCTATTTGCTCTATTTTTCCACACGTGTCTGCAGGTCTTATGCAGTCCTTCGCCTCGCCTTCAGAGGTATAAAAAACTGTTTGTAACTCCCCGCGGGACAGACGAATTGCCGGTGCAGCCACCACTCCTCTCCGCCCGCGGTGCGGTTCCGTCCCGTGTCTCCAGTGTAGCCCGGCCGTTAGAAAGAAAGAGCCAGCACTCCGATGTCCTTCTGCTACTTTTAATTCCTATATGCACACGTACAGATCACAGCAAACACGGACAGACGCGATTCAACGGATTTTGTATGTAATGTATCAGAGTCCTCTAACCAAAGGGGGTATGGGGGCTACACCTTTAACATAAATTGTGCATTACACTCACCCATTCACACACACAATCCTACACCGATGGCAGAGGAAACCAATAGAGCTTGTAGATCGGCTCTTTTTGGCAAGGAGGTTTGGTGGTCCAGCATAGTTAAACTGGCAGGTTAAACTGCATGATATTGATGAATTCCAAACATTATCAAAGCATTCGGAGACACCGCTGCACCCTAGGGTGCTTGTATGAGCTTGTAGATCTGCTATTTTTCAATAGCTAAAGCATAACATGATGCTAACACCAAAATGGGTTCCCGTTCAGAATGGGATAAAAACGGAAAAACTTTTCCCCCCTTTTTATTCCTCAGATCCAGAACCTTGGATTCTTCCCAGTAAATGATCTGCAGCTAAACATTGAAATCCCTGAAATGACGACAAATGGAAACAGACTACTGCAGATATCAGACTTCTATATTGACCAGGTGAGCATGAGATATAATGTAGATATAATCTTGGACTGGTATATTTCTTACATAATTAGCATTCCACATAAATGGTGTGGTGCAGTCGGTAGCGCTGTCGCCTCACAGCCAAAAGGTCTCGGTTTGATTCCCCGCTGGGGTCGCTGTGGGCATGTTCTCTCCTCCGCTTCATCAGTGCCCATACCCGAGGTGGGGTTGGCAAAAGGGCCTTTCTGTGTGGAGCTTGCATGTTCTCCCCGTGTCCCCTAGGGCAGGTACCCTCACATGTTCTCCCTGTGTCCCCTAGGGCAGGTACCCTCACATGTTCTCCCTGTGTCCCCTAGGGCAGGTACCCTCACATGTTCTCCCCGTGTCCCCTAGGGTAGGTACCCTCACATCAATGGAACGGGCATGAACCGCGGACTTTAGCTCGCGTTACTAGTAGCCTACTACTGCTTCTAAAGGGGTAAGGGCAAAACTCCGTCTTCACCTCACAGTCTTCACACACAGCATTCACACTCCGCGCCTCTGTTCAAAGTGACAGCTCCATAGCTGATATGGGCTGGGCTTCTGTGTTGTGACCAACCAGCGGCACGCAACTGGTAACGTAACCGCCAGTCACCGTATGTGTGTGGGGAATAAAATGTTTATTATTATTATTGTTTTGGCGGATCGCCACATCATGTTCTCCCCGTGTCCCCTTGGGTAGGTACCCTCACATGTTCTCCCCGTGTCCCCTACGGTAGGTACCCTCACATGTTCTCCCCGTGTCCCCTAGGGTAGGTACCCTCACATGTTCTCCCCGTGTCCCCTAGGGTTGGTACCCTCACATGTTCTCTCCGTGTCCCCTAGGGTTGGTACCCTCACATGTTCTCTCCGTGTCCCCTAGGGTAGGTACCCTCACATGTTCTCCCAGTGTCCCCTAGGGTTGGTACCCTCACATGTTCTCTCCGTGTCCCCTAGGGTAGGTACCCTCACAAAAACATGCAGTAATCCTGGTCTTTATAGTGCCTCCCCCTGGCCAGCCGGGGCGCCTTGATGGAGTGGAATGTCCCTGTGTCAAGTGATAAAAAAGCTCCAGAACTATGGAATGCACTTCCCATAGCAATCAGAACTGCAGATTCACTCCCAATCTTCCACCACAGTCTGAAAACCCACCTCTTCGGACTCCATCTTAGCCCGTAGTACTTGCCCTAGCCTCGACCTCCTACAGGCGTATGCATAGGCTCAACTTATGTGACTTAAAGAGCACTGTATGTAGACATAGCACTCTATAGTGTATACACTTATAGTTTCCTTAGATAGATATCCCACTGTTAGGTTCTTAGCTTACGCGTGATTCATGATGACTATGTTTATGTTTCAATGTATTTCCGCTTTTTGTTCTTGCTTACTGTAAATCGCTCTGGATTGGTGCGCAGGATTACAGTTTAGGAAACTGGCACTGGGTGAAAAAAGGGGTTACAACATCGTGGGATAAAATAAATAAAAATACATACATATAAAAAAACAAATACTACTGTGTGAGAGCATGATCAGTAAAGTATTTCCATGTGTGTCCTCCCCCTCCTCCTCCTTCTCCTCCTCCTCCTCCTCCTCCTCCTCTCCCTCCTCCCCCTCCTCCCCCTCCTCATCCTCTTCCTCCTCTTCCTCCCCCCTCCTCCTCCACCTCTTCCTCCTCCTCCTCCCCTCCTCCTCCTTCTTCTCATCCTCCTCCCCCCTCCTCCTCTTCCTCCCCCTCCTCCTCCTCCACCTCCTCCTTCTCATCCTCCTCCCCCCTCCTCTTCCCCCCTCCTCTTCCTCCCCCTCCTCCTCCTCCTCCCCCTTCCTCTTCCTCCTCTTTCTCCTCCTCCTCCTCTTTCTCCTCTTCCTCCTCCACCTCATCCTCCTCCTTCTCCTCCACCTCTTCCTCCTTCTCCCCCTCCTCCTCCTCATCCTTCTCCTCCTCCCAGACAGACGGCACTCACTGCATCCCACCTCAACACGTGGCGGAGAGCAGGGCATCGCCCGAAGACCTCTCTCGTTTCCCCCGACTGGTAAACCTCACAGACCAACTCCAGCACTGCACGCACTCACGCACGCATGCACACACGCACGCACGCATGCACACACACAAACACACACACACACACACACACACACACACACACACACACACACACACACACACACACACACACACACACACACACACACACACACACACACACACACACACTCACACACACTTTCTCCTGATGTTTGTGACCTGGTCTTTCTCCTGGTCTCTCTCCTGATGTGTGTGACCTGGTCTCTCTCCGCATCAGAACCGATCCAACACGCTGACGCTGCCGATCCAGTGCAACATCAACCTGGCCTCGTACAGAACGGTCGGTGTCAGAATCACAGGCACCCTGCGGATAGACGCTCTGCACGCAGTGAGTACAGATAGATGGATGGACGGACGCACGCACGGACGGACGGACGGACGGACGGACGGACGGACGGACGGATTCTGTACACAGAATCTAGACTTATAATAATATGCTAATAAGAATGAAAATGATTCCTGTAACCAAATGAAATAAAACAATGGACTTTCTAAATGGACTTAGTGACCACTGGCCATACTTTATATACTGTAGAAGTGAGTAATTAAGTTGACTATAGATAATTGAATGAAAGTAAGCTAGATAGTTAAGTGAACTGATTGTTTTAAGATGATAAAGACCGTTGAAAGTAGCCGTAAAGGGCTTGACATTAAATACCACCACCTATGCTTGGAGGGAAGATTCTACAGGAAGTATTTGTGGAGTAGCTGTGAATCTGCTCAACCATATACGGTCGTAATTTAAGTAAGACCGGGTGTTGTGAACAAACTGCTGATCAGTGATCTAACCACTGAGATATGGAGCCTCAACGTTTGAGGGTTTGAAAAAGGACACTGAAACTATATGTCCATGAAGTGGACAAATATACAGCATCGGTGTTCGTAATCCTTCAGATGAGTTGTGTATCAGTAAGACAGCCATTGATTATCCTGCTTATTACACGCCTACTTAATACATAAATTAATGACCCAAAAGTGACAACAAAACTAAGCATTTCCTTGCTTATGGTAATTAAAGTATTCCAGTTGGCCCAGCAGAGCACAATGAGTCGCCTCGGAAAACAAGGAAGCGAGTGTTGATCAAATGGAATCCATTTTTGGCTATGCATCATCTATTTCTCACTTCAAATGTTTTCAAAAAACATTATTGAGAGCATCGTTTAGCTGTAAATTAGCTGTGTGTTTGTTTAGAGCAGCTGCTCTGAGGCTTTGATTAGACAGGTTGATATGATCCAATGAGGCTTTGATTAATGATTAGACAGATTTATATGAGCCAATCGGGTGCTCTGAGGCTATGCAACTATGCTGTGCGCACGCGCAGCACGGAAAGAGTTGATCATTGTGTTTGTTGTTTGTTGTTCTCGCAGCTCAAGTTTAAGATCCTGGAGCTGGTGACCAGCGCGTGGCTGGAGCTGCCTTCATCCAGCCCCATGTTTCTACATGAAGAGAGGCCGGTCAGACATGTGAGTATTGTTTCTACATGAAGAGAGGCCGGTCAGACATGTGAGTATTGTTTCTACATGAAGAGAGGCCCGTCAGACATGTGAGTATTGTTTGTACATGAAGAGAGGCCCGTCAGACATGTGAGTATTGTTTGTACATGAAGAGAGGCCCGTCAGACATGTGAGTATTGTTTCTACATGAAGAGAGGCCGGTCAGACATGTGAGTATTGTTTGTACATGAAGAGAGGCCCGTCAGACATGTGAGTATTGTTTGTACATGAAGAGAGGCCGGTCAGACATGTGAGTATTGTTTGTACATGAAGAGAGGCCCGTCAGACATGTGAGTATTGTTTGTACATGAAGAGAGGCCCGTCAGACATGTGAGTATTGTTTGTACATGAAGAGAGGCCCGTCAGACATGTGAGTATTGTTTCTACATGAAGAGAGGCCGGTCAGACATGTGAGTATTGTTTGTACATGAAGAGAGGCCCGTCAGACATGTGAGTATTGTTTGTACATGAAGAGAGGCCCGTCAGACATGTGAGTATCCACACTAACGGCCAGTGATGGAAAGAAGTTAAAGGCAAGGAAGCAACTAGGTGCTCAAAGGAATACGTGCAGGTATACGAAATATAAAAATAGTAAAAAGGGGGGACACGGTGGCACAGTTGGCAGTGTTGTCGCCTCACAGCTAGAAAGGTTCGATTCCCACTGGGTCAGTGCCCAGTGGGAATCGGTGCTCCTGGGACCAATCGGGATAAAACATCTATAGGAAAAGGCGGAGATCCGGGCACACTTAATAGTTAAAAAGGAGGAAAACGTTATTAAACCAACATGTTTCGATCTATACCGGTTTTCTGCACTGATAAATGTTTTACTTAAGTAAGAGTATCAATACTCTGTTACAAAGTGAAAGTCCGGAACTCAGTACTCATTACTCATTATCGTACTATAGTACTGATGCAGAATGTTCATGTTGTATAACAATCTTTTGTGTGAGCCTATGGGCTGTCAAGGCCAGAAAGTCGTTTTTTTGCTACTCAATATGCATTCCCGCCTAACTTCCGGGTATGATGATGTCACGCGCATAGCCTCTATTAGTTCCAGGGAGTCCCCAGCTAAATTATATTTGGAACCAAATGGACCCTTTAAATTAACATTGATTTTACAATATAAATTGGGGGTCCCAGAGATAGAAATGCTATCAAATGGGGTGTCCGTAGACTAATGCATGTCAAACTGGGGGGGGGGGGGGTCCTTGAAATTGAACGGGTTGAGAATCACTCCTAGAGCCGTACAAATCGTCTCTTATGGGGGTCCCTGCCATATCTTTTCAAATGGGGGTCTAATTAGTGCCAATTTGGGGGTCCTTGACATGAAAAGGTTTGGGAACCACCCAGACAGGGACCCAGAGCCACAGGTTGAGAAACCCTGCTGTGGTGCAGAGGGACCCAGACAGGGACCCAGAGCCACAGGGTGAGAAACCCTGCTGTGGTGCAGAGGGACCCAGACAGGGACCCAGAGCCACAGGTTGAGAAACCCTGCTGTGGTTGCAGTGGCGTGCACAGATAGACACTAGGGGGTGCTAGAGCGCCCCCTGCCCTTTTGGCAATTTATTTATTTTATTTATTTATTTATTATTTATTTTTTATCTTAATTTGTAGTGTGTGGACCATGGTGACATTGATCAAATCTTGATAAAAAAAACGCTTCTACTATATTATTTAGGCCCCCACAATTCTAAAGCTATGTTACTATGTCAGTGGTTCTTCGATTAGAAAAAAATAGCAGACCTACAAGCTCCAAACCCATTTGGTGCTCATAGCGCGCCACCGAGTGGCGCGCTACGAGCACCAAATGGGTTCCCGCCCCAAAATGCGCTGCAAAAAGGTGCCCTTTTTTTCACTTGAGCACCTGCCCCTCTAAATGTCTGTGCACGCCACTGTGTGGTTGTTTGTTTGAAATGTTTTTAGGAATACCCCATTGAGATACAGTATCTCGTTTTCGAGAGGGTCCTAACTAGTAACTACAATCAATACAATACACAAAAAAGGAGAAAAATTAACACAAAACAAAACACAACAAACACAAAACACAAAAAACAGGGTAGTACAATATGCAAGCATAATAGCAAAGAGATGGATCATTTGTTCTGTCAGATATGATTGTCACTCCCGTTGGTCAGCATTAGAATACAGTTGATTAAACACATATACACTGTTTATATATGCATTGAGAGTAACTATACATAGGCTAAGTGAAGTATATAATATAATAGTGTATAAATAAATTGAATAAATAAGTTGAAGAGAGCTGTGGTGCTGAGGGACCCAAAGGACCAGCAGCACTGCATGTTACATCACAGTGGAACACACGGCTCTGTGCTGCCATCTACTGGCCGCTGTGCACTACTACCGCATGGCCTTCATTTGTTTTCCTGTTCACACTGGCAGAGATGCAAAAGACACAAAGATGCAAAGCTAATTAAGCTACACATCATATTTGTAGCTTTGCATCTTTGTAGCTGAAGTTGAAACCAGCTTGCCTTGTTATTGGCTTCCATTGACAATGAATGGTAGACTGCATCTTTGTATCTTCATATCGCTGGCTTCCATTGACAATGAATGGTAGACTGCATCTTTGTATCTTCATATCGCTGGCTTCCATTGACAATGAATGGTAGACTGTATCTTTGTATCTTCATGTCGCTGGCTTCCATTGACAATGAATGGTAGACTATGTTTGCACCTGCCCGTGTGAATGCAGCATTAAGAGGTAGTCATTGTTGGCCATAGTCCTCTCTTGTCGTGTGAAATGTGCTATTCAAATAAACTTGACTTGAAATAAAATTAACGGAGGGGGGGGGGGGGGTAATTGAAATATCCTAATATAGTGTGTAAAATATGTCTTCTGATTGTAATATTCATGCATTTATAAGCATAATGTGTATCTCGCTTGTGCAAATTGAACCAATTAGGTTGATCACTAATGTTATGTTTATGTTCCTGGCAGATAATCTTGGAGATCAGGAAGGAGGGAGATTACAGGATCTCCACCTGGATTATCATCGTCAGTACGCTGGGAGGACTTTTACTGCTGTTCCTGCTCATCCTGGCACTGTGGCAGGTACTGGACACATCCTCAATCCTCATAGTCCTCATAATGCACTGAAACAACACTGTGTACTGTACTGTTTTGTTTCTGTACTTTCTGGGCACCGCTACCATGTGGGCACCGCTGATCTAAATGCTCTCTGTATTTGATGCCCAGCTTGGCTTCTTTCAGAGGCAGAAGAGGAAAGACGAGGATGAGGAGGACGAGCAGGAGGCGGAGGAACGGTAACGCACGTCCCCAGGAGACCACCGTACCTTCTCTCCAGGAGACCCAACATTTTTCTCCCCAGGCCAGGAGACCCAACATTCTTCTCCCCAGGCCAGGAGACCCAACACTCCTCTCCCCAGGAGACCCAACACTCCTCTCCCCAGGAGACCCAACACTCCTCTCCTCAGGAGACCCAACACTCCTCTCCTCAGGAGACCCAACACTCCTCTCCTCAGGAGACCCAACACTCCTCTCCCCAGGAGACCCAACACTCCTCTCCCCAGGAGACCCAACACTCCTCTCCCCAGGAGACCCAACACTCCTCTCTCCAGGAGACCCAACACTCCTCTCCCCAGGAGACCCAACACTCCTCTCCCCAGGAGACCCAACACTCCTCTCCTCAGGAGACCCAACACTCCTCTCCCCAGGAGACCCAACACGAGACCCAACACTCCTCTCCCCAGGAGACCCAACACTCCTCTCCCCAGGAGACCCAACACTCCTCTCCTCAGGAGACCCAACACTCCTCTCCCCAGGAGACCCAACACGAGACCCAACACTCCTCTCCTCAGGAGACCCAACACTCCTCTCCCCAGGAGACCCAACACTCCTCTCCCCAGGAGACCCAACACTCCTCTCCCCAGGAGACCCAACACTCCTCTCTCCAGGAGACCCAACACTCCTCTCTCCAGGAGACCCAACACTCCTCTCCCCAGGAGACCCAACACTCCTCTTCCCAGGCCACGAGACCCAACACTCCTCTCCCCAGGAGACCCAACACTCCTCTTCCCAGGCCAGGAGACCCAACACTCCTCTCCCCAGGAGACCCAACACTCAGGGACCATTCAACCTCTCGCTTATCCCTTTCACCAACTCCACCTCACTCACACATACAAAACATGTGTCTCATGTCATGATTGTCCTAGGGGCGAGGGGGGATGACAACTGACGAGAAGACAGCTGCAATTAATTTTCAATGGAGGTCACATGGGTTTGAAGAGACAGCAGCCTTGTCTCATTGCTGCGTTCAGGGTGCATCCGCTGGTTAGACATACCAACAGTCCAACAGAGAGTCATGAGTCCGACAACAGGTCCGTGGCGGGTTAAAAATTAACCCGTGGTGGGTTAAAAATCACCCGTGGCTTCCGAGTGCGGCTAGGGGTTTGGGTATGGTGTCGGACTCATGACTGTATCACTGTCTGTTAGTATGTCTAACCAAACACATCCCCCCAGGACAGGACAATGATGAGACACGTGTTTTGTTTGTGTGAGTGATCGTTGCACAGCGTAGACCGAACGACTGCTGAAGCAAGACCCGCACTGGATCTCTCCCACCGCAGGGGTCATACAGGGGTCAGAGGTCATCAGTGTGTCTGTACAGGGGTCAGAGGTTATCAATGTGTCCTTACAGACCACGGCAAAGACTTTGTCTCCGTGGCAATTTTTACTTTCTTTTTTACACACCATCATAATGTTCTTATTTTTGATCACTTACTGAATGTCAAGTCTCCAGGTTTTCTACAGAATATGTATGACACTTTTTTTTACTACGACAGAGTAGTAGTGGGTAGAGCACTTTGTGTTTATTCTTAATGTGTATTTATTCTTGTTCATGTGGATCATTTTAAAATGTATTAAAAAGAAAAACCTCAAAGGATGCTGTCCACCCAGACTTTCTAAAAGCCATCATACTTTTGTTTTATTGCAAAGAAAAAACAAAAAAACAATTATAATTTTCACCAGGAGATGAAACACAGCACAACACAAAGATGAAAAATCCAGAATGGACCAAAATCACCAGAAAAACAGAATTGTTTTCCTTAAGATATGTCGGCTGTTTCCGGAGCGTTCCAAAGGACCAACATGTATGTACACACATCCTCTTTACGACGTTTCTCGTCATCCTTCATCCTGGGAAAATATATGGGCGATTAAAAGAAAAAGAAAAATTCATGCACTTTTATTTTGTAGTGAAATGAACTTGAATTTTGTAAATAGTCAATACCTTTTTATACCATGTCAAATATAATATTATTTTTGTTTCCACGCAGCAGTCTGTCTGTCTGTCTTTGGACATTATGTTGCATCACAACAAATAGCCTTTTAAAAGGGTCTGCAACGATGCATACAATGTCCTTCAGTCCTGTGTGTGGGTTGGGTAATATTGTTTAAGACTTAAAGGGATATTTCACTTAAAAAAAAATGTTTATGTGACTCCAGGCAGAGTTTAAGTTGCTCACTTCAGTATTTAGATTATTTGATATTCATTTTAGCAGCCCCGCCCCTTTCCTATACAGCCCCCCCCCCCCCTTTCCTATACAAACCCATATAACTTAAAACTCCATTAGCTGCTTAAAAACTGTCTGGGGTGTTCACATATAAGCCTGAGTCGATAATACTATTACTATTATGTGAAATATCCCTTTAAAGAAGAAGGTAATTGGATACTGTAAAGTCCACATTTGGACAAAATGTCTGTATTTCAGCTAAACACCACCTGGTGTTAACCATGAATGTCAAAACATCTATTTAATGAGCAGTGAAAGGTTGCAACACATTGAATTAAACATCTAATTTGTATATCTATGCATTTGATTTGGTTTCTATTTCCCTGGAATGCATTGGCTATGCATGGCGAGTTTCTAATACAAACCAATTTACCAATTTATCATTGTGATTACTGTCACAAACCAATATTAGAGAAATATCCTGATATAAAGTTCAAGTGTGAAAGTGATAAAATGTCTTTTACTGATGCAGGTGTTCTGAGGCCCTATAATAATAAGAAAATGCTAAATTCATCAAATAAACAAGTTACTTTTAGGCTCAATTACAAAATGTAGGCTTTCCCCAGAATGGGTATTCTGTTAACCAAAGAGTAAAGTAAATGTACTCAAGTACTGAGCTATTGTTTACTTTACTGGAGTATTTACAAATGAATGTCTGAACTTCTACTCGGCCGCTACATCTCAGAGGCAAATATTGTACTTTTACTCCACTACTATTATTTGTAAACTTTAGTTACATTAATAGTGACTTTGTAGATTTTGATGATGATTATTATTATTACTACTTACAAGTAGTTGAGTATTTCTACATTGCTGTAAAAATGTGAGAACCTTTTCCCCCACTGCTGTTAACACACAGTGTTAACACACATAACACTTATTCTAGAATGCACCTATTTCTAAATGAAACAAATCTGATTGTCAAATGGGTGGGCGATGCCTATCGAAATTTCCTGTGCAAACTGGCATTTATTTTACCAGTAGGGGCCGCTGTTTCTTTGCTTAAGTCATCACTTAAGTTTTCAGAATGATTTAAATCAGTTTGATTGACACGGTCATGGTGTGTGTGTGCGTGTGTGTGTGTGTGTGTGTGTGTGTGTGTGTGTGTGTGTGTGTGTGTGTGTGTGTGTGTGTGTGTGTGTGTGTGTGTGTGGTAGTTGGTTTTGTTTGGTTAGACTACTCGTGTGTCAGACTGTCAGTCATAATTCATAATTATATGAGGACGACAATATAATTATACATTACTGTTTAGACTGTGTGAGAGTGCAAATTAAAAGCATGATCAGCTGCAATTAAATGAAAATGAAGGATTGATTTAAAATTGTATTCACAGTATATGTAGAGAATGGGAATTTAAAACGAAAACACAAGTCCTAATATTTAACCCCTCGGACCCTATAGGCCTAATATTTACTATCCTGCAGTTACGACTTTTCTATCTCAATTAATTTAATTTCTATTAGCATTAAACAACAGCTGAATCCATTCGTTGAACTATTCCATTTGAAAATGTGGCCAATGTCTTCATTCTCCCACCAGAGGGCGCGCAAACATGCCGCACGTGTTGGTCTGGTCGACATGAAGCTGCAGTCAGCTACTGAACAAAAGCCCCAATTCTTCTAGTGGTGGAATAGTTTGGAACAATGCGAGTGGAGTGGAGTTGAGTGTCATTCCCCTTTAAGCCCCAGCCCAGTAGAGGAGAAGAGAGAGAGAGAGAGAGAGGGGGGGGGGGGAGGCTCAACAGAAAGTGTTGTTTGGAAAGAAAGAAGGAAAGTTTGGAGAGCTGTCACTGAGCTGAGCATTCTGCATTGCAACGCCTCGGTCTCCGAGGCTACAGACAGGCTGATGGAGGAACCGTCACAACATGCACACTATCATCCTGGACGGCCATGCTAAATGCCTAAAACTACAGCAGTGTGTTGTTATTATTGAGGTTCTTCTAAAAAAAACGTTTTAAATGTATTCGTAGCCTCGATCGATGCCTGCAGGCTGCAGCAGCCGAACAACAAAAGGGTCTCTCTCTCTCTCTCTCTCTCTCTCTCTCTCTCTGCACTCCAAATCTAGTCGGAATAATGCATTTAAAATGAGAACGCGCTGAAGACGTGGGAGCCTGCAGGCTCTTCATTCTTCACATGATGGGTTACTACTTGAACTGCGGCTTTTTTCACCATCATCTTCTTCCAGGGTTCTCTCTCGTTCACTTTTCCATCGCGGCGGTGTTGTTGTCGGGCTGTGTGGACAGCAGCGGCACGGCGCTGGGAGGACTGCCACACGACTCAGGTACAGATAAGAAGTATATCTGCATAATGTACAATTAAACAAACAAGTGTCTTCCTCACACAGATCATTCATCTGCGCTAGCAGGGTGTTTATTTTATTTATATATTGGACAACTGTGCCGTGCGTGCGGTAGGTATAGGCAGCTGGCTGCACGTTTGAGAGTAGACAAAGCAGTTTTGGAAAGTAACTAAAGTACATTTACTCGACTGTAGTGTAGTGAAGTACACATTGAGTCTTGATCTTTCTTTCTTTCTTTCTTTCTTTCTTTCTTTTTTTCTTTCTACTTTTACTACATTTCCACTACATCTCAGAGGGAAATATACATTTGAAAGTTATTTTTGAGTTATTTTAAAACTTTAGTTACTTTGTACATTGTGATTATTATTACAAAACATAGCCTATACATTAAACACTGTATTTTGTATTTTTATACACTGTAGTATTAATTCTGTATTTTTTTTTACATGGATAACAAAATAGGCTACGATACATATGGACGATATTGGTTCATTATATGACGATACGATTCAATGATTTGAAATCGATACAGTAACTATTTAGGAAATACATTAAATATGAGTGAAACTTGTGGATGGTGCAGTTTTTTTTAAGGGAAAGATTTATTATTATGGATATAAATAAGTAAACAGCGATTCTCTGGCAAATAGATGGACATATTTGAACACGTTATGAACAAACCCACGCCTTGACATGAACACAGAGAGAATACACACATTTCTTCGATAAACCAAGATAAAGATAAACCAAAGAATATGGAATGGAAAAGTATAGGCTAACAAACCCAACTTTTTCATTTCCTCCCTCAAGGACCCCTGCGGGTCCCCCGGAACCCACATTGGGAACCACACGCCTCACACCATATCTGTGTTCTCCTCTCTCTCTCTCTCTCTCTCTCTCTCTCTCTGTCAGAGAGCTTTCTGCGAGAGCTGCTTCAGTACGAGGTGGTTCACCCCGCCAGGGTCGATGCCAAAGGCCATTTCCTGTCCCACTTCCTGTCCCACCGCGCCAGCCGCGTGCGGCGGCGGGACGCGTCCTCCGACGGGCCGGCCGAGGAGAGGGTCTTCTACCAGATGAGCCACGGTGCTCAGGATCTGCGCTTCAACCTCAGCCTCAACCCCAGCCTGCTGGCGCCGGGCTTCGTTACCGAGAGGAGACGCGGAGGTGGGCTGGACGGGGTTAGGATCAAGAGAAAGTAAGAGCAAGTTCAAATTGTATTCCATTCTCCCGAGTTTACAGTGGTTTTCAACCCTTTTCACATCAAACGCCCGTTATTGTCTCCACCAGGCCGAAGGCATGGGGTGAGAGTATAATTATGTTTAGTTGTCTCCACCAGGCCGAAGGCATGGGGAGAGAGTATGTTTAGTTGTCTCCACCAGGCCGAAGGCATGGGGAGAGTATGTTTTATTGTCTCCACCAGGCCGAAGGCATGGGGAGAGAGTATGTTTTATTGTCTCCACCAGGCCGAAGGCATGGTGAGAGAGTATGTTTAGTTGTCTCCACCAGGCCGAAGGCATGGGGAGAGAGTATGTTTAGTTGTCTCCACCAGGCCGAAAGCATGGGGATAGAGTGTGTTTTATTGTCTCCACCAGGCCGAAGGCATGGGGAGAGAGTATGTTTTATTGTCTCCACCAGGCCGAAGGCATGGGGAGAGACTATGTTTTATTGTCTCCACCAGGCCGAAGGCATGGGGAGAGACTATGTTTTATTGTCTCCACCATGCCGAAGGCATGGGGAGAGAGTATGTTTTATTGTCTCCACCAGGCCGAAGACATGAGGAAAAAGTATGTTTTATTGTCTCCACCAGGCCGAAGGCATGGGGAGAGAGTATGTTTTATTGTCTCCACCAGGCCGAAGACATGAGGAAAAAGTATGTTTTATTGTCTCCACCAGGCCGAAGGCATGGGGAGAGAGTATGTTTTATTGTCTCCACCAGGCCGAAGGCATGGGGAGAGAGTATGTTATGTTGTCTCCACCAGGCCGAAGGCATGGGGAGAGAGTATGTTTTGCACTCCGTGTGCTTGTGTGTGAGAGTGTGTCTGTCCGTCCGTCTGTGTACAGCTAATCTCCGGGACCGTTAACCCGATCGATGCCAAATTTTGCATGCCCCAAATATTCCAGAACGGCCTGTTATAGCGCCACCAGAAGAAATCCCACACACTAACTCTATAGTTATGTAGACATATAGACATTTAGCCTCTCAGACCCATTTGAGCCACGGACCACCATTTGATGACATTTAGCCTCTCAGACCCTTTAAGACTTAGAATATGTTGTTGTCGTTGGATACGATTTCTTTCCACAATTCCATGCTGTATTGATGTTGGTATAATTATTTTACATTCTCTAATTGTGTAGACTTTCTTGTAAATTAAGTAATGCAGATGGTTAAAAGTTAACACGAACTCTAGAGAGCGTAACATGAAACCAAATGGAGCCGTTTTAAAGGTCCATTTGGTTTCATCTCACACGCTGTCACTGTACCATATTAAAGGGAATAGGGATCTGATAAATTAATCAAATCAAACCATCAGCCCTGGTTCTAATCAATACATGAATGAAATCATACCAACAGCTCTGGGTCGTCCCGGTGTCACTTCCTGGGTGAAGTGTTGGACCAACACTCCTCCATGCGAGGCAGAGCGGCCATCAGTACCTGTGAGGGACTGGTGAGTGTAGGCGCACACACGCACACACACACACACACACACACACACACACACACACACACACACACACACACACACACACACACACAAATACAGATATTTACATTTCATAGCACAATTCTGCAGATAAGGCAGCAGCTGGTAATTAATTGATGCCATCAATTCTTGTTTATATAGCACCTTTCGAAAAACAAAGTTACTGAGTGCTTCAAAGTGAATAAAAACCATAAACAACAATAATTGATTATTTTATTCACCTTTAAATCCCTCAACGGCATGCCCCCCCCCCCCATATATGGCCGAACTCATACAGAGACACACCCCCACCAGAGCTCTGAGGTCTGCGGACCAGTCACTGCTGACCGTGCCAACAACCCCAACCCTCAGAACAAGAGGTGACCGCGCTTTTGCGGTGGCAGCCCCTGAGCTCTGGAACAACCCCCCCCCCCCCCCCATATTAGAGCTCCTCAAACCATTAACATTTTCAAATCCCTTCTTAAAACGCACCATTTTTTCCCTGGCTTTTAATGTGAACTGATTTTAACCTTTTTAGGCACTCCTGTACAGTATTATCCATGTCCCACGTTGATTCTATATGCTATGTTTTTATGCTTGATGTATTCTGTTTGAACTTTTATCTTTTGTTGTGAAGCACTTTGGTCAACTTTGGTTGTGTTTATAACGTGCTATATAAATAAAGGTTGATTTGATTTGAATAAGTAATGATTTGATACATAGGATAAAACAAGCACTATGCAGAAATACAGTAGGACATAATGGGTTACAACATTTAAGCGATAAAAGCAGCTTTATAAAAGTGAGTTTTCAAGAGGGATTTGAAACGGGAGGATTATATGTTATTGTTGGCAACATGTTTTGTTTTTTGGAGATTGGCAATCGAATCAGTCTGATTCCATAACTTACAAAACGTGTTATGTAATAGAGAATCATTCCATTTGTTGCTGTGGAACAAACTCACCAAACAGCCAAACACAAAGCAGGCCTAGTTCGTCGTCCACGCGACAGTAACTAATATTGTTTGTTTATGCTGTTTGCTTTGATTGAATGATTGATTGAACATGTATTTGTATGATTTGATTTGGGTGTGTTCTAAATTAAAGTGTTAGTGTTGATTATCGTGTATTAATCCAATTATAGTAAACTAATACTATGATACTAAAAAAGATAAAGATCAAGGGGAAAGAGACCTTTTTACAGTACAATAATGTTTCAAGTTTATACATGTAGTAATAAACGGCATAAACAATATATTAGTTTGCCTCATAAAAGTTACTGTCATTCTCTTGTATTATATCATACTTGTATCAGAGGCAGGCGGGGCGTTACCATGTCTATGCTCGGACGTAGAATAGATATACGTGTGTGTAGTACAGAACTTTACTTTAAGTTAGAAGTATTACTGTACTTACGCATTTGTTTCATCCCGCCTTGACTATTGTAACGGACTTTATACCACTCTATCCAGCTCCTCATTATCCAAACTTCAACTTGTACAGAACACGGCAGCCAGAATTCTCACCAACACCAACCGTCGAGCACACATCACCCCGGTCCTAGCCACACTCCATTGGCTGCCCATCAAGGCTAGAATAGATTTTAAAATCCTTCTAACTACTTTAAAAGCCCTACATGGACTGGCCCCACCGTACATTTGTGATCTTCTGCCCCCCCAAGGTCAATGTGAGATCCCTGCGATCCTTTGACAAAGGCCTCCTAATGGTTCCTGGGACTAAGCGAAAGACAATGGGTGACCGTGCCTTTGACTTTGTTGCACCTACTTTATGGAACGCCCTGCCTTGCACTTTAAAAAACGCTGAGTCTGTCAATATCTTTAAGAGTTTGTTGAAAACGTTTTTATTTCGGAAACATT
This sequence comes from Protomyctophum parallelum, assembly GCF_964188405.1. Classification (NCBI taxonomy): domain Eukaryota; kingdom Metazoa; phylum Chordata; class Actinopteri; order Myctophiformes; family Myctophidae; genus Protomyctophum; species Protomyctophum parallelum. Next base: position 14,909,662 of record NC_139699.1, read on the forward strand.
TTCCTGATGTTACTTGATTGTGTTGTTCTTATTTGCTTGTTGTACTGTCCTGTTTTAATTGTTGATTGATTTTACTGTGTTCATTGTACAGCACTTTGTAACCTTGTTAAGAAAGGTGCTTTATAAATAAAATTTACTTACTTACTTAGTTACTTACTGGCTGTTATTACTGTAATTACTGTACTGTATCTGATTCCATACTCTGTAGACAGGACTGTTCAGAGTCGCTGCTGAAGAGTTCTTCATCCGTCCATTGGAGCCGTCCAGTGATGATTCGCCGTCACCTCAGGTACGATGAGAAATATCGTCTTTTTAAATAATTTGGGGACCCCCCGAGGGGTCACGACCCTCAGGTTGAGAACCCCTGCCCTAAACCCTATGGTTGCACCACTCAAAAAATAATAATCAATATCGTGCATCCCTAGTCTCTCCATGATATGCCTTTTCAGAGATATCGTGTATATTTGTGGTACAGTGAATGCACATGCTTTGATTTCCAGTTATATACAGTACCACAATAAAGCAATAAGCCACAAGAGGTCTCAGGTTACCAGGTATTTTACAATGGCTGGGAGGTGTAGCCACCCGACGCGCAGCCTCGGGTGGCTTATTGCTTTTCTAAAACGGTTACAAACATATAGCAATATTAACCTCATAAAACTATCAAATTCACAAAAGTAGCTACGCTTTGCGCCCACCAGAGCGAGCCACACACTTCCTTGTTGTGCTCGGAAAGTAGGCTATGTGACGGGAGAATAGCGCTTGATGTCTTTATGGGGCCGCCTGGAGCCACACATTCACAGTCATATGAGTGCGGGCGGTGCTTACACGGCCAGTGTGTGTAAGGCAATCAAGCGCTCCCCTTCCCCAGTTCAGCTACAGAGCTGTGGGATCAGCTGGGAATGATATAAAGTGATTGAAGGTGTGGATTATCGGTTGAAATTTACAGCGGTCACGTGACGGTAACCAGCCAATCAGAATCAAGTATTGGGACTAACCGTTTTAGAATGAACCAACATGAAAATTTATATTGTTCCATGTCGCCCACCCCCCCCCCCCCCCCCCCTAACCTCAGGCCCACGTCATCTACAGCCGCCATGCACAGCCCTCGGGCAGACAGACCACCTCACAGCCCCACGCGCCGCCCTCACGGAGACAGACCATCGCACAGACCACCTCAGAGACCTCCTCAGAGACCACCTCACGGAGACAGACCACCACACAGACCACCTCACGGAGACAGTCCACCTCAGAGACCACCTCAGAGACCACCTCACGGAGACGGACCACCTCAGAGACCACCTCAGAGACACAGACCTCAGGGAGACAGAACAGTACCTGTGGAGTCAAAGGTAAACCCCCAACCATAAGGATTGGTTATTGTCACGGACAGATAGTGTTTCTTTCCTTTACCGGCTGTGTTGTGTGTTTTTCAACGGAACCAGGCATCGGAGTTCAGACTGACGAAAAAATGTTCGTCAACTACCTTTTTTTTTTTCACTGACAAAAACTAAATAAAAACGAATCTATGATGACTTCAACTATGACTATATATACTGACAATTTTGTCAACAAATACAAACCATAGTAAACTGTTTGGGAGGGACTAGTGGAGAAAAGATACAGTAGAACTAAAATGACTAGTGGAGAAGAGATACAGTAGAACTAAAATGACTAGTGAAGAAGAGATACAGTAGAACTAAAATTACTAGTGAAGAAGAGATACAGTAGAACTAAAATGACTAGTGGAGAAGAGATACAGTAGAAATAAAATGACAAGTCATTTTGTGTTTGGTCGTGAGGAGGAAGGTGTCACTCTCAGAAAATTTGCCGATCTACAGGCTTGTAGAGCTGCTGTTCTGGCACACAGCTGAGTATTAATTGGGCACTTCAACGCCGTCAAGGCCCGCCAACATAGTGCTATAAAGGAGTGCTTTGTAGTTGATGAGCAGAACTTTGTAGTGAATTCATTGTTTGAGGAGTCGGGGAGCCAGTGTAGGTGGTGGAGAAATGCTCACATGTCTCCCAACTACTCCGCTCCCTCCAATGGCTCCCGGTTACTGAGCGGGGCTCAGCGTTCGCTCAGATCAGCCAACACAGAGGGCCGGCAGAACCTTCACTAAAAGAGCCGGGACAACGCTCCACGCGTCCCAGACTCTTCTCCCTTCTGGCTCCACGCGTCCCAGACTCTTCTCCCCTCTGGCTCCATGCGTCCCAGACTCTTCTCCCTTCTGGCTCCACGCGTCCCAGACTCTTCTCCCTTCTGGCTCCACGCGTCCCAGACTCTTCTCCCTTCTGGCTCCAAAACTATGGAATGAACTCCCCATTGCAGTCAGACCTGCAGACTCACTCCCACTCTTCTGCCGTAGTCTGAAAACCCACCTCTTCAGACTCCATCTTAGCCCGTAGCACTTGCACTATAGCCTCGACGACCTTACAGGCGTATATTTTGCAAAGGCTAAATTATGTAATTTAGCATACTGTATTAGGTAGACATAGCATTCTATAGTATAGTGTATACTCATAGCTTCACTGTACATATATTCTAATGTTACGCAGATGACCGGTTCTTAGCTTGTTGGCTTATTATTCTTGATGATGATTTGATGTATTTGATGTATTACCTTGTGTTGTTCTTGCTTACTGCAAATTGCTCTGGATTAAGAGCGTCTGCTAAATGCCTAAAATAATGAATTGTATTGTAACGGGTGTAATGTGGACTCTGGAGCGCGACAGAACCTCCACAACAACAGAGTGTCCGTCATCTCTTCTGCAGATCCACACGGACCCTCCGAGGACCCCGACAGCCAACGGGAGAGCTGGGAACGGAGGAGGGGGCGGGCCGAGGATCCCGACAGCCAACGGGAGGGCTGGGAACGGAGGAGGGGGCGTGGCCGGAGGAGGAGGATTCGCCAACGCTCCGTCAGCAAGGAGAAGTGGGTGGAGACTCTGGTGGTGGTCGACCCCAAGATGGTGGAATACCACGGGGGGAGTGAGGCGGTGGAGAGCTACGCGCTGGCTGTCATGAACATTGTAAGTGCCACACACACACACACACGCACGCACGCACACACACACACACACACACACACACACACACACACTAGTTGATTAATTTATCTGGTTGGCCTTGAGTCAATTTATCTTAATTGATCTGTATAATTAATTGATTTGATTATTTTTTTTTCCTGAAAAAGGCGCACACATGTTATTGTATCTCTGGCATGTATGCACAACATTTGAAGAGGTCATGGTGGGTTTCTGCATGACAATAAAGTCAAGTTTCACACAATTCAGAAAAAAACTCTGATTGCCCATACTGTAATTAATATACAGCCTTAATCCAAAACCTTGTCTGGCGGCTACATGAGCTCAGACAGTTTTTTTTATGTTAAAGTTAAAAGTTACTATTTGTCACATACATAGATTTGTCCTCCACATTTGACCCCCATCTCTTGGAGCGGTGAGCCACAGCCGTGCCATGCTCGGGGAATCATTTGTAGTTGATCTAACGCCCCAAATCCAACCCGTGATGCTAGAGTGCCAAGCGGGGAGGCACTGGGTCCTTCATTATGACCTGGCCGGGATCGAACCGCGACCTCCAAGTCTCGGGGCGGACATGTTTGATACAATACTAGGCTATATGAGGTCATGTTTTATGCTATATGAGGTCATGTTTTATACAATACTAGACTATATGAGGTCATGTTTGGTACAATACTAGACTATATGAGGTCATGTCTTATACAATACTAGGCTATATGAGGTCATGTTTGGTACAATACTAGACTATATGAGGTCATGTTTGGTACAATACTAGACTATATGAGGTCATGTTTGATACAATACTAGACTATATGAGGTCATGTTTGGTACAATACTAGGCTATATGAGGTCATGTTTGATACAATACTAGGCTATATGAGGTCATGTTTGGTACAATACTAGACTATATGAGGTCATGTTTGATACAATACTAGGCTATATGAGGTCATGTTTGATACAATACTAGGCTATATGAGGTCATGTTTGATACAATACTAGACTATATGAGGTCATGTTTGATACAATACTAGACTATATGAGGTCATGTTTGGTACAATACTAGACTATATGAGGTCATGTTTTATACAATTCTAGACTAGATAGATAGATCTTTATTTGTCATTGCAACGTGTACAACGAAATTAAAAGTGCCAACCAATCAGTGCATCATATCACAAAACAATATACTGTACAAGATAAAACAAAAACACACATGACTTCTTGTTATTGCACAACCCCAGCAGCACTAATGCACAAACATGTAATTTTCAGCTGTTATCGCACAACAAACCCTTATTGTACTTAAGATAATAAATAGTAATAGAAGGTAATAGATAATAGAAACTAAAAAGTGTCGCAGCAACAGATCATTTTTTAGCAGCATTGAGTGCAACTACCGCTGTGGGATAGAAGCTGTTACTGAATCTGTTGGTCTTGGACTTGATCACTCTGTACCGTCTGCCTGATGGCAACAGTTCAAACAGTGAGTGAGCGGGGTGGGAAGTGTCTTTTATAATGTTCAGAGTTTTTTTATGACAGCGGTCTCTGTGTAGTTCTTCCAGTGTGGGGAGAGGGCAGCCAACGATCTTCTGTGCCGTATTTATGACCCCCTGGAGCTTTTTCCTCTGCGCCACTGTACAGCTGGTGTACCACACACATATGCAGTACGTTAGTATGCTCTCTATGGAGCACCGATAGAAGGACACCAGCAGTCTCTGTGTGATGTTGTTCCCCCTGAGCACCCTCAGGAAGTAGAGTTTCTGCTGGGCTTTCTTCAGCAGCTCAGAGGTGTTCGTGCTCCAGGTCAAGCCCTCCTCCATGTGGACTCCCAGAAAACGGCAAGAGGACACCCTCTCCACACAGTCCCCATTAATGAACAGGGGTGGAATGACTGTTTTCTTCCTCCTGTAGTCTATGACCAGCTCCTGGGTCTTGGATGTGTTCAAGAGCAGGTTGTTCTCTCTGCACCAGTCCGTCAGCTGCACCACCTCATCCCTGTAGGCAGACTCATCTCCCTTGGAGATGAGCCCTACTACTGTGGTGTCATCCGCGAACTTCACCATGGTGTTGCTGCGGTGGGCGGGGGTGCATTGGTGTGTGTAGAGGGTGTAGAGCAGCGGACTCAGCACACAGCCCTGTTGTTAGCGAGGGATCTGGCGTTTGTGATAAAAAGGCTGGGAAGCGGTGGTTTGAGCGGCTGCCTCCGTAGCCTGACTAGCGCGCCAGCTCTGCAGCCCCGCTTCTGCCTCCTCTCTCCGCGCCGCCTTCGCCTCCTCCCGGTAGGGGATAGTAAACCATACCGAGCCGGGGCTCCTTGCGATGTCCGCCGGTGTGTTGTGCAAGAGGTGAAACTCGGCTGTAACACTCCGCTTGTGGCAAACTCCTATCCTAAGGAGATCCTGCCGGCTGTAGGTGTTGTACGCTTCACAAAAAGTACATAGAACAAACAACAAATACACAACAAGCCATACAAAGCACCGACCGGGAGAGCACTGAGCCGCAGCAACTGTGTGCGCAGCCATAGTGTCACCTGTCACCTGGCCATAATTCCATCGTCTATATGAGGTCATGTTTTATACAATACTAGGCTATATGAGGTCATGTTTTATACAATACTAGACTATATGAGGTCATGTTTTATACAATACTAGACTATATGAGGTCATGTTTTATACAATACTAGGCTATATGAGGTCATGTTTTATACAATACTAGGCTATATGAGGTCATGTTTTATACAATAATAGACTATATGAGGTCATGTTTGATACAATACTAGGCTATATGAGGTCATGTTTTATACAATACTAGACTATATGAGGTCATGTTTTATACAATAATAGACTATATGAGGTCATGTTTTATACAATACTAGGCTATATGAGGTCATGTTTTATACAATACTAGGCTATATGAGGTCAAGTTTTATACAATACTAGACTATATGAGGTCATGTTTTATACAATACTAAGCTATATGAGGTCATGTTTTATACAATAATAGACTATATGAGGTCATGTTTTATACAATACTAGACTATATGAGGTCATGTTTTATACAATACTAGGCTATATGAGGTCATGTCTTATACAATACTAGACTATATGAGGTCATGTTTTATACAATACTAGGCTATATGAGGTCATGTCTTATACAATACTAGACTATATGAGGTCATGTTTGATACAATACTAGACTATATGAGGTCATGTTTTATACAATACTAGACTATATGAGGTCATGTTTTATACAATACTAGGCTATATGAGGTCATGTCTTATACAATACTAGACTATATGAGGTCATGTTTTATACAATACTAGACTATATGAGGTCATGTTTTATACAATAATAGACTATATGAGGTCATGTTTGATACAATACTAGGCTATATGAGGTCATGTTTGATACAATACTAGGCTATATGAGGTCAAGTTTTATACAATACTAGACTATATGAGGTCATGTTTTATACAATACTAAGCTATATGAGGTCATGTTTTATACAATAATAGACTATATGAGGTCATGTTTTATACAATACTAGACTATATGAGGTCATGTTTGGTACAATACTAGACTATATGAGGTCATGTTTTATACAATACTAGACTATATGAGGTCATGTTTTATACAATACTAGGCTATATGAGGTCATGTCTTATACAATACTAGACTATATGAGGTCATGTTTTATACAATACTAGGCTATATGAGGTCATGTCTTATACAATACTAGACTATATGAGGTCATGTTTGATACAATACTAGGCTATATGAGGTCATGTCTTATACAATACTAGACTATATGAGGTCATGTTTTATACAATACTAAGCTATATGAGGTCATGTTTTATACAATAATAGACTATATGAGGTCATGTTTTATACAATACTAGACTATATGAGGTCATGTTTTATACAATACTAGGCTATATGAGGTCATGTCTTATACAATACTAGACTATATGAGGTCATGTTTTATACAATACTAGGCTATATGAGGTCATGTTTTATACAATAATAGACTATATGAGGTCATGTTTTATACAATAATAGACTATATGAGGTCATGTTTTATACAATACTAAGCTATATGAGGTCATGTTTTATACAATAATAGACTATATGAGGTCATGTTTTATACAATACTAGACTATATGAGGTCATGTTTTATACAATACTAGACTATACAAGTAAGACGCGCAAACGCGGGAAGCGAACGCAGCTCGTGTGTGTGTGGTTGTGTGTGTGTGTGTGTGTGTGTGTGTGTGTGCTACAGCTGCGCCCTGTGTGTGTGCGTGTGCTACAGCTGCGCCCTCTGGTGGCGGGCGGGTGGTGTAACAGCGTGACACACACACACACACACACACACACACACACAGACATTCAGCCCTTGCTGTCATAGTAAGTGGCTCACTGCGTTCGCAATGAGGTCATGTTTTATACAATACTAGGCTATATGAGGTCATGTTTTATACAATACTAGACTATATGAGGTCATGTTTTATACAATACTAGACTATATGAGGTCATGTTTGGTACAATACTAGGCTATGTGAGGTCATGTTTTATACAATACTAGGCTATATGAGGTCATGTTTGGTACAATACTAAGCTATATGAGGTCATGTTTGATACAATACTAGGCTATATGAGGTCATGTTTGGTACAATACTAGGCTATATGAGGTCATGTTTGATACAATACTAGGCTATATGAGGTCATGTTTGGTACAATACTAAGCTATATGAGGTCATGTTTGATACAATACTAGGCTATATGAGGTCATGTTTGGTACAATACTAAGCTATGTGAGGTCATGTTTTATACAATACTAGGCTATATGAGGTCATGTTTGATACAATACTAAGCTATGTGAGGTCATGTTTTATACAATACTAGGCTATATGAGGTCATGTTTGATACAATACTAGGCTATATGAGGTCATGTTTGATACAATACTAAGCTATATGAGGTCATGTTTGGTACAATACTAAGCTATGTGAGGTCATGTTTTATACAATACTAGCCTATATGAGGTCATGTTTGGTACAATACTAAGCTATGTGAGGTCATGTTTGGTACGGTAGCACAGTGACATCATCATGTTCCATTTCCTGGACTGAAGCCCATCGTTGCTCCTCTCTTGATTCTTGTTCCAAAAGACAAACAACAGCTCCTCTCGGGGGAAGCTGCCGCGCTGCGCGGCTCTGTTAGCACTTAGCAAGTGAAAACACCAGCGAGCGTGTCTGGCCAGCGGCCATGCACAGCTGCTGACATGTGGCTCAAGGACAGGATTTAAGGAAGGGAAATGCAGTCATCATAATGAAGGTTATAGTTGAACTCACTCGACACTGAGACAATAATACGTGGAGGAAGCGGCCATTCTGTTCCATATCCTTTGACCGTTCTGTTTTGGCAACGTCTTTGAGTTTAGAACAATTGGAAGGAAAAATGTGTCTTATACAGCTCTCCGCAAGGGAAAGCATTTCTTTGTCATACACGATGTGTGAACAATGATGAAGGGTGTCATCGTCCCAGACATCAAGCTCATCAGTTGTTGTTTTATTTAATTTTTTATCCCACAATTTTGCAACCCATTTTTTTCACCCTGTGTCAATTATATAATGTAATCCTGGGCTCTACACTTCCTCTGCCAACCTGGGGATATATAGTGGCTGTCCACCTCATGAACAGCTCTCAGCGGCTAAATGGGGCTGGTCAAGGTCTCGGGTTCCAACTCCGATATTTTTGATTTTCCCTCCTGGACCCCCCTGGGGTTTAAGAGGTTAAAACTCAATGTGATTTGGAATGTGAGTTCGCTGCCACTTTTCCAGTGGGTCAGATTTATTACTTTGTCCTTGAAAATGACGTCTGTAAAAAAGGAAACTTGGATGTTTGTTTGACTACTCTCCCCTTCAGCTTCCATTCCTCTCCTAGTTGTGATATAGCTTTAGTCCTGAAAAGAATATCCTGAGAATTGTTTTACAATTCTACATTTGCATAAACGCTACACGTTTGTCAGTGAGACAAGAGCTCGGCGAGTTGGCGAGCAGAAAGACCAACAAAATATTCTTTAGTTTTGGGTCTAAGAGGCTATACAGTAAATCTCATCAAATGCCCAGTACATAATGGGCCTTGAAACAAAGTGTTGAAAACCACTGATTTTTATGACAGTCAACCCGACACTGGCAATACACAACCAAATGTACACGTCATCGTACAACGGGCCCGTACACTGAAAATGGCAGATCTACAAGATTACAACATGGGCACAACTGTTACATGGGCACAACTGTTGCAAGCGTGTAGATCTGCTATTTTCGACGGGCGGCCCTCTAGGCCTTCACGGCAAAGTAATTAAAGGACGACTTCACCCCTTTCCAACCTATCTTCATATACTGTAATTCGTTCTCACTAATCAGAGTTTAATTTGTTAAATTAAACCAGTTCGGTTAATGAATCTAATTGGAGTTTGGGAGTGCTTGTTGAATATCACCCAACGGCCCATGCGTATAGTCACCTGTTTTGAATTGGCACATAATGCTTTACTGAAAGCGAGCTATTCCAAACTCTGACACCTGCAAGGAATGTATTGACAGAAAGTAGCTCATAACATGTCTACGGTGGATCTTTATGAAACAAACACTTTGGAGATAGAAAAAGGATAATTCAAGCTTTTCGTTGTGTTTGACGTTGTTTAATACAATCAGATAGGACCTTTCTGTTTGGATGTAGCCTACTGTATGTTGTTGAGTTTGACGTTGTTTAATACAATCACTGTCTGATTGTATTAAACAACGTCAAACTCAACAACATACAGACCTTTCTGTTTGGATGTATGGGCTGTCGATGGCAAATTGCGGCTAGTTGCCATCCTGCCATTAACTCAGTGGTCTGCATCAGGTCAGTGGCCCACAGGCATCGATGAATGATCTCCTTCATGCATCGTGCCAGAGATGTTCCGTCTGCATTGTGGCTGTAGAGTAGACCGTGTCATGTGGAAAAGAAAACTGAATGGCGTTTGACCGCGAGGACATTGAAGTGGTGAGAAGAAATGTATTGTTGAATGAATTAAGCTTCTTTCATGTCGTATGAGTCACTGTACTGTATTGTATTTATTATGGAACGTATTATGCATAACTGTGGGTTTGAGAAGATTGGAAGAAATGTTGCCGGCATTAGCTGAACTTTGGAAAGAAAGGGCCGTTAATTCATTGCATTTTATGAACTTCATTGCATTTGAATGACTGGGTCAGACTGGGTCAGACGTAAAAGGAATGAATAGTATCTGTGATTGTTGCTCTTGATAAACCTTCAAAGTAGTTTTGAAATTGAATTGACACATTGTAGAGTTAATTGGACATGCTCTGAGGACAGTACATAATGCAACATTTTTAACCCATTTAGACCTGAGAAAGGATTCTATAAATGTCTTCTAAATCCTGTCAGTTTTCTGAAAAACCTCATGTTTCTATGTCAGTGGTTCTCAAATATTTTCATGTCAAGGACCTCCAATTGTATGTAATTGGTTAAAAAACGTTTGTGCCGTATTTTCACGATTTCTCAAAAATGACTGGAATGGACAGGAATTGGACAGGAATTGCCTGTCATAATTTGACCCCCCAGTATTGGGTTGTATTAGGAGGTTGATATTCATTCATCAGCCAACACTCCCCACTGACAGGTAGTTACCCCCCCACCCCAGAGAGGACATATAGGGCCTTAGTCCTACTCCTCCTTCCAGCCAACACTCCCCACAGACAGGTAGTTACCCCCCCTTTTGATATTAATTTTGTATTCATCCTTAGGACCCCAAATCACACCTTGGAAAGCATGAGTGTCTATTTCAAACAAAGTGTTTTTTGACTGGGGGGGTCATATTTTGACAGCAGGAATTGCCTGTCATAATTTCTAACGGCGGCCCGTGAGGGGCTACAGCTGCCCCTGATCAAGCAGCCGTGATCGTAGGGAGCGCTCCCTCCGTGACTGGAGGTGGAGTTTATTGGGAGAGAAATGCTTTGAGAATCGCTATTTTTGTTTACACACATGTGTTATGACACAACATAAACCAAGCTCTATATTTCAAGAGAGAGAGAGAGATCACAGTATAAACATCCACCCTCAACGGGGAGGAACGTTTTATGGCATGCATTTTTAACACGTCAGTGCTGTGACCACACTTACGTACATCTAATGCAATCGGTTTCTTTTACCCCCGACCTGCTGCGCGCATGCAGCAGCCAACCCATAGCCCCATAGAAGTCCATGTATTTGGGCCCAACTTCACCTAGACTGTATTACCTTAATAAACATGGTCATGAATACTTTCTGCTTCCAGTCACTAGTTTAAAGTATAATTTCTAATGTCATAATATTCTTTTTGGAAAATTATGGTCCCATTTATTAAAAAAATGACCATAAAGTCGCGCATGTTCTGAGGGGCGTGGCTACTGTTACAGTCTATGATCGCGATTCCCCTCCCACTCGAGTCAAAATAAAAACCAACGGAGAAGAAGGGGGGAAGTCCCGCCTCGTGTTTGGGCCAGCCAATGGCCAGCTGGGCCAAAACGGAGCCAGCCAATGGCCAGCTGGGCCCAAACGGATCTAGAAAGATGGCGACTTACAGTGCAGGAATAACAGGCTTCATTTTACGTCCATGTTAGACCCGGGGAACGCTTTGTCCATATTTTTTTACAGTCTATGCTGCACACTCTTTATGATGTGAAGCGGCTGACCCCAGACCAGTACTTAGAGCTGACCCCAGGCCGGCACGTATGCCGGTGGGTCTTCACCTTTGACCCCCAAGCATTCCTCTCTCACAGAGGAAAGCATGATGTCGGTTATTCTGTATGACTTCTGTGTCGTATGATGATAGGCTGACCTAGGATCAGATTACAGCAGCACAACATAAGAAGGGGGGGGCTTTGCCCAGCTTTGTGTGTTTGTGTGTACCCCATTGCGATGATTTGATTGGCCGAGCACCCCGTAGCGAGGATTTGATTGGCTGAGCACCCCATAGCGATGATCTGATTGGCTGAACAATGTGAGGATAAAGAGTGAGGACAGAAATTTGAGGACGCCACAGGTGATTAGCCGTCATGTGCTGATGTATGATGATTGTATGATGATAAGAGCGTCTAACAAAATCACAATTGTAATAGCGATTGTAATTATTACGTTTGTCAGGTCTATGTAACGCATGGCAGTCGGGGGCGGTTCTGTAATAAATCTGGTCTCTGTAGGCCTATATACAGTACATTTATTAGGATCTTCTGTCTTAGAAAAACCCACCTCGGAACTATTGGGATGTCTGGTGGGCCTGTCAGGATGTACAGAGGTATCATGAATACCGTTTAGAAAGCGTTTAGAAAGTGGGTTTATAAAAATGAAAGCGGGGAGTGGGTTTCTAAAAATATCAGAGCGGGAACTTGGAGCGACGAACACCCGTCGCTCCACATCTGGAAGGCTATGAAGCTATAAATCTGTCCCTTTCAGAGGGAGCAACGCACACACACTCACACTTAAACACACACGTATGCAGGCACACGCACGCACACACACACACATGCACGTGCGCATGTATCCGTGCCGTAGCCGAAGACTCTCTGTCACGCGCGTTAGGTTTATTTACTTCCTGTACAGTCTGGCTGTCCCGCCCACGCTGCTGTGTTGCCCAATCAGAGGCTGACTTTAGGCATGCATTATGCTGGAGTACAGTACTTGAGTAACGTGTAACATAACAATAGGTTAATTGTTTACACAGTACAGTCACCTTAACTCCTTCAGACTTAAAGGTTCAACCCCAAAAATGACTTGTTTCCCCTATCAATGACTCACCCCATGGAGACTTACATTCATGGATCTGTTGTTGTCTTTGTCACATTACCAAAACATAGTTACTCCCATGGGATTAAGAATGACATCCCCCCACCCCCAGTTTCAGTATTATGTCATGTGTGTATTAATTATGTGATACAGGTGTCGGTAGTATTATTATATCATGTGTGTTACAGGTATCAGTATTCATTATGTCATACAGGTGTCAGTAGTATTATTATGTCATGTGTGTTACAGGTATCAGTATTAATGATGTCATACAGGTGTCAGTAGTATTATTCTGTCATGTGTGTCAACAGGTGTCGGGACTCTTTCGGGATGCCAGTATTGGAAATGCGATCAACATCGCAGTGGTCCGTCTCATCATACTGGAGAAAGACGAGGTGACTAGATTTAATTTAATTGTTTGTTGTCGCGTGTGTGCCTCATATGTTACTTATGACGCTATGATATAGGTGTGATATAAAGTTCTATGGTGTAAAAGATGAAGATCACAACATTGAGCTTTCCTATAGCGCATTAACTATGATCTGAACTGTTCCTGAACTGTGGCCACTGGGTACTCGTTTAGCAAGGGCATGGCTTTGGGTTTAATGTTTTCCTTTTACAAGAACACTAGTTATGATGAAGGTCTAATGACCGAAACGTCAAGATGGCTAGGCTGTTGTTACAAATACTAAAGGACTTACTACAACCCAGTACTACAACCTGCTGACTGCAGGATGAGCCCCAGGCTCGGCTCCAAGATGAAATGAAAACAAGCACTCTCAGTCCAAAAATGCAGATTACCGGGTGCACGGCTCACGAATAATCACTGTAAAAGATTCAAGGTACATTTATTTATTGCATTGTGCAGCACGGACAAAAAGGCAAAACATGGGCGCGCTTCGGCGTCAAGCCTTCCTTAGTGTGTCCTCAACGTGTCCACAACGTGTACACAACGTGTCCTCAACGTGTCCACAACGTGTACACAACGTGTCCACAACGTGTACACAACGTGTCCGTGTTTTGTCTGTTTTTCTGTCCAGAAAAGTCACCAGAAAAACGGGACAGTTGAAGCCAAGGACAGTCGATGAATCTAACATGGTTAAAAGTTTGAAGTTACAATGAGTTTGTATAGGAAGTGGGTGGGGAATAGGGTGGCCATCTGCAAGACCTCAGAAAGGAGGACACTTTTGCTGGGCTCGCTCCCCCGACCCCCCCCCCCCCCTCCCAGATCCCCCCCCCCCCCCCCCCCCCATATATTATTATTATTACTACTACTATTGCACCTGATTTTCACCACCATCATCTCCAGCATTATGTCCACAGAGAACATATATTTGCTAATTAAATTAACCTTTTTAAATTATAGGGTACCACAAAGGCCATTCATTTTAGAATCAATTTATTTTATTTCATGTTTAGATATGTTTTATGTTTAATCTCTTTCTTGTGGTTTTTTTTATACAGTTTTATGGTCATCGGTGTGGGACATAGAATGATGCCAGTAGCCTATATGTTCACACAGCCTCCCTTTCTTTATGATGTCGAGTTCCTTGCTCCATTGCTCATTAAATGTAGTTTTTCATTTCGGCATATTTGGTTTGTTTATCTCTGCATTAACTATACTAAAGTGATTGTGAGAGCACAACAAACAAACCGACCATCCCACTGGCAGTGTTGCCCAGTTTTGGAAGAGAACCAAGCAACCATGTCTATGAAAACAAGCCCAAAAGAAGCCTGACTAGGCTTAGTAGCCTATATAAAACAAGCCTAAAGTCGCTTATAATTAAGCGGACATGGCAACACTCTGAACGTCTCCACTAGCCTCTCTCTTTTTAAGACAGTGTGGCCGGCTCGCTGCGGAGGCGGAGCTGAGCAGCGCTGCGGAGATTTTAATACCCAGGCAGACGACGTAAATGACAGTAAATTACACAAGCACTGTATATCACAAAAAACCGGACAATTATGTGTCCGGCCAGAGGTTGAGGTGGGAGGAGGACAGGTGGGTCTAAAACCGGACGTCTGGCCACCCTAGTGGGGAAGCTAAAATGGGATTTAAAATCTAAATAATGAGCAACTGAGCAACTTTAAAACTATCTGGGGTGTTCACGTAGGGTTCACGTGTTTGGTCCGACGGAGCATTGGTCCGAACGACAACCTACCTCAAACCCTCACCCTAACCTCCCCCGGGGCAGCACACCTAAACCTAACCCCAACCCTCTCCCGACCCCCAACGCACCTCGGACCAATGCTCCTTCGAACCAATGCTCCGTCGGATCATAGTATGCCTCCCGTTCACGTAAGCCTGAGATATTTTTTTAAAGTGAAATATCCCTCGAACTAATGTGTGAATAGTTGTACAGCCATGTCTTGTTGGTATTTGGCCTATTGTGTGTTTGATATGATGTTCTGACACACACCCCGCTGACATGATATGTTGTTTGTGTGACATCAGGAGGATCTGAAGATCACGCACCACGCTGACAACAGCTTGAACAGTTTCTGTAAGTGGCAGAAACGTCTCAACATGAAGGGAGACGAGCACCCCATCCACCACGATGTGGCTGTTCTGCTCACCAGGTAAACAACAACATGCTAGCCATTAGCTCTACCAACAACATGCTAGTCATTATCTCTAACAACAACATGCTAGTCATTATTTCTACCAACAACATTCTAGCCATTAGCTCTACCAACAACATGCTAGTCATTAGCTCTACCAACAACATGCTAGCCATTAGCTCTACCAACAACATGCTAGCCATTAGCTCTACCAACAGCATGCTAGCCACTAGCTCCCTCTCATTGACAGAAAAGACATCTGTCCTTCAACCTAACCCTACCCTCTCGCTCTCAGAAGGGACATCTGTCCTTCAACCTAACCCTACCCTCTCTCACTCTCAGAAAGGACATCTGTGCGTCCATCAACACACCGTGTGAGACGCTGGGACTGTCCCACGTGGCAGGGATGTGTCAGCCCCACCGGAGCTGTAGCATCAGCGAGGACACGGGTCTGCCGCTGGCCTTCACCGTCGCACACGAACTGGGACACAAGTAAGAACTGGTCCATGTTCACCTGAATCTATTCGTTTTTACTAAACTAACAGCTGAATTAATTTCGGAAAGTATTAAGGAGTTATTTGTAATAGTCCTTTTTGCCTGACAACTGTCAACAAAAAGCAAAATTGCACACCTACAGGCGACAGGTGCGTAGGAGAGGGTTAAGTTAAGTGCCCAACATAATGAAGAAGAACAAACACCCGCAAAATGATTCACTAAGTTGTTTACACCCATTTCCAAACTTCCCACGTTAGTTGGTAGTCTAGAATAAGGCATTCTAATGACATACAGCACGTTTTGGTCCCATGTAGCCTAAGGCTGCATCCGAGCAGACTTCAGAAAGAGCGGTCCTCCCTCCGCAAAATTCACAGACAAAAAAGGATTACTGAATCAGACCACTAACGTGGGATGTTTCGCACCCAAAATATGGGTGCAAACAGCTTAATGAATCAGGCCCACTGTCTTCAAATGCAGTGAAAGAAACTTTTAACAGGGAAACATAGCAACGTTTCGGCCTTCATCAGGCTATCTTTATGAACACAACTGCCTGACGACTGTGAAAAGATTATTTTTGTGTTGGAAAAATGTTTTGACACTGACACATTCATTTTGCCCACTGTTCTTCTTCTGTTGCCAAGTCTTTTCAGAGACAGCTTTTATTTTGAAGACCAACAACTCATGGGCCTAGAACAGGAAGTAAAAACGGCTAGGCTATGTTAGCCACGATTTGTTTTATAATTCACTCGAAATGTATATTTTGTAACCACGACCAGCAACTTGTTACTTATGAGTGGGTAAATAAAGCTTGTTCACAATCTGGGAACAGAATCTGAGATAAACGGGTTTTAAAACATTGAAGTGAAGGTGGTTATTTCCTGTTTATTGATCGCCTAGAAACCGGAGAGCCATCCAGACGGTGGTTAAAAAAAAGTGGTCAAAGTGGTCCGTGGCAGTAAATATGTTAATTAGCCCCGCCCTGACTAGCTTCCCAGTTTTTAAGGTGCGGTTTATGTTTTTGCCATATTGTCCCATAATAAACATCATGTAGGATTAACTGGAGTCTGGTGAGCATCTGAACACAAGCTGCTGCCTATACTGACTTCCCAACATCACACTTTATCAAAGGGGCAGAGGTGTTTTATTTCCCTCTCTTCTCTCTCAAAGGGGCAGAGGTGTGTCTGCTGCCCTCTCTTCTCTCTCAAAGGGGCAGAGGTGTTTTATTTCCCTCTCTTCTCTCTCAAAGGGGCAGAGGTGTGTCTGCTGCCCTCTCTTCTCTCTCAAAGGG
Organism: Protomyctophum parallelum; assembly: GCF_964188405.1. NCBI lineage: Eukaryota > Metazoa > Chordata > Actinopteri > Myctophiformes > Myctophidae > Protomyctophum > Protomyctophum parallelum. The sequence continues at coordinate 14,926,881 of NC_139699.1, forward strand.
GCAGAGGTGTTTCTGCTGCCCTCTCTCCTCTCGTCTGCTCGGTTTCTTCCTGGGTACATCTGCGTTCCTGTCCCGTTGGTCCTGTCTGTTCTGAGGCCAGGACATGGCCAGAGTCTCTGCCGCCGTCTTGGTTCCGGGACCTCCACTTTCACCCTCGTCATCGTCATCCAACGTCAGCCCGTCTGCCCCCTCTCCACCTCGGGTGTGAGTCTGACCGGAGGTTCCTTGCCCCCCGGGCAGCTGGTTCTTCTGGTCACCATATCTCCGCCTGAGTCTCTCTCTGACCAGAAGGCCTCTGACCAGGAGAGTCCAGTTGCAGAGCGCCCTCTTCCGTTGCTTCTCTATCTCCCTCCGTCTCTGTATCTCCTGCTCCTCCAGCCAGGCCGCTCTGAGCACCTCCTCGTGCTCCTCGCAGACCACGTAGCCGTCGGTCACGGCGTGCGAGTATCCTCCATGGAAGTCGAAGCCCGTGACGGCCGGCGCCGTGTCCAGGTCCAGTTTCCTGGCGACGCGGTGCAAGCCGGGCAGCCGCAGGTGAACGCAGCCCAGCGGCAGCATGCGCGGCTTGAACAGGTAGACGTTACCGTAGTCGTTACGGGGAACCTTCCCGTCCAGCGCTACGGGAGGTTGGTAGTCTTCCGTCTGCCAGTCTCCGTACAGAGGCAGGTCCTTCTTTTCCTCCTGCTTTTCCTCCGACGCCGTCCTGGCCTTACGGGAACGGTTGGAGGATCCCTTTACCATCTTGTACGGCTCCTCTCCCTCCCGGACGGCGCGCGCCTCCTTCATCCAGGCGTCTCTGGAGTGCAGAGCATGCACGCGGTCCCGCGAGTACACCGGCTCCCCCCTGCAGTAGCCGAGCACGTCGGCCGTGCGGGGGTAGAGGGCCTCGTACTTCAGCAGGTGTCTCTCCAGGGCGTACAGCGGGTGCTTCTTGTAGTCTGCGACGGACGCGGGAAGAGGCCTGTCCAGCATCGCGGCGCTGAGCTCGGCGTCCTCGCGTCTGTTCCTCTCGTCGTCGTCGTCGCCGTCCCCACCTGGTGGCTCCAGAGTCTCCTCCCACCAGCCGTCCTCGACCCGCCTCTTCCGGGAAGACGTGGTCATCCAGGCGAGGTCGTACTTCCTGCCCAGGTCCTTCAAGCGCCCGTCCTCGTCCACGGAAACCACGTAGGTGAGCGGTGCCGTGGCATTCTGGGAGCAGAGGTGTGGCCGGCCCACCCCGTGCTGCACGTCCACGCACACCCAGGAGGACGCCGTGGGAACGTGGACCTCCAGCCACTCGTCTGCAGCTCCGCCCGGTGACCCGTTCTTTATCCAGGCTCTTTGACTCCTCTCGACTCTCTCATCTTCCTCCTCGCGATCGCTGTCATACTCTTCGTCATTCTCTGCCTCCTGTCTCCTACCTCCTCCACTCTTCCGTCTCCTACCTCCTCCACCCTTGCTCTTTGGCGCTGCGTTGCGTGTCCCGGCTTTACTCTTTCCCCCGCCCGACTTCCTCTTTGATTTAGCCCAGCCCTCTTCCTCCTCGCTCTCCTTGCCGGCCACCTGAAACTCCTCCCCCTCGCTAAGCCCGTCCTCCTCTGGCGCGACGCTGCGGTGTGTCACGTTGTTCTTCCTCTTCTTGGGTTTCTGTCCGCCTGTCGTCACACCCCTGCCGTCTTCTTCCTCTTCCATGTTCCCTCCCTTGGCTTTCTTCCCCCACCTCTCTCCTTCGGGGTTCCCGCCAGTGGCAGCACGTCTTTTGGTGCCAGGGATGACCCTGGGTCCAGACGGCAGGCTGTCTTTGGAGGCGTTCTGCCCAGGAGGGTGGCTCTGTCCCGAGGGGCCGCTGGAGGATCTAGCCCCTTCGCCCTTTGGCGCTTTGAGTGAAATGGGCTGCAGGGAGAGAACCAATCGGCAGGAGAGCCGCAGAGACCTCAGAACCAACAGGAACAGGTGCGTCATCTCCTGGTGGTCCCTGGCCGACAGGCTGGCCAGCCGTCTCTCCAGCCCGCCCCTGGGGTCCTCCTCACAGGGGAGGCCGGGGTTCAGGGTGAATGTGGCGAGGAACCATCGGAGCAGTCCGGAGAGGAAGTGCTCGTCCACGCTTTCTGTGTCCGCGTCACAGAAGCGGGCCGGCAGCAGAGACATAGCGACGGCCAGCAGTTCTGGCTCGCTGCAGAGGCGGTTCCGGAACATCCCGTTGGCTATCAGGCACAGCAGGTGCGCCTTGTGCGTGTCCACCAGCAGGTCCTTGCTGTAGCGATTCGCCGCCCTTCTCAGGTACGCCTCGAACTCCGCCTTCCTCTTCTCCCGTCTCTGTCTCCTGTGCACGACGTCCGGAGTCTCGATCTCGATCTCCACGGGATGAGACAACGGAACGGGCTCTACTGGAGCCAGAGCTCCAGGCAGCTCCTCCACCTCCTCCCAAGCATCCTCCTCACTCTCCTCCTTGTCTTCCTCGTTAGTAGAGACCACATCCAAGTCCTCTTCATCGTTATCGTCGTTAGTCATCGGTCGTGCCTTCAGGGAGGAACCGAAGTATTCGCTGGTGGTGGTCCTGGAGGCAGAGACCCCTGTGGTGGTGGTCCTGGAGGCAGAGACCCCTGTGGTGGTGGTCCTGGAGGCAGAGACCCCTGTGGTGGTGGTCCTGGAGGCAGAGACCCCTGCTGGCTTGGAAGAGGAACGTGGCTTAGGCGCGCGCTTCCTCATCCCAATAGTGACTTCATTAGCGGCCATGTTTCAGGATAATCCCCTCTACGGCTCCGGACAGGTTCTGGTTGGTAACCCTGACTATAGGCTGTTCACTACAATGTGCTGCTACTGAGTGTTGGCCTCTTTACAGTCCAGTGTGTGCAGTTAGTTTCCAGGTTGTTGCAGTCCGCCTACTGTCTTCTGGCATAAGACAGCGATTCCAAGCATACAGTATCATGTTAACACAATCGACAGCTGGTTAAACACAGACTAGCAGACACAGGGCTTTGTATTATATAAATACACACAAACGGGCTACCAGGACACACATGGGTAGTTGTGAAACGTTGACTGGATGAGATAATAATGATGTGTTCAAATTCTGACGCTTCATAGCCTTCGTGAACTCTCCTCGAGGGTTTATTTCCTTCTGGTGCCTGACATGTCATTACCTCCAGTGATGTCATGACCTCCAGTGAATTTATGAACTGGATTTATGAACTGCTGGTGCTATGTCTGTCTGTCTGTCTATCTGTCTGTCTGTCTGCCTGCCTGCCTGTCTGCCTGCCTGTCTGCCTGTCTGTCTGTCTGCCTGTCTGCCTGTCTGTCTGTCTGTCCCACGCGAGGACAGTTTCTGGGATGAGTGTGTATAAAAGGGCTATGGGTGGGAGTGGCTATGATAGACCGTGATGATGTCATTATGACGACTGTAGCCATAGTGACAGGCCGTGGGGAACAGTGTTCATTTCGACAGAATTTTTTTTATTTAGTTTGTCTTTTGAATGAGATTTCATTCAGTTTTAGTCATATTTTAGTCGATTAAATCTACAGTTGATTTAGTCGACTGAAATGTATTTTAGCCTTTGCTTGATGGCGTCGTAATGCCTGATTTTACGCTTGGTTGCATGCCGAAAATAGCAGATCTACAAGCTCAGAACTACATGCCTGTAGATTGGATCTCTTCTCCACTAGTTCCATTCCTATCATTTTAGTCTAGTTACTTGCGCAAGCAGAGCGCGCAAGTAATGTGATCGGCCTGGTCCATTTGTCGTGACAGCCGTTCCGCCATTTCAGGACCCCCCCAGAAAAACATCAAATCTGTGCCCGTATTGCTGGACCAATGATGACGAAATGACCATATTTCTTACGTCATCATTTAGAGCTAGTCATACACGTATTTCTTACGTCATCATTTAGAGCTAGTCATACACGTATGTGTATGACTAGCTCTAAATGATGACGTAAGAAATATGGTCATTTCGTCATCATTGGTCCAGCAATACGGGCACAGATTTGATGTTTTTCTGGGGGGGTCCTGAAATGGCGGAACGGCTGTCACGGTTTTTGGACCAAAGTGACCACAGAATACCGCTAATCAACTTACAACTACACACTTTATACAGTATAGAGTATAGAGTATATATGTATACATATATAGTATATGCCTATATACTATATATATACTATATATATTTCTTACGTCATCATTTAGAGCTAGTCATACGTATACTATATACATAATCAATAAAAAATAATTTACCAAATTGTGCCTGATCTGCTGGGACCAGAGTACGTGGTGTGTATGTAAGAAATATGGTCATTTCGTCATCATTGGTCCAGCAATACGGGCACAGATTTGATGTATGACTAGCTCTAAATGATGACGTAAGAAATACGTGTATGACTAGCTCTAAATGATGACGTAAGAAATATGGTCATTTCGTCATTGATCCAGCAATACGGACACAGATTTGATGTTTTTCTGCGTAAGCCTCAAATGTGTGTGTATGTGTATGACTAGCTCTAAATGATGACGTAAGAAATACGTGTATGACTAGCTCTAAATGATGACGTAAGAAATATGGTCATTTCGTCATCATTGGTCCAGCAATACGGGCACAGATTTGATGTTTTTCTGGGGGGGTCCTGAAATGGCGGAACGGCTGTCACGGTTTTTGGACCAAAGTGACCACAGAATACCGCTAATCAACTTACAACTACACACTTTATACAGTATACTATATATATACTATATATATTTCTTACGTCATCATTTAGAGCTAGTCATACGTATACTATATACATAATCAATAAAAAAATAATTTACCAAATTGTGCCTGATCTGCTGGGACTAGAGTACGTGGTGTGTATGTAAGAAATATGGTCATTTTCAGTTTATATACCTTTTTTTTTCAACACATATAAATGATTTATTTGTCTTTGAAAAACAAAAAAGGGATCCAGAATATATCTACAACAATAAAACAGTATTTCTTATATAGATAGAAACTAGAATCATACTTAATACTAAATGTTTACATGTATAGTAGGTAGCAAATAATTACATCTAAACATTAATCATTTCAAACGTTCGTTCACAGAGATACTGAGATTTGACAGTTTACAGCGGGCGAAAACATTACATGCGCGCTCTGCTTGCGCACTAGTTGGCCATTTATGGCCTACTAGTGTGCAACAAGCAAGTATGCACTCGACAGAGTGCAGTTCTAGTTTTTATTTGTTGACGAAATTGTCAATATATTTAGTCATACTTTTAGTCATTGTAAAGGCAACTTTTCTAAGAAAGGATGCCAGTGAGGGATATGGTGTGAAGCTCTTTCCAACGCGTGGTGATGATGACAGTAAAGCAGGTCGTCTCGTTGAGTGCATTTAAAAGGTTTTATTTTGCTTGCAGGGTGGATAAGGCATAACATAAACCGGGTACTTAAACTTAAACAATAACTCGTGATGCAAAATAAACAAAGGATAACTCAAAACAACTGAAAACAAACAAAACACGCACGGTTGAAAAACTGTGTGGCTTCCCTGTGGCGTTTCCCAAAATCCCTGCTGCCGTACACCTGTGACACATACAAGTAGGCTGTGCCTGTGATTGACTGGACCCACCTATTCCCAGGTTGTCATAGCAACTTCACAACAAATTAATCACAGAATAAAATGATCAAATTGGCTACAACACTCCGGCCCCTAATTGTTACTGTATGAAAACATAACAATTCAACAAAAACAAAACATTGTAGCCAAATAAATAGTCCACGTCAGTGTTCAATGTTCATGTAGTTCATAATGTTCGTGTAGTTCATGTATGTATGTATGCATGCGTGTATCCAATAGGGTTGGTAACCCCAGTAGTAGAGAATGGGTTTCAGTCTATTCAGCTTCCAATAGAAGACAGATCTTTGTGATCGGTCGCTCCAGGACGTTGTACTTGGTCCGGACTTTCACAGACCGCACGAGTCCATGTCTGTCAGGAAAGGTCTGCAGGACCTTGCCCAACAGCCAGGATCCACGAGGCGCATTTGATTCAGCTACCATGACGACGTCTCCTGCGACAAAGCTCCCTTGTTTCAGCACTGGATCAAGTTGGTGAGTGTGATTGCTTTTCCTCACTCCAGATGTTCCTCTTTTTAAAGCAGTGATTTCATCACAAACCTTGTCCATTAGGCAGTACTGAATGATGGCACTTTCAGCTGTGTCAATATCTTCAGGACATAAGGTGTGACCACCCATTGTGGCCCTGAACCTCTTCATGTCCTCTTCTGCTTTGTTCTTATGTTGAGTTGTCTCAAATCCGGTGCTGGAAAGAGAAGCTTGCATTTCTTTTCGTTTTTGACTCAACAGCTGCAATGCCTTCCTCAGCTGGAGAAAACACACAACTGAGGTCTTAAGCCTTTTCCACAAAGAGAATATAGAATATAGAAAATATAAAAATATAGAAATATAGAAAATAGGCCATTCCTCTTCACTTTTGGAAAGAAACTCCGGGCCATGGATCAATCTACTGCAAGTGAGATGGTGTTCAAATTTCACCCCATGAGAGGCCTCGTCAGCTGGATTCCCTTTTGTGTCAACGTACCTCCCTTGTGAGATGTCTCTGGCTTCTCCTATAGCAAGGACCCTTTGCTCAGCGGGGTGGTGGTAGTTGGGCATGACAACATTGTCCTCTCCAAAAGGCAACGTCAAGCAGGAATGTTCGTTCTTGAGTTCAGCTGACGTGTCAGCAATGTGCATGGGCTTGCAATATTGTGTGGGCATTTGTTGCTTGTCCTCTGTCGATTTCTCACTGAAGTCATGATTGTCTTGCTTCATCTGCAATTCCTCTATCCGAGCCATGGATATGTGGTTGGCTGTGACTGTGGGGCAGCTAATCCCACTCTCATTGCCTCCTCTCAGTGGTCCGTTGACAACCCATCCCAATAGAGTTCTAACAGCGTAAGGTCCTTTACCCCTGCTGTTTATCACTTCCCATGGCTCTATTGCTTCTGGAGAGTTAGTTCCAATTAGCAGCTCCACCTCAGCATCAATAGCAGCAATTTCCACAGAGTTCAGATATGGCCAAGCATACAAGTCTTCTTGCCGTGGGATGTTATCACGAGTCACAGGCATCTTTCCTTGGGTGTATACATCAGGCAGCTCAATGTAGGTGTCACCATTTAGTGCAGCGACCTCTAGTCCTGAGATGACATGACTGTTGACAAAACTTTCTTGGTTCATTGTTTTCATTAGGAATCTAGTGGTCCTTCCTCTCACATTTAGCTTCCTCATCAGTTGCTCAGAACAGAAAGTAGATGAACTGCCGGGATCTAGGAACGCATAAGTCTGTAAAGTTGTACTGCCTTTCTTTGCCCTGATCTTTACAGGCACAATAGACAAGACGCAATCCTGTGCTCCGGCCCCTATATGACCACAAGTCTTGGGAGTAGTGGCTTGACTTATTCCGTTTTCATCTTGTTGTGATCTTATTTCTTCCCATTCCTTTGCATGGATATGGAGAATGGTAGGGTGTTTCAGGTTACATATATTGCACGACAACCTACTGTGGCACTGTGAACTTATGTGCCCGACAGACAGACACCCAAAACATGCACCCTTCCTTTTTAGAAAGTCAATTTTGTCGCAATGCTGCTTCTTCTCCATCTGAGGGCACAATTCCAATCTGTGGCCCTCTTCACACATCAGGCAGGATCCTCTTGTTGGCTTATCAGGTAAGTCTCTTTCTTTTTCATTTTCAGAGTTAACAGATGCCACAGACGTAGCAAAGCTGCTTCCTTGCTCCTGTATGCGTCCCTGCGATGCTTTACTTCCAAACTTGAGTTTTGACAATGAGACTGATGTGTCTTGAATGTCTCCATAAAGTGGGTCAGAAGCAATAGCCACTTGTCTCTCCATAAAGTTCACAAAGTCACTGAAACCTGCTTGCCGGTGCCGTTTCTCCTGATGCTCAAAAGCAATGTTTCTCCATTTTTCTCTAAGTTTGTATGGTAACTTCATGATTATTGCACGTATGTTAGATGGCATATTCATTTCTGACATGTAGCTGATGTCCTCCATAGCATTACAGCAGATGCGTAGGAATAATGAAAATGCTTGTAAAGCCTTGATGTCCTCTGAGTTCACAGGTGCCCATCCAAGTGCTCTCTCCATATATGCAGTGGCTATTTTCTGCTCATTTCCAAAGCGTTCATGTAAAAGCATCCTGGCCTTCGGATACCCCCTGTCAGATGGCATGTGTTGACAGCTCTTCACCAGCTCTCTAGGTTGCCCACGAGTGTACTGCTCTAGGTAGTACAAGCAGTCCACGTTGCTAGCAGCTTTTCTTTCCACTCCATGTTCAAAGGCTCTAACAAACGTGTTGTACTCGAGAGGGTTTCCATCAAAGATCGGTATATCCCTGGGGGGTAGTGATAGTGAAGATTGCTGTTGCACTAGTAATGCTGTGATGTCATTTTGCTTTTGCATGATTGTGAAAATATTGTCTTGGTTCTCACTGTGTCGGTTGGATTGCTGTGGTGGATATGCAGTGTGATGTAGATGTTGAGGTCTTTGTGGCATGCTGTCTTTGTCCTCCTCATTGACTTGGTTCTGTTGTGGTGGATATGCAGTGGAATATGACTGCTGAAACCTTTGAGGCATGCTTGGTTTGTGATTTGGAGCATATAGTTTTGTTCTGGTTCTTTGTGAAATGGTTTCCTTGGGCTGTGCTCCTGTTCCAATTGGCATTGTGGCTGCAGTATTGAACAGACTGTATGGCACCTGCAGCTTCTGAGACTGTAATGGCATGGCTTTGGCAGCTCCTGTGGCTGAATTGGACTGGTTGTATGGGTTCTGATGTGATAGAGTTGAGTTTGCAGCTTTGCTGCCACCTGTTGGTGGAAGACTGTATTGACGGCTTGAGGTTTGTGGAACAAATTGCACAGCAGAGGGGTTGAGAACAGACTTTGATTTTGACAGATATGAATTCATTCCATCTGTGACTCTACTTTCAATGTCAGACCCTCTGTTCCTGAGGACAGTCACCTTGGCTGTCTGAGCAGCAATTTGACTTTGCACTTCAAGCAATTCCTTTCTTTTCCGTATTTGTTCCTCCATGGCTTCCAGCTCATGCTTTTCCTTTAAGGCAGCCTCCATAGTCAGGAGTGCAGCCCTTTCAGCCTCTGCCATGATGCATGCAGAGGCAGTTGAAGACACAGAGTGTCTAGAGCTCCCACGTGACACATTTGATTTACCAGTATTAGAAACACTGTCATTTGGCCCAATATTATCCACATCCTCATTTCCATTTGACACAGCATTGTTATTTGAACCGTCATTAATATTCAGAACCTCATTTGCATGTGACACAGTATTGTGATTAGAACCATGATTGAACACAACCTCATTTGCATGATTTGACCCCTCATTGTCATTTGAACCACTGTTTCCCACAACCTCATTTGCATGATTTGACCCATCAGTGTTATTTGGACCATCCACGGCCTTATTTGCATTGATTGACACGTCATTGAATTCATCATCGTCATGTGTGGGCGTGCATTGCTCCCTGTTCGCAAGCACCCATTTTTCCACTTTGTCAATTATTTCATTTACATTGTGCATGTGACTCTGAAACCATTCAGTTTGTTTAGACATTTCATTATCAGGCAATAAAGGCTTTAATGATTCATGTGACCTTGTAGTTGTCCCACACAATTTCCACACCATTTCATGTTTGATTTGTATGATGGAAGCATTTTCATTTGAAGCCATCATTTGATCCAACTCCTTGGCGGTTTTGCACAAGTGCTTCAATCCAGCATTTCTTTCCTTTTGCAATGACATGATTTTTGCCTCCAGTGCTTTATACGTGAGTTTGGAGGGCCTTTTAGCAAGTTCATTCTCCGTTTCAGTTTGACTGACGGCTGCATTCATTTCCTGATTCCCCACGTTACTCATCTTTGTTTGTCAATCGGCGGAGTCTTTGTTTAGAATTACTCGGGATTTTCCTGTAGGCCTATCCCGTTGCGCGAAGGCCACTCCTTCCGCAACTTGTATTCATTCATAAATAAAGTCTCACCGTCGCTTTGATGTTTGGTCCGCGTTCCACTGCGGGCTGTTGTAGCGTGAAGAATGAGTCGGCAAGAAGGCACTGAATGGGGCGCTGTCCTTCCGTCAGTTCCGTGTCCATCCGTCTTCAAACGATTTTGTTTGGAAGCTAGTTTTTCAACTTTATGTAAAGGCAACTTTTCTAAGAAAGGATGCCAGTGAGGGATATGGTGTGAAGCTCTTTCCAACGCGTGGTGATGATGACAGTAAAGCAGGTCGTCTCGTTGAGTGCATTTAAAAGGTTTTATTTTGCTTGCAGGGTGGATAAGGCATAACATAAACCGGGTACTTAAACTTAAACAATAACTCGTGATGCAAAATAAACAAAGGATAACTCAAAACAACTGAAAACAAACAAAACACGCACGGTTGAAAAACTGTGTGGCTTCCCTGTGGCGTTTCCCAAAATCCCTGCTGCCGTACACCTGTGACACATACAAGTAGGCTGTGCCTGTGATTGACTGGACCCACCTATTCCCAGGTTGTCATAGCAACTTCACAACAAATTAATCACAGAATAAAATGATCAAATTGGCTACAACAGTCATCTTTTTCCTTTCTTTTTTGTTTTTTTCCCCTCAACGACGAACACGTCTTTTCAGTAGCAAAGCAGTAGCATTAGCATTAGGCTAATCAGTGAATAAAACCTGCAGCGTTTGCACTTTCAGAAAACCTTCAGGAAAACATCTGAGGGTCCATCTGGGGGTCCTTTTGAAGAAGAGTTGGAATGGTACATCTGTGCAACATGTGTGTTGTTGACGTTGTACTTCTCTGTTCTTCTCTGCCACAGCTGTATCGGTAACGACTGTGTTGTACTTGTACCTTGGTCTCTGTTGTAGTTTTGGGCATAGATATTAAAAAATCACACCTGTGTGATTGTGAGGGGCGCTCTTATCATCTTACAACATCAATTACAACATAATGTTTGTCCTCGAAACAAACATTACATTTGTCAGGAAGTCAAGGGGAAGTGCCGTATGGGGAGGCGCTGAAGGCAGGAAGTCAAGGGGAAGTGCCGTGTGGGGAAGTGCTGAAGGCACGCTGCATCGCTGCCCGAGTGACGTCACTCATGCGACTCCTCCATGTCTCTCGCTGTCACTCGAGTGACTACTGGCCAATCACAGCGCGTCTTGTCCGGGGACTTATGTTACGCAATGGAAAGGGGTGCCTTCAATTTTGACACGGTCCCCAGAGCCTACGTTTATAGGTCTATGGTTTTGGGATCCAACATGGCGGTATCGGTAACGACTGTGTTGTACTCTCTGTCACAGCTTTGGGATCCAACATGACCGTACAGTATGTGTTGTACTTGTACCTCTCTGTCGTAGCTTTGGGATCCAACATGACGGTATCGGTAATGACTGTGTTCTTTACCTCTCTGTCGTAGCTTTGGGATCCAACATGACGGTGTCGGTAACGACTGTGTTCTTTACCTCTCTGTCGTAGCTTTGGGATCCAACATGACGGTATCGGTAACGACTGTGTTCTTTACCTCTCTGTCGTAGCTTTGGGATCCAACATGACGGTATCGGTAACGACTGTGTTCTTTACCTCTCTGTCGTAGCTTTGGGATCCAACATGACGGTATCGGTAATGACTGTGTTCTTTACCTCTCTGTCGTAGCTTTGGGATCCAACATGACGGTGTCGGTAACGACTGTGTTCTTTACCTCTCTGTCGTAGCTTTGGGATCCAACATGACGGTGTCGGTAACGACTGTGAGCCGGTGGGGAAGAGGCCGTACGTCATGTCTCCACAGCTGCTGTACGGATACGCCACGCCCACATGGTCCCGCTGCAGTCGCCAGTACATCACCAGGTTCCTGGAGTGAGTATACCACTGTGTGCTGGGTTTATTTTGGGGGGTCCCCAGTTCAAGTGGGATTAGTTTGGGGGGGTCCCCGGTTCAAGTAGGATTAGTTTGGGGGGTCCCTGGTTCAAGTATGATTAGTTTGGGGGGTCCCCGGTTCAAATATGATTAGTTTGGGGGGTCCCGGGTTCAAATAGGATTAGTTTGGGGACCCGGTTCAAATGGGATTAGTTTGGGGGGTCCCCAGTTCAAATGGGATTAGTTTGGGGGGTCCCCAGTTCAAATAGGATTAGTTTGGGGGGTCCCCAGTTCAAATAGGATTAGTTTGGGGGGTCCCGGGTTCAAATAGGATTAGTTTGGGGGGTCCCGGGTTCAAATAGGATTAGTTTGGGGGGTCCCCGGTTCAAATAGGATTAGTTTGGGGGGTCCCCGGTTCAAATAGGATTAGTTTGGGGGGTCCCGGGTTCAAATAGGATTAGTTTGGGGGGTCCCCGGTTCAAATAGGATTAGTTTGGGGGGTCCCGGGTTCAAATAGGATTAGTTTGGGGGGTCCCCGGTTCAAATAGGATTAGTTTGGGGGGTGATGAGGTCATGATCATCACATTTGGGCACATTTGGGCAAGTGGCTATGGCCGAATTTAGCCCAAGGAGTGTTTGTCGTGCAAAACTAATGCTTGGAATGGGTTCAGAATCATGAAAACCCCCTAGTTTGACACGTCACATGCTACTTAAAGAATAATGACATTTGGAAAACTTTGCCTTATATACAGTAGGTTGTAACTGGCGATAATAACTGCTATTAAGCTACTGAATTGGAAGACTTGTCATACCTAAATATAACCTAGAACTGCACTCTGTTGAGTGCCTACTTGCTTGTTGCACACTAGTGATGTCTGGATGAGGAGCTGGGCTGACTCCTGGGTGAGGGAGGGTCTGATTGGCTGACTCCTGAGTGAGGCAGGGTCTGTTTGGCTGACTCCTGGGTGAGGAAGGGTTTGATTGGCTGACTCCTGGGTGAGGCAGGGTCTGATTGGCTGACTCCTGGGTGAGGCAGGGTCTGATTTGGCTGACTCCTGGGTGAGGCAGGGTCTGATTGGCTGACTCCTGGGTGAGGCAGGGTCTGATTGGCTGACTCCTGGGTGAGGAAGGGTTTGATTGGCTGACTCCTGGGTGAGGAAGGGTTTGATTGGCTGACTCCTGGGTGAGGGAACACATTTGGGTGACGTTGTCAAGCATTTGCACAAATCATGTTGTTAGGCATACCATATTCTGAATTACCAAAAAGAGGACACATGCGCGCGTGCATGTGCGCGTGCATGTGCGCGTGCACAATGCACGTCATGCATGTGCATGTGTCGTGCGTGCGCGGTTCTGTTTGAATTAAATTCATTTGTCAAAAAAGTTTGGCAACTAAATTTGATCAAATATGCTCTATATTAGTTATGTATTTATTTAAATCAGTGGCTCTCAAAGGTGTGATCCAGGGACCCTCATGGTTCCTTGAGGGGGTTCCAAATGGACCCATTATAGGTCTGTAACTCTGAGAGTGTAACACATGGACCCAAATTGACCCTTACAGGTCTGTAACTCTGAGAGTGTACAAATGGAACCAAATCATGGACCCTTACAGGTCTGTAACTCTGAGAGTGTATACAAATGGAACCAAATGGACCCTTTTATAACTTTTAACTCTGATACTGTACAAATGGAATAAAATGGGACTCTTATGGGTCCATTTGGTTTTACTCTCAGAGTTATGGGGGTCCTGTATGCAATGGCTTATCTCTTGTAAAAAGAGAGACCAGCCTATTCTCCAAACCATTATCTTATGCTTTGCTAGGTTGTACAAAATAATATTGGGTCAATTTAATTTGCAAGACTCACCTCGCGCACAGCTGCCTTGTCTGTGTTGTTGACATGACATGGGCTTGCAGGACATAACTGTTATTTGTGACAGACACATAGTTCCTTTGCAGACAATACAATCTGCTTCTCATTGGTCAGTCACAAAGCTAAGAAAACAGTAGCCTACTTTTTCTGCATGTCAATGATGATGAGATAGTTCTTTGGCATTTCAAGCTTTCCTCACGGAGAGCACAACAGTCTATCTGCAGCCTGCGGTCGGGACAAGTGCTGTCAGCGCGCAGCGAATGCAGACTAGAGTTATGAATAATACACATTCCGGGGTTCGGGTTGGAAGTCCACCTCTCACAGTGTTTTTCCACTACGAACCATTGAACGTGCATTGTAATACACATTGGTCTGAATGGTCTGTGAGCGTAGTGATACACAGGGCTCGTTCGGAAATAACGCACTGAGCGCACTGTGCAATGCAAACGAATGGGCGAGTGCGCTCCGGTGCGGTATTTCCGAACGTGCCCATATATAGGCGATACGTGTAAAATCCCGGACATTTGAAGGAATTTATAAAACCCCCCCCGGACTGCCCGGACAGCCCCCCCAAAAGAGGACTTGTCCGGGCAAAAGAGGACGTATGGTAAGCCTAGTTGTGTGTATACAGTTTAGTAAGATATATACATATACAGTTTCGTAAGATATACATGTATAGTTTACTATAATTGTTTTCATCCCCCATCACCAACAGAACATCAGGTTTTCCCCCCAAAATGTTCTGACCTCTGACCTCCCACACCTGGAATCCATTTAATTTCGAGGACCACTTTATGACTGCCCTGTAGCAGGGTGACCTCCGAGTGAAACACTTACACAGTCCTGTGGGAGTGCTTAACACCGTGCACACACACATACACTCACACACACACACACACACGCTCACACACACACACCACCGCAGGCTGAGTCATTTGTAGCACTGGTCTTTGGCAGGCCAGCTGAGCACAGTAAGTTTGCGCTTCTGTGCTCAGGCATCTGTCTGTGCCTCATTGCCACAGATATCTGTGCCTTGCCTGGTTTCCTCCGCCATCGGTGTGTGAATGTGTGTGTGGATGGGTGAATGTAATTCACAATCTATGTAAAGCTGTATGAATGTGTGTGAATGGGTGAATGTAATGCACAATCTATGTAAAGGTGTGTGAATGTGTGTGTGAATGGGTGAATGTAATGCACAGTCTCTGTAAAGCTGTATGAATGTGTGTGAATGGGTGAATATAATACACAATCTATGTAAAGGTGTGTGAATGTGTGTGTGAATGGGTGAATGTAATGCACAGTCTCTGTAAAGCTGTATGAATGTGTGTGAATGGGTGAATATAATACACAATCTATGTAAAGGTGTGTGAATGGGTGAATGGAATGCACAATCTACGTATGTAAAGGTGTGTGAATGGGTGAATGAAATGCACAATCTACGTAAAGCTGTATGAATGTGTGTGAATGGGTGAATATAATACACAATCTATGTAAAGGTGTGTGAATGTGTGTGTGAATGGGTGAATGTAATGCACAGTCTCTGTAAAGCTGTATGAATGTGTGTGAATATAATACACAATCTATGTAAAGGTGTGTGAATGGGTGAATGTAATACACAATCTATGTAAAGGTGTGTGAATGGGTGAATGGAATGCACAATCTACGTATGTAAAGGTGTGTGAATGGGTGAATGAAATGCACAATCTACGTAAAGCTGTATGAATGTGTGTGAATGGATCAGTATTAATCATTTTGACTGCTACCATATTGTTACAAATATCACGGAGCAGGGAGGCTTATATCAACACCTGTGCTTCAGAGATCAGTTACATGTGAGATCCATCGTAGACACTTGAAAAATGTTTTCCTTTGATCATAATCAGACAAGTCTGATTATTTCGTTTTAGAGAACAACCCTTGAAAATATTGGATGTGAGTAGCTGACCAAGGCTGAGGCAAAGATGATGTTTTTGTGCCCGTGCGTGCCGTGCGTGCGTGCTGTGCATGCCGTGCGTGCGTGCCGTGCATGCCGTGCATGCCGTGCGTGCGTGCATGCCGTGCGTGCCGTGCGTGCTGTGCGTGCCGTGCATGCCGTGCGTGCTGTGCGTGCCGTGCATGCCGTGCGTGCTGTGCGTGCCATGCGTGCTGTGCGTGCCGTGCATGCCGTGCGTGCTGTGCGTGCCGTGCGTGCGTGCCGTGCGTGCCGTGCGTGCGTGCCGTGCATGCCGTGCGTGCTGTGCGTGCTGTGCATGCCGTGCATGCCGTGCGTGCGTGCGTGCGTGCGTGTGTGCGTGCCGTGCGTGTGTGCGTGCCGTGTGTGCGTGTGTGCGTGTGTGCGTGCCGTGCGTGCGTGCGTGCCGTGCGTGCGTGCGTGCGGTTTAGTTGTAAATACGATGTCTTTGCTAGCATCCCAAATGTTGTTTTTGTTGACACCAGCCACAAGGATAGGTCCTGATTCTTGGAGGTGGGCTGTGTCTTTTGATCTGTATACATGGACCAGGCATTCAAAGATAAACATTCTAAGTGCCAACCATTACTTAGAATCATAACAGCCCTCGGGTATCGTTGTAGATTCGTCATAATGAATCATAACAGACCTCGGGTGTCGTTGTAGATTCGTCATAATGATATTTGGAAGCCTGGGCCGTGTACATAAACCTGGGCCGTGTACATAAACCTGGGCCGTGTACATAAATGGACTACGAGTTACTTAACAATAGCTGGCATGACAAAGAGCAAAGCCAAACAAATACTGAGCTCTGTTTGGGCTGTTCTGGGCAGTTTGTCTGAGGAGGTGCCATGTGTATCCTTAGTAATAAATAAAGGATATTAAATAACTAGTGTGTGTGTGTGTGTGTGTGTGTGTGTGTGTGTGTGTGTGTGTGTGTGTGTGTGTGTGTGTGTGTGTGTGTGTGTGTGTGTGTGTGTGTGTGTGTGTGTGTGTGTGTGTGTGTGTGTTCGTGCGTGCACAGTCGCGGTTGGGGCTGGTGTCTGGATGACGTGCCAGTGAAGGACCTCCTCTCCCTGCAGTACCGCTCGTTGCCTCCGGGGGCGCTCTACAGCGCCGCTCACCAGTGTCGCCTGCAGTACGGATCTGGCTCTGTGCTCTGCGACGACGTTGACGTAAGATCCTTTAACCCTTAATTAACCCATGCTGCCACCTGCTGGACGCAAGAGCCAACCGCAGACTGCCGAGGCTATTTCAATGCGGCACACACTGGGACTGACATCCGGTTTGGAGCGTCCATCTTAATGCTAAATAAATAGTATCAATGCTATACGAGCTAAATTGATGCCATCCTTGCTCTAGAAAGCGGCAATGTTTCCATCTAAACCGCCGGATAAACAGCAAAGACCTCCGAACATTGCACGTTTTATCCAAACCATGGAGAGCTCCGTAGATTAGGAGTTATTCAGCTTTTCATAGTCAGCCTGTATAATGGGAGGATCAACCCGGTCTAGGATCGCTAAAGAAGGAAAGGCCAAGCCAAAACAATTATTACAAAATAGAATAAAATATAAAGCTTTTCAGACAGAGTATTACGCCAGAAGCAGTTGCCGGTTTGATTCCTTCTGGCGGAACGTTATGTCATACAGTAAGCAGTTAAAAAATATAAAATATAGGCAAAAGCCACAGAAAAAACACAAACAAGTGTTGAAATGATGCGGTAACCCACAGGCCGCTCTGACAGGACCAAACACAACGTGATGACCGTGAGAGAGAGAGAGGAGAGACCACACACATAGCGGTCTGTAACAGACACAGTTTATGTGTGATTGTCTATAAACTCCACTGGCTGCTGCTGCTGCAATGTGTTCAAACACACACGCACGCACACACACACACACACACACACACACACACACACACACACACACACACTGGGCTGCTGCTGCCATGTGTTCGGGGCTTTACGAGCGGAGCCCACCGGCGCTGACACAAACCACAGGATGCACACAAGACGACGGTGGTCTCTCCTGTCTGACTAGTCTCGGTGTACCCCACGTTAAAGGACCACTTCACCACTTTTCAACCTATTTTCATTATAATAGGTCCTCACTAATAATCATGATAAAATGGCACAATTATTTTCTACTCCAAGTCTGTGTCTCATAGGAGGGCTGTGGGCAGTTTACAAACCCGTCCACCAGTGACATCATCAATTGGGGAATCCAAGCTAATAGAAACTGCAGGCTTTCTAGTCCTGAAAAGTTCTCACAATGATAAAAATCTAAACATTTTAGTGAAAAACAACTTGTTTAAAAAAAATCTGCCTAACGATGATATCACTGGTGGACGGGTTTCCGAACTGCCCACAGCCCTCCTATGAGACACAGACTAAGTACACAGAGTATTATTAGTGAGGACCTATTATATGAAGATAGGTTGAAAAGTGGTGAAGTGGTCACCAGAATTGTACGGTTATAATAATATACAGTCATATAATGAATAATTATAGAAGTGTGTGTGTGTGTGTGTGTGTGTGTGTGTGTGTGTGGGGGGGGGGGGGGGGGGGGGGGCTGTAGCTGGGGATCTGTAGTGAGAGGAGAGGCGGGGTGTTGGAGCTCTCATAAAAATATATATCCCACCAAATCTCCTGGTTACATCAACATCGTACATGTGAAGTGGTTTGTTTGTGCTTATTTTGTTGAAATGGTGGAAGTCGCTATGGTGAGTCAGTCACGACTCGCCACCCCCGAGTCATTAACTTCCTGGTCTCAACTGCGCATGTTTCTTTCCTTCCAGGGAGCAACATGGAGTCCACCGTATGGTCTTCGCTTCCCGTCCTCTTTAAATAGTCCTTGGTTTCCCTAGCCTGTTTGATAGGGGTGCGAGACGGAGAATTCAGAGCATCTCACTGGGGACAGGGTGTCCACCATTATCAATTTCATTGTAACTACGATATAGTTATAGATATAGATATTCAATACAAATCCACAATGTTTTTTATCATATTTAGCCCTTACAAATATCCCATGCTAATGTGACGCCCGGGATTCGAACTCAGGTCTCCCGCATGAAAGTCCAACATCCTATCCACTAGAGTGACTAGACCAAAGACACTCTGCTACACTAACTAGTCCAACATCCTATCCACTAGAGTGACTAGACCAAAGACACTCTGCTACACTAACTAGTCCAACATCCTATCCACTAGAGTGACTAGACCAAAGACACTCTGCTACACTAACTAGTCCAACATCTTAACTACTAGAGTGACTAGACCAAAGCCACTCTGCTACACTAACTAGTCCAACATCTTAACCACTAGAGTGACTAGACCAAAGACACTCTGCTACACTAACTAGTCCAACATCTTAACTACTAGAGTGACTAGACCAAAGACACTCTGCTACACTAACTAGTCCAACATCTTAACCACTAGAGTGACTAGACGAAAGACACTCTGCTACACTAACTAGTCCAACATCCTAACCACTAGAGTGACTAGACCAAAGACACTCTGCTACACTAACTAGTCCAACATCCTAACCACTAGAGTGACTAGACCAAAGACACTCTGCTACACTAACTAGTCCAACATCCTATCCACTAGAGCAGGGGTCCTCAACTAGAAATGATGAAGGTCCACAAATATTTTTTTGAATAAGACCGAGGTCCGGTCCCATGCGCGGCGTCCATCGGAGAGCGGGGCTCTATGCCCGTTTAGTATGGTCAAGCCAAGCTTATACAAATCAGATCCCCTTCCAACCAACCAATAATGGGGTGCAGAGTGCAGGCCCGGAGTGGAACTCCAAATCCAAATCACACTGCGCGCGCGCATAGCGCGCGCCAGAATTTTGGGGGCCCTTGGGGGACATTTTGGGGGCCTTTGCAGCAATTTCACATGAGAAATGTACCATCTGATGTTATTTATATTATTAACTTTTTTTTTGGGGGGGTCCGCAAAGAGGTGGTCCGCGGTCCGGTCGCGGACCGCGGTCCGCCAGTTGAATACCCCTGCACTAGAGTGACTAGACCAAAGACACTCTGCTACACTAACTAGTCCAACATCCTATCCACTAGAGTGACTAGACCAAAGACACTCTGCTACACTAACTAGTCCAACATCCTAACCACTAGAGTGACTAGACCAAAGACACTCTGCTACACTAACTGATAGTCCAGTTGCGAGTTGGCAAGTTAAATCCCATCCCTCCCAGGGCCAGCAACAGATTTATTATAATTGTCCTTTACTCTGGGATAGAGTAATTAACACCCTGACCCACTGTGGGGAGGATAAAGCCTCAAGTGACCTGGCTCGGCCAATATATTTCAACGTACGTAATATTAATATATTATAATTGTCCTTACAGAACATATACAGTACTCTATGGTGGTGTTAATATATTTATTATAATCGTCCTTTACAGAACATCTGCAGTACGTTGTGGTGCACGGTGGGGAAGACCTGCCACTCCAAACTGGACGGGGCCGTGGACGGAACCCACTGTGGGGAGGATAGAGTAAGTAACACACTGTGGGTAGGATAGAGTAAGTAACACACTGTGGGGAGGATAGAGTAAGTAACACACTGTGGGGAGGATAGAGTAAGTAACACACTGTGGGGAGGATAGAGTAAGTAACACACTGTGGGGAGGATAGAGTAAGTAACACACTGTGGGAGGATAGACTAAAGCTAAATTCCAATACCGCAACTTTCACACTCGCTCACTCTCCTCGCGTCCTCCACTCGCTCCTCGGCTCCGCCCCCAGCGAGGAGGAGAGGAGGAGGAGAGGATTCTATGCGAGGACAGAGTGGTGGTCGAATTTTCCTCTGGAATCGGAATGTACTACGCTGTCATTTCAAAGCGACGGCACAATCCGCGATCAATAATGACGTGTATCAATTCAATTCAATTCAAAGGGCTTTATTGGCATGGGAAAACATACGTTGCCAAAGCAAAAGTGGTGTCACACAGCTGGATCACTGGAACTCCGAAGTCCAACAGAGCCGTACAGTGCAGAATAGACAATTCATCATTTTGTACATGTAACCGAGGGTCCGAGGCCAATGTGTATGTATTGGTAACATGTGCAAGGCAAGGCTATTTATTCCTGAAATAGTGAATAAGCGCCAGGATGCGCACACGTATAAATCACCCCCCCCCTCCTCCGACAGTCAGTCCTCCTCCGCGGTCTTTGCAAATAACGGACACTATAACAGGAATTAGGTATAGTCTCTCTGACTTACATATTCAGTTCAGTCCACATATAAATAAATACATTTTTCTCTGTGCATTCAGGCATGCACAGAGATAAATTAACTATAGCTTTTGAGGTGCGCACAATATAGCCGGCCTAATTTATATATCCTACTTTTATTATGCTTATATCACACAACGCAATAAAGCCAGTGGCTTGTTGTGGTCCTTTCACTTTCACATAAGTAGGCTAGATAGGCTACTTTATCATTCTGAAGCTCTATTCATTCAGCGAAAATGTGTCTCTTCAACAAACAGTTGAACAGTGCGTGCAATGCGTGCATGTGTGTGTTGGCCGTTGGGTCGGCGACTTCAGCCAGTCAGCCGGCCGGCAGCTAGTGGATGGGGGGGGGGGGGGGGGGGGTGCAGTGTGCACAGTATCGGGTTTCATCAGTGTTTTCTGTGCCACATGTGGAGGAGGCGGACTTATGTCACTGGAGAAGGAAAAAAAACATGTACACGTGATGCGGAAATCCGCTGCGAGGAGACAAAATACCCCACCGAGCCTGCACCTGATGTACACTCGCTCTATGCGGTCTCGGAGAGCTCACTCGGCTCCTCCACTCGACTCTCCTCTCCTCCTCGATGGAGCGCTTTAACAATCGGAACGTTAACCATTTCCGGGTCACGCTGGAATGACCCCGAGTGAGCGAGTGGGAGTGAGCGAGTGTCCGAGATTTTGGGTATTGGAATTTAGCTTAAGTAACACACTGTGGGGAGGATAGAGTAAGTAACACACTGTGGGGAGGATAGAGTAAGTAACACACTGTGGGGAGGATAGAGTAAGGAACACACTGTGGGGAGGATAGAGTAAGTAACACACTGTGGGTCAGTTCACACTGAAATTTGTCTTGCGACACAGCAGCCAAGTATGCAGAAGACATATACATAACACAAAGAACAGGACAATTTACATACATGACAATACATGATAAAGACATGAGCAATATCCACCGCTTAGATTATCCTGTGGCTACTACATCTCCTGATTAAGCCTTAAGGTCGGCTGGTGGACAAAGGACCTCTTTAGTCTGACCTTATTGTATGCTGGTACACCATATCTCCTTCCTGAAGGTAGCAACCTATATTCTTCATACAACACATGCTTAGTATTAGAGGTGATATTCCTTGCTAACCTTAGGATGCTGTTATCATATGTGGATGTATAAAGTTTCTGAAGTTGTTGTCCAACAATCTTTGAACAAATGTTCAGTTGTTGCAGCAGTTGTGACTTTAGGGCTGCAGACAAACATCCATACCAGGTGGTACTACAGTACTGAAGAACACTCATAATAACATAAATATAAAGGAAGTAACACACTGTGGGGCACCCCGCTGTCTCAATGGGATAGTTCCAATGTTTGGAACTATAGCCCATTGCACCCCGCTTTGTCTCAATGGGATAGTTCCAATGTGTGGAACTATAGCCCATGGCACCCCACTGTCTCAATGGGATAGTTCCAATGTTTGGAACTATAGCCCACAGCACCCCACTGTCTCAATGGGATAGTTCCAATGTTTGGAACTATAGCCCACGGCACCCCGCTTTGTCTCAATGGGATAGTTCCAATGTTTGGAACTATAGCCCACAGCACCCCACTGTCTCAATGCTGGCCTGCTCGCTTTGCCTAAAGAAATGGCAACTAAAAAATACGGGGAAGCAGCTTTTTGCTTCTACGGGCCGTTGGCATGGAACAAGCTCCCACGGTACCTTCGTCAGGCAGCCTCTGTAGACATTTTTAAAGCTCAGCTCAAGACTTCTACAACATTGCTTTTAATTGATCTTTTATGTTTTATTTTTTGTTATTCATGTCCTCACTGTATTGCATTACTGCTTGTTTTTTAATGTTGTTGCCTTGCTTTTCTTTTATTCTCCATTGTTCTGTAAAGCACTTTGAGCTGCATTTCATGTCATGAAAGGTGCTATACAAATAAAGTTTTATTATTATTATTATAATGGGATAGTTCCAATGTTTGGAACTATAGCCCACAGCACCCCGCTTTGTCTCAATGGGATAGTTCCAATGTGTGGAACTATAGCCCATGGCACCCCGCTTTGTCTCAATGGGATAGTTCCAATGTGTGGAACTATAGCCCATAGCACCCCGCTTTGTCTCAATGGGATAGTTCCAATGTGTGGAACTATAGCCCATAGCACCCCGCTTTGTCTCAATGGGTTAGTTCCAATGTTTGGAACTATAGCCCATGGCACCCCGCTTTGTCTCAATGGGATAGTTCCAATGTGTGGAACTATAGCCCATAGCACCCCGCTTTGTCTCAATGGGATAGTTCCAATGTTTGGAACTATAGCCCATAGCACCCCGCTTTGCGGCGAGATCAAAGCGTGTCGCCACTCTCTTACTAGATTACTCTGGGATAAAGTAATTAACACCCTGACCCACTGTGGGGAGGATAAAGTAAGAAAGTAAGAATGTGGTATATAAATAATACCCTAACCTCTAATCTTTAGAGGTTAGGGCTCTCTCTCTCTCTCACACACACACACACACACACACACACACACACACACACACACACACACACAGAAGAATGTCACAGGTTTTCTTTTCTTTTTCTGACTGTTAATTACATTGATAAGAACAGACATGCGTGTGTCGTTGTTAATTCTACGTTTCGTGTGTGTGTGTGTTTTCACCAGTGGTGTTATGGCGGTGTGTGCGTGTCAGTCGGCCGTCGCCCTCAGAGCGTGCACGGCGGCTGGGTGGCGTGGAGCCACTGGTCGGCGTGCTCCAGAAGCTGTGGAACCGGAGTCCAGAACGCCCAGCGGGACTGTGTAGACCCAGTGTAAGTACCAGAGTCCAGAACGCCCACAGGGACTGTGTAGACCCAGTGTAAGTACCAGAATCCAGAACGCCCACAGGGACTGTGTAGACCCAGTGTAAGTACCAGGGTCCAGAACGCCCAGCGGGACTGTGTAGACCCAGTGTAAGTACCAGGGTCCAGAACGCCCAGCGGGACTGTGTAGACCCAGTGTAAGTACCAGGGTCCAGAACGCCCAGCGGGACTGTGTAGAGTAGACCCAGCATATGTCCAGTAGCATGCAGGGATGGAGCTCGAAACCCAATACCCGAAAAAGCGTATTGATTGAGTACCTGGTATCAATTAGCTTTGGGCTTATCAAGCCTATTATCGAGCATAGCGGCCCATGACGTCATGTTTAAACAACCAACGCAAGAGGCGATCAAGAAATAAATCGAATCGCCCACGCTGGCACAAACATGTCGGTCTAAAAGTGTAGAGATACCTGCCAAGTTACCAGCGCTGCCCGGGTAACCAAATGATGCTTTTAAAGTGACGCTACACACATTAACCGGTTAACAGTTTTCTTCAATATCATTTTCCAAAATCTGCTGTTTTAGGTACGGGGGATTCGGAGTCCCTATGGTTGTTGGGACTGATGCTCTTGATCTCCGTACCTAAAAAGCAGATCCAATTCATTGCCATCCCTTAATAAATATATGTCTCATTTCCTCCAGTCCTGCCCACGGGGGGCGCTACTGTCTGGGAGAGCGGCGGAGGTTCAAGGTGTGCAACGGAACGCCGTGCGTCCAGGAACGACCCAGCTTCAGAGACCTGCAGTGTGCTCACTTCAACTCACTGCCTTATAAGGGCAGGCTGCACACCTGGGTGGCCGTCAACAACAGAGGTGAGAGGTCAACAACAGAGGTGAGAGGTCAACAACAGAGGTGAGAGGTCAAGGTCAACAGGTGAGAGGTCAACAACAGAGGTGAAAGGTCAACAACAGAGGTGAGAGGTCAACAACAGAGGTGAGAGGTGAGAGGTCAAGGTCAACAGAGGTGAGAGGTCAACAACAGAGGTGAGAGGTCAACAGAGGTGAGAGGTCAACAGAGTTGAGAGGTCAAGGTCAACAAGAGGTGAGAGGTCACTTCAACTCCATGCCTTATAAGGGCAGGCTCTACATGTAGGTGGCGGTCAACAGAGGTGATGCATGTATGTATGCATGGAACATGAGAGAGAGATACCAGGCTAACATAGTCTCTCTCTCTCTCAGTGAACTCCTGTGAACTCCACTGTCGTCCGGTGAAGGAGAACTTCTCAGAGAAGATGCTGGACGCCGTGTCCGATGGAACGCCTTGCTACGAAGGCAGCTCTAGTCGAGAGATCTGCATCGATGGCATCTGTAAGGTACTAGTACTGTCTGATATAGATATCTGTAAGGTACTAGTACTGTCTGATATAGATATCTGTAAGGTACTAGTTTTGATTTATTTATTAACAATTTGCAGAATTACAGTACAACTTAGTTTAGTACAACTAAATACAAAAACTGTTAACTGTGAGTTAAAGACCACCATAAAGCATTACACTTGTTTACAAGAGGGTCCACCATTTTCAATTCATCTTAATTACTGTTGGTAGGGCGTAGTACTGTCTGATGGATATCGGTAAGGCACACAAAGATAGATTTATTTGATTGATAGGATAGATAGGAGAGATAAATCATTTTTATGTTGTGGAACAATCTTCCATCTCATGTTGGAGCTTCGCAATCCTTGCCTGTGTTTAAATCACGTTTGCTGTTTCCACTCTGCATTATAATCTTTATGTTTATTGTGTATTGTTGTTTGATGACGGAGCATTCATTAGTATCGGTGTGGTAACACCTGTGAAGGAAGTAGAGAAGTTCTTTCCAATATGGCGCATGTGCACATTAGGGCTGTGAATCTTTGGGTGTCCCACGATTCGATTCGACTCGATTCGATTCTGATTCTTGGAGTCACGATTCGATTCAAAATGATTCTCGATTCAATACATAGGATTTCATCACAATCTACTCCAGCCAACTGAAGTGACTATACTACAGTAAGTTGAAAATGACTGAAGACATGATGTTTACTGTGATTAGGATGAGCAAAACTCCTGTAACTGTAACCAGAAAAACAAATATACAAATATTTGTTTTGGAAATTATGAATCGATTTTGAATCGTACATAACGGGAATCGCGATTCTAATTCGGATCGTTGCCTCCAGTTGAATTCAGATGCTCGACAGCCATGGCCATGGAAAGCGTGAGCGGTTCAATCCCTTATCACGGCATAATGTGTCGCTTTGGGACTTAGGAAAGGTCCAATAGAACATTTCCACAGCTAGCAGCCACGTTGAGGCTAAACACTGAAGGAGATTACATGAATTGTTTCATTTAGGATTTACTGTGCCTGCACTGTGGGCAGTATTTAACCTTCAGCTGGATTTATTTATTTGCCAGAATGTCTGAGCGCCCTCTGTGGATGTAATAGATCAGTGGTTCTCGACCAGTGGTCCAGGGACCACCAGTGGTCCTTGAGGGGGTTCCAGGTGGTCCAGGGACCACCAGTGGTCCTTGAGGGGGTTCCAGGTGGTCCGGGACCACCAGTGGTCCTTGAGGGGGTTCCAGGTGGTCCAGGGACCACCAGTGGTCCTCGAGGGGGTTCCAGGTGGTCCGGGGACCACCAGTGGTCCTTGAGAGGGTTCCAGGTGGTCCGGGGACCACCAGTGGTCCTTGAGGGGGTTCCAGGTGGTCCCCATGCAGCTAAATGATGGAGAGTTGGTAACCAAATGGACTATTATTAGATCTTTAACTCTTGAGAGAGTAAAATGAAACCAAATGGACCCTTATTGTCTCCACCAGGCCGAAGGCATGGGGAGAGAGTATGTTTTGCATACTGTCTGTGTGTGTGTGTGTGTGTGCGTGCGTGCGTGCGTGCGTGCGTGCGTGCGTGCGTGCGTGCGTGCGTGCGTGCGTGCAGCTAATCTCCAGTACCGTCGGCCCGGTAGATGCCAAACTATTCACACACACACTCCCTCGATGTCAACGACAAGCCCCAATTTCTCCACAACGACCTGTTATAGCGCCACCATGAGGCCGCCTTTTGCAAAAAAAACAATTATTTACAACTCTTTACTCGTACACATTGTATCCATACATTGTATCTATACATCATCACATTGTATCCATACATTGTATCCATACATCATCACATTGTATCCATACATCATCACATTGTATCCATACATTGTATCCATACATCATCACATTGTATCCATACATCACATTGTATCCATACATTGTATCCATACATCATCACGTTGTATCCATACATTGTATCCATACATCATCACGTTGTATCCATACATTGTATCCATACATCATCACATTGTATCCATACATTGTATCCATACATCATCACGTTGTATCCATACATTGTATCTATACATCATCACATTGTATCCATACATTGTATCCATACATCATCACGTTGTATCCATACATCATCACATTGTATCCATACATTGTATCCATACATCATCACGTTGTATCCATACATCATCACATTGTATCCATACATCATCACATTGTATCCATACATCATCACATTGTATCCATACATCATCACATTGTATCCATACATCATCATGTTGTATCCATACATCATCACATTGTATCCATACATCATCACATTGTATCCATACATCATCATGTTGTATCCATACATCATCACATTGTATCCATACATCATCACATTGTATCCATACATCATCACATTGTATCCATACATCATCACATTGTATCCATACATTGTATCCATACATCATCACATTGTATCCATACATCATCACATTGTATCCATACATTGTATCCATACATCATCACATTGTATCCATACATTGTATCCATACATCATCACATTGTATCCATACATCATCACGTTGTATCCATACATCATCACATTGTATCCATACATCATCACATTGTATCCATACATCATCACGTTGTATCCATACATCATCACATTGTATCCATACATCATCACATTGTATCCATACATCATCACATTGTATCCATACATCATCACATTGTATCCATACATCATCACATTGTATCCATACATTGTATCCATACATCATCACATTGTATCCATACATCATCACATTGTATCCATACATGTACATCATCACATTGTATCCATACATCATCACATTGTATCCATACATCATCATATTGTATCCATACATGTACATCATCACATTGTATCCATACATCATCACATTGTATCCATACATCAAGAAAATTGACATCACTCCTACACATTTTGTCCAAACATCACAAACGCTATTATGCCGATGAAGACCTGTGTCCCCCGAGGGGCACTTCTTCTAGTTAGATCATTAACTCTTGAGAGTGTAAAATGAAACCAAATAAGGTTACATTATACACAGAGAATGTATAATAATTGTAATTTTGAACAGATGTTTCCCTGTTGTCTCTCCTTTTTTTTTTTTTTTTATATTCTTTGTCCCACGATTTTGTAACTCATTTTTCACCCCTGTGTCAATCATCCTGTGATGTGATCCTGGGCTCTACACACCCTCCGCCAACCTGGGGAGAGCAACGGACTTAACTCATGCTTCCTTCATGCTTGAGTGTCCAAGTTGCTCCTTTACACCTGACAGGGGGGAGTTTCCCTGGTTGGACGTAGCGCGTGGAAGGAGCACGCTATTCCAACCAGTTCCTTTCCCCTCCATCAGGCGTCCCGGCTGGCCAGGGGGAGGCAGTTTCCCTGTTGTCTCTCCTAATGGTACCAACATCAATGCAGCAGATGGATGGTATTGTGGACAAATTCTTATCCAACGACAACAACATATTCTAAGTCTTAAGGGTCTTCTGATTTACTACATAATGTACAGTATATGTATAATGTACAGTATATTTGCTATTGTGTGTCTTCCAGGAGGCGGGTTGTGACAATGTGATTGGCTGTGTGTCTTTCAGGTCGTGGGTTGTGACAATGTGATTGGCTCTGTGTCTTTCAGGTCGTGGGTTGTGACAATGTGATTGGCTGTGTGTCTTTCAGGTCGTGGGCTGTGACTACGTGATTGGTTCTAACGCGACAGAAGACCGCTGCGGGGTGTGTCACGGGAACGGCTCTACGTGTGAAACGGTGAAGAAAACCTACGACGCCAGCGAGGGCCTCGGTACGTTCACCTCTGGTCTGTAACGTATGCTGCAGGGTTCGATTCCGTAGAAGAATGTTCATCGACGACTACCTGTTTTCACAGCTAGGCGAAAAAACTAAATAAAAACAAAGCTATGATGACTAAAACTAGGACTAAATGTATTGACCATTTCATCATTCGTCTGATGACGTCAACGACATGATGTCCGATCATATGAGCACATTCCGTGCTCAAACGAACAGACAGATATACACACAAAGCTGTGCATTGGAGAGGCTGCACCGCTCCAAAACTAGACTAAACTGTTAGGGAGGGACTAGTGGAGAAGAGATGCAGTAGAACTAAATGTTAGGGAGGGACTAGTGGAGAAGAGATGCAGTAGAACTAAATGTTAGGGAGGGACTAGTGGAGAAGAGATGCAGTAGAACTAAATGTTAGGGAGGGACTAGTGGAGAAGAGATGCAGTAGAACTAAATGTTAGGGAGGGACTAGTGGAGAAGAGATGCAGTAGAACTAAATGTTAGGGAGGGACTAGTGGAGAAGAGATCCAGTAGAACTAAATGTTAGGGAGGGACTAGTGGAGAAGAGATCCAGTAGAACTAAATGTTAGGGAGGGACTAGTGGAGAAGAGATCCAGTAGAACTAAATGTTAGGGAGGGACTAGTGGAGGAGAGATCCAGTAGAACTAAATGTTAGGGAGGGACTAGTGGAGAAGAGATGCAGTAGAACTAAATGTTAGGGAGGGACTAGTGGAGAAGAGATCCAGTAGAACTAAATGTCAGGGAGGGACTAGTGGAGAAGAGATCCAGTAGAACTAAATGTCAGGGAGGGACTAGTGGAGAAGTGATGCAGTAGAACTAAATGTCAGGGAGGGACTAGTGGAGAAGAGATCCAGTAGAACTAAATGTCAGGGAGGGACTAGTGGAGAAGAGATGCAGTAGAACTAAATGTCAGGGAGGGCTTTTCAGAATAAAAATCTGCTCAATCTGCTTGGCACTATAGCGCCATTATTATGAAAAATGCAGGCGCATTTCCATGGTGTTAACATGGTTTTCCCCCCATAAGGTTACGTGGACATCGGGCTGATCCCGGAGGGAGCGCGTGACATCCGCATCGAGGAGGTGTCGGAGGCGGGGAACTTCCTGGCCCTGCGCAGCGACAACCCGGACCAGTACTTCCTGAACGGAGCCTGGACCATCCAATGGAACGGCGAGTACAAGGCGGCTGGGACCGTGTTCACCTACGAACGGACCGGACACCTGGAGAACCTGACCTCGCCCGGGCCCACCATGGAGCCACTGTGGATCCAGGTACCTTCTGCCCCACCCCCAGGGCTCCTGCCCTGCGCCCAGCGGTCAGAGCCGAACCTCTGCCCCCATTTTGGAGGCGCTAGCCCCTCCTATGTCCAGCTTTACGGGTCTGTGTGAACACAAACAGTGGCTTGTGATTGGCTGATCACCCCATAGAGATGATGCTCCAGCTCCTCTTCCAGGAGACCAACCCCAGGATTCAGGAGTATTACTGTTCTGTTCTGTGTTCCAGGAGACCAACCCCAGGACTCAGGAGTATCACTGTTCTGTTCTGTGTTCCAGGAGACCAATCCAGGAGTAACCGTTCTGTTGTGTGTTCCAGCTGCTGTTCCAGGAGACCAATCCAGGAGTAACCGTTCTGTTGTGTGTTCCAGCTGCTGTTCCAGGAGACCAATCCAGGAGTAACCGTTCTGTTTTGTGTTCTAGCCTCTGTTCCAGGAGACCAATCCAGGAGTAACCGTTCTGTTCTGTGTTCTAGCCTCTGTTCCAGGAGACCAATCCAGGAGTAACCGTTCTGTTCTGTGTTCTAGCCTCTGTTCCAGGAGACCAATCCAGGAGTAACCGTTCTGTTCTGTGTTCCAGCTGCTGTTCCAGGAGACCAATCCAGGAGTAACCGTTCTGTTGTGTGTTCCAGCTGCTGTTCCAGGAGACCAATCCAGGAGTGCGTTATGAATACACGGTCAGACGACCCGTCTCGGAGGACGACCTCCTGCCCGTCTCACACTTCTCCTGGAAGTACGGCTCGTGGACAGAATGCAGCGCCACCTGTGGAGCAGGTAGGAGAACGTTGCTTTGGTTTTGTTCTATCATTTCATCCCCTAGTTCACCTGTTCATCCCCTAGTTCACCCGTTCATCCCCTAGTTCACCCGTTCATCCCCTAGTTCACCTGTTCATCCCCTAGTTCACCTGTTCATCCCCTAGTTCACCTGTTCATCCCCTAGTTCACCTGTTCATCCCCTAGTTCACCTGTTCATCCCCTAGTTCACCCGTTCATCCCCTAGTTCACCCGTTCATCCCCTAGTTCACCCGTTCATCCCCTAGTTCACCCGTTCATCCCCTAGTTCACCCGTTCATCCCCTAGTTCACCCGTTCATCCCCTAGTTCACCTGTTCATCCCCTAGTTCACCTGTTCATCCCCTAGTTCACCTGTTCATCCCCTAGTTCACCTGTTCATCCCCTAGTTCACCTGTTCATCCCCTAGTTCACCTGTTCATCCCCTAGTTCGTGGGAGTTTTTATCTATGGGGAATAACATTGGGTTTCTTAAAATCGTCTCATAAAATGCTCTCGGCGATATTGTCGGGGAGGTGTCTCCGTATCGTTATATTGTCTCTCTGTATCGTTATATTGTCAGGGAGGTGTCTCTGTATCGTTATATTGTCAGGGAGGTGTCTATCGTTATATTGTCAGGGAGGTGTCTCTGTATCGTTATATTGTCAGGGAGGTGTCTCTGTATCGTTATATTGTCTTTCTGTATCGTTATATTGTCAGGGAGGTGTCTCTGTATCGTTATATTGTCAGGGAGGTGTCTCTGTATCGTTATATTGTCAGGGAGGTGTATCTGTATCGTTATATTGTCTCTCTGTATCGTTATATCGTCAGGGAGGTGTCTCTGTATCGTTATATTGTCAGGGAGGTGTCTCTGTATCGTTATATTGTCTCTCTGTATCGTTATATTGTCAGGGAGGTGTCTCTGTATTGTTATATTGTCTCTCTGTATCGTTATATCGTCAGGGAGGTGTCTCTGTATCGTTATATCGTCAGGGAGGTGTCTCTGTATCGTTATATCGTCAGGGAGGTGTCTCTGTATCGTTATATCGTCAGGGAGGTGTCTCTGTATCGTTATATTGTCAAGGAGGTGTCTCTGTATCGTTATATTGTCAGGGAGGTGTCTCCGTATCGTTATATTGTCAGGGAGGTGTCTCCGTAATGGTTATATTGTCAGGGAGGTGTCTCCGTATCGTTATATTGTCAGGGAGGTGTCTCCTTATCGTTATATTGTCAGGGAGGTGTCTCTGTATCGTTATATTGTCAGGGAGGTGTCTCTGTATCGTTATATTGTCAGGGAGGTGTCTCTGTATCGTTATATTGTCAGGGAGGTGTCTCTGTATCGTTATATTGTCAGGGAGGTGTCTCTGTATCGTTATATTGTCAGGGAGGTGTCTCTGTATCGTTATATTGTCAGGGAGGTGTCTCTGTATCGTTATATTGTCTCTGTATCGTTATATTGTCAGGGAGGTGTCTCGGTATCGTTATATTGTCAGGGAGGTGTCTCTGTATCGTTATATTGTCAGGGAGATGTCTCTGTATCGTTATATTGTCAGGGAGGTGTCTCTGTATCGTTATAT
Organism: Protomyctophum parallelum; assembly: GCF_964188405.1. Lineage (NCBI taxonomy): Eukaryota > Metazoa > Chordata > Actinopteri > Myctophiformes > Myctophidae > Protomyctophum > Protomyctophum parallelum. The sequence continues at coordinate 14,959,475 of NC_139699.1, forward strand.
TGTCTCTCTGTATCGTTATATCGTCAGGGAGGTGTCTCTGTATCGTTATATTGTCAGGGAGGTGTCTCTGTATCGTTATATCGTCAGGGAGGTGTCTCTGTATCGTTATATTGTCTCTCTGTATCGTTATATTGTCAGGGAGGTGTCTCTGTATCGTTATATCGTCAGGGAGGTGTCTCTGTATCGTTATATCGTCAGGGAGGTGTCTCCGTATCGTTATATCGTCAGGGAGGTGTCTCCGTATCGTTATATTGTCAGGGAGGTGTCTCCGTATCGTTATATTGTCAGGGAGGTGTCTCTGTATCGTTATATTGTCTCTCTGTATCGTTATATTGTCAGGGAGGTGTCTCTGTATCGTTATATTGTCAGGTATTGTCAGGGAGGTGTCTCTGTATCGTTATATTGTCAGGGAGGTGTCTCTGTATCGTTATATAGTCAGGGATGTGTCTCTGTATCGTTATATTGTCAGGGAGTTGTCTCTGTATCGTTGTATTGTCAGGGAGGTGTCTCTGTATCGTTGTATTGTCAGGGAGGTGTCTCTGTATCGTTATATAGTCAGGGAGGTGTCTCTGTATCGTTATATTGTCAGGGAGTTGTCTCCGTATCGTTATATTGTCGGGGAGGTGTCTCTGTATCGTTATATTGTCAGGGAGGTGTCTCTGTATCGTTATATTGTCAGGGAGGTGTCTCTGTATCGTTATATTGTCAGGGAGGTGTCTCTGTATCGTTATATTGTCAGGGAGGTGTCTCTGTATCGTTATATTGTCAGGGAGGTGTCTCTGTATCGTTATATTGTCAGGGAGGTGTCTCTGTATCGTTATATAGTCAGGGAGGTGTCTCTGTATCGTTATATTGTCAGGGAGGTGTCTCTGTATCGTTATATTGTCAGGGAAGTGTCTCTGTATCGTTATATTGTCAGGGAGGTGTCTCCGTATCGTTATATTGTCAGGGAGGTGTCTCTGTATCGTTATATTGTCAGGGAGGTGTCTCTGTATCGTTATATTGTCAGGGAGGTGTCTCTGTATCGTTATATTGTCTCTCTCTCGCTCTCTCTTGCTCTCGCTCTCTCGCTCTGTCTTGCTCTCGCTCTGTCTCTCTCCATGTCTCTCTCTCGCTCTGTCTCTCTCTCTCTCTCTCTCTCTCTCTCTCTCTCTCTCTCTCTCTCTCTACATCTCTCTCTCTCTCTCTCAGGGGTCAAGCGTCAGATAGTTCACTGTGTGGAGAGAATGTCTGGGATAGTGGACGAGGACCACTGTGACCTTTTGACCCGGCCGGACGATAAGCAGACCGTCTGTAACAAAGAGCTCTGTCCGGCTGTGTGAGTTTGACCTCTGACATCCTGACCCCACTCCGACCCCCGGGAAAGGATTTGTTTACAAAATTATGAGACCTTTAGGTCATTCCACTTCACTCGTATACACGCACACACACACGCACACCTCTAAGCACACGTGAATTCTAGTTCCTTTATTCTTCAGGCTTTAACACATTTTCAGAATGGCCACTACTGCTATTCCCTATTATTTTATATATATATATATATATATATATATATATATATATATACTGAATGCATGATTACAATCACATCACACAGCATGCACACAAGCCCCACCCCCACCTGGAAACCAACCAATATGAGGTTTTAAAACGGAAGTCTCAGGACTTTCTTGTGCATTCCTCGAAATGCTGTTTTGTATTAATCAAATCAAACTAAATGCTAACTCTCTCTCTCTCTCTCTCTCTCTCTCTCTCTCTCTCTCTCTCTCACATGGCCATGGTCCAGGTGGTGGGCGGGCGAGTGGCAGAAGTGTTCGTCCAGCTGTGGTAGTTCCGGTCTGACTAAGCGGACCGTGTTGTGCATCCGGGCGGTGAGCGCCGAGGAGCAGACGGCGCTGCAGCTCGCCCAGTGCAAACACATCACGTCCAAACCTGAGGCGCTGACGTCCTGCAACACGCACGTCCCCTGCCCCGCCCGCTGGAGCACGGGACACTGGACAAAGGTGAGTCCCCTGTCCTGTCTCCTGTTCTGTCCCCTGTCCTGTCCCCTGTCCTCTGTCCCCTGTCCTCTGTCCCCTGTCCTCTGTCCCCTGTCCCCTGTCCTGTCCCCTGTCCTGTCCCCTGTCCTCTGTCCTCTGTCCCCTGTCCTGTCCCCTGTCCTGTCCCCTATCCTCTGTCCCCTGTCCCCTGTCCTGTCCCCTGTCCTCTGTCCCCTGTCCTCTGTCCTCTGTCCCCTGTCCCCTGCCCTGTCCCCTGTCCTGTCCCCTGTCCTGTCCCCTGTCCTGTCCCCTGTCCTGTCCCCTGCCCTGTCCCCTGTCCTGTCCCCTGCCCTGTCCCCTGCCCTGTCCCCTGCCCTGTCCCCTGCCCTGTCCCCTGTCCTGTCCCCTGTCCTGTCCCCTGCCCTGTCCCCTGTCCTGTCCCCTGCCCTGTCCCCTGTCCCCTGTCCTGTCCCCTGTCCTGTCCCCTGTCCTGTCCCCTGTCCTGTCCCCTGTCCTGTCCCCTGCCCTGTCCCCTGCCCTGTCCCCTGCCCTGTCCCCTGTCCTGTCCCCTGTCCTGTCCCCTGTCCTGTCCCCTGCCCTGTCCCCTGCCCTGTCCCCTGCCCTGTCCCCTGTCCTGTCCCCTGCCCTGTCCCCTGTCCTGTCCCCTGCCCTGTCCCCTGCCCTGTCCCCTGTCCTGTCCCCTGCCCTGTCCCCTGTCCTGTCCCCTGCCCTGTCCCCTGTCCTGTCCCCTGTCCTCTGTCCCCTGTCTTGTCCCCAGGAGTTCCACACCCCCAGGAACGCGCCCAGGAGGCCGTGCCGGTTCCGCCGTGCCGCCCGCGTCCGAAACGGTTGAGAAATGTTACAGTTAATATCTGCGTGTGTGTTTGTGTGTGTGTTAGGTTGCGCACAGGTGGTGAAAAACAACCATGCTGTTTTCGTGCTCATACCCAGCCAGCCACCCACCCACCCACCCACACACATAGCTCCGTAAGGGAGTGGTTGCACCACTCAAAAAAAGGGTACTCGACGGCCATTTTTGGTCCTAGTTTTAGTGGACAGAATTCCACTGGTTTAGTGCAACGTGTTCATATCGCTGTCCTCTGTCTCCTCCCAGTGCTCGCTGACGTGCGGACGAGGCCTACAGGAGAGGAACGTGTCCTGCTCCGGGAGGAACGCGGCCGCCGACTGCGATCCCAAAAAGAGACCCGTCTCCGTGGCGCCGTGCAGCCTCCGGGAGTGTCCGCTGGTCACGACGGACGTCGTCTTCGAGGAGAGCCCCGAGTCTTCGGGAGGAAGCGGCTGGTCCAGCGAGCCGGAAACCTTCAACGAGATCAACTCCCTACCCGACGCGGCCGGGCCGCCTCGGCCCAGACTCCACCACGGTACCGGTACCGGTACCGGCACCACCAGAGCGCAGCCCAGGGGTCGCGGCGACCTCAACGCCGTCGCGGAGGCAGATTTTGACCAGAACAATCACATCGAACAGAGTCTGGATCGCTCCGTCGACGAGAATGTTCCCGTGGACGACTTTTATTACGACTATAATTTCATAAAGTTCCACGAGGGGGAGCTGTCTTACGACTTTGACGCTGGGAACGAGGACGGCGGTGAAGACCGTCCGCACGATCCCAAAGTCCCAAACGGTTCCGGGGAAAAGCAGACGGTCACCACGCCGACTACCTCACCGATCCACGCGACGTCCGTGTTTCACGACGCGTACACTTCGGACGTCGACGATCGGCGGCATCCGAGTCCGGACAATGTCGACGTCGACGACGACGAACCGTCTCCAAACGAATCCTCTCCGGAAGAATCGGAAAACGTTTTTCTCCCTGAGGACTATTTTTTGCCCGTATCGACTGTTCCGTCGCCTTCCGTTTCTCCAAGTCGTCGATATGCAGAGAAATGGAAAAAGGGGCATCCTGAGATTCCTCACACGCTGCCTAGTCTGGTGTCGACGACGCACGAGCCGACCGCGGTCACTGGAGGGCAGAGAGACCGCGAGGATTATTCTGAAGAGGACGACGTTATTGTCGAGGTAGAATACAGTGCTACCACTAGGGGCAGTCCAGCCCGTAGTCAGATCGACATCCTACCGACCACGGTCAGCGCTGATGTGACGGAGGAGGTTTATCGCCTAGCAGAGAGTACAACGGAAGCATCTTCCCCCTCTGTAGAAACCACTTTACAATCTGAAACGACAGAAGCATCTTCCCCCTCTGTAGAAACCGCTTTACAATCTGAAACGACAGAAGCATCTTCTCCCTCTGTAGAAACCACTTTACAATCTGAAACCACATCATCGACGACGCAAAGTGCCTTTAAACTGCGGCATTTTAACGCGGACGCGATCGCAGACGCGCAACAACAAGGCAATTCCACGGCCAACGTAACATCCTATCATGTCTCCCATCAGGAAGACAGGATCACCGCCGTGCCTTTAGAGCCAATCTCAGGGAAACGAGAGACCTCATCGGTTAGTGGAACACAGGCATCACCTCCCACACACGCGGAGGAAGAGTTGTTTCTCAGCCTAACGACATCCCAGCCGCTTCCAACAACACGACCACAGCTAGCCACGCCGCCCGTCTCGACCCAACAAACCCCCTTCTTCTCGGACGTCGACTACAACGCCATTATCGTTCCTCCAATGGCGAGATCCGGAGGGGGAGGGGGCGGTGGCGTCACAGAAAAGGACCAGCTTCCTCCTCCCATATCCCTGGCTGTTGTGCGGCCCGTTGGTGCCGGCCTAGTCGCAACACATCCGCCTACTACCCAAGGCCCAGCAGCCTCCACCCTAACCCTAAGCCAAGGCCCAGCAGCCTCCACCCTAAACCTAACCCAAGGCCCAGCAGCCTCCACCCTAACCCTAAGCCAAGGCCCAGGAGCCTCGACCCTAACCCTAACCCAAGGCCCAGCAGCCTCCACCCTACTCAGTCCTACTACTGCTCTGTGGTCCGTCCTGGTGCCAACATCACCCACAGCCCCAGCATCAGTCCTGGTGCCAACTTCACCCACAGCCCCAGCATCAGTCCTGGTGCCAACATCAGCCCCAGCCCCAGCAGCAGCCTCGTCCACCCCGTTCACCCCAGATGCCCACTGGATCATCGGCAACTGGAGCGCAGTGAGTTCTCGCGTTGCACGCATTCCACACATGATGGTAATGTAAACGGTTGTCCTCCTACGGTGGTGGAGGAACAAAGACAAAGACAAGTTCAGTTAAGAGTCTCAACAGTCATTAACGTTCCTACTGTATGTAGTTTTGTTACAGTACATGCTGACACGGTATATCTGACTGACACATTTCAGCAATATTGCTGCAGGAACGAGCCGATTGGCAAGTTCCGTGTGCCATTAATGATGGTAAAGCACAACCCTCAAGTGTAATATCGCGATTATACAACATTTACCCTTATTTATTTATTAACAAAGATATTCGCTATTCGATATTCGGCCACTAACAACCGAATATGGCCCTTGAAAATTGCAACCCTCTCTGGGAGAGCAGTGACACTCAGCACAGCTGATTGGCTAGATGGCTACTTCAACCAATCAGATTGCTTTCTCGAAACGGGCCTGCTGTATAATCTGGCTCACAAGCACAGAACCATCGGTCAGATTCTGTGCTTGTGCTCATGGACTCATGGGTTCTGTACGTGTGGACTGTTTCATGGACTCAAGGTTCTTCTCGTCCACAGTGCTCCACTAGCTGCGGGCTGGGCGCCACCTGGAGGGTTCTGACCTGCAGCACTGGATCGGACCGGGACTGCGACGTCACCAAGAGGCCCGTGCCGGCCCGACGCTGCTACCTGCGGCCATGTTCCAGGTGGAACATAGGGGAGTGGACCAAGGTGAGTTCAAAATAGCCCTTTTGGTGTCCAGCATGCTAGTTCTTCTATGGAATCCAAATGACTGATAACTTTAACCCATGCTTTTCTTTCCACCCTGCAGTGTTCTAAGAACTGTGGGTCCGGTGGGCTGTCCTGGCGGGAGGTCAGTTGTTTTGACCTGCGCGACCAGAGGCCTCTGCGACCGTTCCACTGCCAGGCCATCTCCCCTCGGCCTCCGACCCGGCTGTTCTGCAACCCGCAGCCCTGTCTGGACTGGTACGCCTCATCCTGGGGACCGGTGAGTACCGAACCGTAACCCTGGTCTGGTACACCTGGTTCTATAGGGACCGGTGAGTACCGAACCGTAACCCTGGTCTGGTACACCTGGTCCTATAGGGACCGGTGAGTACCGAACCGTAACCATGGTCTGGTACACCTGGTCCTATGGTCTGGTACACCTGGTTCTATAGGGACCGGTGAGTACCGAACCGTAACCCTGGTCTGGTACACCTGGTCCTAGGGACCGGTGAGTACCGAACCGTAACCCTGGTCTGGTACACCTGGTCCTAGGGACCGGTGAGTACCGAACCGTAACCATGGTCTGGTACACCTGGTCCTATAGGGACCGGTGAGTACCGAACCGTAACCATGGTCTGGTACACCTGGTCCTAGGGACCGGTGAGTACCGAACCGTAACCCTGGTCTGGTACACCTGGTCCTAGGGACCGGTGAGTACCGAACCGTAACCATGGTCTGGTACACCTGGTCCTATAGGGACCGGTGAGTACCGAACCGTAACCATGGTCTGGTACACCTGGTCCTATAGGGACCGGTGAGTACCGAACCGTAACCATGGTCTGGTACACCTGGTTCTATAAGGACCGGTGAGTACCGAACCGTAACCATGGTCTGGTACACCTGGTCCTATAGGGACCGGTGAGTACCGAACCGTAACCATGGTCTGGTACACCTGGTCCTATAGGGACCGGTGAGTACTGAACCGTAACCATGGTCTGGTACACCTGGTCCTATAGGGACCGGTGAGTACCGAACCGTAACCATGGTCTGGTACACCTGGTCCTAGGGACCGGTGAGTACCGAACCGTAACCATGGTCTGGTACACCTGGTCCTATATGGACCGGTGAGTACCGAACCGTAACCATGGTCTGGTACACCTGGTCCTATAGGGACCGGTGAGTACCGAACCGTAACCATGGTCTGGTACACCTGGTTCTACAGGGACCGGTGAGTACCGAACCGTAACCATGGTCTGGTACACCTGGTCCTATAGGGACCGGTGAGTACCGAACCGTAACCATGGTCTGGTACACCTGGTCCTATAGGGACCGGTGAGTACCGAACCGTAACCATGGTCTGGTACACCTGGTTCTATAGGGACCGGTGAGTACCGAACCGTAACCATGGTCTGGTACACCTGGTCCTATATGGACCGGTGAGTACTGAACCGTAACCCTGGTCTGGTACACCTGGTCCTATAGGGACCGGTGAGTACCGAACCGTAACCATGGTCTGGTACACCTTGTCCTACAGGGACCGGTGAGTACTGAACCGTAACCCTGGTCTGGTACACCTGGTCCTACAGGGACCGGTGAGTACCGAACCGTAACCATGGTCTGGTACACCTGGTCCTATAGGGACCGGTGAGTACCGAACCGTAACCATGGTCTGGTACACCTGGTCCTACAGGGACCGGTGAGTACTGAACCGTAACCATGGTCTGGTACACCTGGTCCTACAGGGACCGGTGAGTACCGAACCGTAACCATGGTCTGGTACACCTGGTTCTATAGGGACCGGTGAGTACCGAACCGTAACCATGGTCTGGTACACATGGTCCTATAGGGACCGGTGAGTACCGAACCGTAACCATGGTCTGGTACACCTGGTCCTATATGGACCGGTGAGTACCGAACCGTAACCATGGTCTGGTACACCTGGTTCTATAGGGACCGGTGAGTACCGAACCGTAACCATGGTCTGGTACACATGGTCCTATAGGGACCGGTGAGTACCGAACCGTAACCATGGTCTGGTACACCTGGTCCTATAGGGACTGGTGAGTACCGAACCGTAACCATGGTCTGGTACACCTGGTTCTATAGGGACCGGTGAGTACCGAACCGTAACCATGGTCTGGTACACCTGGTCCTATAGGGACTGGTGAGTACCGAACCGTAACCATGGTCTGGTACACCTGGTTCTATAGGGACCGGTGAGTACCGAACCGTAACCATGGTCTGGTACACATGGTCCTATAGGGACCGGTGAGTACCGAACCGTAACCATGGTCTGGTACACCTGGTCCTATAGGGACCGGTGAGTACCGAACCGTAACCCTGGTCTGGTACACCTGGTCCTATAGGGACCGGTGAGTACTGAACCGTAACCATGGTCTGGTACACCTGGTCCTATAGGGACCGGTGAGTACCGAACCGTAACCCTGGTCTGGTACACCTGGTCCTTTAGGGACCGGTGAGTACCGAACCGTAACCATGGTCTGGTACACCTGGTCCTATAGGGACCGGTGAGTACCGAACCGTAACCATGGTCTGGTAAACCTGGTCCTTTAGGGACCGGTGAGTACCGAACCGTAACCATGGTCTGGTACACCTGGTCCTATAGGGACCGGTGAGTACCGAACCGTAACCCTGGTCTGGTACACCTGGTCCTTTAGGGACCGGTGAGTACCGAACCGTAACCATGGTCTGGTACACCTGGTCCTATAGGGACCGGTGAGTACCGAACCGTAACCATGGTCTGGTAAACCTGGTCCTTTAGGGACCGGTGAGTACCGAACCGTAACCATGGTCTGGTACACCTGGTCCTACAGGGACCGGTGAGTACCGAACCGTAACCATGGTCTGGTACACCTGGTCCTATAGGGACTGGTGAGTACCGAACCGTAACCATGGTCTGGTACACCTGGTCCTATAGGGACCGGTGAGTACCGAACCGTAACCATGGTCTGGTACACCTGGTCCTATAGGGACCGGTGAGTACCGAACCGTAACCCTGGTCTGGTACACCTGGTCCTATAGGGACCGGTGAGTACCGAACCGTAACCATGGTCTGGTACACCTGGTCCTATAGGGACCGGTGAGTACCGAACCGTAACCATGGTCTGGTACACCTGGTCCTACAGGGACCGGTGAGTACCGAACCGTAACCATGGTCTGGTACACCTGGTCCTATAGGGACCGGTGAGTACCGAACCGTAACCATGGTCTGGTACACCTGGTCCTACAGGGACCGGTGAGTACCGAACCGTAACCATGGTCTGGTACACCTGGTCCTATAGGGACCGGTGAGTACCGAACCGTAACCATGGTCTGGTACACCTGGTCCTATAGGGACCGGTGAGTACCGAACCGTAACCATGGTCTGGTACACCTGGTCCTAGGGACCGGTGAGTACCGAACCGTAACCATGGTCTAGTACATCTGGTCCTACAGGGACCGGTGAGTACCGAACCGTAACCATGGTCTGGTACACCTGGTCCTATATGGACCGGTGAGTACCGAACCGTAACCATGGTCTGGTACACCTGGTCCTAGGGACCGGTGAGTACCGAACCGTAACCCTGGTCTGGTACACCTGGTCCTATAGGGACCGGTGAGTACCGAACCGTAACCCTGGTCTGGTACACCTGGTCCTATAGGGACCGGTGAGTACCGAACCGTAACCATGGTCTGGTACACCTGGTCCTACAGGGACCGGTGAGTACCGAACCGTAACCATGGTCTGGTACACCTGGTCCTATATGGACCGGTGAGTACCGAACCGTAACCATGGTCTGGTACACCTGGTCCTATAGGGACCGGTGAGTACTGGTCTGGTACACATGGTCCTGGACCTGTGTGCAATGCAAACGCATGTGCGTGCATGCGTGCGTGCATGCGTGTGTGCGTGCGTGTAATCAGCGGGCTGTTGGCATTTGCAGAGGGCCAAATTAGCCATTGGGCCAAATCGGATAGTGTCCTAATAACGCAAACATTACATTTACATTGACAATGAATGGATGATGTACGATGAAATAGCGCCCCTCACTTCACACGGGTGTGATTTTGTTGAATCTAAAGTCCCCCACTGCACTGTTACATATTGTAGCCGTCCAGATTCAAGATAAATATCAAACATGTTTGGAAATGATCGGAGCGGCCCCGATCGACTCGGGATGGTTCAGATTGGATCTCTGAACACTCGGAATGTGTTTGCACAGGGTTCAAAGAAACGTGTGTGTGTGTCTGTCTGTCTGTCTGTCTGTCTGTCTGTCTGTCTGTCTGTCTGTCTGTCTGTCTGTCTGTCTGTGTCTGTGTGTGTCAGTGCTCTGAAGTGTGTGGAGGCGGGGAGCAGCAGCGTATGGTCACATGTCCTGAGGAAGATGGGTGTGACAGTGACGTGTTGCCGGGCAGGATTCAACCTTGCAACGTCCAACCCTGTGAGCAGTGGATGACTGGGTCCTGGGGACAGGTACACGCACGCACGCACACACGCACGCACGCACGCACACACACAAGCACACAAGCACACACACATACGGTACACATAACCTACAGGTCCTAGTCCTACACAGGGCCGAATTAACCCCATGAGTGCCCCTGTGCAGATCATTTTTAGTGCCACCTCATATTGCGGGCGCGACCGACCCCCGAACACAATAAAGAATAGTGCAGCCTATTTAAGAATTTCCAGCCTCTGCCTCAGCCAATTGAGGCTGAACCAATCAGGCTCTGCCAGTGGGCCGAATTGATTGCCAAGTACACTTTTCAGTTTGCAGTCTTCACACACACACACACACACACACACACACACACACACAGATCTCCATGTGGGACACCGGCTGACAGTTAAAACGGGTGCTATGACAACATATATCATTAGGTTCCCAAGTTGCATCGTTCCCAAGTAGGCCGGTGGCCGACTGCGACGGGCACGTACAGGTCTAGTAGGCCTAATGTTAGCTCTGGTCCATTGCCCTAATGCTATGACTCTGCCCTGCATTAACGCAGGGCAGAGTCAAAGCATTAGGCCTATGTGGACACACATCCTCAAGTGTAATATTGCAAGTATACAACTGTTTCCCTAAAAATAAAAAACACGTCAACTATAGTTTCATTATAACTAAGATATTTGATTAAAAAAAAATGTATATTTTTAATGAAAGAGCGAAAATATCCTGTGTAAACACCTAGCTTAGCTAGTATCCACTGCCTGTGGGGACTGCCCAGCACAGCTGTTTTTATTAGGTGTGCGGTGTGATTGAAGCACGGTCAGATTGCTCCCTCGAAACGACCTGTTTGTATATCTGGTATAACTCGTAGACCGGGTTTCCACGGATGCCTCAGAATACTTAACACTTAAATTGTCTAATAGGCTTAAAAGAATGAAGTAATGCTTTTTGTTAAATAAACATTTGTCCTCTTGTGTTATTGTCAGTTGTAATAAGAGAAGCTCACTGTATTATACTCAACTGTTGAATAATCCAGAGAGCTTCTTCTGAAGCAGCAAAAAAAAAGCAGAGAAAACAACTTGAAAATTGAAGTCAGGCCTCCAGCCAGAACTCTCCCCAAATAAGGTCGAACTGTCCCTGTTGACTGCAAACCGTTATTATTTTGCCGGTGAATATAATTCATATTTTGAGACGGGAGTGTTGGACCTGTTGTTTGTAGAAACAAGCTGACCTGTTTGAGCCCTCAATAAAAACCATTAAATCAATTATTGTTCTTCTATGACTTTATCAAGGAATTTATGTTAACATCTTTGCTCAATACTGACTATAGATATATTTTTCACGTTGAGAGCTCGTAGATTTTTTTTTCCGTTATTTTATAAATGGGGCTATACTAAGTGAACTTATATTTTTTAGCCACCCCCCTATTTCTTTCTGATGTTACGCCTCTTCCCCCATGCAGTGTTCTACTTCCTGTGGTGTGTTAATCAAACCATTCCCCCATGCAGTGTTCTACTTCCTGTGGTGTGTTAATCAAACCATTCCCCCATGCAGTGTTCTGCTTCCTGTGGCGTTGGCGTGCAGCGACGGCTCATCAAATGTGTCGACACCAAGGAGGCGGAGTCAGAAGAAGAGGCGGAGTCAGAAGAAGAGGTGGAGTCAGAAGAAGAGGTGGACCAGGCCAAGTGTGAACACGAGCCCTCACCCGAGAGCACACAGGAGTGTCACCTGCACGAGTGCGACAGCGCCCCCACTGGTGAGTCAAATATGTTTAAACTGTGTGTATTTTATTTTGAGGACACTTCTGCTGACACATTATAGGGTCAGCAGAATTTGACTTGGAAAGTTGAATGGCCTTTGTATCTAGGCGTGGCAACAGTGTTGGTTTAGACAGCATTGTTTTTATTTAGTTTTAGTCATAATTATGGCGCGTTGACACGACACGAGGCAGATGCTAAGATCACAGGATATCTGTTGCTCCCGGTCATCTCTCTGTTGCTCCTGGTCATCTCTCTGTTGCTCCTGGTCATCTCTCTGTTGCTCCCGGTCATCTCTCTGTTGCTCCTGGTCATCTCTCTGTTGCTCCTGGTCATCTCTCTGTTGCTCCTGGTCATCTCTCTGTTGCTCCTGGTCATCTCTCTGTTGCTCCCGGTCATCTCTCTGTTGCTCCTGGTCATCTCTCTGTTGCTCCTGGTCATCTCTCTGTTGCTCCTGGTCATCTCTCTGTTGCTCCTGGTCATCTCTCTGTTGCTCCTGGTCATCTCTCTGTTGCTCCTGGTCATCTCTCTGTTGCTCCCGGTCATCTCTCTGTTGCTCCTGGTCATCTCTCTGTTGCTCCTGGTCATCTCTCTGTTGCTCCTGGTCATCTCTCTGTTGCTCCTGGTCATCTCTCTGTTGCTCCGGGTCATCTCTCTGTTGCTCCTGGTCATCTCTCTGTTGCTCCCGGTCATCTCTCTGTTGCTCCCGGTCATCTCTCTGTTGCTCCCGGTCATCTCTCTGTTGCTCCTGGTCATCTCTCTGTTGCTCCTGGTCATCTCTCTGTTGCTCCTGGTCATCTCTCTGTTGCTCCGGGTCATCTATCTGTTGCTCCTGGTCATCTATCTGTTGCTCCCGGTCATCTCTCTGTTGCTCCTGGTCATCTCTCTGTTGCTCCCGGTCATCTCTCTGTTGCTCCCGGTCATCTCTCTGTTGCTCCTGGTCATCTCTCTGTTGCTCCTGGTCATCTCTCTGTTGCTCCTGGTCATCTCTCTGTTGCTCCCGGTCATCTCTCTGTTGCTCCTGGTCATCTCTCTGTTGCTCCTGGTCATCTCTCTGTTGCTCCTGGTCATCTCTCTGTTGCTCCCGGTCATCTCTCTGTTGCTCCTGGTCATCTCTCTGTTGCTCCGGGTCATCTCTCTGTTGCTCCCGGTCATCTCTCTGTTGCTCCCGGTCATCTCTCTGTTGCTCCTGGTCATCTCTCTGTTGCTCCCGGTCATCTCTCTGTTGCTCCCGGTCATCTCTCTGTTGCTCCCGGTCATCTCTCTGTTGCTCCCGGTCATCTCTCTGTTGCTCCTGGTCATCTCTCTGTTGCTCCTGGTCATCTCTCTGTTGCTCCTAGTCATCTCTCTGTTGCTCCTGGTCATCTCTCTGTTGCTCCTGGTCATCTCTCTGTTGCTCCTGGTCATCTCTCTGTTGCTCCTGGTCATCTCTCTGTTGCTCCGGGTCATCTCTCTGTTGCTCCCGGTCATCTCTCTGTTGCTCCCGGTCATCTCTCTGTTGCTCCTGGTCATCTCTCTGTTGCTCCTGGTCATCTCTCTGTTGCTCCCGGTCATCTCTCTGTTGCTCCGGGTCATCTCTCTGTTGCTCCCGTCATACCCACGGGTATGTTGTTGGTCATCTGGTAGAATTCTACCCACCGGTCACGGGATTCCTGCAGGATGGGATTAATTAAGAGTTTGTATTGATCCCATGCTTGGGACGGGACGGGAATGAAATGAAAACTCAACGGGAGCCGGGAATGACATCAATAGTTGATCATTTGCAGTGTTAATTAAACAGTAAACGGCCTGATCGTGCTAACCAAAGGGTCAGATGTGTCCATGTCTGTGGTCATCTTTCAGTGAGCCAACACTGTTTTGACAGCACAGGAGTGGGAGTCGTTTTGACTGGCCTTAGCAGGACAGGAGTGGGAGTCGTTTTGAGTGGGATGTGATCGGGAGTAATTCTACCAGGAGTGGGAGTTATTTTTCCCTCTGGCCTGCAGGGATTGGGATGGGATGGGATTTGTTTTCTGTAGGAGTGGGACGTCAGTCTCTGGTTCCCACGTCCCACTGCCCAATCTGTTGTTTACTGGGTTGGGGGAGGGGGGGGGGTTGGCAGGATGGTGATGGGGTTAGTGGGTGAGTGGGTCAAAGATATTGTGTGTGTGTGTGTGTGTGTGTGTGTGTGTGTGTGTGTGTGTGTGTGTGTGTGTGTGTGTGTGTGTGTGTGTGTGTGCACACAGGAAGTGCTGTGTATTGAATTGCAGCTGTTGACATTTGGACCCTCCTGGTGTCATGGGGACGGGACTAATTATGTGTCTGTATTTATCGAGTCACGTCACACACGTTTTAAACTGCATTGTGCAAAACGTGTTGAAAGTCACACAAGGTCAATGTACAGTACTTCATAACATTGGCTGGCAGCGTTATGTGATGTCTCAATAAAACCTTTATAAAGAAGCTTTCAGTTCTTAAACTGAAGCTATGGACAATATTCACAGCAGTATTAATATTAGCCTACAATATAATAGGGTACAAGCTTTGGTTCCGACACTATTGTTGGTCCGACAGTCATCCTTTGTCCCTCTGCCAATCACAGTCCTTAACAGAGTCCTTGCAGAGGGCAGACAGGGTAGGGGTCGAAGGGTTTGAGGTGATGTTCTTCCCCTCTTTTGCACTAGGTAGTTTTTCTGCCCTTTTGCTTTTTTTTGTACTTGAGTAGTATGCGGATTCCTTAACTTATTCTTAAGAAGAAACCGTTAGGGGTTCTCTGGAAATCTGTTCACGGTCCGCTCCTCGGACCGTGAACTTTGACTGTCCTTATTTAGATTTTGGACTTTAATATGTATTTCTGTCATTTCACTGATTTCAGTATGTTTTGTTTATGTATTTGCTCTTGTATTCCTGACTGTTTCTCTTTGGTTTTGGTTTTCTGTTACTCTGTTGTTGCCTTGGTTTTGTGTGTCTTATTTTGTAGTATTGTTCTTAGTGTTTCCTGTCTTCCAGTTACTGTTAGTTACCTTGTCTAACCTACCGTGTAATTGTCAGTGTTTCCACCTGTGTCCTTTTAGTCCCCCAGCCTATCCTAGTGTTGATTGTATTTTGGTTCCACCTGTGCCCTAGCAGCTATCCTGTGTCTATTCAAGTCCTTGCATTGTGTCCTTGTTGGTTCCCTGTTGTGTGAGTTCTCCTGTATGGTTTCTGTGATGTTTCCTGCCTTCTTTGCCCGGTTTATGGAAGAACCTCAGATTATTTAATGAATCCTTCTAAGTTTATTGCTCTGCCTGCTGTCACCTGCATTTGGGTCCTCATCCGTACTCACTCTTAACAAAATCATACTTTGAGGTAGAAGCCCTGCAGAGACCTGCACAGACCTGCTGTGTTGAGATCAAAGCCCACAGACCTAGACATACCTGCTTTGTTGAGATCAAAGCCCACAGACTTAGACATACCTGCTGTGTTGTGAGTGGAATCCATTAGCTGCCTCCAGCCTCTTCCATTCACAGCGTTCAACTATTCACCCACGCTGAACTCACTGCCGGAAGGAGTGGGCTGTTCCCCAACCTGGCAACCTGCCTCTCTTGCTTTTCTCTTCCAAGGTAGTCTTAAAAAAAAAAAGAAGGAACAGACTCAAACAACAATTTAAGATAACAGCTAGATAGATAACAGTTATTTTATCGAGTACATGTCTTAGTATGAATAGACTTCAGACTCCTGTGGCCCAGCGGGTAGAGTGGTCGGTAGAGCAGCCATATGGGAACCAGTTCGATCCCAGGCTCTCCCAGTGTTAGTTAGTGTGTGTGCGTGTGCGTGTGCGTGTGCGTGTGTGTGTGTGCGTGTGCGTGTGCGTGTGCGTGCGCACGCCATTTACTCCTGGCCACTCAAATACGAAGAGTAGCATGAAACGTACATCAGGCCATGAGTTCCTGTTGAGGTGTAAAGTTACACGATCAATATTGTTCCAACATACCTTTGTAATAATAATGAGTTCGTAATATTAGACCATGCAGACCAGATGTTTAAAACAACCCAATGGAATCAATGCTCTGTGTGTTCTGGTTTATACATTTTGGGTCGTCTATCCGTCGTCCAGATGTAGTCTGGGAATATTATCAGAATAATGTCAAATCTTCGAATACATTTCTCAGATTTGTCCTGAGTCCTCCTACAGCAGGATCCAGGTCACCTCAACCCTCTCTCTCTCTCTCTCTCTCTCTCATTATAATGAATTGTCTATGTCTCTCTCTCTCTCTCTCAGGGTGTGTGCGTGACAGACTGACGCAGCGGTTCTGCCAGACTCTGCGGTGGCTTGGCCGCTGCCACGCCCCCACACTGCGAGCGCAGTGCTGCAAGACCTGTGGCGCCCAGCGTTCCCACGGCGCCCAGCGTTCCCAGGGCGCCCAGCGCCCCCGCGGCGCCCAGCGTTCCCACGGCAACGCGCGCACCGCTCGCCGCCACCGATGAGGTGACGGTGAACTAACCTGACTCCCAGATGGAAGAGACACTCGGCTTCACAACCTACTTCCATCTGGGATCTCCGTAGCCCAGGCTACTGGATGGGACCGTCTGTCAAGGAAAGAGGAAACAACCCCCCCCCCCCCCCCCCCCCACGAACGACAAAAGTGTTAATACCGCCCCCATCTGGCCGGAGTCAGGTTAACAGGTGAACAGCGCATCAATCCACATCCAACGCCACTCTGTAGAGGTCGCTCCACTATATTTATTCGAAAACTTTAGTTACTTTGTAGATTTTGATTATTAATTTCAAAACACACATTAAACCACCTCATGCCTGCGGCGGTGCGACACATTGTGAGCTTGTAGATCTGCTATATTCAAAAGATTATTTTTGTACATTTGAAAACCTGAAACGGGACGTTCTGCAGAATGAGTACCTTCTATTGTTGGTACTTTATGTACATATTGATGCCAATAATACCTTTGTACTTTTTACTAAAGTACATTTTACAGAGTACCGGTATTTCTACATTGCAGTATTGAAGCTTCTACTGTGAGTAATAATGAATTGCATTTTTATGGCGCTTTTCTATGCACTACGTGCCTACTCAAAGCGCTTACAATTCATACAGTTCATTCATTCATACATTGATTCTGCTCATGAACGGTTCAACTCTCTGCCATTTAAACTCTGTATGTGGGGAACTGATTCTGTTTATGAACGGTTCAACTGTTAAACTTTGTAATGTGGGGAACTTATTCTGCTCATGAACTGCAGACATATATATTTAACACCTATGATGTCTTCTCTAATCAAGCCGGGATGTGCCTCAGACATGTATACACGTCCTTTGGTCCTTTTTAATGATATAAAATCACTGTAATCTATTTTTTGACAGCTCCCGTTACTAGGCAACATCTTGCACAGAGCTCCTGGACATGTTTTGTGCATGCGCGCGCAGCCGTTCACTTCCTTGTTTACGGGCCGACAAATGTTGCTCATATCTTTGAATCTACGTCCCTCTCCGTAGAGACGTCACCAAGCATCTCGTTTTGGAATATTAACGCTTCTAAAAGAGAGATCAGACTTATTAGCGCGAGGTAGTAATGGAACCTTATAACCTCCCTGTTTTTTGGGGGGAAATGGAAGCCTGGGCTTTTCAGAGTAAAATCTGCCTCATCTGCTTGGCACTCTAGCTGCCTTTATTCTGAAGAACTCTTGGCAGCATCATAAGTGTTAAATGTTTCTGCTTGTGTCCGGCAGACATATTTATTCTATATGGGAATGATTGTGACACAATGACACATTTTAGTTTTGCACTTTCTCTGTAGATAAACCTGTGGAATTGTATTTGTTTTTAGAGAAATGTAACTCCTCGCAGAGTTGCATTAAAGGGACGCGGTATGTATGGCTAGCTTACTAATTTAGCACACGGTAGTCTCGCGTAGCCAGACAACTATTCCACATGCTAGTCCGAGCAAGAATCCTGGCATTTCCGTTCAGGAAAATATATTTTAAAATGCCTTTACATATTATCTTTTAATATCCATTTCTGAAAAGCAGCAAGCTATAGATGCTTAGATGATTTTGATTTATATTAGGATAGATTTGCGCGACTTATTTTACTCGTGATCAGAGCTTCCGTTTCTCCAAGACTGTATGACCACGGAAGCATGTATATTTTACTCATGATCAGAGCTTCCGTTGCTCCAGACTGTACGACGGAAGCATTTATATTTCACTCATGATCAGAGCTGCCGTTGCTCCAGACAGTACGACGGAAGCATTTATATTTTACTCATGATCAGAGCTGCCGTTGCTCCAGACTGTACGACGGAAGCATTTATATTTTACTCATGATCAGAGCTTCCGTTCCTCCAGAATATGACGGAAGCATTTATATTTCACTCATGTTCAGAGCTTCCGTTGCTCCAGACTGTATGACGGAAGCATTTATATTTCACTCATGATCAGAGCTTCCGTTGCTCCAGACTGTATGACGGAAGCATTTATATTTCACTCATGATCAGAGCTTCCGTTGCTCCAGACTGTATGACGGAAGCATTTATATTTCACTCATGATCAGAGTTTCCGTTGCTCCAGACTGTATGATGGAAACATTTATATTTCACTCATGATCAGAGCTTCCGTTGCGCCAGACTGTATGACGGAAGCATTTGAACGTTGTGGGAGGCAACAGCCTGGTCACACGGGACCAGGGGTGAGCTGACGGTAGAGCTATATCCAGGGCGCCGCCCTGCAGGTAGTATAGCCGTATGACAGCTTTCTCACCTCGCTAACAAAACCTGCCGATTGACGCTGACTGTCACAGCTTGAAACGATAGCAACGACCGACCTTGGAAGCATATCGATGGTGACGGTCTACTGTAGAGTACAGTAGGTGTCAGATGTTCTGACTGAAACAGTCAAAATAGTTGCATATAACAGTGATTCATGAATTCATAAACTAATGAAATTACAGAAATAGCGTTTGCAAGGTAAATGCATAAACGCTAAAGTTTCCCCATTATACAAGCAAATAGGGAAAAATAAATATATAGGCCTACAGTGTATTGTGGGTTAATAATAGGTCTACATTTTAACCCCCTTGTCGCCATGACCCGCGGCACCGCGGGTTATCATAATTACCCTTTGATACCCGAACCCACGGCGCCGCGGGTTATCGCTTTATATCAAGAATACACCGGCAGAAGCCAAACACATACCTCTAACTGCACCCCGGTTGCTAGGCAGGTTGCTATGTCCCTCCAGGCACAAGGAGAAATGTGCGCACACCCCATTGGAATCCACTCATTATGATTTCTTTCCTGCCTGTTTTCTCTGAAAAATACTCCAAAATACTTATTTTTTGTCAAATCCGTCCGGCGTATAGACTATTCCGGAGAATAGTGATTTTTTTTATCCCATTGCGGCCGACATATTGTTTTTAATATTAGCTACAGATGAAGCTCAACCACGCAATGTGTACAATGCACTCCTTTGATTGCAGCATAACATCCAACGGTATATTTTATTGCGTAAGCTGAAAGTTAAATTAATGTACGTTGTGTGTTTTCCCCCCGAACATGGTACAAAACCTGTGCTATATTATGTAACATTTATGAATACTTTGTTTTTATAACAATAATAGTTTGAATTGCTTAAGATTTTGTTTAACAACCTCGCAGGGCTGTGTCAGGAAGGCTCAAGCAGTGCCTCACCATCGTAACATTTTTTTTATATTGTATATCACAAGGAAAATGCAAATGTGAAACTGATGCTGCAACGATAATATGGTGCTAATTAGCCAAACAGGCTTCAAACATACTATTTGGGACGGGTATTGCCTTATCTACTTGAAGAATAGCATGTCATTGAATATTTTTACCACTTAATTTCTTCTAAATGGGAAAATAATTATAATAAATAAAAAATAAAATAAACTGCTTACCAGGGGTCATCACCATGCTGGTCTGTGGTGGACATTGTTGTCACCGACACATTTTAAATAAATGTTTTCTAAATCATGACAATTTTCGTTAAGATTTGAGGCACATCTTAACGATTTTTAGCATAGCAGAATAGAATAGCAGACCTACAAGCTCATAGCGCGCCACCGAGTGGCACGCTATGAGCTTGTATTTTTCAATAGCTAAATTATAACATAATGTTTGAAACACCAAAAGGGGTTCCCGCCCAAAATGGGTTTAGGGGGTCCTTGCAAACATTTGAGAACCACTAGTACTAGTTGGACTCCCGACGTGCCGTACATACAGTATAGTGTCGTAAGTAAATCAGTATTCTTAAGAAAACCTGGAGATCAAAATAAGAATATTATAATGGTGCGTAAAAAAGAAATTCAAACATTTGCCGCCGAGTCTTTGCCACGGAACAGACACATGTTTCCGTGTACGGACATGTTGGTGACCTCTGGTGGTTGTTTGGTAGATGGCGTGACGTCTGCCCTCAATCATGTAAAATGGAAGAACACGTAAAGTAAGCCTGAAATATGAATCATGTTTTATATTTTGTATGACTGTCATTATTTCCAATGTCTTTGTTATAGAGGATTACGATTCCTAAATGACTAGAATTATTCGCATTATTATTATTATCATCGTGTTGACTTTATTCATTCATGTATGCATTAGAATGGGTGATATTTACTAATGCAAATATACGTACAGTACACATACTGTATACTGCAGTTTAGGCTGCAGTTCAGAGTTGTACGTTCGTACAGCAGGGATTTTCATAATAAAAAGCACTCCTGGCGTCAGAACCTGACTCAAAGTGGCATGTGTGCTGTTCAGTGTCCTCAAGTCCCTTAACCCCAGTGTTCTCAAGTCCCTTAACCCCAGTGTTCTCAAGTCCCTTAACCCCAGTGTTCTCAAGTCCCTTAACCCCAGTGTTCTCAAGTCCCTTAACCCTAGACGATTATATTTTTGCAATTTTCATAATGTTGCTGATGTCTACTGCTTCGATTCTGCCCTGCAGTATAAGGGCCGATTCATACTCCTATTTTAGAGCCGAATAAAAGTCGGTTCGGCTCTGCAGAGCCTACAATGTGACGTCATTTGAGGTTCGGGGGGGCGGGTACCGTCCTAAAGTCGGCTCTTCGGTGCTACTGAAAATTTCTGACGAGCCGAAATCATTTCGGCACTACAGCGCCGAAACAGCAGTAAAATAGGAGTATGAATCGGCCCTTAGGCTATGGGACTTTCAGTTTAAAATCTCAAATCGAAATCAGACCAGCCTCTCCTCTTTAGCGTAAATAAAAATAACGTTTTTGCTACTCACCAAAACAAAGGCGGGTTGTGTCATTAGAAAGCCTACTTTCCTTAGTGGACACACTCTGAGCCCCCCCCCCCCCCCCCCCCACCACACGTATCAATGGTACTTTTTGGCCAAAAGGGGATTTTGTTTCCACCGGGGAAAAAAAACTTTTAGTTACTCCAATGCGCCCTCTACCGATATTGCCCAGAGAACTGCCTCATAGAGAATATTTTTCCTCCGGTGAAAAAAAATCCCATACACATTTTAATTCACTGGACCATTCTCACATGTCTTAGGAATGGTTGGACCAAAGGAGAAGTTGTCCCAACTTCATTTCTGTTTTTTTAGGAATATTTATTTATTTATTTATTTATTTTATCTTTTTTATTTTTATTGTTTTTGTCCGGGCCCAAATATTTTTGTTTATTGTCATGATTTCTCACCATCCAAGTTGGCTTTGTCTGAGGCTTTAACCCATTCTGACCTGAGATCAGATTCATACGAGGTTTCAAAAATAGCAGACCTACAAGCTCGTAGCGCGCCACTCGATGGCGCGCTATGAGCTTGTAGATCTGCTATTTTTCAATAGCTAAAGCATAACATGATGCTAACAACAAAATGGGTTCCCGTTCAGAATGGGTTAAAGGTCTTTAAATAAATACTTTTTGAAACGTCTGTGGGGAAAATGAACGGGAAATTCTCTACCCGGTGCCCTCGTCCTCCTGAAAGTGGCGGGACTGCGACGACGCTCTATAGAAAAGATTGTGTTTTCTTTGAAAGCACAATCTATCGTTTCAAAATACTGCGATAACATTTTACTAATTTGACATCAAGATTTCCTGCTGACAAAAATGATTGTACTACCGTAGAATTATTAAAGCACATTAGAAACAGAGAAATCTTTACTTTTTTAAATAGGCTGTACATAATAGTAACTACCAGATAACATAATGAGATATCATCTACAGACCATTATTATTATTATCGTGTGTTTTGTGTTATAATTCTAAATGGTCTATTTAAACTGAACACAGTCAGTCCCCTTCTTTTCCCTAAATTTGTATCCCATGATTTCATTTCATTGGTTCAATATTTGTAAAACCCACACAGATGTAAAGGGTGTTTATTTGATGTATTACCGTGTTTTTGTTTTTGTTCTTGCTTACTGTAAATCACTCTGGATAAAGAGTCTAAATTAGGCTAAATGCCATTCAATAGAGCGTCGCAGTCCCGCCCCCTTTCAGAACGACGAGTGGCCCAGGAAATGGTTCTCCATTCATTTTCTCCATAGGCTTCTCAAAAAGTATTTATTTAAAGACGGTTACGCCGCGGACAAAGCCAACTCGGATCGTGACAATAATTACAATGTTTTGGGCCGATCAAATATAATTAGTAAGAAGAAAAACTAAACAAATGGTGTTGTATCCTGCCTTTATTTTCTTCTTTCAAATTATTTGATGGGCACAAAATATTGTGTTTGTTGTCATGATTTGGCCGAGTTGGCTTTGTCCGCGGCGTAACCGTCTTTAAATAAATACTTTTTGAAAAGCCTATGGAGAAAATGAATGGAGAATCATTTCGTGGGCCACTCGTCGTTCGCCTGCACCTGCGACGCTCTATAGCACTGATTTATAACACCCCCCGCCCCACACACACACACACGCACGCACATGCACGCACGCACACACACACACACAGACGTAAAGGTTTGAATAGCACTGATTTATTAAATAAAATAATAAAAAGGAGCTTGGCGCTGACACTCAGTAGTCGACGGGCGGCAGCGTCACCATCCTGGTAAACTCTTCGTAGTTTACCGTGCCGTTTGGTTTGACGTTGGCCTCTCGGAACAGGTCGTCCACTAATAGAAACAAAGAAAGAGTCGAGCTTTATTGCCACATCATATTGCGTCAAGCGTAAGGTGGGTGAAGGTAATAATTGCCATGGTTGGTTCAGTAACGGGGGTTCTCTGGCCTAGCTAGGGCTGCTCTGCGGTGACATGCAGGGCATAAGGGCCATGCTTGCATGAGGGTCCTTATTTGTCTAAGACACATTTCTTCCTCTGGAGACAAATAAAGCTTGAACTTGAACTTGAACTTTAATAGGCCTACTTGTCCCATGGTTCAGGGGCTCTCCCAGCAGTGGGGGCACAGGGGGGGGTTATAGGTCGTATAATAATAGCCTGTAATATCTGTGAGAACTCAATGGCTAAGTTATAGAATATAAACGACTAAATAAGCTTGTAGATCTGCTATTTTCAGCATGCAACAATGTAATGTAAAATCGACCCAAAAAAACAAAATAAAATAAAATAAATAGCTCTGAAAAATCAACACTGTTTGGTGCGTTTAGCTCTAACCTTCTTTGTGGGTGAGCTTCTCGCCCGGCTGGGTGAGTTTGGTGCGTTTAGCTCTAACCTTCTTTGTGGGTGAGCTTCTCGCCCAGCTGGGTGAGTTTGGTGCGTTTAGCTCTAACCTTCTTTGTGGGTGAGCTTCTCGCCCAGCTGGGTGAGTTTGGTGCGTTTAGCTCTAACCTTCTTTGTGGGTGAGCTTCTCGCCCAGCTGGGTGAGTTTGGTGCGTTTAGCTCTAACCTTCTTTGTGGGTGAGCTTCTCGCCCAGCTGGGTGAGTTTGTTGCATTTAGCTCTAA
Source organism: Protomyctophum parallelum (assembly GCF_964188405.1). NCBI lineage: Eukaryota > Metazoa > Chordata > Actinopteri > Myctophiformes > Myctophidae > Protomyctophum > Protomyctophum parallelum. The sequence goes on from NC_139699.1 coordinate 14,983,378, forward strand.
CCTTCTTTGTGGGTGAGCTTCTCGCCCAGCTGGGTGAGTTTGGTGCATTTAGCTCTAACCTTCTTTGTGGGTGAGCTTCTCGCCCGGCTTGGTGAGTTTGGTGCGTTTAGCTCTCTAACCTTCTTTGTGGGTGAGCTTCTCGCCCAGCTTGGTGAGTTTGGCGCGTAGCTCGGCTGCCTGGATGTAGCCTTTCTTCTGCTTGTCGCTCATCCTCAGGGCCTCCAGGATCTCCGTCTTGGGGTCTTCCTGCTGCATCTGACGGTGCATGATGGTCAGGAAGGTGGAGAAGTCCAGCTCGCCCGCCTTATCTGCAGAACGTTACAATCCCTTTAAGATACACTCCAGAATACCCACAATCTATGTAAAGCTATGTGAATGGGTGTGTGTGAAATTCACCCAATCACGTACAATCTATGTAAAGGTGTGTGAACGGGTGAATGTAATTTATGTAAAGCGCCTTGGATAAGTAAGTTATTAAGCCTTGCTGAGTCATGAGGCCCATAATAGGCCCATAGGACAGGAGCCTATGGGCTGTATTTTGCGTGTCTTAAGTACCAGGTCTTATTCCCTAACTTGAGTAAACTAAAGACCTGGAGGCGTGATCAATGACATTTGGCTATTCTGAGTTGCCAAAGAGCATTGATCACGCCTCCAGGTCTTTAGTTTACTCAAGTTAGGGAATAAGACCTGGTACTTAAGACACGCAAAATACAGCCCTAAATCTCCTGTTTCTGTAGCCATGAGGCCCATAGGGGCAGGAGCCTATATCTCCTGTTTCTGTAGCCATGAGGCCCATAGGGGCAGGAGCCTATATCTCCTGTTTCTGTAGCCATGAGGCCCATAGGGGCAGGAGCCTATCTCCTGTTTCTGTAGCCATGAGGCCCATAGGGGCAGGAGCCGATATCTCCTGTTTCTGTAGCCATGAGGCCCATAGGGGCAGGAGCCTATATCTCCTGTTTCTGTAGCCATGAGGCCCATAGGGGCAGGAGCCTATCTCCTGTTTCTGTAGCCATGAGGCCCATAGGACAGGAGCCTATCTCCTGTTTCTGTAGCCATGAGGCCCATAGGACAGGAGCCTATCTCCTGTTTCTGTAGCCATGAGGCCCATAGGACAGGAGCCTATATCTCCTGTTTCTGTAGCCATGAGGCCCATAGGGCAGGAGCCTATCTCCTGTTTCTGTAGCCATGAGGTTATTATTTTACTTTACATTAAAGCTTGTGATCTATATCTATAACGTACCACACTGACATGACATCATATATTATGGACCTGGTACAGTAGCTGGTACAGTACCTAATGTAATGGACCTGGTACAGTACCTATCTTATGGACCTGCAGGTGTCTCTCAATCTCGCTGAAGGTGGGGCTGGTTCCGAGGCAGCGCATCACGGTGATCAGGTCCGAGGTGGGGACCTTTCCCTTCTGGTTCTTGTCGTACAAGGAGAAACATTCCTTGAATTCTGCGGGGGGGAAAATAAGGCAAGCGTTGCATTTACCCTTGAAGGATGCTGTGTGTGTGTGTGTGTGTGTGTGTGTGTGTGTGTGTGTGTGTGTGTGTGTGTGTGTGTGTGTGTGTGTGTGTGTGTGTGTGTGTGTGTGTGTGTGTGTGTGTGTGTGTGTGTGTGTGTGTGTGTGTGTGTGTGTGTGTGTGTGTGTGTGTGTGTGTGTGTGTGTGTGTGTGTGTGTGTGTCGCGTGCCGCGTGCGTGCGTGCAATATATTATTATTATTACACCTGTTCTGGCCTCTCTTCACCGGCTCCCCGTTCGTGTTGGGAGTTGATGTTAAGATGTTATTGTTTGTCTTTAAATCACTGAACGGTATTTCTGGCACCTGAGTATCTCTCTGTGATCTCATAAAGGTTTATACTCCCTCAAGGAGTATAAACTGCAGGCCTGTGTGTGTGTGTGTGTGTGTGTGTGTGTGTGTGTGTGTGTGTGTGTGTGTGTGTGTGTGTGTGTGTGTGTGTGTGTGTGAACCCTGAGTTGTGATGTGCTTTATAAATAAACGTGGATTGGCAGTATGCAATGCATGCTCTCATTGAACAAGTGACCTGTGCTACTGCTATATCCACACACAGCACAGCATGGAGTGGACATGCTTCCTGTTTATTGCTGTGAACCACTACTGTACTGTACTGTACTGTACATGTGATTAATGTAAACAGGATACAGGCTGGGATGAGATCCCAGCGCTCTGTGGAAGGAGAGGAAAGGCATCCTCCGTGTTGGAACCACAGTGAGAACGGACTCCAATCGTCCGTTATGATTTTATAACTGTGTTGTAGTTTTTTATTTCAAAGTGGACATTGCTGTTCCTTGGAGTGGTTGCACCACTAAAAAAACTATAGAATTTCAATATTTCTTGAGCATGTTATTTATTTTACTTTTATATTTTACTTTTTATAGAAAGTATTGATTGATGACAGAATGGCATTTATAAAAGTAGTGGGTCACACTCAGAGTGACAAGATTGACCTTTTTATTATTTTACTTTACAAGACGTTTGGGCTTCTCAGTGACTGATTATATGATTATTATTATGGTCACATAAGAATATGGCCAATTAAAGCTGACATGACATCATATATTATGTTCCCATAATTAATGTTCTTCTTCTCAGGTGACTAAAACTCACACAAAAAAACCCCCACCAACTTACCGTTGATTTGACCTGGCGTGAAAAACTTGGCCTGTGAAGTGGAGACACCTATTATTTATCATGTTAAGAGGAGACACCTATTATTCATCATGTTAAGAGGAGTCACCTATTATTTATCATGTTAAGAGGAGACACCTATTATTTATCATGTTAAGAGGAGTCACCTATTATTTATCATGTTAATACACCTATATGATCGCTCCTCCCTTAGTCAAGTGACCGTCTGCCCTAGCCTGGCTAATAAGCCAGACTCAAATGAAATCACACTGTCAGGCAAAAGAAAAATTGCCAAAGGCTGATTCGGTCTGGCTTCAGCCAGGCTGTCTAGTGTCTACCCCCCGCATTCCTTTTTACTACCTCTTTATAACGGTATCAGGTACGGTCGCCCCTAAACCATCTCGCCTCTTGATTTTTTTAATAACGTTAGGTTTAACCGTTTAAGCATAATTTACAAAGGTTACTTTAGGAATACCAGGCAGTTCCGCCGGCTGTACGCCCGGGGCGAGTTGGTAAAGGGGCGACTCGTTTGGTATTCTTTATAAACCCCTTCTTTCCCCCCCAACTTGTAACCTACATATTTTCGTTTTTTTAGTATGATGATTAGAATTTAGTTTGACCTTTTTTTTTGTTGCTGATATATCCTTTTAGACCAAGTGCTTGACTGTACTCTGAGTCTGTAGGCTACTGTTTACATTTCTGCCTAGCCTGTTCAAATCAATCAAACAAAACCATCGTCACGTGAAATGAAGGCTTACAAAACCTTGACTCTTTTTAGATTTATAAAGAGACTTGAGCCAAAAACACACATTATTGTGTTCTTACCATTATTCTTTGAGGCAGAAGTTTGCGATCCCTTCCTGGAAGATGCGTGCTCTGTGTATAGTTCCAAAGTCCACTACCTACCTTCCCTACCTACCTTACCTAGGCCCTTTACGACGTACGTAATCTAATAGCTTGTTGCTGTGGAAACAAAGATACCAGATATGCCGTCATTGTTATCCTTTCCCTTTCTTTCCCCTTAAAGGGATAGTTCACCCCAAAAAATACTTTTTCCCCCCCTATGGATTACTCACCCCATGCATAGTAATATTAATAAGTATTCCTTTGTGCTTTCCCCTAACCCTAGACTGGAGGTTATCTACTATGCATAAGTCGCCTGTAAAACACCAAAGAACACCAAAACATAATTATTTTCATTTTATTACAAATACAGTAGCTGTGATTGAATAGCTGGTGGAGCTGGTGTACACGATCACGTATACACACACACACACACACACACACACTTCAGTGACGTCACACACGTGCACGGTCACCGATTGAAATAACCTCGCCCATTACAATACACATCAAATTGTATTATTTTAACAGAAAATGCTGGGAGAGCAGGCTGGCGCGTCAGCTGCACTCCGTTACTTAACACCCCGAACAACCGACCGGGGTTATTTCATCCATTAAATCAGGCCTGGGCCGTGGCTCAGCGGTCCAGGCACCTTGGCTGGTAATCCAGTCTGGCAGTGTGCCGCGGGTTCGACTCCCGATCCCGACGGCCTTTACTGCATGTCTTCCCCCCCCCCATCTCTCTCCCCATTTCCTGTCAGCCTACTGTCTGTCCCTTCATAAAAAATACATAAAATAAAGGCGGAAGCCGCAAAAAAAAGACAGGATGCTATGCTAGGATGTAGGCCCATGGGTCTAGCTGTCCTTGACGTGTAGCGTGTAATAGGCCCATGGGTCTAGCTGTCCTTGACGTGTAGCGTGTAATAGGCCCATGGGTCTAGCTGTCCTTGACGTGTAGCGTGTAAAAGGCCCATGGGTCTAGCTGTCCTTGACGTGTAGCATGTAAAAGGCCCATGGGTCTAGCTGTCCTTGACGTGTAGCGTGTAAAAGGCCCATGGGTCTAGCTGTCCTTGACGTGTAGCGTGTAAAAGGCCCATGGGTCTAGCTGTCCTTGACGTGTAGCGTGTAAAAGGCCCATGGGTCTAGCTGTCCTTGACGTGTAGCGTGTAAAAGGCCCATGGGTCTAGCTGTCCTTGACGTGTAGCGTGTAAAAGGCCCATGGGTCTAGCTGTCCTTGACGTGTAGCGTGTAATAGGCCCATGGGTCTAGCTGTCCTTGACGTGTAGCGTGTAATAGGCCCATGGGTCTAGCTGTCCTTGACGTGTAGCGTGTAATAGGCCCATGGGTCTAGCTGTCCTTGACGTGTAGCGTGTAATAGGCCCATGGGTCTAGCTGTCCTTGACGTGTAGCGTGTAATAGGCCCATGGGTCTAGCTGTCCTTGACGTGTAGCGTGTAATAGGCCCATGGGTCTAGCTGTCCTTGACGTGTAGCGTGTAATAGGCCCATGGGTCTAGCTGTCCTTGACGTGTAGCGTGTAATAGGCCCATGGTTCCGGGACGTAGATGATCCCGGGGTACTTCCTGCGTAGAACCGGGTCGTTCCAGAGGAACGCCGCCCACGCCGCCACCAGCGCCACGGTGACGCTGAAGGAGCACAGCAGGAAGCGTCCGTTGCTGTCCGGGCTCAGGCCTCGACGCCTCTGTCGCATCGCCGTGACGACCATGGCCACGTAGGTGAGGAGGAAGAGCTCGAAGATCTGTCCTTCTGTCGCCAGGTACCTGTCAATCATATAAGAAACACCAGGTACCTGTCAATCATATAAGAAACACCAGGTACCTGTCAATCATATAAGAAACACCAGGTACCTGTCAATCATATAAGAAACACCAGGTACCTGTCAATCATATAAGAAACACCAGGTACCTGTCAATCAGTATGGAGACACCAGGTACCTGTCAATCAGTATGGAGACACCAGGTACCTGTCAATCATTATGGAGACACCAGGTACCTGTCAATCAGTATGGAGACACCAGGTACCTGTCAATCATTATGGAGACACCAGGTACCTGTCAATCAGTATGGAGACACCAGGTACCTGTCAATCATTATGGAGACACCAGGTACCTGTCAATCAGTATGGAGACACCAGGTACCTGTCAATCATTATGGAGACACCAGCGTGAGTCCAGCGTGTGTTAAACTGAAAATGGCTCTGCAGTCTGCGGTTGCTCCTGCGTCCAGCAGGAGGCAGTATATGTGTTAAAGAGTTGGAGAAACAGGGAGACCCCTGTTACTGAGAAAACTATCTATAGCGATGATTACTATCACAATATAGTGATTTTACCTTTTTGTTTTAACGAAGCAATGTGTAAATGCATGTGTAACAAACTGACCAATAGTAGAGGGCGCTGGGTCCCAGTATCAGCCAACCAGAGAAGGGGATCTTGCTTTCCTCGTTGCTGTGGCTGCAGCAGCAGCCGGTGAAGTAGATGAACAGGATGATGAAGAATGGAATGTACCTGTAATAGATTACAGTAGATTACAGTTACAATGAATGTAACTGGAATAGATTACAGTAGATTACAGTTACTCTCTAGATTACAGTAGATTGCAGCAGTGTTGTTTTCGTCGACTAAAACTAAGACGAAAAATGTTCGTCGACTACCTTTTCCACTGAAGAAAACTAAATGGAAACTAAATTAAAACTATGCTATGGTGACTAAAACTAACACTAAATATACTGACAATTTCGTCAACAAATAAAAACTAGACTAAAATGTTAGGAAGGGACTAGTGGACAACAGATCCAGTATAAGTCATTTTACACTTGGTTGCATGCTGAAAATAGCAGATCTACAAGCTCACAGCGCGCCGTGCTGCGACGCGTTGTGAGCTTGTAGATCGGCTATTTTCAGCAAGTGTAAAATAAGTCATGACGGCAACAAGGCCCGCAAAAATACATTTTAGTCGACTAAAATCTTATGACATTTAGTCGACTAAAACTAGACTAACACTAATACATTCCAGGTGACTAAAATGTGACTAAGTGAAAACTATTCAGGAGACTATGACTAAAACTAAAATAGAAATTTGCTGCCAAAAACAACACTAGATTGCAGTTATTCTCTGCCTCTATGATAAAAAAGAAAGTGATAAAAAAGACCCAGGTGTGAACGCTCAATGATCACCTACCACATTAAATGTCCCAGTTGATGATCACCTACCACATTAAATGTCCCAGTTGAATGATCACCTACCACATTAAATGTCCCAGTTGAATGATCACCTACCACATTAAATGTCCCAGTTGTTCATCGTAAAAATACAGCAGCTCGAATGAGTCGATCTGAGAAGAGGAAAGGTCATGTGTTAAAGGTCAAAGGTCACATGTTGGGTCAATAATGTCAAATCGGTAAAGGAAAGGTACCATGTTTACCCAGGGTAACTGGACTAAGCTCAAGAACTTGTTTACAGCCAGGCCCTGCTCAGGCCCTGGTAACACACAATGTGACAGAGCAGCGCCTGACTCATTCATGATGTTCAACAACACACATACAGTACAGTACACGTACAGGTATTCATGCTGTATTCAATACAATCAGCATGTATCAAGAATCCGCCACTCCTGAATGAAGTGTCTGGTGCAACGCACAGGTCCTGGCTGCACCTGGTGAGAGCAGGAGTGGACCTGGTGAGACGTAGGAGGGGCCCAGACAGGAGTCAACCCACAGAGCCTAGTCCTGGTGAGACGTAGGAGGGGCCCGGACAGGAGTCAACCCACAGAGCCTAGTCCTGGTGAGACGTAGGAGGGGCCCGGACAGGAGTCAACCCACAGAGCCTAGTCCTGGTGAGACGTAGGAGGGGCCCGGACAGGAGTCAACCCACAGAGCCTAGCCCTAGTCCTTCCACACGCCAGACCTCCCAGTCCCCGGCAGAGTAGTTTGGGAGCGGCGTATTGTGTGGCCCTGATCTTTCCCTAGTGGGACTGATCGTGGGTATAGCTACTGGGACGTAAGTCGGGACTTGAAAGAATATAATATTCAAAGATTTGCGCCACATTTTCACGTTTTTCTAAAATAGCAGACCTACGAGTTCTATGAGCTTGCCTCTTGGCTATTGAAAAATAGCAGATCTACAAGCTCATAGCGCGCCACCGAGTGGCGCGCTACGAGCTTGTAGGTCTGCTATTTTTGAAAAATCGAAGAACGACTGCATTTTTTTTAGAATCTGATCTCAGGTCAGAATGGGCTAATCAGACCAGTGTGTGTCCAGTGGAAACCTCGTATGAATCTGATCTCAGGTCAGAATGGGTTAAAGTTGTTTTTTTTCCCACTGACAAACAGCAGGTCCACAATCCCACTTGATATTTACAGACAGGTTATGTAGCAATGGCACCATTGGCAGGCAAGCAAAGGTTCTCTCTTTTTCATGTGCCAACAGTGCCACCTATTGCTCAAGTTGTGCATTCATGCTTTACAGTCCAACCACATGTCCGACTTGGACATTATTGTTGTTCATTACTAGTGACATAGATTCAATTATTACATTATTTTATGTATAAAAATATATATCACACCACTCACTCAGGGTTGACGTGTCACGCAATCCCTAATGAGAGGCATCATAAAATACCCTAATTTAACTGGTTGATTACTGAGGTAGCGTTACTTTTTTTGTTTGTCTGTTCTTCTAATAAAGTGTCCCATAATTATGTTTGAAGATGTTCCAAAAAAATCAGGATGCTCTGCATATAGGTGGGGCATTGGTACCAGGCCTAGCAGAAGTGGAATTAGTTTGTTGTTTGCTTAGTTTTCTGTGCCATTGAGATGTTAGAGAACCAGGACGTGGGCATTATGAGGGCTCCAGCTGAGAGTCCTGTTCTTAACAAAATTCTGCCCAAGAATCTTGTCCTTTGATTTACACTTTTGAGTTCCCTCGTGACATTATGTAGTCCCAGGCTGCATCCGAATTGCTAGGGTTGTTCCCTACTCCCTACCCCCCATACGGGGATCCAGACTCTAGTGGACTCTATAGTGATGATTTCGGACAATACTCCCTGTATGGGGAGCACCGACTCTGACGTCAATATCGGTAGAGGGCGCTGTAGGTCCGCGGGTTCATGTACATTTTATTTGCATGAAATCCCCATTAGGTTAGTCGATCTATAAGCAACGCGACGACGTCCGTGTTGTGAGCTTGTATCGAGTAGGCCTACTTTTGGTAAAGAATTACCAAAAGTAGCCGATCTACAAGCTCTGCTCACAATAATAATACGGACGTTTGGTGTTAACAGAAACAGCAGTCCAATAAATGACTGCCTACATAATGAAGTTTTAATGTATTTATCGCAATTCAATGAAATAATGTTAGATAGCATATTTTTTCATGGCAGGAATTAATGAATATTAATAAAACATATGTTCGGACACAATTAATGTGTCTCACATGCATGCATTTAGCCTACGTTTGTGATAAAGAATCTCACAAATATATTCTACAGCAAGCAACTGATTCCTCTCCTAACGTCATGCGCTGGGCCTGGGTGATACAATGGATCAGTAATACTATTGCAAATGAGTAATTTATTATAAATACAATAAAACAATTTCAAATAAATGCACAGATCATTTGTCTCGAGATCTGTAGCTTCGAGATCCGCCAGGGAAGGGAAAACGAAAGTTTAAAAAGTACATTTGTGTTGAGTTCTTTCGCTGGTTCAACTTCTGCCTCTTCTGAGTTGGAGCGCAATGAGCGCATGCATGCAGAAGCAGCGCACGTGCGCAAACGCGTGCATGTGCGCTCAAGCGCGAGCTTGAGCAATGCATTATGGGGCAGATTTGCTTCGCTGTGTTTTTGTAGTGACCATCGGATGCTCCCTACAATTCCCGGTGCATTGTGGGATACTTCAGTCCACTATGTTAGGGTGCAAAAATGCTCACTACACATTCGGACACTACAACAAAATGGCGGAACGCCAAAGTAGTGCACTATATGGGGCATAGGGAATGAATTCGGACGCAGCCCCAGTGTGTGTCTGTAATTTATATCCACATGTTTTGTTAACGAAGCCTTACCAGTGAGGCGGGTTTGAGGTCTCTGATGATTGGGTTGTCCCTGACAGACAGGTGGAGCTGGTAGCCACTCAGGACGAGCCGGTGGTTGATGGAGTCTCCCACCAGGTGGATGCTCGCTCCCATCACCATGGTAACGATACACAGGATGACCACGGAGCGGGGCGGGGCCCGGGAGGCGGGGCTGCGCTCTATCAGCTAGAACGCACGCACACAAGCACACACACACACACACACACACGGTAACGATTGAGATGATTTCCTTGTGTTCAATGTATGATTTTAGGGGGGGTGTGTGCGCGTGCGTGCGTGCGTGTATTGTAAACTAGTGTATTGTCTGCGCGTGCTGCTTGCTTATTTCATGGACATACATACTGTTGACTTTTACAACTTTGCCATGAGTAATTCAACAAAAAATCACACAAATAAATTCCATTAAACTGTGCTGCCGGGCGTGGTGAAGTGGACCTTTAATGTTTTTTACACTAGTCTATTTTGGTAATAATGTTAGTATTTAAACTTTAGGAACAGTGTTTGATATCTTCAGCATGAGGAAGGGTGTGATGACATTAATATTAATATTTTAATATTAAACATACCTTCAGCATGAGGAAGGGTGTGATGACATTGTAAGCCATGTGGAAGTAGTCTCCAGCGCTGGGCTTGTTGAGTGGAAACCATTCCACAGGAAGTGCAATCTGTCACATCACAGAACAATAACAATAAGAAAACCCACTAAACACTTAACGATATCAGGGGATTCTACATTTAGAGACAGACAGTCACACTGTATCATCATTACCTTTAACTTAACCCATTTTGACCTGAGATCAGGTTTAAAAAAATTCTTCTATATCCTGACAGTTTTCTGAAAAAGCTATGTTTCTATGTCAGTCGTTCTTCGATTTTTCAAAAATAGCAGACCTACAAGCTACCTATGAGCTTGTAGATCTGCTATTTTTCAATAGCTAAAGCATAACATAATGCTAACACCAAAAGGGGTCAAAACAATACTTCACTGGCGCATATCTTTCCACAATAACCGTTCCATATTAATGTGTTTTTGAACAACTTCTCTAAACACTATTTCAGTGTCTGTCTGTGTCTGTCTGTGTCCTTGGTTTCAGTGATAAGGCAAACCAAGGTGTACTAAAATGCTTATAAGTAAACGATGGAACAAGCTAGAATCATAATTCTTTTTTCGGTGTAAACTATAGATGTGGGGCTTTAAAATGAGACATTTCGTGACATTGTGGTCATATCTCACATTTTTCGATTGCCATTCAAAAAGTCGCCAAATCTGGCCCAATGCACAATAAGATGTTATTAAATCTAGCAATAAGGGGGTTAATGTGTACATGTACCCTGGGTGGACTAAATAGATATCGGTGCCCGGGGCAAGGTTTCCTGTGCTGTGAGTGAGCGACAGACACAAAGATAAGCACACAAAGACGAGCTTATCAGATCATGTAATAATAATAATACCCATTTAAATATTGTATTAGGCGTTATACAAATATAATAATAATGTTTCCACAGTTTGAAGTGGTTCCACTGAAGCATGCCCATGCATTAACCCTTACCATCGCAATAGGCCTTCCGAAGTCCAGGATCCAGTTCTGTACAGTGAACCAGAGCCACAGGTCCAGATGGAACCCCCCGGGTCTTTGTCCAGCAGCTGGCGCCGAAGACACGGGTCGGCTGAGGGCACACACACACGCACACATGCACACACACACACACACACACACACACACACACACACGCGCGCACACACACACACACACACACACACACACACACGTTACGCACACACACGGACACAATTTATCAATTTGCTAATTTTGGCATTTATCAGACACGCATTCATTCATGCACTAAGCAAGAACAACATACGGTAATAAATCACATAGAAACACATAGAAATAGTTAAGGATCATCTGCAATTCTGATACAAAGTACAGTCGCACCGGCAGTAATGACACTGTGGCTATAGTGACATTTAACCACATTGAAATTATACTTAAAGTTAAGTAAAAGCTAGTCGGTGAGGGTCAGCTCGGCTCTGTTCTTGGTCCCAACCCCCCCCCCCCCCCTCCCTTATTGGGTGGGGGGGGGGGGGGGGTCAGTCATTAAATCCATTCAACTTTGACCCCTCTGTCTGTTTGTGCTGCTGCTGGTGTAGTGATACTGGACAGAGGGGTCAAAGTTGAACCAACGCTGCTCTACAGTATGTTAGAAACAATATAAATTACAGTAGTTTTGTAGATTGATTTTTTTTTAAATATATTTTAACTCTATAGATAAACAAAACTACCAATGGCCAAGATATTATAATCACTAGGAATTACAGAGGTTTAGATCAATCATCTCTATTAAACGATCCTTATCATATTATAACTCTATGCTCATAACCTATATATTTATAACTATGATCATAACCTATATTTATAACTCTATGCTCATAACCTATAACTATATGATCATAACCTTTATGATTATGAGCTATTATTATAAGTCTATGATCATAACAAACTGAACCTATTATTATTATTATGATCATAATAAACTGTAAACAACCTTAATGCTCTGCTGGTCTGATATGTGTGGAAGTGGCATCACGAGACACAGACAGACATTATGTCAGTCAGACAGTGGTAATAACGGGATATGAAACCTAGTAAAAGGTAAAACTATAGGCTAGGAAGGGTGGCTATTGATTGATTGCTTGATTGATGTAAATCTAACCCAACACAGGATCAATGAGTAAAGTAAATCGCTTGCATTGCTTCGCCTTCTATAGTCTATGAATTGACGATAAGTTCTTTACAAACCTTTTTGTTGAAGCTGTCTGGAGATCATTGCCTTGACGTTTTCTCACACCCTGCATGATGATGTGATGTTCCCTATATAGCTGCTTCGCAATATTGATTAATTCTGTATTGTGTATAAGTGTAGCTTAATTGCTTACACACACGCGGATCGTGTGTGTTTGTGTGCTAGAACTAGGCTACTGTAAACATGGATATATGCATGCATCTATGACCCCATGGTCTGACTGTAAATAGATAGAAGAGACTACTTCCGGACGTCACTGACCATGGTGGTAACACTCACTGGCCACAGGGTGGCGCTTCAACACCACGGTGATGAGTGAATGACAAACTATCAAATCAAGATAGGAATATTTATTATAACTCCGTCAAACAAAGTAATAGCAATATTTGGAAATCAATTCTACAATGAAACATTTATTGTAGTTTGAAGATTGATTGAAGTGGGCCTATATTTTTGCAGAATTACAGTACATTTCAAGCACAACTCAAAAAATAAATAAACTGTTGACACCATACGTAAACACACTTGTTACAATGGGGTCGACCATTTTCAATTAATCAACTTGTTACTCAGTGGTGAAAAAAACAGGTGCACATGTTTTACTTATAATTAAAGTAAATAGTACTGCAATATATAAATACTCTGTCACAAGTAAAAGTCTGGAATTCAAAAAGTACAAAAGTATCTGCATCAAAATGTAGCCTACTTAAAGTACCAAAAGTAAGAAAGTAGGCTACTCATGCAGAATGTCTCATTTCATGTTTTCAAATGTATTAAAAAGAATCTTCTGAAAACAGCAGATCTACGAGCTTGTAGATCATGAAAACCACCCAAAACAGCTACAGATATGCTACAGACAAACATGCATTATTTTTGTATTGTTTATTTTTGCAGTATTGTTTTATTGCCCAAGTGTGCTTACTGCTTACACCCTGTGTGTGCTTTGCTAAAGCTGTGTGTGTGTGTGTGTGTGTGTGTGTGTGTGTGTGTGTGTGTGTGTGTGTGTGTGTGTGTGTGTGTGTGTGTGTGTGTGTGTGTGTGTGTGTGTGTGTGTGTGTGTGTGTGGATGGAAATATTTCTTCTTCTTGTATTTTACACGTGTATTTATTAGCAGTTTGCAGAATTACAGACACCATAAAGCATTACATTTGTTTGTCCACCGTTATTCATAATCTAATTAATTCATAATGCCTTCACTAGCGCCCACTAGCGTTTTCCTTGGATTTCATTGGACCGTTATCCTTATTTCCATTGGACAACTCACAAACCTCATACTGTCTCGCGGTAGCACAGGTTCCTTCCCTTGAGAAGAAGTGTTGCCACGTCCGCCGATTATTATTTGGTGCTTCCAGCCTGGGTACCGAGGCTAGGTGCTTCCTACCAGTTTTACATTTTCAATTCAAGGGACCACAAATTAATATATAAATTTGTCTTCAGACCCCCAACTGAAAATAGTTTAAAATGTAAACACTTTTTTATTTTTTATTTCAACAGTTTTGAAATATAGCATATCTACAAGCTCACAACAAAAGTTTTCAATCAATCATTCAGTCAATCAATCAATCAATCGCAGATCTAGTAGAAGGTGAGGTGGAAAGCCTCACCTCGCCCACGGGGCATGGACCCCCATTTGAAAAGATATGCCAAGGACCCCCGTAAAATGTTTACGGCTCTAGCAGTGATTTTCAACCATTTTCCTTTCAAGGACCTGAATTAGGCTTACGTGGACCCCCAATCTTTAGGACCCCAATGTAGATTGTAAAATCAAAGTTAATTTAACTCCGAGAGTACAAATGGACCCAAGCGGGTCCATTTACCGTAGTTCCATTTGTACAATCTCTGAGTTACAGACGCACAAGGGTCCATTTGGTTCCTAATCCTAACTATCATAATATCTGGGGACCCCCTGGAACTCCCTCCAGGACCCAGCTGGGGGTCCCCGGACGGACCCCACTTTGGGAACCTTAGAACGCTCCTTTTAGCCTTGTTTTCCTAGACCTGTTTTCCTGGTTGCTTATTTCTCTCACACAATCTGGCAACACTGTGCTCGCCTCAGACAGTGCTGTTCCTACTAGCCCCGCCTCCAGTGTTGTGGCAGCCGTGTTAGCAGGAGAGCAGAGCAGAACAAACAACAGAGACAGACATATAAACAACAACAACATATCCTCCGTGGATCCGCCACGCTGTGGATTATTATTCCACCCTGACTGAACGGCTGGACCTCACTCAGTTCTCTGGAAGGTAAGACAAGAGACACCGTGACCGTCCTCCTCCTCCTCCTCCTTCCTCGGAGGAGCCACCATAGATAGATCAAGCGTCGTGGCGGAACTCCAGTCTGGTATTTTTGCAACTTTCTCTCCATTTGTAAACCCTTTAAATCTACATATTAAACGTTCACGTTTCAAATATAAAGTGCTCGCCCACAGAGCCACGGATGTTACACAGGTCCTCGGGCGGGTAGAAGTACCCGGAGCGTCCGTGTTGTTCAATAAAAACGCATTTTAATCACGGCGGTGGCCATTTCTGTCATACGCTTTCAACTACGCGCCCCTATCGGTACAGTACAATACTGCATCCTGAATACATCGTAACTATGGGGAATATGTCCCCCGATGTGATCAAAATCCCTTTTATTGAGCATTAAGGAAGCTACGGGTAGTTCTACACACCCGGGGAGGATTGTAACATCCGTGTCTCTGGGGTGAGATCTTACCATTTGAAATATGAACGTTTGTGTATATATATAAATAATTGTAAATAGGAGAGTGCAAAAACATGTCGAAGTTTCCGCCATGACCGAACCGTCCTCTCTTCTCTGATTCTAAACGCTCGCTCCTTCACTTTGTGTAGTTAAAAATCAATACAATATAGACCTATAAATATAAACGCATGTGTTTCCCAGCTGCGAAAAGTGTAGACGCGCATCACGTCGACACTTATGGTTCACCTGAAAACGACGTGATTGTCAGTCAGGGTGCAACAAACAACAACAGCTGCTAAGTATGGATTCGTAGTAGCTAGCTCCATGGATGTGATGCATTCCCACCAACCTCCTCTGGTTCTAAACATAAAAGGACACCCATAGCAGTTTTATAAGACGGTAATATTGCAGCATGTCATGTTGTTGTTCTGTGTGGAACTTCACAGCTGAATTGTCTGTGAATTCAGTCAACACCCAACGTTAGCTACACATGCTAACGTGGTTACACTGTATAGTTGCTTAGTGACATGTATGTCTTTGCTGGCTAATGTTAGCTAAGCTAACTGGTTATCTCTCTAAAGGCTTGGGCAATAATAACAAATTATAATAACATTATATTAATGTTGTTTTATGCCCTTGCTTTTCACTTTTTCCTTTATTGCTTTGTAAAGCACTTAGAGCTGCATTTCATATCATGAAAGGTGCTATAATAAAGTTTTATTATTATTATTATTGTTATGTTAGCTAACTGGTTATAAAGCTTGGTGTCGTTCAGATTGCAGGAAAGCAGATAAGCATTTTGAGAGGCGGTGTCAGACATGCTTTCTATGAATGGAACACACACACACACACACACACACACACACACACACACACACACACACACACACACACACACCACAGATTGTTTACGTGTGTTGTGCTGCCCAGGGCAGGTTGTCTCTGTGATGAGGTTCAAGTGTCGTGCACAGGCGGTGGACATGTGCACACACACACACACACACACACACACACACACACACACACACACACACACACACACACACACACACACACACGTTTTCCTTTGATCTCTGTGTGTGCCTGTCTCAACAAGAATGAACCTCTGACAGCCACAGTCGTGTGGCTTAAACACTAGGCTGCTTCTAAATCTCTGGTCGTTGTCTGTGGCACTTGAAACACTGATTGGTTGTCTGTCTCTAAAGCAGGGTGCTGATTGGTTGTCTGTCTCTAAGCAGGGTGCCGATTGGTTGTCTGTCTCTAAAGCAGGGTGATGATTGGTTGTCTGTCTCTAAAGCAGGGTGCTGATTGGTTGTCTGTCTCTAAAGCAGGGTGCCGATTGGTTGTCTGTCTCTAAAGCAGGGTGCTGATTGGTGTTCTGCCTCTAAAGAAGGGTGCAGGTGGTGGTCTGTCTCTAAAGCAGTGTGCCGATTGGTTGTCTGTCTCTAAAGCAGTGTGCTGATTGGTGGTCTGTCTCTAAAGCAGGGTGCTGATTGGTTCTCTGTCTCTAATGCAGGGTGCTGATTGGTTGTCTGTCTCTAAAGCAGGGTGCCGATTGGTGGTCTGTCTCTAAAGCAGGGTGCCGATTGGTGGTCTGTCTCTAAAGCAGGGTGCTGATTGGTGGTCTGTCTCTAAAGCAGGGTGCTGATTGGTTCTCTGTCTAATGCAGGGTGCTGATTGGTTGTCTGTTTCTAAGCAGGGTGCTGATTGGTTGTCTGTTTCTAAGCAGGGTGCTGATTGGTGGTCTGTCTCTAAAGCAGGGTGCTGATTGGTTGTCTGTCTCTAAGCAGGGTGCAGGTGGTGCACCCACCCAGGTTCTCTGTGAAGCATGCCAGCTGATGGCTCTAACCTAACCGAGCCTTGCGGACCGTGAAGTCCTCCCACAGTTGAGAGGAGCCAGACGTAATCGGACCCGCCTGGATCCATCCAGACGTAATCGGACCCGCCTGGGTCCATCCAGACGTAATCGGACCCGCCTGGGTCCATATGCGTTTGCCAAGGCAGATGAAGGCTGGCTCCGTGAGCCCAAACCTAAAGCATGTCAGCTGATGGCTTTAATAACCTAACGACACCTTTCATCTTTTTGCGCCTGGCCCGCCTGGCTGTACATAATGACTTGTGACGTCTCTCAACAAGGTTATCGTGATTGTCTTTTGACAAAATGATGATGAAAGTAGTAGGCACGGTACTTGACACACCGTGAAAATAGAGGGGTGGGCGCCAGTAAACCTAGACCACTGCACTGCACTTTGTGCGTCTTGGAAAGTCTGTTGACGCGATGTTGATTTGATTAGGTGCGTCTTCTCTTGAATCTAGGGGGACGTGTTCTAGCGTGCACGGCTGCACGCACATGCACCGTTTCGTTCCATCCCTGCGTGTGCACGTCAAAAAAATACTGGTACCACGGCGTGCACGGGTGATTTGTAAACCCGCAGCACGGGTGATTTGTAAACCCGCAGCACGGGTGATTTGTAAACCCGCAGCACGGGTGATTTGTAAACCCGCAGCACAGGTGATTTGTAAACCCGCAGCACAGGTGATTTGTAAACCCGCAGCACAGGTGATTTGTAAACCCGCAGCACGGGTGATTTGTAAACCCGCAGCACAGGTGATTTGTAAACCCGCAGCACAGGTGATTTGTAAACCCGCAGCACAGGTGATTTGTAAACCCGCAGCACGGGTGATTTGTAAACCCGCAGCACAGGTGATTTGTAAACCCGCAGCACAGGTGATTTGTAAACCCGCAGCACGGGTGATTTGTAAACCCGCAGCACAGGTGATTTGTAAACCCGCAGCACGGGTGATTTGTAAACCCGCAGCACGGGTGATTTGTAAACCAGCAGCACAGGTGATTTGTAAACCCGCAGCACGGGTGATTTGTAAACCAGCAGCACAGGTGATTTGTAAACCCGCAGCACGGGTGATTTGTAAACCCGCAGCACAGGTGATTTGTAAACCAGCAGCACAGGTGATTTGTAAACCCGCAGCACGGGTGATTTGTAACCAGCAGCACGTGTGATTTGTAACCTGCAGCACGTGTGATTTGTAACCAGCAGCACGTGTGATTTGTAACCAGCAGCACGGGTGATTTGTAACCCGCAGCACGGGTGATTTGTAACCCGCAGCACGGGTGATTTGTAACCAGCAGCACGGGTGATTTGTAACCCGCAGCACGGGTGGTCCTGATCGTCTCTCTGGACTCTGTGGTCCTGATCGTCTCCCACAGACACCCACAGTGTTTTAAAGCATGATGTTATACCTTAGCTATTGAAAAATAGCAGATCTACAAGCTCATAGCACGGCACCGATGCGTGCTATGAGCTTGTAGGTCTGCTATTTTTGAAAAATCGTGAAAATGTGCCTCAAATCTTTGAATATATTACAGAGTGAATGTTTTTTGGGAGGGGCGGGGGGGGGGGGGGCAGAGGCATATTGCATATAATCTTTGGGGTCCTTGACATTAAATATTGAGTACCACTGCACTGATACAGAAACATGGGGTTTTTCAGTAACCTGTCAGGATTTAGAAGGCATTTGTAAAATCGTCCTCAGGTCTAAATGTGTTAAATGCCCCCCCCACCCACCCGATAACAAAAGAGCAGCCACAGTTGGCCTGGATTGGAAGACAAACAGAATTATGAAACTCTTTATCCCTCTGCTCCAGTTATGGAAGCTGCTGAATAGAGAGCTCACTGGCTGCTACAGTGACAGGCAGTCTTCATTTGGAGACTTTGTTTTAGTCAGTCTTTCTGAATACATTTGTTTTAGCCATCTGAATAGTCTAGTTTTAGTCAATGAAATATCCTAAGAAGATTTTAGTCAACCTACAGTTGATTTAGTCGACGACAGCATTTCGGCGGGCCTTGATGGTGTAGGAATGCCTGATTTTACACTTGGCCGCATGCCGAAAATTCAGAGTGCAGCCAAACGTGAAATAATTGTCTTTTTAGTTCTGCTGGATCTCTTCTCCACTAGTCCCTCCCTAACATTTTAGTCTGTTTTTTTTAGTCGACAAAGCAAGGTCATTTGTATTAACGGAAAGAATGATTTCACCATGCAATTAATTGGGCCGATAATTTCAATATTGTAAAATCCCTAGATTTCCCTAGAGTCAGTTAGAGCTGACTAGAGACGGAGAACTCCGTCTCTAGTCGGATCTGACTGTAGGCTAGTGATTCTCCCATGCCCTGAATTCCTTTCGTAGAAGCCAGCCAGGGGCACGCCACAGCAGATCACCTCTCGTAGCATCCAGGGACCTATACCCATTTACCCTATACCCACCTTCATTAGTTATCCATTTACCCTATACCCATTTGCTACAGAAGCAAGCATTCAACCTCGCCGTGTAATAATCTGTAATACTCGTGAGATGCCCATTCTGGAGTCTTCAGAGTGAGATGGATCCACTATAATGTCCCTGCAGGGCACCCGTACACCATCATGTCAGAGCCACACACACTTACAAGCCATTGCGGAAAAAGCATGTCTCGCTTAATGCTTTTAATGGCCTTCTTTTACAACGTCATGCTTCCAGAGGCCTCCTTCAAACTGGGAGAGTCTCTAAAGCTTTCTTACTGTCCTTAGAATAAAGCAGCCCTTCTGTGAGGATGCCTCCAGCGACATTCACGCTTGATTAGGCTTGCAAATGAAGTTTTGCAAGCCCCCCTCTGGGGCTCTGATAAGCTAAAGGGGACCCCAGTAGGCCTCTTGCTACCTCCTGCATCAGCACGCTCTTGAGCACTTCTTTCTTTGTGGCCCTGTACCTAAAATAGCATCTTGTACAGTCTTTACTTGTGCAAGCAGAGCACGCAAGTAATATTTTCATCCAGTCCGTATGCACCGTCCCAGCCAACCCACCACTTTTGATGCGTATGCAAATAAAACAGCAAATTTGTGCCTGATTTGCTGGGACCAGATTACATACATGACCATATTTCTTACGTCATCATTGAGAGCTAGTCATACATATACTATATATATAATCTGTAAAATAAAATAGCAAATTGTGCCTGATTTGCTGGGACCAGAGTACATGGTGTGTATATGTATGACTAGCTCTCAATGATGACGTAAGAAATATGGTCATGTATGTAATCTGGTCCCAGCAAATAGGGCACAAATTTGCTGTTTTATTTGCATACGCATCAAAAGTGGCGGGTTGGCTGGGACGGTTTTTGGCGCAAAGTAACCACAGTATACCGCTAATCAACTTACAAATTATATATTTAGTATATGTATGACTAGCTAGAGTATAAAGTATAAACGTGTGTGTGTGACTGTGTGTGTGTGTATATATAGTCATATCGCTAGCCCTATCGTGTGAGCTTGTAGATCGGCTATTTCCATGCCTGATTTTACCACGTGTAAGATCAGGCGCCATCAAGGCCTGTCAATATTATTATTTTTTGTCGACCAAAATCACATATTTAGTCCACTAAAACTAGACTAAAAGTAAAACTTTTCTGGTGACAAAAATATGACTAGTTTAATTGTATTAAAATTGTATTAACAGTTTGACTGCGGAAAACGATTTACCAGACTTTTAATCAACCCCCCTTCACTGCCGAGATTGTTGTATTACCTTTAGAGCATACGCTGAATTATTTGGGCTTTTAATCCGCGAAAATCCAGCAAAAAAAGCTCCCCTGGTCTGTTATGATCCGAGTGTAGCATCCACCATCTTGGTGCACCCGGAAGACGCACACAAGACTGGTCTCAATGAGGCGTTGCACCCCATTCGTTTACATTGGCCTCAATTTCCCAGAAGCCCTAGCAGCCCACAGCATGTGACGATTTCCGGTTTCTTTATCACAACAGATGCACCTACTCTCTTTCTCCGCGGCGAAGAAGCATTTTCTTTTTTTTGTTTACATTACGGCGGATTAAACACATAAAACAAAAGTCGCGTATCTCCGATATGGCAGCGACATTAACCTGGAGTAATCCATTCAAAGCACGGAAACTGTTAAAGTTGCAGGGTTTGACGTCTCTAAGGTTTCAGAGGTACTTGCATGTCGGGCAAGGACAGGTCATGTTCTACGTAAGTGTAGCAACGGTGAAAACGGCACATTATAGTTAAACAGTGCTGTTCGTTTACATTCCACAGACCAGAAGACGGAGCACTCTGGACAAGTTCAGGTGTTTAGTCAGATATCTCGTGTTTGTTTATAGATGGTTGCGTTCCCTCTCAAAACGAGCACCTGCCCGTTCGGGCAACCCGAAAGCAAACTCCACCTGCCCGAAAGTGTTATTTACCTGCAGGTGGGCAACACTTAGTGTGCCCTTGACTTTGAAGAATGTCATTGTCATGTTGGGTTTAGACACGGGGGGGGGGGGGGCATAATCCCCCCTGTACTTCCGAAGGCCTTTGTTCACCATCTCCATTCTTTCTCTCTGTCATATATGAGAGAGAGACACGCACGCGCACACACACACACACACACACACACACACACACACACACACAGAGGAACAGATATATATCAAACGCCTTTTTGATGCTTCCCACCCGCTTTCACAACCCTTTTGATTTCCAATGGCTTCTTTCTGCTGCTTAATATTCCAAACTAGTCGGTGGCCTTTTCAGAGAACCGAGAAGGAGGCAGTGGCTCAGTAGAGTAGGTCGGTAGAGTAGGCGGACAGCCGGATGGAAACTGCGAGGTTTCCAGTTCGATCCCTGTGGGCTCCCACAGATTTTGTGTCGGAAGTGTACCGTCAGTCCTTGAGCAAGACGCTGAACCCCTAATTGCTCCCAATGTGCAGGTTGGTGCCTTGCATCAGTGCATTTGGTGAAAAAGAAGCAGTTCTTTTTCAGAGAACTGAGAAGGTTGTGAGGATGCAGGTCTTGTCCTTCCCCCGCCCTTAAAATGAGGCTGGGCCTGAAAATGAAGGCCCGGCCCTAACTGGGCCCTACTCTACTGGCCCGAGGCTCGGCTCGGCTCGGCTCGGCCCGGCTCGGCCCGAGGCAGTGTCCACATCAGGGACACTACCTCTCTGGGACACTCGTTCACAAGCAGCCCAGGAACGAGGCGAAGCCAAAATGTATGCAAAGCTTCTGTGGAGAAGGAAAAAGAAAAACGTTGAAATTCACAGACTGTGTTCCTGAATACTTGTGACAGCCGCGACACGTCTCCCCGCCAGCTCAACACCTCTTTGTTCTCTAAATCCACTTTGAAGATTATAACTGAGTACATTCACTCAAGTACTGTACTTACAGTGGCATGCACAGATAGACACTAGGGGTTGGTAGAGCACCCCCTGCCCTTTTGGCAATGTGCTTAAAAAAAATAAAAAATAAACTTTTCTTTTTTTTCATACTTTTTAGTGTGTGGACCATGGTGACATTGATCAAATCTTGATAAAAAACGCTTCTACTATATTATTTAGGCCCCCACAATCTAAAGCTATGTTTCTATGTCAGTGGTTCTTTGATTAAAAAAAAAAATAGCAGACCTACAAGCTCGTAGCGCGCCACTCGGTGGCGCGCTATGAGCTTGTAGATCTGCTATTTTTCAATAGCTAAAGCACCAAAATGGGTTCCCGCCCCAAAATGCGCTGCACAAGGTGCCCTTTTTTTCACTTGAGCACCTGCCCCTCTAAATGTCTGTGCACGCCACTGTGTGCTTAAGTAACTTTACTGGAGTATTTCCTATTTTCAAAACATTTACTTCTGCTCCGCTACATCTCAGAGGCAAATATTACACTTTTACTCCCACTGCATTTAATTGAAAACTGTAGTTACTTCACACACATATCTATCTATAATAGTTGTCTCCACCAGGCCGAAGGCATGGGGGGAGAGTATGTTTTGCACTCCGTCCGTCCGTGTGTCCGTCCGTCCGTGTGTCCGTGAGCAGCTAATCTCGGCCACCGTTAACCCGGTCGATGCCAAATTTTGCACACACACTCCCTGGATGCCAACGATGAACCTCTGCCCCAAACTTTCCAGAACGGCCTGTTATAGCGCCACCAGGAGGCCGCTTTGTGCAAAACAAGTTTTTGCACAGTACACCTACAGATTTTGTCCAAACATCACGCAAATTGGTACACAGTCTCTCTAGAGCCATTCAACGAAACCAGTCTTTCAGATTTCTCAGACTCCATCCTGATTGGTTAAGATTGGCTTCCAAAGTTCACAGGAGTGCTCAGTTTCAAACAAAATGCTGCAAATCATGAACACATCGCGTGATTTCCGTGAAATTGTGCACCCACATTCCCACTAGGCCGAGGACGAAATGCCACATGAACAATTTCAACTCAGCCTCAAGGTGGCGCTATAACTGGCCGAAAAGTGTTTTTACCTCTAACTGCACGGATCTGTGGATAACTTTGTATGCCAACTCCCTAGAGGCCAAGGAAAAACCTTTGCCTGGAATTTTTCACATCTGCTCTTTATAGCGCCACCAGGAGGACGACATATGTAAAACACATTTCCTATTATTACTCCATTTTCTATTATTACTCCTTCAGATTTTATCAAAATTTCACGCAAATCGGTACACATCAAGACAGGTTTGTTTGATTTCTCATATTCCATCCTGATTGGCCACGATTGGCTCCTACAGTTTTCAGGAGTAGCCCGCTTTGTACAAATCGCCACAACTCCTCAACGCAGCGTCCATTTCCGTGAAATTGTGCACCCACATTCCCACTAGGCCGAGGACGAAATGCCACATGAACAATTTCAACTCAGCCTCAAGGTGGCGCTATAACTGGCCGAAAAGTGTTTTACCTCTAACTGCACGGATCTGTGGATAACTTTGTATGCCAACTCCCTAGAGGCCAAGGAAAAACCTTTGCCTGGAATTCTTCACATCTGCTCATCCTGGTGGAGACCTGTGCCCAGAAGGGCACTTTTTCTAGTTTTAACTAAAACTAAGATGAGAGAACATATTACTCCAGTTTTAGCTGCCTGCCTAAATATGACCCAAACTGCCCCCTCAGGTCTTCCACTGCTGGCCTCCTCGCTTTGCCTAAAAAAATGGCAACTAAAGAACACAGGGAAGCAGCTTTTTGCTTCTACGGGCCGACGGCATGGAACAAACTCCAACTGTACCTTCGACAGGCAGCCTCTGTAGTTTAATAAACTCCCACTGTACCTTCGACAGGCAGCCTCTGTAGACTTGTTTTAAAGCACAGCTTGAGACCCACTTCTACACTCTTGATTTTAATTGATCTTTAATTATTATTATTGTTATTCATTGCATTACTGCATTTTTTTATATTTTATGCCTGGCTTTTCTTTCTTTCTTTCTCCATTGCTCTGTAAAGCACTTTGAGCTGCATTTCATGTCATCAAAGGTGCTATACAAATACAGTTTTATTATTATAAATGCACCATGTCTCTGTAGTACGTCTGTACAGTGTACATGTGTGCGGCTGTAATCTGCGTA
The DNA here is from genome assembly GCF_964188405.1 of Protomyctophum parallelum. NCBI lineage: Eukaryota > Metazoa > Chordata > Actinopteri > Myctophiformes > Myctophidae > Protomyctophum > Protomyctophum parallelum. The sequence goes on from NC_139699.1 coordinate 15,007,883, forward strand.
ACTCGAGAACCGTTCGTCGACTTCAAATTGGATATACGTGTAATTATTCAATAGCAGGCCACAATGACAAATTATACTCCTTACTGTGTGTGTGTGTGTGTGTGTGTGTGTGTGTGTGTGTGTGTGTGTGTGTGTGTGTGTGTGTGTGTGTGTGTGTGTGTCTTAAAATGTCCTAGATATTCAGATGAGAATAGGGTGTTTTTTACCTGGTTTTGTTCGTCTGTGTTCTCAAACACCGACACATTTAGCTGTATATATTTGGAGTACAAAAATAACCTAATTATTATCTTTGAGTTGCTGGCTTTTTGTGATGTCTTCTAGAACAGTTTGACAATATTGACTTTTCTACCTCTCAAAGATCAACACTATTTTTCTACTTCTCAAAAAAACAAACAAGACACTACTGCTAAAGTTATTTTAGGATAGGCTGGAATTATCCTACTCAGTTTCTTGGCTTTTGGGCTAAAATGACCAAAAATGTGTTTTGCCTTAATCATTCACACAGCTTTCTTTACCCCCCCAAAACCGGGAGACCCCCCCCCCCCCCCCCCCCCACAATTTGATTAGAAAAGACGTCATTAGCATAATTAAAAATGGTAAATGGTGCATTCATATAGCACCTTTATCCAAGGCGCTTTACATAGATTGTGCATTACATTCACCCATTCACACACCGATGGCAGCAGAAACCATGCAAGGCACCAACAAGCACATCAGGAGCAATTAGGGGTTCAGTGTCTTGCTCAAGGACACATCATTATTCATTAGTGTTAAGATGTTTATTTGACAATCGCTGTAACAAAATGCATGTTGTTGTATTGTTGTAACTTGGTTCTCTTTGTTCTTGTTGTAACTTGGTTATTTTTTCCTGTTCTTCTAGGTTCACATGCTCTGTGTGCTCCAGTCCAACCAGAGGATATTCCGAGCTGCACAGGGTTGGGTTGAGGTCGTCAACAGGATGTCAAGCTCGTCGACAGATTCTTGCTAAATGGAATAGGGGTGAGTGCCATTTGTTTCCTCGCCCCCATGGTCTTGATAATGAAGAGAACTAATGTATTTTATTTGCAGTGAAACAGTGAAACAAGCGCTGTCTCCGTCAGCCACTCCCCTCCCACAGCACACCCTAGTGACCCTACTTTATCATAATTTTAAATAAAAGGGACCATAATGTACTAAAAGGCGTATCATGGTGATGGGGAATAAAATCATGTGTAAAGTTAAGCAAAAGAAAGAAAAAAACACATTGCCGACTAGTAGTTGCTGCGAGAGTGAGGTCTAGCCAACACCAACTCGGGATTCCTGGATCGCTGCCCTCCACAATGTCCTTATCCAACATCAGGTTCTTGAGCTCTGCAGTGTTGTCAGCCAAGTTGTCGCGCCGCAGCACATCTACATTAGGTGGTACGCTTCTTTCCCCTCCTGGCTTTGCCCTGGGTTGGCTCCCATAGGGTCAATTTACTTGCCTCAAGTTCTGGGTGCCTGACGCAGTGCCCTGTCAGCCTCATCCTTCTCTCTCTGACTTTGTCCGTGACGCGTGGTAGGTCCCCATAGAGGTCCACATTTCTGATGTGGTCCGTCCATGTGACACCTAGTGCCATTCGTAGCATTCTTGTGTAGACTCCATCCAGGGCTTTTTCCTGTTGTACTGTGAGGGTCCATGTCTCGGCCCCATACAGCAGTACTGACTCCACTGTGAGGGCCCATGTCTCGGCCCCGTACAGCAGTACTGACTCCACTGTGAGGGTCCATGTCTCGGCCCCAGACAGCAGTACTGACTCCACTGTGAGGGTCCATGTCTCGGCCCCCTACAGCAGTACTGACTCCACTGTGAGGGTCCATGTCTCGGCCCCCTACAGCAGTACTGACTCCACTGTGAGGGTCCATGTCTCGGCCCCATACAGCAGTACTGACTCCACTGTGAGGGTCCATGTCTCGGCCCCATACAGCAGTACTGACTCCACTGTGAGGGTCCATGTCTCGGCCCCATACAGCAGTACTGACTCCACTGTGAGGGTCCATGTCTCGGCCCCATACAGCAGTACTGACTCCACTGTGAGGGTCCATGTCTCGGCCCCATACAGCAGTACTGACTCCACACTACGCCGACTATAAGGACGCAGTTTTTAGAATCCTAAAATCTCCTTCATTAGAGATGACACGAGCGTCCTTGAGACTTTGTTAGAAAGGCTGCAATCACAGTCACGTGACTGTTGCTGTGGCAGATTTGCTCCCACTGGGAAATGAATTCATGTGAATAATAATGCTGACCTTTTTTGATCAGAAGTTGGCTGATAGGTATTGAGATAAACTTGCAGGGGAGGGGGGGGGAATCATTTTCCTCGCAATCTTTCTGTTTTGTACGAAGGCTGGACTGCTGCTGTGTGTGTGTGTGTGTGTGTGTGTGTGTGTGTGTGTGTGTGTGTGTGTGTGTGTGTGTGTGTGTGTGTGTGTGTGTGTGTGTGTGTGTGTGTGTGTGTGACTGTGTGTGTGTGTGTGTGTGTGTGTCTTCAAGTCTTCAAGCTGTGAGTTGTAATTAGCAATGGGAGGAGTATTGATCTCTCTCTGGGCTGACGCTGATGCCAGAGAGACAAGGCAGACCTGCTCTGTAAGCTTCCTAAAGCACTCAGAGTCATCGCTGCTAACCCTGCTGGCATCCATCTATGCTTCAGTGCTGATTTTGTCGATTCAAACCAAGACGAAAAATGTTCGTCGACTACCTTTTTCCACTGATGAAACAAAATGAAAACTAAGCTACTGTATGGTGACTAAAACTAAGACTAAATATACTGACAATTTCGTCAACAAATAAAAAACTAGACTAAAATGCTAGGAAGGGACTAGTGGACAAGAGATCCAGTATAAGTCTTTTTACACTTGGTTACATGCTGAAAATAGATCTACAAATCCACAACGTGTCGCATTGTGGGCTTGTAGATCGGCTATTTTCAGCAAGTGTAAAATCAGCCATTTAGGCCTCCCTAAATACATTTCAATCGACTAAATCAACTGTAGATTTAGTCGAGTAAAATCTTATGATCTTTAGTCGACTAAAACTGGAACTAAAAATGGAAACTATTCAAGAGACTAATGACTAAAACTAAAATAGAAATCTGCTGCTAAAAACAACACTGCTATGCTTCATCTCTGTCTAAAGCAGTGGTTCCCAGGGGTCCTTGAGAGAGTTCCAGGGGGTCCCCAGCTAAATGATAGTTTGTAACCAAATGGCCCCTTATGGGTCTGTAACTCTGAGAGTGTATAAATGTAACCTGACATTTGTACACTCTCAGAGTTACATTTACATTGATTTCCCAATATAAATTGGGGGCCCCAGAGAAATGGGGGCCCGTAGCCTGCCCTGTTGCATATCAAACTGGGCGTTCTTGAAATTAAACTGGTTGAGAATCACTGCTAGAGCTGTACATATATTCTCTTATGGGGGTGAGGGTCCCTGGCATAATGATGTTTTCAAACGGGGGTCCGTGGGCTAATCGGTGTCAAATTGGAGGTCCTTGACATGAAACAAAGTTTGGGAACCACTGGTCTAAAAAAGCACTCGTCATCCCCAGACTCCTTATCCATCCATGCTTGGTCTCTGCATCCCCAGACTCCTCGTTTATCGTCTCATTGACTTCAACACAGCCATCTATCAGGATATTTCAGAGCACTTTGTGTGCTTCAGTATGTTGACGACAAGCTTTCTGGAGATGCTGATTTTCCTGTCCAGCTCGATTTGGCACCTGCCCACAGAGCCAAAACTACTGGTGTACTGACCATGGTATTACTGTGCATAACTGACCAGCCAACTGGCCTGACCTGAACCCCACAGAAAATAAAAAGTAGCCCAGACCAAGTATTGACTGCAATACATAATACTTTTCAGACGGTCGACATTTGTGGATTTTAGTGGTCTCGGAAAATATTCTAATATTTTTTAGATGGATTTTCATAAGCTGTATGCCATCATCATCAATATTGATACATTAAAAAAAAAAAGGTTTTAAATATTTCACTTTATGCGCAATTAATTGAGAAGAATAATATGAAAGTTTCACTTTTTGAATTTTATTATTACGGAAGAAAATTTACTTTTTACACCAATATTAACAAGGAGCTGTATATTCTTATCTACAGACCATAATATGGAAAGACTTGATGTTTCCGTCTCATTTCCAGGTCATTAATCTAAAATGATCCCACCATTTCAAAGTTGTGTGTAAGCAATGCTCCGTTCGAATCGATCCTCGGTCACAGACGCTGCGCTGTCTGACTTTGGCCGTATCTATTGTATTATTTGATAGAATCGTCTTATAGTTTTAGGCTTTCGTTTCACAGACACAGAAAGCGACTCTCCGGTGACCGCTGAAGGTCAGCCGTGGTGCCGCATGTTGAACACAACAACATGATCCGTTTTAACCCATTCTGACCTGAGATCAGATTCATACGAGGTTTCCACTGGACGCACACTGGTCTGATTTTAAGACCTGGAACTAGAGCTGTAACGATACGGTAACGGTATCGAAATATCGATTTGAATTAAAAAAAAAGTATATCGATATGTAAACCGAAAATACTGTATCGTTTTTGACTTTGTATCGTATCATTTCGCAATGTAAATATTCGGTATCGAAATCGTAAATATATTATTTTTAATCAATACTAAGTGCTTGTGCATTGTATTTAGCAATTTGAAGAAGAAAAGAGAAAACTATGTTTAATTACACCATTCCATATGGCTACACTTGGTCTATCGATAAATGTGTGCATTCTCTGTTTATGTCAAGGCGTGCGTTTGTCCATAATGTGTTCAGAGAATCACTGTGTTTACTTATTTATATCCATAATAAATAAATCTTTCCCTTAAAAAACTGCACTATCCACAAGTTTCAAACATATAAAATTTATTTTATTTGCTAAATAGTTTCTGTAGCGATTTCAAGTCATTGAATTGAATCGTATCGTATCACCATAATGAACCATGTATCGTTATATGTATCGTAGACGTCAACCATGTATCGTTATATGTATCGTATCGCTGTTAAAATGTATCGTTACACCCCTACCTGGAACGCATCCGAGTCGCTGTGGCTTTGCAACCACTTTAACCATTATTTTAAACTTTAGCTGAAAAACAGCAGATCTAACACGCTGTTGAATATGTCCTTTCACAGTGAACGTTTTAACCATTATTTTAAACTTTAGCTGTTGTTGAAAAACAGCAGATCTAACACGCTGTTGAATATGTCCTTTCACAGCGAATGTTTTAAACTGGAAACCCCGGAACAACAACGTGGAGGACACAGGTTGCACACAGGTGGGATCTTTTTCTTTACCGTGTTGTTTTCTTCCCCCAGGAGAGACGTCCGTGGGTGGGTCGGTCCGCGGGTCGGTCGGTGGGTCACCATGCGCTGCCTCGCCGCGCGCGTCAACTACAAGACCCTGATCTTCGTCTGCACGCTGTTCACGCTGGTCACCGTGCTGCTGTGGAACCGCTGCGCCAACCAGGGCGGCTCGCTGCACTTCCTGCCTCGCGGCATCCTGCCCGTCGCCCCCCCCAGCCCCCCCAGGGAGGGGCAGGGCGACGCCAGCGTCAGCAGCCAGCAGCAGCAGCACCCGCCGCAGCCCCCCGAACCCCCGCCCGTAGCCGGGGGGGGAGGGGCCAAGTACGAGGAGGTGGACTGCCTGATCAACGATGACGTCACGATCAAAGGTATAGGGGCGGGACTGGACGTGGGGTCCCATGGGGGCGGGGTGGGGGGTCCCATGGGGACGGGGCGGAACGATGTTGCAACGGCATCGAAAATCTATTTCCACACTTTTGTCGCCAGCTATGCCAACCTCGAGATATCTCGTGTTTAGCTATTTAACCCATTCTGACCTGAGATCAGATTCTAAAAATGTCTTCTACATCCTGACAGTTTTCTGAAAAAGCTATGTTTCTATGTCAGTGGTTCTTCGATTTTTCAAAAATAGCAGACCTACAAGCTCGTAGCGCGCCACTCGGTGGCGCGCTATGAGCTAACACCAAAAGGGGTTCCCGTTCAGAATGGGTTAACCCTCGTTTTCCAAACACGAGAACGTAATAAAAACACGAAATGTGATAAAAGAGCATTCCAGAATTTTTATCCATATTTTAAGCTTCCGTCGCTACCCAGTAGCCACCGCTGGCTTCCACGTTCCGCAGCACGTGGTCTTTAGCTCACAGCGCGTTGCGAGCTTGTAGATCTGCTATTTTTTGGTTGAATGGATTAGTGTAGGCTAGTGAACTAAGGGTTTAAGTGGTGCTGAATATTAGTATACATCTCCGCGATCCGATTATTGTGAGCGTTTATTTTATTGTTTTATCTAATAAACTGTAATTAACGATGTGTCGCCACATCCCTGATCAAAAGGTCGGCGAGAGGGCTCAGAGATCTACCTGCCCTTCAGCTGGATGGAGAAGTACTTCGAAGTGTACGGCAAGGTCGTCCAGTACGACGGCTACGACCGCTTCGAGTTCCAGCACAGCTACTCAAAGGTCAGTGCAAGGTCACCCCAAGGTGGGTCCATGGTCACCCCAAGGTGGGTCCATGGTCACCCCAAGGTGTGTCCATGGTCACCCCAAGGTGTGTCCATGGTCACCCCAAGGTGTGTCCATGGTCACCCCAAGGTGGTCACCCCAAGGTGTGTCCATGGTCACCCCAAGGTGTGTCCATGGTCACCCCAAGGTGTGTCCATGGACACCCCAAGGTGGGTCCATGGTCACCCCAAGGTGGGTCCATAGTCACCCCAAGGTGGGTCCATGGTCACCCCAAGGTGGGTCCATGGTCACCCCAAGGTGGGTCCATGGTCACCCCAAGGTGGGTCCATGGTCAATGGATAAATACATCTCCAATTCTGAGAATAAATCTCGTCCATCCATAATTGGACACGACAGTGTTATTAATATATATTTCAGGTCTCTTTCCAGAGGGAGTCCTACCACCCTCACAGTGTTATATGAATATATATTGTATATATATTTCAGGTCTACGCCCAGAGCGAGCCATATCACCCTCAGTGTTATATGAATATATATTTTATATATATTTCAGGTCTCTTCCCAGAGGGAGTCCTACCACCCTCACAGTGTTATATGAATATATATTGTATATATATTTCAGGTTTCTTCCCAGAGGGAGTCCTACCACCCTCACAGTGTTATATTAATATATATATTGTATATATATTTCAGGTCTACGCCCAGCGGGAGCCATACCACCCTCACGGGGTCTTCATGTCCTTCGAGGGCTACAACGTGGAGGTCCGCGACCGCGTCAAGTGCATCAGCGGAGTGGAAGGTAAGGGTTAACTAAGGTCAGCTTGTGATGACTCGTAACACTGATGACACAGTGTGTTATTGAGTTATTGTTACACAGGCACAGCAGTGGCAGCCATTTTCTGGTTCCATCGCTCCAAAACCCGTTGGTTTTCCCCACTGTGCTCGGGGGGGCATACGTCGTCTTACTCTATCCCATTCTGAACGGGAACCCATTTTGGTGTTAGCGTCATGTTATGCTTTAGCTATTTAAAAATAGCAGATCTACAAGCTCATAGCGCGCCACCGAGTGGCGCGCTACAAGCTTGTAGGTCTGCTATTTTTGAAAAATCGAAGAACGACTGACATTTTTAGAATCTGATCTCAGGTCAGAATGGGTTAATCAGACCAGTGTGTGTCCAGTGGAAACCTCGTATGAATCTGATCTCATGTCAGAATGGGTTAATCAGTAAGACGACGTATCGCCATATCCTTGCTCCTTTTTTATTTATGTCCATATGAAGCAATGACGCTTCCTTAACCCATTCTGACCTGAGATCAGATTCATACGAGGTTTCCACTGGACACACACTGGTCTGATTAAAACACTTTGACTGCTAATCACGACATTCCCAACCTAATTGATGAAGAACAGCTTCCCTGCGGATCACGAGATTCCCGACATTTTGTTTTCATTGTTTAATTCGCCTTTTTTTTTAATAAGTTTTAAGACTTTTAAAACAGGGTTTCCATCCGACACGTCGGTGGGATAGGTGATGCGTTCTTATGACGTAAACGGAAACCAATGATTCACACTGGCTTGCTAGGGCTTCTGGGAAAACTGAGGCGCGATGTTAGTCTATGGCCGCCATAGAGTATATATGAATAGAGAAGACACCCGAGTTCTCCTCCCATCCACTTGCATTAAGTTACTCAAAAGCGCATGAGGAGGCCCAGGCCGTAGCGTAACGGTCTGGGCACCAGACTGGTAATCCAGTCGCAGTGTGCCGCGGGTTCGACTCCCGGACCCGACACGGCCTTTACTGCATGTCATCCCCCCATCTCTCTCCCGTTTCCTGTCAGCCTACTGTCTGTCCCTTCAAAAATCAATAAAAGGCGTAAGCCGCAAAAAATAAAAAATAAAAAAGCGCATGAGGCGATTTCACTCCTCCTTCCTGGTAGGAACAGAGTGCATTCTGGGACGGATTGCAATGGTGAGTGGCCCCAAACACATGAACGCGCTGCCGTTGAACACGCACGAGTGTCGTCTGTCGTGAACGTGTACAATGATAGTCAATGGACAGCGCGTTCATGTGTTTGGGGCCAGGCTGCAATACCTTCATTCGGCCACTATGTCCATTTCGCCTCAGGGTTTCCTCTGGGTGCCTTCTCTATTCATAATATATACTCTAAGATGGCCGCGTCTGTGCAGTAGTCTGGGCAGTCAATGGGTCATTGCCATTAATTTATTCCGCAGTCAAAGTGTTGCAGATGGTGTGACTGTATGCAGGCGCTTGTTGAATCAAACATGTGGTTGAAACTTAAGTTCCTCATCCTGTTCCTCTAGGCGTGCCCCTGTCCACCCAGTGGGGTCCTCAGGGGTACTTCTATGCCATCCAGATCGCTCAGTACGGTCTGAGTCACTACAGTAAGAACCTGACGGAGCGCCCGCCCCACGTGGAGCTGTACGACACGGCGGAGGAACGCGACGCGTCGCCGCCGCTCTGGGACGTCCCGAAAGGCTGCAGCCTCAGCCGTGTGCGAGACAAGACCCGCAGCACCTGGGTTCGACAGTTCAGCGCCCCAGGTATACCACCATCCATACATACATGCATCCATAGTTCCATACATACATCTTCAACCGCTTATCCGTAGTCGGGTCGCGATGGCAACAGCTCCAGCATAGTGCTCCAGACTTCCACTCTCCAGAGCAACATTAGTGACTTCCTCCTGGGGGATCCCGAGACGTTCCAAGGCCAGTGGAGTCGATGTGTTTCCTCCATCTGGTCCTTGGTCTTCCCCGGGGTCTCCTCCCAGTGGAGATATAATCCATCTGGTCCTTGGTCTGCCCCGGGGTCTCCTCCCAGTGGAGATATAATCCATCTGGTCCTTGGTCTGCCCTGGGGTCTCCTCCCAGTGGAGATATAATCCATCTGGTCCTTGGTCTGCCCCGGGGTCTCCTCCCAGTGGAGATATAATCCATCTGGTCCTTGGTCTGCCCCGGGGTCTCCTCCCAGTGGAGATATAATCCATCTGGTCCTTGGTCTGCCCTGGGGTCTCCTCCCAGTGGAGATATAATCCATCTGGTCCTTGGTCTGCCCCGGGGGCTCTAGACTCTAGAGAACATTCAGGCATCTGGTTAGGATGCCTCTAGAGTCTAGAGGCATCCTAACCAGATGCCTGAATGTTTTACTTAACCCATTCTGGGCAGGAACCCCTGTATTGGGAGTTTTTTATCTCACTATTAGTAAGTAGAGGAAAGCAGGCAGAAGCATGACTCAGCATCACGATTCAGGCATAATTTCTTTATTCAGAGTTTTTTGTCGGTTCCCAGTACAGCAACATGACTTTTTCCAGTTCTCTCCCCCATCAATCAATCCACACCCCTTTATTCACAGGCAAATCCCCATTTACAACAGCAACAGATGGTCATTCAACACCTCCTTTCATGGACATCCATCCAGGTCTTTAGGTGCAGTCTAGTTAATGTTAGATTTGGAAGCAAGTTCTACATCTGTTGGAGTTTGTCAGACGAGAACAGAGATATTATTCTACTTGGTTATATACAGAATAGATCTGTTCTAAAGATGAGATAGTGATAGCATGGAGCATGGAGACTCAGCTGTCAGATTGACAGCTGCAGTTCAGTTAGAATGAGCATATTGATGAGACTCCATACCATAATGCATATATATTTGGTAGTCTAGTTGGCATTCTAAAATAGCCATTACACCCCTTTTGATTTCAAAAATCGTGAAAATGTGGTGCAAATCTTTCAATATATATTCTTTCAGAGCGAACGTTTATACCTCAAATCTTTGCTTCTGGGGGGGTCCCTGGAACAACATATTGTCAGATGGGGGTCGGTGGCCAATTACATAACATTTTGGGGGTCCTTGACATGAAAATGAGTGACGACTGACATAGAAACATGTTTTTTTTGTCAGGATTTAGAAGACATTTGTAGAATCGTTCCCAAGTCTAAATGGGTTAAGTAAAACATGTAGCGACAGTTCAGCGCCCCAGGTAAAAAAAGACGGTTCAGGAGTTGCAGACATTTATCCAAAAGTCTGACATGTGCTGCGTGTTACAAATCACCCTGTGCTGTTTGGTTAGGGTTTGGGTCGGGTTTGGGTCAGGTGTCACTAGACAAATGACTGTTCAGGCTCTTGGTATTTCTGAAGAAATGCCTGCACCCACAGTTTGGTGCCCCAGGTACAGTAAGCCACGCACATGTAGTACACCTACTCATGTACAGTTTGCAAAAGGTACGGTTATACAATATTGCTATAAGGATAACGCAAAAAGGGTGTGTGTGTGTGTGCACGCACGCACAGTAATAAACTTTATTTGTATAGCACCTTTCATACAAATAAGTAGCTCAAAGTGCTTGACATTAAATAGCCCAATATGGGACCTCAGTCCCTACGCTCATACTGTAGCCCCATATGGGACCTCAGTCCCTACGCTCATACTGTAGCCCCATATGGGACCTCAGTCCCTACGCTCATACTGTAGACCCATATGGGACCTCAGTCCCTACGCTCATACTGTAGCCCCATATGAGACCTCAGTCCCTACACTCATACTGTAGCCCCATATGGGACCTCAGTCCCTACGCTCATACTGTAGCCCCATATGAGACCTCAGTCCCTACGCTCATACTGTAGCCCCATATGGGACCTCAGTCCCTACGCTCATACTGTAGCCCCATATGGGACCTCAGTCCCTACGCTCATACTGTAGCCCCATATGAGACCTCAGTCCCTACACTCATACTGTAGCCCCATATGGGACCTCAGTCCCTACGCTCATACTGTAGCCCCATATGGGACCTCAGTCCCTACGCTCATACTGCAGCCCCATATGGGACCTCAGTCCCTACGCTCATACTGTAGCCCCATATGGGACCTCAGTCCCTACGCTCATACTGTAGCCCCATATGGGACCTCAGTCCCTACACTCATACTGTAGACCCATATGGGACCTCAGTCCCTACGCTCATACTGTAGCCCCATATGGGACCTCAGTCCCTACCATAGAGTTATATATCTATAGAGAAGACACCCGAGTTCTCCTCCCATCCACTTGCATTAAGTTGCTCAAAAGCGCATGAGGCGGATTCACTCCTCCTTCCTGGTAGGAACAGAGTGCATTCTGGGACAGTTTGGTTACAAACACATGAACGCGCTGCCGTTGACTATCATTGTGCCGTTTGTGCGCGTTCACGTATGAAACATTCGTTCACGTGTCATGGCCCCAATCACATGAACGTGCGCAATGATAGTCAACGGAGCAGCGCTGGCTCGAGCTGCACTACCAAATCCGGCCACTATGTCCATTTCGCCTCAGGGTTTCCTCTGGGTGCCTTCTCTAGAAATATATACTCTAAGGTCCCTACGCTCATACTGTAGCCCCATATGGGACCTCAGTCCCTACACTCATACTGTAGCCCCATATGGGACCTCAGTCCCTACGCTCATACTGTAGCCCCATATGGGACCTCAGTCCCTACGCTCATACTGTAGCCCCATATGGGACCTCAGTCCCTACACTCATACTGCAGCCCCATATGGGACCTCAGTCCCTACGCTCATACTGTAGCCCCATATGGGACCTCAGTCCCTACGCTCATACTGCAGCCCCATATGGGACCTCAGTCCCTACACTCATACTGTAGCCCCATATGGGACCTCAGTCCCTACGCTCATACTGTAGCCCCATATGGGACCTCAGTCCCTACGCTCATACTGTAGCCCCCCTCAGTCCCTACACTCATACTGTAGCTCCATATGGGACCTCAGTCCCTACGCTCATACTGTAGCCCCATATGGGACCTCAGTCCCTACGCTCATACTGTAGCCCCCCTCAGTCCCTACACTCATACTGTAGCTCCATATGGGACCTCAGTCCCTACGCTCATACTGTAGCCCCAAATGGGACCTCAGTCCCTACGCTCATACTGTAGCCCCCCTCAGTCCCTACGCTCATACTGTAGCTCCATATGGGACCTCAGTCCCTACGCTCATACTGTAGCCCCATATGGGTCCTCGGTCCCTACGCTCATACTGTAGCCCCATATGGGACCTCAGTTCCTATGCTCATACTGTAGCCCCATATGGGACCTCAGTCCCTACACTCATACTGCAGCCCCATATGGGACCTCAGTCCCTACGGCCTGCGCTCATACTGTAGCTCCATATGGGACCTCAGTCCCTACGCTCATACTGTAGCCCCATATGGGACCTCAGTCCCTACACTCATACTGTAGACCCATATGGGACCTCAGTCCCTACGCTCATACTGTAGCCCCATATGGGACCTCAGTCCCTACGCTCATACTGTAGCCCCATATGGGACCTCAGTCCCTACGCTCATACTGTAGCCCCATATGGGACCTCAGTCCCTACGCTCATACTGTAGCCCCATATGGGACCTCAGTCCCTACACTCATACTGTAGCCCCATATGAGACCTCAGTCCCTACACTCATACTGTAGACCCATATGGGACCTCAGTCCCTACACTCATACTGTAGCCCCATATGGGACCTCAGTCCCTACGCTCATACTGTAGCCCCATATGGGACCTCAGTCCCTACGCTCATACTGTAGCCCCATATGGGACCTCAGTCCCTACACTCATACTGTAGCCCCATATGGGACCTCAGTCCCTACACTCATACTGCAGCCCCATATGGGACCTCAGTCCCTACGCTCATACTGTAGCCCCCCTCAGTCCCTACACTCATACTGTAGCTCCATATGGGACCTCAGTCCCTACGCTCATACTGTAGCCCCATATGGGACCTCAGTCCCTACGCTCATACTGTAGCCCCCCTCAGTCCCTACACTCATACTGTAGCTCCATATGGGACCTCAGTCCCTACGCTCATACTGTAGCCCCATATGGGACCTCAGTCCCTACGCTCATACTGTAGCCCCAAATGGGACCTCAGTCCCTACGCTCATACTGTAGCCCCATATGGGACCTCAGTCCCTACGCTCATACTGTAGCCCCCCTCAGTCCCTACACTCATACTGTAGCTCCATATGGGACCTCAGTCCCTACGCTCATACTGTAGCCCCATATGGGTCCTCGGTCCCTACGCTCATACTGTAGCCCCATATGAGACCTCAGTTCCTATGCTCATACTGTAGCCCCATATGGGACCTCAGTCCCTACACTCATACTGTAGACCCATATGGGACCTCAGTCCCTACGGCCTACGCTCATACTGTAGCCCCATATGGGACCTCAGTCCCTACGGCCTACGCTCATACTGTAGCCCCATATGGGACCTCAGTCCCTACGCTCATACTGTAGCCCCATATGAGACCTCAGTCCCTACGCTCATACTGTAGCTCCATATGGGACCTCAGTCCCTACGCTCATACTGTAGCCCCATATGGGACCTCAGTCCCTACGCTCATACTGTAGCCCCATATGGGACCTCAGTCCCTACGCTCATACTGTAGCCCCATATGGGACCTCAGTCCCTACGCTCATACTGTAGCCCCATATGGGACCTCAGTCCCTACGCTCATACTGTAGCTCCATATGGGACCTCAGTCCCTACGCTCATACTGTAGCCCCATATGGGACCTCAGTCCCTACGCTCATACTGTAGCTCCATATGGGACCTCAGTCCCTACGCTCATACTGTAGCCCCATATGGGACCTCAGTCCCTACGCTCATACTGTAGCCCCATATGGGACCTCAGTCCCTACACTCATACTGTAGCCCCATATGGGACCTCAGTCCCTACGCTCATACTGTAGCCCCATATGGGACCTCAGTCCCTACGCTCATACTGTAGCCCCATATGGGACCTCAGTCCCTACGCTCATACTGTAGCCCCATATGGGACCTCAGTCCCTACGCTCATACTGCAGCCCCATATGGGACCTCAGTCCCTACACTCATACTGTAGCCCCATATGGGACCTCAGTCCCTACACTCATACTGTAGACCCATATGGGACCTCAGTCCCTACGCTCATACTGTAGCCCCATATGGGACCTCAGTCCCTACGCTCATACTGTAGACCCATATGGGACCTCAGTCCCTACGCTCATACTGTAGCTCCGAGAGGAGGTCTTATAACCGGCGCATGGTTTCCACTTTACAGCAAACGGACCTGTTTCCGCACACCGTGTCCAGAAAGTAAAGGTCGGATAAAGGTCTAAAGTATTGTTTGTTTATTAGCGGACAAGAAGTTCCAAGTGACGGCTTGAAACGAACATTTAAATTGCTTATTTAATCAGCCAATCGGCTGCTTCCATGTTCTCAAGGAAGTTGTGGCCGGAGAGGCAGCATCAGCGAAAAAGTCCTATATGATTGACAGCCCATACATCCACACAGTAAAGTCCTATCTGATTGACAGCCCATACATCCACACAGAAAAGTCCTATCTGATTGACAGCCCATACATCCAGACAGAAAAGTCCTATCTGATTGACAGCCCATACATCCAGACAGAAAAGTCCTATCTGATTGACAGCCTATACATCCAGACAGAAAAGTCCTATCTGATTGACAGCCCATACATCCACACAGAAGAGTCCTTTCTGATTGACATCCCATACAGCAAACAGAAAAGTCCTATCTGATTGACAGCCCATACATCCACACAGAAAAGTCCTATCTGATTGACAGCCTATACATCCAGACAGAAAAGTCCTATCTGATTGACAGCCCATACATCCACACAGTAAAGTCCTATCTGATTGACAGCCCATACATCCACACAGAAAAGTCCTATCTGATTGACAGCCCATACATCCAGACAGAAAAGTCCTATCTGATTGACAGCCCATACATCCAGACAGAAAAGTCCTATCTGATTGACAGCCCATACATCCACACAGAAAAGTCTTATCTGATTGACAGCCCCATACATCCACACAGAAATGTCCTATCTGATTGACAGCCCCATACATCCACACAGAAAAGTCCTATCTGATTGACAGCCCATACATCCACTCAGAAAAGTCTTATCTGATTGACGGCCCATACAGCAAACAGAAGAGTCCTATCTGATTGACAGCCCATACATCCAATCAGAAGAGTCCTATCTGATTGCGTTAAACGACGTTAAACTCACTTTGCCACTGGATGTTTTGCATGCACAGTACCCTCTCTTCCCTCAGAGTGGAAAGGAGATGTTGTGGTCTGCACGCCCTGCCCATATTCTATTGATGGCAGAGTAATCGGAGTAATCAAGAGTAAACGAAGTAATCTGGGGGCCACACGCACTACAAATCCACTTACTCTCTGGATTGGCTTGAGTAATGGATTTATGAGTGCATTAAATGGACAACCACAACCACAGGCCCCTGCCTGACTGGCGTCTCCCTCTTTATCTATCCTTCCTTCTCTCTCTCTCTCTCTGTCTCTGTCTCTGTGTCTCTCTGCCACAGGCCCCTGCCTGACTGGCGTCTTCCTTCTCTCTCTCTCTGTCTCTGTCTGTGTCTCTCTGCCACAGGCCCCTGCCTGACTGGCGCTCTCCCTCTTTATCTATCTATCCTTCCTTCTCTCTCTCTCTCTGTCTCTGTCTGTGTCTCTCTGCCACAGGGCCCTGCCTGACTGGCGTCTCCCTCCCTCCCTCCCTCCCTCCCTCCCTCCCTATGGCCCTCATTTATCAATCGAGTGTAAAATCTGCCACAGATTCGAGTGCAGGTTTCGTAGTACACCCACGTCGCCACGGCATTTATAAAGTGATCGCAAACAGCTGATCCTTCCTTAATTTTGTTCTCACGTTAATAAATGTCACGGCTGAATTTGATCTGGCACGCCCTAAGAAATCAAGCCTCGCCCTCGTTTTTGCGACATGAACAACGGCAATACGTTTCCTGAAACCATGGTTACATGAAAAAGCACGCACACGCAACTTGCAAGCCCAACTAACTGGTGTGTTGTTAAACAAATAAAGAACGAACACCTGCATGAATTAAATAAAGCGTGCGTGCGGGGGGTGAGGCGGGCAGCAAGGGAAGCGAAGCGAGAGGAGAAACAGACAACTAAATAAAGTTGTAGGCCTACCCTGTGACAGGGTAGGTCTACAACTTTATTTAATTCATGCAGGGTCCCTGTCTGTTTCCCTCTCACCTCGCTTGCCTTGCTGTCATGCACGCACGCACCTACATGACACATTAAAAAAAGCTGTCTGTTTCTCCTCTCGCTTCGCTTCCCCCTCACCCCCCGCACGCACGCACGCACATATCGCTATTTGCAACTTTAACTGTGTGTTGTTAGTTGTATATTAAATTATTAAAGTATTTTTAATTTAATATACAACAAGATATATTAGTGAACGAAAACCTGAACCTGTGAACCATAATTAAATAACAAATAGGCACACACACGCTGCTGTTTTTCAGGTGCTCCTCCTGTCCTGTCTGTCTGTCTGTCTGTCTCTCTATCACAGTGGTCCGTCCGTGACCAACTGACCATGCACGTTCCGACGTTCGCCAGTCTATTTAGATTGCCTCGCAGTCGTTAGTCATGCACTGTTATATGAATGTGCAGCCAAAACCATAGCCTCATGTGGCTGGTGCATGGGCTGGCTGGGTAATATACCTATATCTCCGATGCAGTTCCCACTTGCGCTGGGAGCCTGGCACGGTACATTTGGCATTCGAGCGACGCGTCGGGTTTATTATATTGCACATACCTTAAGAAAGACATCGGCCTTCATGCTGTAGATTAGGCTACAGTATACCTGCACGTTGGGACTCTCCGCAGCTGAGCTGCAGCAGCTGCTGCACTATACTCTCCAACGTCCCGTCATGGAAATATTTCAGCACAGACAGCCCAAATCCTCGCATGTATGCGCTCATGCAAAACACTGTTTAAATGGCTTAAGCATCTCTTGCAACATTGTTTTTAATTGCGCGATTTTATCTCCTACTAATTTCATATGACACATGTATTCCTTAACATTTTTATTTATTTATTTTTTACATGTAGCCCATGTTTTGATGCCTGTGGCAGCCTCTCAGCAGTTCAGACAAGGCTGCTCCGCTTGTGTAAAACAGAAAAACAGCGTACGCCAGCTCGCGACCAGACGTGACTATTTGTCCTACTCAAGTTCAATTTCAAGCTTTGCCGGAAATGTTAAATGCCGAAAATGTCGGTAATTTCGGCGTGCGCCCATATTTTGGCGTACGCACGGTTGATAAATGAGGGCCTATCTATCTATCTATCTATCTATCTATCTATCTATCTATCTATCTATCTATCTATCTATCTATCTATCTATCTATCTATCTATCTATCTATCTATCTATCTATCTATCTATCTATCTATCTATCTATCTATCTATCTATCTATCTATCTACCTACCTACCTACCTACCTACCTACCTACCTACTTACCTTCCTTCCTTCCTTCCTTCCTTCCTTCCTTCCTTCCTTCTGTGTCTCTCTGCCACAGGCGCTGCCTGACTGGTGTCCGTCTGTCTATCCATCCTTCCTTCTCTCTCTCTGTCCCCCTTTCTGAAACCAGCTCCTCACCACTCGCCCTACACACTTGCCCTCGATATGCGCGTTCACGCGAGGCTGCGCCATATTAAGTGTCGTCCGAAACCAAGCAGCCTTGAGTGGAAGTGGCTTATAAAGCCCTCAAGAGCGAGTCTGTGCCGATCTAGACTCGATTGCCTTGTGCAGCCCTGCTCTCTGTCCGCATGGAAACCGCCACCTACAAATGTAAGAACCACCACAAATAAATGATAAATAAACTCCTCCTAAACAATCTTCATCTGATGCAAAATAGGCAACGCTCCAACTGATGTTCACAAGGGCTCTTTATTTACCCCACCGTGAAAAACTATAAATTAAACCACACAAACAAAACAACTTTTAACACAATGATTTATAAACACCATGGATGTATATGACATGACACGCTGTATTTCCTTTTTCCATATTAATTAAATCCACATGTCACACAAACATACACGATGCAATGCAATATAACTGTACAAACAAAATAACAGGTAACACAATTGCATGCTGGTAACCATGGCAACGAATAGTGTCTGTTTCCTGTTTCTTCACAAGGAGGGCGAGTGTATTTCCAAACAGTTTTTTATACCCAGCACCCTAATCAAGGGAACTGGATTCAGCTGGAGGGGCACTTCCTGACG
The DNA here is from genome assembly GCF_964188405.1 of Protomyctophum parallelum. NCBI lineage: Eukaryota > Metazoa > Chordata > Actinopteri > Myctophiformes > Myctophidae > Protomyctophum > Protomyctophum parallelum. The sequence goes on from NC_139699.1 coordinate 15,026,525, forward strand.
AGGGAACCTCCCGAGAGCACTTCAAGTCAAGGGACTGGTTTCAGAAAGGGCCTCTCTCTGTGTCTCTCTGCCACAGGCCCCTCTCTCTCTCTGTCTCTGTCTCTGTGTCTCTCTGCCACAGGCCCCTGCCTGACTGGCGCTCTCCCTATCTATCTATCCTTCCTCTCTCTCTCTCTCTCTCTCTCTCTCTCTCTCTCTCTGTCTCTCTGTCTCTCTCTCTCTCTCTCTCTCTCTCTCTCTCTCTCTCTCTCTCTCTCTCTCTCTCTCTCTCTCTCTCTCTCTCTCTCGATCAGAAGGCCCTGTGGAAGGTGACATGGCCAGAAGGCCTATAGTTTGTACCTCACCGCATGACAATTACAATGTAGACATTTTGCAGACTCTCTTAATCCAGAAAGACGTGCAGTAAGCAAGAACAACACATGGTGATGCATCACATGCATAAGGAGGGGGAGACCAGTCTGAAAGCTGTGTGTGTTCTCTCCACTAGTCCCTCCCTGACATTTTGTTCTACTGGATCTCTTCTCCACTAGTCCCTCCCTGACATTTAGTTCTACTGGATCTCTTCTCCACTAGTCCCTCCCTGACATTTAGTTCTACTGGATCTCTTCTCCACTAGTCCCTCCCTGACATTTTGTTCTACTGGATCTCTTCTCCACTAGTCCCTCCCTGACATTTAGTTCTACTGGATCTCTTCTCCACTAGTCCCTCCCTGACATTTAGTTCTACTGGATCTCTTCTCCACTAGTCCCTCCCTGACATTTAGTTCTACTGGATCTCTTCTCCACTAGTCCCTCCCTGACATTTAGTTCTACTGGATCTCTTCTCCACTAGTCCCTCCCTGACATTTAGTTCTACTGGATCTCTTCTCCACTAGTCCCTCCCTGACATTTAGTTCTACTGGATCTCTTCTCCACTAGTCCCTCCCTGACATTTAATTCTACTGGATCTCTTCTCCACTAGTCCCTCCCTGACATTTAGTTCTACTGGATCTCTTCTCCACTAGTCCCTCCCTGACATTGCAGTGCTGCTATGTGCATCTCCTAGTGACTGAGGACAGACAGACATGCAGTGCTGCTATGTGCATCTCCTAGTGACTGAGGACAGACAGACATGCAGTGCTGCTATGTGCATCTCCTAGTGACTGAGGACAGACAGACATGCAGTGCTGCTATGTGCATCTCCTAGTGACTGTGAGGACAGACAGACATGCAGTGCTGCTATGTGCATCTCCTAGTGACTGAGGACAGACATGCAGTGCTGCTATGTGCATATCCTAGTGACTGAGGACAGACATGCAGTGCTGCTATGTGCATCTCTTAGTGACTGTGAGGACAGACAGACATGCAGTGCTGCTATGTGCATCTCTTAGTGACTGTGAGGACAGACAGACATGCAGTGCTGCTATCATGTGCATCTGCTTCTGCACTCATTCCTATTCCTCTCAGGCTCGGCTCCAGGTTATTTGATTTGATTTAGTTGGAAAAGCAATCATAATACAACATTATAATCAGCGATTCAAGGATTTCACTGTAAAGTCTGAAGACTTATTCCCACTGAGGTCCTCTCACACTGAACGGAACAATACATTTATGTACAGTAAAACATGTGCATGAGACTTAAACTGAGGGTACAGAATTAGAAACTGATGGTGGCTACACCCCCCCCCCCCTCGTGCTCTCTGTCTCTGTCTCTGTCTCTGTCTCTCTCTCTCTCTCTCTCTCTCTCTCTCTCTCTCTCTCTCTCTCTGTCTCTCCTAATCTGACATTCATCTAATTAAGCCCGCTGTGCAGTGACAGATCTGAACTGCCATCTCATGGGGTACCAGTATGTCTGTCTGTCTGTCTGTTTTTGTTAATACAAATGAAATGACAATATATTCATATTTGACTTCAACAGTGGACACAAAAAAATAATGAATGCGTCATCAGAGGCTCTCTCTCTCTCTCTCTCTCTCTCTCTCTCAATTTAAAAATTTCAATTTCAAAAGGCTTTATTGGCATGATATAAATATGTTCTACATTGCCAAAGCAACCATACAACAAAACAAAATAACTCAACATTGCGCACACAGAGACAACAACAAACATCCCAACAATAATGAACAACAATCAATATACAATAACAATGAAAATAAATGAACGGACAGAAACATAACGGCAACTTAAAGACCCTGTTCAGCCAGATATACCTGTCTCTACTGTCCACTGGCTGTCCCTCTCTCTCTCTCTCTCTCTCTCTCTCTCTCTCTCCCAGAGTCTTCCGACGGTGTCTCTCTCCCCCTGGAGAACTACGTTTAACCCATTTTGACCTGAGATCAGATTCTAAAAAAATCTTCTACATCCTGACAGTTTTCCATTCTGACCTGAGATCAGATTCTAAAAAAATCTTCTACACCCTGACAGTTTTCCATTCTGACCTGAGATCAGATTCTAAAAATGTCTTCTATGTCAGTCACTCTTCGATTTTTCAAAAAATAGCAGACCTACAAGCTCGTAGCGCGCCACTCGGTGGCGCGCTATGAGCTTGTAGATCTGCTATTTTTCAATAGCTAAAGCATAACATAGTGCTAACACCAAAATGGGTTCCTGCCCAAAATGGGTTAATGGATACTCTCTCTCTCTCTCTCTCCCAGAGTCCTCCGACGGTGTCTCTCTCCCCCTGGGGAACTCCAAGGACTTCATCCTGAGTTTGGACCTGAGGTTCACGTCCAACGGCAGCGTCTCGGTGGTCCTGGAGACCACGGAGAAGGGCGCTCCGTTCGTCCTCCACTACGTCACCACCAGCACGCTCATCGCCTTCCGAGACCGCGACATCACCTACGGCATCGGAGCGCGCGCCGCCTGGAGCACGCTGACCCGCGACCTGCTGACCGACCTCAGGAAGGGCATCGGGCTGTCCAACACCAAGGCTGTCAAAGCCACCAAGGTACTTAAGGCTCAACCATTTTCATGTCAAGGACCCCATGTCAAGGAATTGTATGTATTTAGTTGCGGACCCCCATCTGAAAATATGTAGTTCCATGGTCTCCCCAGAAGCAAAGATTTTGAGTTAAAAACGTTCGCTCTGAAAGAATATATATTCAAAGATTTGCGATTGGCATTTTCACGATTTTCAAAAATAGCAGACCTACAAGCTCGTGGCGCTATAAACTTGTAGATCTGCTATGTTTCAATAGCTAAAGTATAACATAATGCTTAAAACACCAAAAGGGGTTCCCGCCCAGAAGTTTTCTGAAAAAAACTTTCTATATTAGTGGTTCTAAAACCTATTCCTGTCAAGCTATTTTTCCCTCCTATGCCCAGCTTTCCGGGTTTGTGTGAACACAAACATTGAAGACAAAAGTGCACCCGACTGGTAATCCAGTCGCAGTGTTCGACTCCCGAGCCCGACACGGCCTTTACTGCATGTCTTCCCCCATCTCTCTCCCGTTTCCTGTCAGCCCTTCAAAAAAACAATAAAAATATATCTTAAAAAAAAAAAAGAAGTTGTTAAAAAGCTATAAGGTGACACAGATGTTTTGTCATCTCCAAATCTGAGGCAGAGATTAAAATGGGGTGCATTTTGCATCCCAAAACGCAGTTTATAGTTAAGGGACGCAATAAAACAACCTCTGCATCCACGGGATGCACTACTGTACTGTACTGTTTTTTTATTCTAGTTTATTTTGCTAGCTTTAGTTATAATAATAATTTCTTCTTCTCTTTAACCATTTAACCATTGCAGTCACTGTACCAGAGACATTTACCGGTACACTGCAGGAGTTTAATGTTTGTTACAGAGCAAATCAGCATAATTATGCATGTCAGAGGAAAACCTCGGACAAATAAGGGACCACGATTCTTATAAACTGCTACTTTGTGATTTGTAATTTCACTGCGTGAAAAGAGAAGTTAACGGGCAATTATGGGCATATAATTATATAATATACAGGTGTGATGGTACAATTCGGGAGTTTACCGGAGTTTGTTGGAAAGTTTAACGTAATTTTTCCTGTAACACATCCTCCTCTCCTTTCAGATCATGGTAGTAAACATGTCCTCTCCTCTCAGGTCATGGTAGTAAACATGTGGGTGCCCCCCCCCCTCCTCACCTCTCAGATCATGGTAGTAAACATGTCCTCTCCTCTCAGATCATGGTAGTAAACATGTCCTCTCCTCTCAGATCATGGTAGTAAACATGTCCTCTCCTCTCAGGTCATGGTAGTAAACATGTCCTCTCCTCTCAGATCATGGTAGTAAACATGTCCTCTCCTCTCAGATCATGGTAGTAAACATGTCCTCTCCTCTCAGATCATGGTAGTAAACATGTCCTCTCCTCTCAGATCATGGTAGTAAACATGTCCTCTCCTCTCAGATCATGGTAGTAAACATGTCCTCTCCTCTCAGGTCATGGTAGTAAACATGTCCTCCTCTCAGGTCATGGTAGTAAACATGTCCTCTCCTCTCAGATCATGGTAGTAAACATGTCCTCTCCTCTCAGATCATGGTAGTAAACATGTCCTCTCCTCTCAGATCATGGTAGTAAACATGTCCTCTCCTCTCAGATCATGGTAGTAAACATGTCCTCTCCTCTCAGGTCATGGTAGTAAACATGTCCTCTCCTCTCAGATCATGGTAGTAAACATGTCCTCCTCTCAGGTCATGGTAGTAAACATGTCCTCTCCTCTCAGATCATGGTAGTAAACATGTCCTCTCCTCAGGTCATGGTAGTAAACATGTCCTCTCCTCTCAGGTCATGGTAGTAAACATGTCCTCTCCTCTCAGGTCATGGTAGTAAACATGTCCTCTCCTCTCAGGTCATGGTAGTAAACATGTCCTCTCCTCTCAGGTCATGGTAGTAAACATGTCCTCTCCTCTCAGGTCATGGTAGTAAACATGTCCTCTCCTCTCAGGTCATGGTAGTAAACATGTCCTCTCCTCTCAGGTCATGGTAGTAAACATGTCCTCTCCTCTCAGGTCATGGTAGTAAACATGTCCTCTCCTCTCAGATCATGGTAGTAAACATGTCCTCTCCTCTCAGGTCATGGTAGTAAACATGTCCTCTCCTCTCAGATCATGGTAGTAAACATGTCCTCTCCTCTCAGGTCATGGTAGTAAACATGTCCTCTCCTCTCAGGTCATGGTAGTAAACATGTCCTCTCCTCTCAGGTCATGGTAGTAAACATGTCCTCTCCTCTCAGGTCATGGTAGTAAACATGTCCTCTCCTCTCAGGTCATGCCCAGGCGGGTGGTGCGGGTGGTGCTGCGCGGGCGCGGCAGCGTGGACAACGTCACCGTCTCCACCACCGCCCACATGGCGGCCTTCTTCGCGGCCAGCGACTGGCTGGTGCGGAACCAGGACGAGCGCGGCGGCTGGCCCATCATGGTCACCCGCAAGCTGGGCGAGGGCTTCCGCCCGCTGGAGCCCGGCTGGTACTCTGCCATGGCCCAGGGCCAGGCCATGTCCACGCTGGTCAGGGCATACCTGCTAACCAGGGACCAGGTATGTATGGGTGGACCCATCATTATGAGGCTGATTTAAAAAAATTGACCTGAGATCAGATTCTAAAAAAATCTTCTACATCCTGACAGTTTTCCATTCTGACCTGAGATCAGATTCTAAAAATGTCTTCTATGTCAGTCACTCTTCGATTTTTCAAAAAATAGCAGACCTACAAGCTCGTAGCGCTTGTAGATCTGCTATTTTTCAATAGCTAAAGCATAACATGATGCTAACACCAAAATGGGTTCCCGTTCAGAATGGGTTAAAAAAGAAAATCTTCTGAATCCTAAAAGTTTTCTGAAAAACCTATGTTGTCAGTGGTGCTCAACCTTTTTCATGTCAAGGACCCCCAGAATTATCTGTATTTAGCCACAGGCCCCCCATCTCAAAATATGTTGTTCCATGCCCCCCCCCCCCCCCCCCCCCCCCCCCCAGAACCAAAGAGCCCCCCTAAAAAAACCAGCTAGCGAGGATCGGCTATCACTAATGTGATGAAGAACTACAGACTCACTCCCAATCTAAACTATGGAATGAACTTCCCATTCAGTATTTTAGCCTTGACGTGAGCGCCCCCTCCTGAGATACTTCCGGATCCTACTTTTTAAATATTATGATAGAATTTAGCTATTGAAAAATAGCAGATCTTGTAGGTCTGCTATTTTTGAAAAATCATGCGGCACGAATCTTTAAAAATTGAACATATATTTTTTCAGAAGACTTTTTTTATTTCGACGTCAGGCCTAAATTTGTCAATGTAAGTCATTCTGGAATGGATTTAGAGCGTCTGCTAAACGCCTAAATTGTAATAATGTTTTTAATCTTTTTCTTTATTCCATGCCCAGGTGTACCTGCAGGCGGCGCTCAAGGCCACAGGGCCGTACACGCAGCCCTCAGCGCAGCACGGCGTCAAGGCCGTGTTCATGAACAGGTACGACTCTACGTTATGTAACCAAGGTAACAGTGTTGTTTTTGGCAGCAAATTTCTATTTTAGTCTAGTCATAGTCTTTGGACTGAAACTTCATTTAGTCTTAGTCACATTTTAGTCTCCTGGAATGTTTTAGTATTAGTCTAGTTTTAGTCGACTAAACGTCATAAGATTTTAGTCGACTAAATCTACAGTTGATTTAGTCGACTAAAATGTATTTTGGCGGGTCTTGATGCCGTCCTAATGAGAAATGAGAAAATAGCTGATCTACATGCTCACAATGTGTCACGCTGCGACGCGTTGTGAGCTTGTAGATCAGCTATTTTCAGCATGCAACCAAGTGTAAAATTACTTATACTTATTCTTGTCCACTGACTAGACCCTTCCTAACATTTTAGTTTAGTTTTTATTTGTCGACGAAATTGTCAGTATATTTAGTCTTAGTTTTAGTCATCGTAGCTTAGTTTTTATTTAGTTTCCATTCGTTTTTGTCAGTGAAAAAAGGTAGTCGACGAACATTTTTCGTCTTAGTTTTTGTCGACGAAAACAACACTACTAGGTAAGCAGGTACAGTACTACAGTACCAGGTAGTACTACCAGGTACGACTCAAGGTTATCCACCTGTTTCTCACGGCCCAGAGTGCATTGTGTTGCCCATAGTGCATTGTGCTTGTGTGTGTGCATGAGTTCCTCTTTCCGCGTTCAGCTCAGTGGCCGTGTGGTTGGAGTGTCCGCCCTGAAACTGGGAGGTCGGGGTTCGATCCCCGGCCGGGTCACATACCAAAGACTGTAAAAATGGGACCCAATGCCTCCCTGCTTGACACTCAGCATCAAAGGGTTGGATTGGGGGGTCAAATCTACTAATCAAATGATTCCCGAGCGCGGCACGGCTGCAGCTCACCGCTCCAAGAGATGGGTCAAATGTGGAGAACAAGTTTCACTGCGGTAACGTGTGTGACAAATCGTACGACTTTGACTTTGACTTTCTCTTGCTTTGTTGCCAGTTTTGCAAAAGAAAAGTGGCCAGGTTCTATGAAAACAAGCACAAATGAAAATAGCTGATCTACAAGCTCACAGCGACGCATTGTGAGGTTGTACATCCGTTATTTAGAAACACATTGAGAATAAATCTAAATATTTTGAATATTTTTCAAACATTTTAATAAAAAAGGCACAAAATATGTTCAGATGGATGTCTGTGGACAATTACATATTAATCGGGTGTTCCTTGATGTGAAGAAATGTGGAAGCAAGCCCAAATAAGCAACTACTGTACACTTTGGAATGAAGCCCAAAAAAACAACATCAACCAGCAACTACCAATCATTTATTTGCAAGTGACTTTACAGAATAAATGCGAGCGGTTATGATATCATTAATGTTCTGTCCTGTGATTAATCTCCGTCCTGGGTGACGAGCGTTTACAACCTCCGTTTATGACACGTTTATGAGTGTTAATATCCGAATACTGATATATTATTGATTTGCAAACATGACCCACCCAATTATACACAGAATCAAGTATTGGGACTAACCGTTTTACAATAATTTAAAGTGGTTATACGCTAAGAAGGTGACACGATGGGTTATAACTTATAATAGTTTTGGATTTTTTATTATAGTTTAGTTTTAGCTGGTTTTGACAAAATAAATTGTGATTATCTCAAACAATTGGTGATCACCAATGGCGTATTAACCCAACCCAGCTACGAGTCCGACTGCTACCAGGAGTGCTATCTATGCATAGTACATACTAGTATGTACTACTATACCATAGTATAATACTATACTATAGTATATATGTATCGTACATACTGTAGTATGTCTTTTTTATCATGGTTTTCATCTTTTTTTTTATCGTCAAATCATGAAAAAAAAAAAAAACATAGTATGACGTTTTTCATGATTTTCTATCAAACCATGAAAAACAACATACTAAAAACTACTTTTTGACATACTATAGTATGTCGTACTATATAGAGCGTCCCGCCCCCTCGAGAGACCCGGAAAATAATTCCCCGTTAATTTTCCTCATAGACTTTTAAAAAAGTATTTATTTAAAGACGTTTACACCGCGGACAAAGACAACTCTTGTCGTGACAAATCATGACAATAAACACAATGTTTCGGGCTGAACAAATAATTAGAAAGAAGTAAAAAAACGGCAGGTTACAACACTTTTGTTGTTTTTCTTTGTAATAATTTGTTTGGTCCAAAATATTGTGTTTGTTTTCATGATTTGTCACGACTCGAGTTGACTTCGCTTATAAGGTCTTTAAATAAATACTGCGACGCTCTATACTACATGTCGTTCATTGTTTTCTTTCCAACAGGTATGACTGGTACGAGGAGTATCCGACCACGCCGGCCTCCTTCGTGCTCAACGGGTTCATCTACTCCCTGCTGGGCCTGTACGACCTGTCGGAGACCGCAGGGGGCGCTGGCGGGGAGTCGGCAGCGGCGGCCGCCGGCCGCGAGGCGGCGCGGCTGCTGGCGCGTGGCATGGAGTCGCTCAAGGCCATGCTGCCGCTGTTCGACACGGGCTCGGGCAGCGTCTACGACCTGCGCCACTTTGTGCTGGGCGCGGCGCCCAACCTGGCGCGCTGGGACTACCACACCACGCACATCAACCAGCTGCAGCTGCTGGCCAGCATCGACGGAGCGCCCGTCTTCAGGGAGGTGGTGAAGCGCTGGAAGGGCTACCTGAAGGGGCTCCGCGCCAAGCACAACTAGACCTGGTCCATATTGACATACTGTACGTATACTGTACACCGTGGTCCTCAGATAAATGATGGAGAGTTGTTGGTAACCAAATGGACCCTTGGAGATCTTTAAAAGACAGAGGGCCACCCCTAACCACTAAACTTATTTGCCGCTCATTTGCCGTTCTAGAAGCTCGCGACGTGTCAATGATTTTCTTTGTCAAAACAGTAAAAATGGCAAATAGGTTTAGGGGTAAGGGGTTTAGGGGTGATGATGTAAGGATAAGGGTTAAGGGGTGGCACAAGATGGGGCCGGGACTGTCGTGATTTATTTTTACTTTTTCTGTTTTATGTGTCTATGGAGTTAACATTACTCTAATGGACCCCCAGGTGTCTATGGAGTTAACATTACTCTAATAGACCCCCAGGTGTCTATGGAGTTAACATTACTCTAATGGACCCCCAGGTGTCTATGGAGTTAACATTACTCTAATAGACCCCCAGGTGTCTATGGAGTTAACATTACTCTAATAGACCCCCAGGTGTCTATGGAGTTAACATTACTCTAATAGACCCCCAGGTGTCTATGGAGTTAACATTACTCTAATAGACCCCCAGGTGTCTATGGAGTTAACATTACTCTAATAGACCCCCAGGTGTCTATGGAGTTAACATTACTCTAATGGACCCCCAGGTGTCTATGGAGTTAACATTACTCTAATAGACCCCCAGGTGTCTATGGAGTTAACATTACTCTAATAGACCCCCAGGTGTCTATGGAGTTAACATTACTCTAATAGACCCCCAGGTGTCTATGGAGTTAACATTACTCTAATGGACCCCCAGGTGTCTATGGAGTTAACATTACTCTAATAGACCCCCAGGTGTCTATGGAGTTAACATTACTCTAATAGACCCCCAGGTGTCTATATGGAGTTAACATTACTCTAATGGACCCCCAGGTGTCTATGGAGTTAACATTACTCTAATAGACCCCCAGGTGTCTATGGAGTTAACATTACTCTAATAGACCCCCAGCTCAGATCTGTGAACCAATAGGATCCACTGCCTGTTGTCGACCGGCACCCGCCCCTCTAGACCAGAAACCACACAGGCTTGGCCACGCCCCTCTAGACCAGAAACCACACAGGCTGGGCCACGCCCCTCTAGACCAGAAACCACACAGGCTGGGCCACGCCCCTCTAGACCAGAAACCACACAGGCTGGGCCACGCCCCTCTAGACCAGAAACCACACAGGCTGGGCCAGGCCACTTATCACCTAAAACTCGAGCCTTTTGAATGAATCAGCCTTTTATCTCATCAAATGTGACCAGATTTGCCTGATGGACCATTGGATTTTTTTTTGTCATATGAAAGCAGGGAATCGTAGCTTCAAATTGACACATTTCTTGTTCAGTTTGACCCACCAGTTTTGGAGATATGGCTTATAGAGTAATGTCTTGCAATAAACGAGTTGAGAAAACAGGCTTGAAAGGTTCACTTCTGTGGTCTTAAACATTACACCTATAGCTACATGTTTAAGCATTTATTTCATATTTGCATGTCTTCTGTGGTCTAACATTACACCTAGCTACATGTTTATTTATTTCATATTGACATGTCTTCTGTGGTTAACATTACACCTAGCTACATGTTTAAGCATTTATTTCATATTTACATGTCTTCTGTGGTCTCTAACATTACACCTAGCTACATGTTTAAGCATTTATTTCATATTGACATGTCTTCTGTGGTCTCTAACATTACACCTAGCTACATGTTTAAGCATTTATTTCATATTGACATGTCTTCTGTGGTCTCTAACATTACAACTAGCTACATGTTTAAGCATTTATTTCATATTTACATGTCAATTTCAGCTCTGACACTTATTTCAGACATGCTCTAGTATGTGAGGAGTCTGCCTGTGCTTTTATGTGCGATGGTAGCCCCTCAGTCAAATCTGGTCACAGATGGTGGTAACGTGGCTCAAATAATGATAAATAATGATATGAAAAAGGTTGAAAACCACTGAGTATGAATGAAAGTGCAGGTGTGTGTGGTCGAGGCAGAATGTGTGTCCAGTCTAGTGCAGTTCTTCTCGACGGTAAAGCTGTCTGCTGAGCGCGGTGTCGCTGAGCACGGTGTCGCTGTGCTCCGGGGTTTACAATTCTCTGCAACAATAATTAACCCTTCGCTAAGCCCCACCCACCCACTCCTCTCCGCGATGGCAAGCTGTCCTCCTGTCACCCAATTGAGATGCATGTCACTGATGCCATTTCTTCTCCATATATAAACAATCCATCATTTCAGTAGCAAGAGCTTCAAAATGTCTTCTAAATCTAGTCAACCAGGCCTGCAGTAGGCTATGCACTGGACACATGTCTTCTAAATCTAGTCAACCAGGCCTGCAGTAGGCTATGCACTGGACAGAAAATGTGCATGACATTATTTCAACAAACTAGAGATACAAGGAAAGACTTAAACGGTATCCAACTCAATCAACATTGACGTTGAGTTTTCATGTAATGAAAGACTACAGTGATTAGTATTATTGCCATCACCTGGGTCGGTCAGTCGTGTAACTGTCAAGACGTTAAGCTGTGTATGTGTTCAACAACACAGCCATGACGTTAAGCTGTGTGTGTTCAACAACACAGCCATGACGTTAAGCTGTGTGTGTGTTCAACAACACAGCCATGACGTTAAGCTGTGTGTGTTCAACAACACAGCCATGACGTTAAGCTGTGTGTGTGTTCAACAACACAGCCATGACGTTAAGCTGTGTGTGTGTTCAACAACACAGCCATGACGTTAAGCTGTGTGTGTTCAACAACACAGCCATGACGTTAAGCTGTGTGTGTGTTCAACAACACAGCCATGACGTTAAGCTGTGTGTGGTCAACAACACAGCCATGACGTTAAGCTGTGTGTGTGTTCAACAACACAGCCATGACGTTAAGCTGTGTGTGTGTGTGTTCAACAACACAGCCATGACGTTAAGCTGTGTGTGTTCAACAACACAGCCATGACGTTAAGCTGTGTGTGTGTGTGTGTGTGTGTGTGTATGTGTTCAACAACACAGCCATGACGTTAAGCTGTGTGTGTTCAACAACACAGCCATGACGTTAAGCTGTGTGTGGTCAACAACACAGCCATGACGTTAAGCTGTGTGTGTTCAACAACACAGCCATGACGTTAAGCTGTGTGTGTGTTCAACAACACAGCCATGATGTTAAGCTGTGTGTGTTCAACAACACAGCCATGACGTTAAGCTGTGTATGTGTTCAACAACACAGCCATGACGTTAAGCTGTGTGTGTGTGTGTGTGTGTGTGTGTGTGTGTGTGTGTTTGTTCAACAACACAGCCATGACGTTAAGCTGTGCATGTGTTCAACAACACAGCCATGACGTTAAGCTGTGCATGTGTTCAACAACACAGCCGTGCAAAATCACACAGCTATAGACAAATTCACAGAGGCTTACTGAGGTGTACCATTAAGTGCAGCAGCACTGATTAGCTACACCTGGCCTACGGAGCACCTGCTCCATGGATTACACCTCAGTAATGGCCGCGCCCAGGGCACCCGTCTGTGAATTTGTCTACGTGAGGTGACGGAAGCTTGACCAGCATAGCAACGGTTGCTAAACTATTTGGAATGGCATTGATTGGACAATCGCTTTTGGGGGGCGGGGTTTAGAGAAGAGTCCATTGCAGCTGTCGCATTATTTTCTGAGCTAGTGTTTGTAATTATGTATAGACCTAGTGTCAGGGGGGGGGGGGGGGGCATTCTCTGTCTGCATCTTCTTTGTGTTTTGTCTCAAAACAACTTATAATGCTAGATGGAAAAAATATCTGTTGAATCTTGTCTTTTCCAACATTTGTTTTTTATACTGTATATCCACTGAGTCTCTTCTCCAATTCTATTTTTTTACCACTTCGCTCTAGATTTCCACCGCTTAATGAGAAAGTATACCATAAATAAAGAGTATTATATTAATTATTTGGAGCAGAAACTTTGAAAACGAAAAAGCTGAATCGATGTTCTGAAAATAATTTGAAGTTGTGCTCATGATGATTTTGATGATTTGGGGGGGGCGAATATTCGGTGCATCCCTAGTTTTCATAGAAAAGGGACACGACTAACTGTGTATTGCTTTGATCTCATAATTTGCATACCCGACCTCCCATCCTAGCGTTGTTTTGTTGATAATTTATCGATCGCAGTTCCCTCTCGTTTACTTCCTCCTTCCTCCTACTCGTAGTACGGTGTGCATAATGTCACGAGTTGACCGTTTTGTCATTAAAAGGGAAACTGAGCTGTGTATATAATAATATAACATAACAGGACATTTAATTTACTTCATATACCAAATCAGCAGTGAGGGAAGTGTGATTTTATTTTTATTTGTTTCGATTATATTTGTGAATATTAATTTCCATTTAGCATTTAAAAACGCATCTCATTTGAAACACTGCCTTTTTGTATGTAGGTTCTAATAGATATTAGCAAACATATAATTATGTAAACAAGCATAATTATGCAAACAGTGCTATCTAAAAGGGGAAAGTGTGCAAATAGCAATTGGTAGTCAAAGGGAAAGGCTCAATGGATGCAAACTCTTTTTCTTTGTGTATAGCCTTTAATCTTCCACAGAAACATGAACAAGAATGATATGCTTTGTTAGACTGAAGCACAATGGACAGTTTGGACACTATGTTTGAATACATATTCTTTTTGGATTATTATTATTATTGTCTTCTTCAGGACAATGTACCACGCCTTCCTTTAGAAAGCTGCTACTGTTCACTGTGTAATAATGTTTTTATTCTCCTGGTTTAAACATCTTTATTTTTCGTTCCACTACTCCTACTGTAAAAACAAATTAAACATGATATGTCCGACGGCCACGGCTCACATGTGACTTATGCAATAAGATGTTTACCCAGAGGGTCCTAAGGACTGCTTGGGAGAGACCCAGCGGTTGTACAATAAAACATTTACTGGGGCCCAGCGGTTGTACAATAAGCCGTTTACTGGGACCCAGCGGTTGTACAATAAGACATTTACTGGGACCCAGCGGTTGTACAATAACATGTTTACTGTGGGTCCTATAAGAACGGCTTTGGAGAAACCCAACGGTTGTACAGATTTAGCAATCCAAGCACAATGTGCACATGCTACCATTTTTTTTAATTCAGAGGGAGGGAGGTGTTTATATTAAAAGAGTAAATCTTTGTGCTTCAGAATTTGCTTTTTAACGTTGTACAAATAAAAGCATCTTTCTTAAGCTTGTCGTCCAGTCTTTTTAGGTTAAAGCTGCTATAAGCAAGAATATGTCAAAATTGTAATGATTTTTTTCTTTTTTGTATTCAGACAGCCATCAAAAACATTAGTCTCTGTGACACATCTAGGGGCCTTAATCAGCATTCAAAGATGTTCCTAGAAGCTTTGTCTTTGGTCATTTCCCTGTCTACTTCCTGATTCTTTAGTAATTGTGACCGGAATTTTTTCGACCAATGACAAAGCTTCTAGGAACATCTTTGAATGCTCTAGTGGGCTCTACACACCCTCCGCCAACCTAGTCCCCATATATGGGGGACATGGTGAAAGCAACGGACTTGAACTCATGCTTCATGACATGAGACTGCGGCGGACCTCCAAGGACTCTGAGCGGCAATAGTAGGTGTCCATGGTAACCTGACATCAATAGTAGGTGTCCATGGTAACCTGACATCAATAGTAGGTGTTCATGGTAATCTGACATCAATAGTAGGTGTTCATGGTAACCTGACATCAATAGTAGGTGTTCATGGTAATCTGACAATAGTAGGTGTTCATGGTAATCTGACAATAGTAGGTGTCCATGGTAACCTGACATCAATAGTAGGTGTCCATGGTAACCTGACATCAATAGTAGGTGTTCATGGTAATCTGACATCAATAGTAGGTGTTCATGGTAACCTGACATCAATATAGTAGGTGTTCATGGTAATCTGACAATAGTAGGTGTTCATGGTAATCTGACATCAATAGTAGGTGTCCATGGTAACCTGACATCAATAGTAGGTGTTCATGGTAATCTGACATCAATAGTAGGTGTTCATGGTAACCTGACATCAATAGTAGGTGTTCATGGTAATCTGACAATAGTAGGTGTTCATGGTAATCTGACATCAATAGTAGGTGTCCATGGTAACCTGACATCAATAGTAGGTGTTCATGGTAATCTGACATTAATAGTAGGTGTTCATGGTAACCTAGCTGACATCAATAGTAGGTGTCCATGGTAAACTGACATCAATTGACAATGACAAGGGCCTAACAGCCGCCCCAAGATTTTCTTGAAATCTGTGTTCAATACTGTATGCCAATACACGTTTGGAACAATCCCAGGTGTGGGGACGCATGCCCCTCCGGTTATACAATAACCTGTTTTACCCGTTGTCCATCGGTCTCTCTCCGTTTGTCGCTTGTCTGCATGGGTTCTTTTTATGCCCATAAGAGGATCTCATGACTACACTATCTCTATTCCTTGTATGCATATGCCCATAATGGAGTCCAGGCTATGATGTCAGCACTATGATGTCATACAGATGACACCCTACCCAAAACCCTAACCTAACCCTAAACGCAAGCACGGTGAAACACATGTTCGGGAGCGACAGGTGATTTCCGCATGTCGGACCTTTGGTGTGGCGGATCTGCATCATGTGCATCCTGCTAGCCCCTCTAACGTCTGGCTTTCAGAAGTGATGTCATGTGGCAGCAAAGTCTATGGACTTTTAATGTTTGGGGGAAAACTAAAAAACAACAAAACAGGACCCCACTCGTGACATCATGTGGCAGCCAAATATGGATTTTAAATGTTTGTCTTTCAACAGGACCCTATAGTGACGTTATGCTGCAGCGGCCACAATTTTGGGCGCGTGTGATTTTCTTTGGGAACGTTTTTTACAAACAGGATGAAACTCAATAAAGTGATAGCTACTAAGACTGAACATTTTTACTTGGGAGAGTTCTTGAAAACCAGACCTATTGAGAGTTGAAGTGCTTTCTTCCACCTTGATCTGCCTAATGAAGTCTCAGGTCTCAGGTTAGGTGAAATCTGCGGTGAAAGTTGAGAAGGAATCTCACAAGCCTTTTTAGATGGTCTGCAGTTGTCCTTTTATCTTGGTGATGCTAGTGTACCGTCATCTATAGCCTACCATGAAGTGCAAGCAACAACCATAGTCAGAGGGATCCGTTAGAACGCAAGTGTTTTCCAGGTTTACTTTGTTATTCAGAAAAAGAAAGATCACACTCTTGTGAAGTGAGGGGCGCTCTTATCATCATACATCACTTTCCGTGCTCAGCCAACCGGCTAGCTGCATATTCCGTGCTCACAAACACACAAAGCTGTGCATAGGATAAAATAGTGATATTTATTATTATTTTACTATGACTATTTCTCCTAGGGTAGCTTTGCTAGTATTCCCACAGGGAGGTAGTTGGTAGCTTTAAAAATATTCTTTCAAAGTGTCTTCCCCAGCACTGATAGTTAGATTCTACATTACACAGCTAGCTTGGTGACTTGGTCACTAAATCAGTTTCCCACACCTCTTCCTCGTCTTCCTCTTCCTCTTCGTTCTCCTCTTCGCTATACTCATCGTCCTCCTCATAATCAACTTCAGCTTCAGCTGAATATTCGGAGCTGAAATTCTCCGCAACCTGGGGTGCAAGTTGGGAGGTCTCCAGACCTGTAGGAATTCCCTTTGACGCTGAGGATGAGGAACTGAAGAACTTCCCGTCTTCATCATCAGAGCTGAAGAGCTCATCTTCATCAGAGGTGTACACGTAGGGCTGATCTGGAACTGCAAGGGGACCCCATCCTGATGGCTTGCCCCGAGTTAGATAGCCAGAGAACTTTGCCATGATGATCTTGTGTGAATTCGCAACTCTACGTGCTTCGGTTTTGAGCAGCCTCGACGCTCGAGATATGATGTAATGAACTGTGATGTCAGGCTGACATCACAGTTCATTACATCATATCTCTGGCTGACATTGTCAGCCATGCCCAAATGCTGTTGTGAAGGGCCTTTTTAACAGCATACATTATGGAAATCTGTACATACAATACTATAGGTCTAGGACGATGCCTATAACACATCATTGGTAATGGTAACACAACTTGCCCCTCGGGTTATGGGATGGGATACGTATAGTCTCTTGAGACAGACTTTGTTTTGCCAGTGGGTATACCCAGATTGTGGGATATGTCATATGTGTCTCCGCTACCATGTAAAAGACTCTGATCACCATCATCCTGGGCACCCAGCAGTTCAAGCCCTGCAATGATCTTCCAAACAGAGCAACCTGAGAATGGGGAACGCCTGCACGGGGAATCCTCGCTGCATCTTAGATAGCTGTCACCAGCTGGATGAAGGCAAATAAGGCTACTTCATCCTCAAAGATCCTAAATGTGTGTGTAGGCTACTGTACAGATGACACCTTCAGCTCTGAAGATGATGAAGATAGATAATTGATGTGAGGAGATTATGCTTTAGTGACCAAGGTGTCCTCCTGCACATGACCATGAAAGCAGTTTAATTGATAACATATTTTGCGTAACAACTGTAAATATGCATAAGTCCATTATTTGTGATACAAGCCAAGGGCGCTTTGTGCTGTTCTCTCATTATAGACCATAATAATCTCAGGTACATTTTAACAAACAAACAGACAAGGGGTATACTGATGTTTGAGATTTAAAAAAAGCAAGAACTAACATTCTGTAATGGCAGCAGAAATATGGAATAGCTGTGATAATGACCACAGAAATTGAAATATGATAGATAAATTCAAGAAAATGTTTAAAATTATAACATCATCATAAACCTCTAATATATTGCTAGCCTACCAGACTAATATATTGCACCATTTCCATCCATATGATTCTACCAAATGCATGGATGTAAAAAAATATATATATATAATAAAAAAAGTTTATTTTTATTCTAATTTTTCCTTATTTTCTATTTTGTGTTGTTCGTCTTTGTTATAATTTTGCATTCATGTAAGATAAGTAAGTCAAAATGGGTATAGGCACTATATAAGTCAGCTACGGCTTCAGCCTACAACTTTTTTGGTCCAAAACATGTCCTAATGCTTTTGCTGCTGTAATAATCATGTATGTTGTTTTAAGACCGAAATAAAACGATTCATTCATTCATAGATCCAAAATAGTGCACGATGCACTCAAAGTCACTTCTACTGAAGTCCGCTAGATGTCACTCTAGCACTGCTGGTGCTACTCTAGCACAACTTGTAGGCCTAAAAGAAAATATATCCGTGATATCATCAGTAACTATAAACTACCATAGACAATAGACATATACTACTACTACTACATTTGCAGAAATTGATAACTCTTTATTTTGTGCTCAAGAAGTAGAAACGGCGCTATCTATTTTTTAATTGCCATACATCCCGTACATTTTGGAATGACTTAGAATCCCACCTTTTTATTCATATGAATTTGACCTATTCCTTTACTCTAAAAAGATATAATGTGCTATTATAGGAATCCAGAAGATGCGCCCACTTGAATTGTATATGCTAAATGTTTATAGGCCTACTCCTACACAAACAAAAATTCGCCAAAACTGTACCAAATTTTACTCATATGTCTTAATTGTATTGTATTGTTTTTATGTATAATTATCCTGATTTAGTTTTGTTGTTTTGTCAGTTTTTTTATTGTGCTGTAGGTTCTACCTGATCTGTTTGTATATTTTCTCTCAATAATAATAAAAGACTAGGCTACTAGGCTGCTACTATAATTATTTATAATAATAATAATAATAATAATAATAATACGTTACAATTATTTCAGAAATGTTCATTCATACATTTTCAAACGCTAAAACAGGACGTGACGTAAATGGATTATGTATTGTTGCGTCATGATCGTGACCTTGCTGAATCCGCAGACCGTGCTCCTCCTCTCCTCCTCCTCCTCCTCCTCCTCCTCGTATAATATAAACATGGCCGTCGTGTCCACACACACACAGCGTCCTTTCGTGTGTGTTTAGTTGAATTAATCATCACATACTGGCCTTAAGTCATCGCCGGGTAAAAGTAACAGGTGGACAGAAAATGTAGGCAACGGGGCAACGCTTTAATGAACAAAGTGGCGGTTGGGATGTTTAACTGTTCATCTGGTTCAGCTTAAACAGGGGAGGTTGTTGACATCTTTAAAGTTGAGCTTGAAGACTTTTTTTTCCCTTTTTTGCTGCTAAAACTAAACCAGCTCGGAGACAGTCGTCACCACATCAAGGGACTTCCAACCATTGACTTTGTGTTTTTTTGCGAGCTAAGGAGCGAGATGGAATAAGCACCCCCAATGGAGATCGTACTTGAACTTGAGTTGTATCTTTGCAGCCAAGCTTGGTGATAACTTTGGACTTCTCGAAATCTACTTGTTTGTTTCCCACTGGCAGCATAGATATCCAGCTGTCTGGTTTGTTGGGATTCATTCACGACGTAAACTAAACGATGTTTCCCGTGAAACCCTCCAGACCAACCTTCAAATCATATCTCCCACCTGTACATGTAAGTATTCGTGCTGTTACGTGTTGTTTGTTGGCTGCAGGCAGCAATATTATTATTTTCCATTACAAGTTCGCCTGGTTTCTTGGACTCATTAAGGTCGCAGTCCCACCCAAATGTACTAGATTGGGGGACCATTTCCCCTCACTGTATATGTATCTTTTCCCTTTTTGCTTCCTTTATGATGAATTCCTGTTCTGTTCTTTAACTACATAGAAGTGTCTATTTGTATGTCTCTAAATGTTTTGATGAATTGAACAATGTGGACCCTGTTGTAAACAAGTGTAATGCTTAATTGGGTCGTCCACTCACAGTTAACAGTCTTTGTATTGAGTTTGTGCTTGAAATGTACTGTAATTCTGCAAACTGTTAATAAATATTTCAATCAATCAATCAATCCCACCCAAATGTACTAGATTGGGGGACTGGGGGTGCTGGCTATAGAACCAAAAACAGCTAGGAATTGTTTTAGAACTTAAGCGATGACTGACGTTGATTCCTTGCTGAATCTCGGTAGGAATTGACTCTAAAATAAGAATACAGCTATAGTCTACTCTAGCTGCTAGACTATTATGCTGAGGCAAGATCCTCAAGGGGATTTATTTATTTTATTTATGTTTTTTTTATACAGAAATGGATGTTGAATAAAATGTTGCAGCCATGCAGCTATGGGCATTGCTTTTTGTAATCGTGTGTGTGTGTGTGTGTGTGTGTGTGTGTGTGTGTGTGTAGATATTTTTGTATACACACACACATTTGAATTAGTGATGTTATTTCCCACGCTTGCCATTGCAATTCCAAGCCTAGCTCTGGTCCATAGCTCTAATGCGTTGCTTGCCTTAGACTAGAGCTATGGACCAGAGCTATTCCAAGCCTAACTTTAGAGTACTTGTCAGCTGGTGATAACTTCTATCTTTGGCTTCATCTTTGTAAATAGAGCAGCATGGAGGCACCTTACGTCACCGAGACGTGCCACATGATGATGTAACCTAACCGCTACAAAACAATCAGATGGTTATTTCCAATCAAAGCAATATGTGTGGCGTCTCGCCATTACAAGCTTAGACATTGATGAGCAGCCACATAGTGAGTTGACATTTTAATTAGCCAGTTCTATGAAATTCAGAACGGTTTCTCAGTTTATCTCTAGCTTTTGTGGGATACTCTCTGTCAACCCTCTAATGAGTCTGACACATCTTCCCATTGTTGTCTGATGATCTAACAGCTAGTGTTGTTTTCTGTTCTGTTTTCTCTCTATATAATAGACTGATGTGAGGAAAACCGCCGCACCACCTATGAAGAAGTTGGAGGCCAGGTTACTTCCAGGTGAGCCCTTTGCACAGAATAGGGAACGGAGGGGCAGTTCATTAAATCAATTAACCCATTTAGGGCTGACCTCAAAATTTAAAAAACTTCTTCTAAATCCTCCAGTTTTCTGAAATAAGTATTTTTACGATTTTTCAAAAATAGCAGACCTACAAGCTCATAGCATGAGCGTGTAGATCTGCTATTTTTCAATAGCTGAATTATAACATGTTTAAAACACCAAAAGGGGTTCCCGCCCAAAATGGGTTAAATGAATCAAACAAATCAATTGTACAAAAATAATCAATTTAAGAAACTAATCAATTTGATCTGGAAGTATATTTAGTAGACCACTTTTAATCTGGCAACGCTGTTTTTTGGTATAGTAGATAAACTTTATTTGCATACACTATAGGTCCAAAATACAAAACAAGACAAAAACAAACAATAAAACATAGAGATATCCTATCAGGCTATCACTCCATATCAATGGTATGTCATTATAGGTGAAAAAAACTTCTACAATATAAAAAAAATTCTTTCAATTTTGCTATTCTAGGAGAAACCGACGAATCCCAATTCCTAGCTTTTCAGTTAATGCATTTTGGGCGGGAACCCCTTTTCGTGTTAGCATTATACTATGCTTTAGCTATTGAAAAATAGCAGATCTACAAGCTCATAGCGCGCCAAACTGTTTTGTTCCCTCAAATCCAGTTTCGTGCATATAGGGTTCAAGAGCTATGGCCGCTGTGCGCCCTCATTTAGCCACAACCTGCAAAACTGTGACCAAGTGAACCATTAGGGCCGATTCATACTCTTATTTTAAAGCCGAATAAAAGTCGGTTCGGCTCTGTAGAGCCTACAATGTGACGTCATTTGAGGTTCGGGGGGGGGGGGGGGGGGGGGGTACCGTCCTAAAGTCGTCTCTTCGGTGCTACTGAAACTTTCTGATGAGCCGAAATCGGCCGAAACAGAGGTAAAATAGGAGTATGAATCGGCCCTTAGAGCCCTCCTCAGTTCACAGGGTTGTGCTCCTCCAGATGATCAAAGCCAAGAAGCAGAGGCACAAATACTGGACAGTTGACATCACCCAAAAGAGCCAAAAATAGTGGACAGTTGACCCAAATGAGCCCAACCTTCATCCAAGTCAAGTGGCACGGATTAGTCCACAGCTGAATATTTTATTTAATATATATATATATATATATATATATTAAAAAAAACCTTCCAAGGAAGGGACTGCAGTACTGCACCTGAAGAAGCTCGCGGTGAAACGCGTTGTGCTAATAAATAAGTTGATGCAGTAAGTTGTCCGTCTCTGTTCCCTGAGTGTGCAGTCCCTTCCTTTTTTTTGATGTCTATGCCTGCTAACTAGACTTGCACCTCCTACGGGTCTTTTTGGATGTGCAGGAGTCCCTTTTTTGTCTCACATATATATATATATATATATATATATATATATTAGTGAAATTCCATGTCTGGATAGCTTAAAAGTCTACACAGGAATGTTTTTCTTCAGCAGAGAATGTTTTGCCCCGCCCAAGAATTTTGGGGCAATTTCCTTTTCAATGTCAGTGTCCCATTTTCTGTGAACTCTACTCATCATCTGGATTTATAGTAAACACGTTAAAAAAAAGTGAAACACTGACTATTGTTCTGCCTTGTGACCGTGAGCTCAGTCCCCGTGCTTTGAACTGTAAACCCTTCTGTTATGATGGCAGGTGCTGTAATATAATTTTCCACTGTCGCTGTCTCTGGAAGAGCATGTCAGCTAAGGTTGTGGAAAAAATGTCACTGTGGCAGCAACACTATTTGCATGAGGAAAATCTGGAGACTTGGCTAAGCTCTCTATGCACCTTTCTGGTCAACAGAGTTCCAGTCTGTCCACTCTGTCCTTACGTCTCTCTCAGTAGTAGTCGCCTATTTAGAAAACCCCTTTAACCACTTAAACCTTATATACATTGTATATATATTATTATATACTCTAGCAGTGCTGAATGGTTAGCTCCCAGAATAGGGACATAGCGTCATGTGGTGGTTAAAGTGGTTAAAGTTCGGAATCATACAAAGTGGATGATAATATGAAGCCATCACTAGATTCTTAAAGTTAATACTGTGGGCAGGTTAATTATTTTACCATCTAGGCCTGCTTTAAGTTCAGTTGGCACTTTAACTGGGACATGGCAGCTTTCACTTGTCAATATGCAGTATTCAGGATTTGACTTATTTCTGATTCAGTGCAAGATCTGGACAATTGTCTTAATTTGGTATCTGGTAAGAGCCTGGTGACCACACATTCTGTACTATATTGTACAGTGTGCAACCACCTTAAGTCTTATGGCCGATTTATACTCCTATTTTACCTCTGTTTCGGCGCTGTAGTGCCGAAATGATTTCGGCTCGTCGGAAATTTTCAGTAGCACCGAAGAGCCGACTTTAGGACGGTACCCCCGGCCTGACATCTTTGAACATATATTCTTTCAGAGCGAGTTTTTAACTCAAATCTTTGCTTCTGAGGGGTCTCTGGAACAACATATTTTCAGAAATGGGTCGATGTATTTGGGTCGCCAAATACATCTTGTTTTGGGGGTCTTTGACATGAAAATGTTTGAAAACGACAGCAGAAACACAGCAGAAACATGGGGGTTTTCAGAAAACTGTCAGGAATTAGAAGGCATTTGTAGAATCGTCCTCGGGTCAAAATGGGTTAAGGGAACGAAACATTCTCTGTCTACTTGTTTGGCCAGTTTTTAATGTTGAATTGTTCTCCAAAACAAATACAGCCATATACCAATATCCTGAGGCTTACTAGGTTTCACCCATCATTACAGTAGTCCTCTCACTTGATGACGATGCCTCTGGCATCTGGCTTTTTCTTTTCAAATGCACATTTTGGTCATGGGTGGTATGGCCAACTTGGAAGAATTATCAAAGTTTATACTATTATGTAGTATTCTTTTCTGTTCCATGTTCAAAGAAAGGAAATGTTAACTGGAAAAATAGGTTCATATAAAGGTATTCCATTATTTGGACAGTTACACTTAACAGCTAACAACTGCCTTAGTTTATATATGATGTCAGTGTAAAACATGACACAAAGTGATTTATAGTTTTCATCATTGTTTCTGCAGGTCTGAAAGTGTTTTGTTTCCCCCTATCTTTTGGTGGCATCAGTTTGATCTCCTACAAAGTTAGACCATTCTTCCCAGGCTCCCACATACATAGTTTAATACCCTACTTTATTTTGCTGTTGCTTCTTGTGCTTATCTCTTGAATGTGTACTTGTGGTTACTTGGACCTTAGCCACATGATGCTTTTGATGATGATTTTTTTTTAATATTCTTATTTGCTTTCACCAGGGGAGATTGTGGTTAATGAGGTGAATTTTGTGAGGAAGTGCATCGGAGCAGACAACAGCCACGATGACCTCTGGGGAAAGCTTGTATGCACCAACTTTAAGGTCTCCTTTATCACCCACGATGCCCTACCCAAACAGGTACTTTAATTATACATTCTAGTATCATTAAACCGCCCGCTAAGGTCTTCTACTGCTGGCCTGCTCGCTTTGCCTAAAAAAATGGCAACTAAAAAATACGGGGAAGCAGCTTTTTGCTTCTACGGGCCATCGGCATGGAACAAGCTCCCTCTGTACCTTCGTCAGGCAGCCTCTGTAGACATTTTTAAAGCTCAGCTCAAGACCCACTTCTACAACATTGCCTTTAAGTGATCTTATATTTTGTGTTATTCATGTCCTCACTGTATTGCACTGCTTGTTTTTTAATGTCGTTGCCTTGCTTTTCTTTTATGCTTTGCTTTTATTTTATTCTCCATTGTTCTGTAAAGCACTTTGAGCTGCATTTGATGTCATGAAAGGTGCTATACAAATAAAGTTTTATTATTATTATTATTATTATTATAATCTGCTTTTGTGAATGTCTAAACATGAAATGAATGTTGAATATTCTTCCTGTCAGTGTTGCTCTAATCTGTGAACATTCCTGTGCGGCTCTTAACCTCCTGACAGTGTTAATTATTTAACTGGCTTCAAAGGTGAAAAGGCAACTTGAAGCCATCATTTTGTTGTTTTTCGGACCTGTGTGACCCGTTGATCGCAGAAGACCCACTTCATCACTGACTCCGTAACATTTTGCTGACGATTTGGCGCACTTCCTTTTAAGAGTAAAAGTCGGAACTGCTCAAAACAAACAATTCATGTTTTAGAAGGTCACTGTTGTTGTCATTATGGCTCTTTCGTGAATCTTGCAACGTATTTAAACGCTTCTGTATCTGTTTCCATACGCTACTATATGGTCTTCGTCTCAGATAAGGTTCTCAGAACCTAATTTGGGCCCTGATCAGGAGGTGGTACAGCACCTCTACAAGCACACAATGCATTGATATGCCATTTGTTGTGAACTTGTAGATTAGACTATTTTCACTTTTAGGTCCCCCTTCAGAGGTGGTTCTGGTTAACCCATTTTGACCTGGGAACGATTCTGCAAATGTCTTCTAAATCCTGACCTGTTTTCTTGAAAAAGCAGTTTTTCTATGTCAGTCATTCTCAAACACTTTCATGTCACTTTTCACGATTCTTCAAAAATAGCAGACCTACAAGCTCGTAGCGCGCCACTTGGTGGCATGCTATGAGCTTGTAGATCTGCTATTTTTCAATAGCTAAAGCATTACATAATGCAACACCAAAAGGGGTTCTCGACCCAAAATGGGTTAAACGTGAACCAAAATAAATCACAGAACTTCACAAGCTATGCAAAGTTTCAGGTTATGGAAGGTTCTGCGTTATTCTTCATAGTCAAAATGAGGCAGATTTAAAAATTCTGAGGTGTTTGTCTTTGTTTTGCGTTTTTCACCACAGAGGTTCCAAGTGGCCCACTGTCTTCTTGGAGAACATGACGTCTCCCTGGCCTGTCTGGAACAAGTGGTGACAGGTACTAACTCCTGCTGCTACCACGTTTGCACTCTTAACCAAATTATCTAACAGTCGCTGACAAGTGTTGATGCAGTTGTTCACCATAAACACGAGACTGTCATTGGTTATGTACTACTCTTAGGAAAGGTATAATGTTGTATCACTAATTGACTGTTTGGTAATGTGACAATAATCTGTCAAAGGTTTGGTAATGTGACATCTAAGGTGCTTACATTACTGCCCCACTTCTTGCGATCTGTGTTTAAAACCCGTAGATGCGTTGTTTTCAATAAAAAAAATGTGTTTTGACCATTGGAGGACAGATCCAAGATGGATGACAGATTCCGAGTGAATCAAAACACCTTTTTTTTTATTTATTGAAAACAACGCATCTATGGGTTTTAAACGCAGATCGCAAGTCAACCTGAGAAGTGGGGCAGCAATGTAAGCACCTTAGATTTTGCATTTGGACATTTATAGGTCTGCGGGCAAAACATTTAACACCCATGGGTAATGAAGGCTTAGACTCTCGTAGAGAGGGATGTGAGTGATGTGCCGTAGAGAATCTAAATCTTAGGCTATGTCACGACTATTTCAGCGTAAAATAAATAATTGACCTAATAATTGACCTACCAATCACAGTGCCACAACCCTCTGAGAATGATACTAATACTTGTAGGCAGGCAATTACTTAAATCCTATATACTTTGTTGACCAGAGACCCCCAGGAGTCTGTCATTCTTTTTTTCCCCATCTATATTAAATCTTTTCGCCAAAAATTGACAATGTACAAGCTTGTAGCTTATAGATCTTTGTTTCACCTGTGTACTCTCAGAAGCGCATTGAAGTGAAGTGGGCAATGGGCATAGTGTGTGTGTGTGTGTCACTGTTAGTCTCTTCTGCCGTCATGCAGGACTTTCAAATTATTGTAAATACAACAAGAACATAGTACTCTTATTATGCATATCGCATTCTCGCCGAGATATATTTCCGAGTAAAAATAAAAAAATTATAATAATAAAAATATATAATATAAAAAAAAAAAACGAATGGTTCAAGGCCATAAATTAAGATTTGAGTGCCAACCCTAACCCTGAATGTTCGGGGACAGCCTTACTACTGAATAGGTTTTTTTTGTTGCAGTCAGGTCTGGTTGGTTGCCATTCAGTGGTCAGTGATGTGATGACCGCTCCACGGATGAGAACACAGCCCAGGCGTTGGACAATGACCGGGCGGCCTAGTTAGGATTAGCCTTGTTTATATATCTCATTACTGTCGTGTGCTGACATAGCAAGCCTAATCCCTCAGCGATGTTGTTTTTTTTTGTGTTCAACTGATGAGGCTTTGTTTCCCCCTGGCTGTCCCTCAGACAAAGGTCATTCTGTGCTAGCGACGGTTTGGCAAAAACACTCATAAGGTCAATCTAATTTGAATGGGTTACTTCACTTAATTTGTAGACATTCCGCCTCTGACCCGTATCATTTTAAGATTTGTTATACACAGATTCATGAACCCAACCGTCCCTATTCTTAGGCTTAACATTCCAAATAGAAAGTTCACAACGTGTTGCAATGTATTCTGAGCTTGTAGATCTGCTATTTTCGACAGATATTTAGTGTACTGTAGTGCGAGAACAGTAGTAATAGTACACTTGGGAATCTGGTCAACTAAGGGGTTAAGTGGTTAACACAGCAATGCAAGGTTCTTTGTAAGGGTGTACAAATACCTTTAAAATACAATTTATAAATACACAGTGCCGCAAAAGCGCAGATTTAAAAGCGTATTTCCCGTCTCCCCCACTTCTGCTTTGACTTTTCAGTCGCTTAAATTTGTCCTACTGTAAATCAAATTAATTGAAGCATATGGCTTGCTGCTTAGCAGAAAGGACATTAAAATATAGTAAAAGATCACACCTGTGTGAAGTGAGGGGCGCGCTTATCATCGTACATCATCATGATGTCTATTTGCTCAGACAGACACTGACGTAAAATTCTCCATTCAAATCCTTTGTGTAGGACGAAAAATCTACACTAATAGCTGAATATAGGAGGGGCTTAGCGGCCCTCAAACAAATGGATGGATGGAATGGAAATTATTATGAACATATGACAGGAAGCGTAGTTGCGGAATAGTTGTCTGGCTTGAGAGCATGACCAGCTCAGTGGCCTTGTGGTCAGTCTCCGCCCAGTGGTCGGGAGGTTGGTGGGGTTCGATTCCACTGCTGGGTTATAACAAAGACTATAACAATGAGACCCAGTGCCTCCCTGCTTGGCACTCCCATTTAGGCCTGACGTCAATTTTAAAAAAAATATTTAAAATTCTGACGGTGGTCTGAAATACCTCATTTTTCTGTATCAGTGGTGCTCCATATTTCTTGTCAAGGACCCCAAAAATGATATGTAATTGGCCACCGACCCCCATCTGAAAATATGTTGTTCCAGGGACCCCCCAGAAGCAAAGATTTGAGTTGAAAACGTTCACTCTGAAAGAATCTATTCAAAGATTTTTGCCACATTTTCACGATTTTTCAAAAATAGCAGACCTACAAGCTTGTAGCGCGCCACTCGGTGGCGCGCTATGAGCTTGTAGATCTGCTATTTTTCAATAGCTAAAGTATAACATAATGCTAAGAACACCAAAAGGGGTTCCCGCCCAGAATGGGTTTTAATGGGGCTTTTTTTTTTCCAACCCTTCATGAAAATGTAATGATCACTTCTTCTTTTCTGGTTCTGGATAAAATCATGTGCTGCTGACCTTTTCACTTGGGAGTTCTAATACGAACTGCCAATGCAACAATAACACTGTCAGACAATTATTCAACTATTCATGACATATCCCTGGCAGTTTAAATGCAAGCACACAATAGTTGCCACATTGGTACAGAGTTATATACAAATATATTACTTAATACTTCCTGTTCAGTTCTAACTATTGCAGACATATGGGTCTATCAGCATTATTTCAGCTCTGTTATTTTCCTCTGTTCCTCCTTCCTAGTGAACGACGCCAAGGGGAAGAGGAAGGTTCTGGGGTCAAACCAAAAGCTGAAGTTCAGTCCCACTGAGCTCATACTGTACTGCAAGGACTTTAGAATTGTCCGGTTCTGCTTTGATGAGGCGGGGCCTGAGAGTGCCAAGAAGGTGAGTGAACCTGGAGTTCCCCCCCCCCCCAAAGAAAAATGAATATTGTATTGTGGTGTATTGTAAATGGAAGCATTTCATGTTTTCTATTGAATCCAGTGAATGCATAATAGCCTCTTCTTCTAAAATTCAGCTCAGTGGGTTTTCAAAAACCATGTGTTTTGGCTGCTTGTCAGGATGAAGGAATGAGCCTTCTTCCTTATATTCCTGTTCTTAAACATTTAAACCCATTTTGGGCGGAAACCCCTTTTGGTGTTAGCATTATGCTATGCTTTAGCTATTGAAAAATAGCAGATCTACAAGCTCATAGTGCGCCACCGAGTGGCACGCTACGAGCTTAGTTGTAGGTCTGCTATTTTTTTTAAATCGACTGACATAAAAAGTCGCACATCATATACAGAAAGTAGCCAATCTACAAACTCACAATCTGCCATGGCCCGTTGTGAGCTTGTAGATCGGCTATTTGAACGTTAGACTATTTTGGAATGCACAGAATGGGGACAATGGGCTTCATGTGGTAAATTGAATCCTACAAATCTCTGCATAGGCCGTTTTCTTTTGGGTGTAGGTCTTTGCCCCACTAATCTTTTCCTTCCCGACCGTTCAGTTCCTTCAGACTTGTCCGCAAGCCAGCAAACAATGTTAATGGTTATCTCCCACTTGACAGAAACGCTCATGCATTGCACAGTGCAAACGTTGGTTTGGTAACTGCCACTGGAAACCACCTGTCTTATCTTTCCAATGAATACAATCAGCGTTGTGTCTTTGTTTTCAAAAATATCTTCTTTTCTCAAAGATAAAAAATCTTCCCTTCTTTACTCTTGCACTTGGAGACTCGATGAGTATCCACCTCTTTGCCTATTTATTAATAGGTACACTTGGAGTGGCATCTGCAATCTTATCAATTCATTTGGTATTATATGATTAAAATACATTCTTGAGCATAAGTTCTTCATGTTAAGTTAAGTGGTTTAATTGGCATAATATACATACAAGAAAATATACATTGAATATCAATTTTCTTTTACTTTGACCGGAATATTAAGCCATTTTGGGCAGGAACCCCTTTTGGTGTTTTAAACATTATAAATTAGCTATTGAAAAATGGCAGATCTACAAGCTCATAGCGCGCCACTCGGTGGCGCGCTATGAGCTTGTAGATCTGCTATTTTTTTTAATCGTACAAATGTGGCGCAAATCTTTGAATATATATTCTTTTAAAGTGAATGTTTTTAACTCGGGTCTAAATAGGTTAAGTATATTGTGTTATTGCCAAATGAAATGGTAAAGGAAGGTATTTCAGTCGGTATCATATCCAACAGTGCTGCATTGCTCTGGCCCCTTCTAAACACTGAGTCTGCTGCAGTCCTTTTCAGCGGGGTTGGGTTGGGTGGATGTAATGCTGCCTGCATGTTAATGTCGTTGCCTCAGTGATCATCTTGGCAACGACTGCCGCTGCCTAACAATTTGAGTGTAACATAATCATTTCACATTGTGACTCTGACTCATGACTCCGAGGCAGATTAGAGTCACAGATGTTTAATTTTTCAAAGGAAAGCTCTGCTCAGACAGCCCTGTAGATCAAAGTGAAGAGTGGCTTTTAGTAAGAAGGTTGACTTGTTTTCACCAATGCCCCCATTTTTTTTCTTTTTGGCTGAGGAGGAGGACTGAAGGCGAGTGAAGGCTTTTCCTTGTTACGCCATCTCAGTCAGCTGTGTCTGTCATGGGCTGCTTCTTGTGGTAACTACAATTTAGGGCCGGGCAATTAAAATAAACCAATAACCGACTTAATCTTGCTCATGTAGGCCAGGACACCTGGCGTAGCAGTCCTGGGCACTGTCTAGGCTCAATGCAGCCTGACAGAGCACTGCCTAGGCTCTATGTAGCCTGACAGAGCACTGTCTAGGCTCTATGTAGCCTGACAGAGCACCGTCTAGGCTCTATGTAGCCTGACAGAGCACTGCCTAGGCTCTATGTAGCCTGACAGAGCACTGCCTAGGCTCTATGTATCCTGACAGCACTGCCTAGGCTCTATGTATCCTGACAGAGCACTGCCTAGGCTCTATGTATCCTGACAGAGCACTGCCTAGGCTCTATGTATCCTGACAGGGCACTGCCTAGGCTCTATGTATCCTGACAGAGCACTGCCTAGGCTCTATGTAGCCTGACAGAGCACTGCCTAGGCTCAATGTAGCCTGACAGAGCACTGCCTAGGCTCTATGTATCCTGACAGAGCACTGCCTAGGCTCTATGTAGCCTGACAGAGCACTGCCTAGGCTCTATGTATCCTGACAGAGCACTGCCTAGGCTCAATGTAGCCTGACAGAGCGCTGTGGGTACAAATCCCGTTCTCGGCGAATAAATCTTAATCATCTTGTGTAGAGTAATGGAATAATCATGAGGGACAGGTGATATACTGTATATCAATATATGGACACTAAAACTAATTCTAGTTGATTTGCAAGCCGATCTGCAAGCTTACGCATCACATGACACATTGTTACCCTCTAGATCTGTTATTTTCACTTAAAATAATCATTCATTAATCATCATAATCAAGGCAAGTTTGAACCAACCATGATATTGATTGTCTCCACCAGGCCGAGGATGACATGCCACAAATGTTTCCCCCAAATCAGCCTCACGGTGTCGCTATAACAGGCCAATTCCTGTTTTTAGCTATAACTGCATCGATCTGTATACAACTTATGTATGCGCACTCCCTAGAGGCCATGGAAAAACATTGTCCCTGCATCCCTCCACATTTGCCGGTTATAGCGCCACCATGAGGCCGATTTCTGTAAAACACATTGCTTACGGTATGTTAGTCGCACAGATTTCATCCAAATCTCACGCTAATTGGTCCACATGATCTCTGTAGTCATGTGATCAAGACGAGTCTGTTAGATTTCTCAGATTCTACACTGATTGGCTTACACACTATCTCTATAGTCATGTGTTCAAGACGGATCTGTCCGATATATCATTTTCCATCCTAATTGGCTAACATTGGCTTTCAATGTTTGCAGGATTGCCCCGTTTTGAACAAAGCCTCAAATCACCCACTTGACATCCAAGGCAAGAATAAATGGCACCCTTTTCACATTGGCCTATTATAGCGCCACCAGGAGGCCACAACCTGACCTGCCCTGGTGGAGACCTGTGCCGATGGGCACTTTATCTAGTTTAAATTCATATTACCCAGCCCTACCAGCATTATTCTTTAATTGAGTTAATTCGGGAAATTGGACATTAATGTCTCCTCCCTGCTGGGTTGAGAGACATAGAGAAAAGCACAGATGTTGCCAGCCCCTGCGAACATGTGACAGCTTTAAATTCACCACCACAATATATGTAATGCATGTCCTCCCCGTGTCCCCTAGGGTAGTTACCCTCACATGTTCTCCCCGTGTCCCCTAGGGTAGGTACCCTCACATGTTCTCCCCGTGCCCCCTAGGGTAGGTACCCTCACATGTTCTCCCCGTGTCCCCTAGGGTAGGTACCCTCACATGTTCTCCCCGTGTCCCCTAGGGTAGGTACCCTCACATGTTCTCCCCGTGTCCCCTAGGGTAGGTACCCTCACATGTTCTCCCCGTGTCCCCTAGGGTAGGTACCCTCACATGTTCTCCCCGTGTCCCCTAGGGTAGGTACCCTCACAAAAAACATGCAGTAATCCTGGTCTCTAAACTATACCTCCCCCTGGCCAGCAGGGGGCGCCTGATGGAGGGGAAAGGAACTGGTCGGAATAACGTTTTCCTTCCACGTGATACGTCCGACCGGGGAAACTCTCCCTTGTCAGGTACACGATACTAGGTTCATGAAACGATTTCTTCACAGTGTTTTCTTTCTTTCACGATTTTCTTTCACGATACTAGGTTCATGAAACGATTTCTTCAGTGTTTTCTTTCACGATTTTCTTTCACGATACTAGGTTCATGAAACGATTTCTTCGGTGTTTTCTTTCACGATTTTCTTTCTTTCACGATTTCCTTTCACGATACTAGGTTCATGAAACGATTTCTTCAGTGTTTTCTTTCACGATTTTCTTTCTTTCACGATTTCCTTTCACGATTTTCTTTCTTTCACGTTTTTCTTTCACGATTTTCTTTCACGATACTAGGTTCATGAAACGATTTCTTCAGTGTTTTCTTTCACGATTTGTTTTCTTTCACGATTTTCTTTCACGATACTAGGTTCATGAAACGATTTCTTCAGTGTTTTCTTTCACGATTTTCTTTCTTTCACGATTTCCTTTCACGATTTTCTTTCTTTCACGATTTTCTTTCACGATACTAGGTTCATGAAACGATTTCTTCAGTGTTTTCTTTCACGATTTGTTTTCTTTCACGATTTTCTTTCACGATACTAGGTTCATGAAACGATTTCTTCAGTGTTTTCTTTCACGATTTTCTTTCACGATACTAGGTTCATGAAACTATTTCTTCACAGTGTTTTCTTTGACGATTTTCTTTCTTTCACGAATTTCTTTCACGATTTTCTTTCACGATACTAGGTTCATGAAACGATTTCTTCAGTGTTTTCTTTCACGAATTTCTTTCTTTCAAGATTTTCTTTCACGATGATTTCTTCAGTGTTTTCTTTCACGATACTAGGTTCATGAAACGATTTCTTCAGTGTTTTCTTTAACGATTTTCTTTCTTTCACGATTTTCTTTCTTTCACGATTTTCAGAAGCAGCTTGGACTCCTCATGCATAGAAGGAAGCATGAGGTCAGTCCTCTCCCCCCCCCCCCCCCCCCCCCCCAGGTTGGCAGAGGAAGTGTAGGGCCCAGGCTTACATTAGATAATTGACACTGGGTGAAAAAATGGGTTGCAAAATCGTGGGATAAAAAAATCACCACCACAAAAAACGGCCCATAGGAACAAAAAGATCCCTTCAGCTCACTCCCTATCCACACTGATGCATTACAGGTTCAGCTCACTCCCTATCCACACTGATGCATTACAGGTTCAGCTCACTCCCTATCCACACTGATGCATTACAGGTTCAGCTCACTCCCTATCCACACTGATGCATTACAGGTTCTCCAATGTCTTTGAAGAAAGAGAATGTGCTTGAGATTAATTCATATTTATACACTTGTACGGGAAGATCTCCAAGAGGCAGAAGCTCTCCGAGCAGGTCCAGGAGATCCTGTCATATAACAGGAGATCCTGTCATAGAACTCCCGTCCTTGCCTCCCTGAATACAGAATACATTTTAAGATTCTAGTCATTACACACCGAGCCCTCCATGGTCAGGCACCTCCTGGTTGTTCCTCAGACAAAACGAATAACCAAAGGCGATGGAGCCTTTGCAGGTTTTGCCCCTATAGGCTATGGAATGAGCTCCCACTCCACCTAAGAACTGTGGACTCTGTGGACATTTTCAAAGGACTGTTGAAAACTCAACTTTTTAAACTGGCCTTTCCATAGCCGGCCTGGTTAAATGTTGATTGCTCTATTTTTACTCTACTTTTTCTTTTTTGTCTTACTTTATTAGTGATTTAGTTCTTGACTTTTATTGACTATTGACTTGTTGTTAAAGCACTTTGTGACTGTAATTGTCTGTGAAAGGTGCTCTATAAATAAACTTTACTTACTTACTTACTTACCTGCTGAGCCAACGCAAAAAAAACAAAAACAAACGTTATTATGGATTTTCTTATAATCAAAGTCTATTAGTCTGATTAACCAATTGAGCCCTGCTTTATACAGGTTGATTAAATACATTTGTTCAATTTACCCCCAACTAAAACACAGCCGCTCTTCTGATTTCTAGCACAAGTCATTTGGCAGAATTACACTACTGATATGTGTGTCAGGCCTAAGTACATTTAGCTTGCATAACAGTGTGTAAAGTTTAGGGTAGTATAGGTTAGCCAACATTAACAATGTGCGTAACGGGTTAGAGTAGCATATTTAGTTAACATTAACATTTCAATGTGACACCGCCTTGAAAACGATCTCATCCGACCAGAATAGGCACTTGTCTGTAAAAGCAATTACATGTGAAATGTTCCTGGTCATTCCTGTGCATTGAGGATTGAAATAGTAAAATAGATTTTAACCACTTCCCCTGGTCTATATGGGGACGACATCTACGTATGTAATTACAATGTGAACCTAAAAAACAGCCTTGTTTTTCTTTGTGACATATGCAGCAACGACAATCTATAATAGCTTATTTTGCCGTAGGAAATTACAGAGTTAAGAACAGCAGTGTCTTACACGTGCACTCCACTCTCACACAGACATACACACACTCTCCCTCCCTCCCTCCCTCCTCCTACCCTCTTGTGTTATTCGCACAGCTCTGACACTGAATGGACGGCATTGTGTGATTTCTGTAGTCATGCCACAGAAAGATTCAGTCCTGTAACCCAAGAGCAATGCTGCTAGAAGCTGCTTTTCTAGGTTCCACTTGTTCCTCGGTTTGCTCTGGCTGCAATAAACTGATATTTATTCCTATGGACCAAATGTATTTATTTTGTCTATTAAAACCCATTTGGGGCGGGAACCCCTTTTGGTGTTAGCATTATGTTATGCTTTAGCTATTGAAAAATAGCAGATCTACAAGCTCTACGAGCTTGTAGGTCTGCTATTTTTGAAAACTGACTGACATAGAAACATAGTTTTTTCAGAAAACTGTCAGGATGTTGAAGACATTTTTAGAATCTGATCTCAGGTCAGAATGGGTTAAGGTTTACAACCTTTTTATGTTTTTTTTGCTGTACATGAAATCAAATTTTGAATATGCGCAGACATAAATTCAGCAAGATTAATGGACACATTTTCCTCCTTGTGAATAAAACAACAATCGTTCAAATACAACCACCACCACCACGTCAGACTAACCATAGTATTGAAGACGATTATTCTTGGTTAGTTAAACCTTTGGACCACAAGGTCATGGATTTGATACCGGGCACCACCAACCCGCCGTATGAGTAGAAAGGTTTGGGTCCGGAAAGTACTGAGCGCTCCATGTTGAACCAAGTCTAAGGAGCCACGTGCTTAACTCATATTCAACTTTGGCACGTTTAAATGCCAAAAACGAGATTGATTTGAAAATGCACAGGTAGCCATAGACCAGTCTTCTGAAAAGTATATATATTCAAAGTTTTGTGCCACATTTTCACAGGTTTTTCAAAAATAGCAGACCTACAAGCTCGTAGCGCGCTACGAGCTTGTAGATCTGCTATTTTTCAATAGCTAAATAATGCTTAGTTAAAACACAAACGGGTTCATGTCCAGAATGGGTAAGGTACTCGAGTAGTACAGATCTTATAGGCCTACTGAAAACGTCCAAGTTGGCCTACAGTATGTGACTCATACAGATCAATATTAAGATGCATGTCTAAAATGGACAGCCATACAGAGATTACATAAATATAATAATATATATTTTTTCATATTGATATATAAAGTTGCCATCTACTGTATTTGAAAGCC
This sequence comes from Protomyctophum parallelum, assembly GCF_964188405.1. Classification (NCBI taxonomy): domain Eukaryota; kingdom Metazoa; phylum Chordata; class Actinopteri; order Myctophiformes; family Myctophidae; genus Protomyctophum; species Protomyctophum parallelum. The sequence continues at coordinate 15,063,053 of NC_139699.1, forward strand.
ATTTATTTTTCTTTCAGGTTTGCCTCGCCATTGCTCACTACTCCCACCCCGCAGACCCTCAGCTTCTGTTTGGCTTCGAGTATTTAGGGAGACGATACTACGGCTCCTCAGGTATGCCCAGCTTATTTTTTTTTGTCAAATAGGTTTTTATTGAACAGATTTTAAATTGTTACACAAACATTATGATATGATACATTATACATTTTTATATTTTATAGAAAACAAAAAATGAAAGAAAAAAAGAGAGAAATCCCTCAGCCCTCCCACCCATACTGCTCAGTGACAGCGTAAAGTCAACCATATCAGTGTTATCCTGTCTACTTGTTTCTACTCAAGTAATGGACAAGGGGCAGCCAAACCTTATCAAACTGTCTCTCCCCATTTCTCAGGAAATACCTTATTCTATCTTTGATAGTCTTTTTAATAGTGGTGTGAACGACCCCCACATTTATACGTACATAGCTGCGGACCCCGATCTGAAAACGAAAATAAAATAGTATGTGTAAACATTTTTCTAGGTTTCATTTATTTCGATTTTTGAATATCCAAGTATAAAATTGAGTAAATGTGGTTAAACTGATTTTGATGCAATATTAACACGTTTCCATTTATAGGACTTTAAAAAAGCTCTGCTTTAGTTTAGATGATCCCCTTCCGGGTGATCAATAGAGCACCGAAGTCCTGACGTAACTCGCTCATCCCTTCGATTCCCCTGGTTGGCGGAAGTAATTTCTCTATGGAGAATAACATGGGCTCATCTTTAAATCGTTTCATATAAGCGTTGTGGTCCAAAAATAAACAAGCTGTCTCGGCGTTATTGTCAGGGAGGTGTCTCTGTATCGTTTGCAACAGTCAGTCACTCGTATATGATACAGTCTGCTTCTAGCGAAAATGTAACTAATTCAGTAGCAGTAACATTTGCGTTTTCTCTCAGTCAGTTGATTCTTAAAGGTATTATGACATTATTTATAACATAATTTTAACAACATTAAAAGTCTTGGCCATGGTCCTTCAAACGTGTCTAAAAAGTTTGAACACTCAACTCCACTCCAGTATTTCTTGCCAGGAGTTTTTGTGTATGTGTAATCTGCATCCTGAGAAGGCATGGAAAAACACATTATTTTAGCCTGTAGATGTCGGTAATTCCCCCTTTCCTGTCAACTTGGTAGGAACGTCACCGTCAAAAATAAAATTCATCCACCTAGAGCGTGAGTCTTCATCTAGGCCAGTTGGTATCCAGTGTAAGGACTTGTGTTGATTGACACAGCCAACAACAGAGCAGATAGATTTTTCTCTATAAGCCATTATTAGTAAGTATTACAAAGAAACAAAGTCGCGGTCACAATGAGGAAGCAGGGAGGAGAGGCACTAGGGGGAAGAGAGGGTAGGCAGGGAGCAGAGGGGAGGGGCGGAGGTTTAGCGGAGATCTACGTATATTACTGCCGTCCAACCCGATGAGACATTTTTGCATAATTATTCACAAAAGTCCAGAAAGCAGAGAATACACTGAATGTTCAAACTTTTTTTTTTTTTTTTTTGGTGAAATTGATGTCAAGAAAAGCCAAAAAAGTCACAAAATCTACAAAAATGTGTTTTAAATGCCTTTAATATCCATATGAGTGAAGCGATATTGACGTCAGACTTCGGTGCTAACCATGGTTTTATTTCATGGCAGTATCTGTGTTGCCTCATCTATTTGGGAATTGATCGTGGCTTTGCATGACCCATGACCCCTGACCCATGTCCCTAGGGGAACGGATCAATGGTGCTGTCGCAGGAGGAGGGTTGCAGACCCCCCTCTTCGACCGCCCGTCCGAGTGGGACAGAGAGATCAAGAGGACGGGCGCGGCCGAGTGGAGGGTGTGCTCCATCAACGAGGGCTACGTCCTCTCGCCCACGTAGGTTCATCTCATGATTATTATTATTATTATTATTATTATTATTATTATTATGTCCTCTCGCCCACGTAGGTTCATCTCATGTTCATTATTATTATTATTATTACGTCCTCTCGCCCACGTAGGTTCATCTCATGTTTATTATTGACATAAAAAACGGAACATCTTTGGCCAAGCGAGCATGTTGCTCATTCAGTCAGAGATCCACGCGTCGTCCTAATAAACTGTATTAAAGGTTTTATTACATTAATTTTAATTTATTTTTATTTTTATTTTTTATTTTAGGTTTTATGACCTCAATTACACCCAAAAAACCTGAACTTTGAACATTCAGTGGATTTTCTGTGGTCTGAAGTTTTCTTTGGGGTTTGGAAGCCTTTTGAGGTACAATGAAAACAGGCAACACAGTGAAAACAGTGACATCTGCTGGCAAATCCCATTGACATATATGGGATTTGCAGGGTCTTACATCACTTACTGCCGGCAAATCAGAGCACCTGTTTGAGCCAGAAAATCACAGAAAATCTACTGAATGTTAGTAATGTGTAATGGAGCAGGGTAAAGTAATGGAGCAGGGTAAAAATGTGTCAGTGAGTGGCAATGTGAGTTTAACATCGTTTAATGCAATCAGATAGGACTGTTCAAACAATTTTCATGCGGTGTTTCTGAATGTACACGGTAAGCATTGTGTAACTGAAACTACTACTAAGTGAGCTATAGCAGTGGTTTCCCTGATTTCTCAATCCAAGTACTCCCTTCTTCCACTCTACAATATTTAGCAATATGTATTACTTTCTATTTCTCAACGTTTTTTTTTCTTCACTTTTCAGATAAGCAGGTTCACACAAAGTTTGCCAATGTCTCACATACCCCTGTAGTACCTCTGCATACCCGTAGGGGTGTATGTTAACCCTGTTTGAGAAACGCTGAGCTATAGCATGCCTGTTGAAATAAGAAATCCATGAGGCAGGAGTAAAATGATATGCCAAGTGAAATAAATGCACTGCTCCTTCACCTCCTACTTCAATAGAATGGCACTTGTCCTAATCTGGGAATCATTACGTACTGTGATCAGGGGTTTATTGGTATATTTGGGTTCTAGTAGAGTAGCATACAGCCATGCACTACTATTTCTATTTTCTTCCCGATCACATCCATGCGTAATGTCTGCTTTTGGCTAATTCATTTTTACCCCCCTCCCTGTAGCCTTTCTGAGTACTGTGTGGTCCCAGCATCCCTGGCGGATCAGGATCTAAAGCAGTACTCCAATTACTTCACCAATAAACGCATCCCTGTAAGTAACGGGACCTCTTTTACCTCCATCGAATGCTTGCTAAATCTGCTATTCCTCCCTGCTATTCCCCTGCATGTTCTCCCCGTGTCCCCTAGGGTAGGTACCCTCACATGTTCTCCCCGTGTCCCCTAGGGTAGGTAGTAGGTACCCTCACAAAACAACATGCAGTAATCCTGGTCTCTAAACTGCCTCCCCCTGGCCAGCCGGGTCGCCTGATGGAGGGGAAAGGAACTGTTTGGAATAACGTGTTCCTTCCACGCGCTACGTCCAACCAGGGAAACTCCCCCCTGTCAGGTGTAAAGGAGCAACTTGGACACTCAGGCATGAAGGAAGCATGAGTTCAAGTCCGTTGCTCTCCCCTTGTCCCCCATATATGGGGACTAGGTTGGTGGAGGGTGTGTAGAGCCCAGGATCACATTAGATGATTGACACAGGGATGAAAAATGGGTTACAAAATTGTGGGATAAAAATCTGCTATTCTTTTCCTTCATTGTGCATACCTTTTTTGGTGTTTCTTTTTAGTCGCTATACCTCTATTGGAGACTACTAATTAGTACTGATGAGACCTTGGCTTGTGTAGAATATATATTAAAAATATAGCAGATCTACAAGCTCATAGCATGCCACCGAGTGGCGCGCTATGAGCTTGTAGATCTGCTATTTTTCAATAGCTAAAGTGTAACATAATGTTTAGTTAAAACACAAAGGGGTTCCCGTCCAGAATGGGTTAAGCTTAATTTATACACTGTAGCACGACGATGTCACTTGCCAAAGAAATAACTGATCTACAAGCCAACGTCACATGTCACGCATCGTTGGCTTGAAAGTCCGTTATTTTGGCAGTATTCCAAAAATGTTTTGTGGAATACTTTTCAAACATAATATTCCACTGTGTCACTGTCTGATGTGTGTATATGTTTAATATTCCACTGTGTCACTGTCTGATGTGTGTATATGTTTAATATTCCACTGTCACTGTCTGATGTGTGTATATGTCTGCTACTAGCTGTGGTGTTGGAACCACCCTAATGGGAGTGCTCTTGTCCGCATGGCCAGCATCAGTGATCCAACACAACTGAGGAAGATAGACCAGAGGTACAGTAAACCAGAGTTTATATCATGGCTGTTGGGTGGTAAGCTTGTATGTTCTTGAGATAAATTGAAAAATACAATTGTCATTGCATTGGAACATGAACTGTTAAAGGTATATTCAGTGATTTCACTTAATTCAAATATCACTTATTTTTTTGTTTTGTTGTGATAATCCTCCCTATTATAGAGTGTGCAGACCATATAAGGAGTTTCTCCCTGTCCCCAGTTAACCCCTGGGGGTAAAAAAAACGTAGGTTTCGTTTTTGGCTAGGTGGCCCAGCCTTCATCCAATCAGGATAGAGAGGGGCCTTCCGCCAATCATGATTGAGTGGGGGTGGGCCTTGGTGTGTGTGCTGTTGGCCTGTTGCGTGCCCCCCCCCCCCCCCCCCACTGTAGTTTGTGCAAATCACTGAATTCTCCTTTAATGTTTATCTGCATTTAGAAACAAGGTACTGTTGAAATATTAACCTAACCATTTCATTATACTTTGTTAGAATATGCACAGCTATAACAAAGAGCCACCCCCAGCTCGGCGAAGTCTTAAGGTCAGACCTGGACCAATGCCTGCCTAACATCGAGGACATTCAAACTGCCTTGGTGAAACTCAGGCAGAGCTGTGTCATAGGTGAGCCAAATTTACATGATTCCAATAAAAGGCACTGGATTAACCCATTCTGACCTGAGATCAGATTCTAAAAATGTCTTCTACATCCTGACAGTTTTCATTCTGACCTGAGATCAGACTCTAAAAATGTCTTCAGTCGTTCTTCGATTTTTCAAAAATATTTTTCAATAGCTAAAGCATAACATAATGCTAACACCAAAAGGGGTTCCCATACAGAATGGATTAACAAGCTAATCAATTAATAGTAGACCGAGGACTTTTATTTCCTGCGGTGTGCCGTTCTTTGTGTGCAGTGTGTGTGGTTATAGCTTATGCCTTCCAAGAGAATACATTTCTGGATGTACAGTACAGTACAGTACTGCACCAAGTCTACAAATTGATTTTATACAAATGTTTTCTACTCTTGACTTTGTATGCAGATCCATTCGAGGAGTCTGAAAAGAGATGGTTTTCATCCATTGAAAGTTCGCAATGGCTGGACTATGTCAGGTATGTACAAATATTTAGTCCTACATGAAAATGTATTGTCTCACTCTGTGTCTCTAGTACTGTGTACATAAGACATTTAGTTTGCCCTTCATAGTGACATGCCCATCAGAGGCGTATCTACAATAAGGCGAGGGCAGGCGTCCACCTGTCCAAATCCATTTCTGGCCAAAAAAAGAGGACCAAAAAAAACGGACAAAAACAAGACCTGGCCCAGGCCGTAGCGTAACGGTCTGGGCACCGGACTGGTGATCCAGTCGCGGTGTGCCGCGGGTTCGACTCCCGGACCCGACACGGCCTTTACCGCATGTCATCCCCCCCATCTCTCTCCCGTTTCCTGTCAGCCTACTTTCTATCCCTTAAAAAAAAATCAATAAAGGCGTAAGCCGCAAAAAAAAAAAAAAAAAAAAAACAAGACCTGAGAACTATTAGTGGACAGCTGATTGGCCGTTGTGGTAGAGTGCGACCCTCATTCACCCATTGGAATGTAAATGCATGCCTTTCAGCCTTTGTATCCTACTGTCTGGCAGGTATATCTCTTTGAAAACCTTTAGTGCTACGGTCGTGCGCAGGGAGACGGCAATTAACATATCTTGCCTGCCCAAAATGTAATTCTTGCCTGTCCAAAATGTAATTCCTGGAAACGCCACCGATGCCCATTACACATTTATTATGAGCATATCAGATAACATATACTGTATGGCAAAAACCTACAGAGTTGTACAGTGCCACCAGTTCAGAATACACAAACTGAGTAATATTTGCTTTATCGTGTCCTTGGAGTTGGAAAAACAAATACCCTACCTCTGCAGCCCTGAAAGGACCATACCAGTGTTTTTTCATGTTAAGCTCATTGAATACAAGTAATCTATACTACTACTTAGTACTGCCAATTGTTTTCCAAAGCATTCCACAGTTTTTGAGTGCCCCTTTCCTACAATTTACAATTTACAATTTAGGCATTTAGCAGACGCTCTTAATCCAGAGCGACTTACATTTAGGCAAGAACAAAAGCATGGGAATACATCACATAAAAGCATTTATCATGAAACATGCGTAAGCTAAGAAGGTAACAGTGGAATATCTATATGATGAAACTATACATACACTATACATAATAAACTATACATATTCACTACTATGCTATACATATGTACTATGGCGTGCTATGACTATATACAATACAATTATAGTGCTGTCTACATAACATGCTATAAGTCTAAGTCAAATGCTATCTAAGCCAACAGAAATTCTATCTAAGGGGTTAGGGTAAGTGCTATGGGCCATGATGGAGTCTGAAAAGGTGGGTTTTCAGGCTACGGCGGAAGATTGGGAGTGATGCTGCAGTTCTGACTGCAATGGGAAGTGCATTCCACAGTTTTGGAGCCAGAAGGGAGAAGAGTTTGGGACGTGTGGAGCGTTGTCCCGGCGTTTTTAGTGAGGGTACTTCCAGTTTCCCTGCGTTGGCTGATCTGAGTGCGCGGGAGGGTTTGTAGGGTTCAATCATACTTGTAAGATATGGGGGAGCCATACCTTTGGTTGCTTTGAATGCCAGCATCAGAGTTTTGTATTCTGTGCGGGCAGCGACCGGGAGCCAGTGGAGGGAGCGGAGCAGGGGGGAGACATGTGAGAATTTTGGCTGGTTGAAGACCAAGCGAGCTGCTGCATTTTGGATCAGCTGGAGAGGCTTAAGTGCACATGCTGGTAGGCCAGTAAGGAGGGAGTTACAATAGTCGAGTTTTGACAAGACTGTTGTCTGGATTAGGAGCTGGGCTGATTCCTGGGTGAGGAACGGTCTAATTCGTCGTATGTTATAGAGTGTGAACCTACATGATCGAGTGACAGCTGTGATGTGAGCTTTGAACGAGAGCTGACTGTCCAGGACAACACCAAGATTCCTGGCTGTTGGGACAGACGTTACCAGGGCGTTGTCTACGGAAATAGTTAGCTCCTGCATAGGGCAGGACTTAGCTGGAAAGAAGAGAAGCTCAGTCTTGTCTGGGTTCAGCTTGAGGTGGTTGGAGGACATCCACTGTGATATGTCAGCCAGGCATGCAGTGATGCGCTCTTCCACCTGAGTGGCAGAGGGGGGGAAGGATAGGAACAGTTGTGTGTCATCGGCGTAGCAGTGATAGGATATATTGTGAGCAGAGATGATAGTGCCAAGGGATTTAGTGTACAGTGAGAAAAGGAGGGGACCAAGTACAGATCCCTGTGGGACCCCAGTTTGGAGGGTTCGGGGGGATGATAGCAGACCTTTCCAGGAAACCTGGTAGGTCCGATCGGTGAGGTAGGAGGAGAACCACTTTAGTGCCGTTCCACCGATGCCTAGCTCCGCTAGGGTTTCTAGGAGCAGCTGGTGGTTCACTGTGTCAAATGCTGCTGATAGGTCTAGGAGAATCAGTACTGCAGAGTGGGAAGCAGCTTGGGCAGCATGTAGTGCTTCTGTGACTGCCAGCAGGGCAGTTTCTGTGGAGTGGGCCTTCTTGAATCCGGACTGGTTGGGATCCAGCAGGTTGTTCTGTGAGAGATGGAGAGAGAGCTGGTTGGAGACGACACGTTCAATGGTTTTAGAAATAAATGAAAGGAGTGATACCGGTCTGTAGTTCTTGACATCTGAGGGGTCAAGGGTTGGTTTTTTGAGGAGTGGTGTTACTCTGGCTGACTTGAGGGCAGATGGGACGCAGCCTGAGGTTACTGAGGTGTTGATGATGGAGGTGATGAAGGGGAGCAGATCAGGTGCGATGGTCTGGAAGATTGGAGACGGGACAGGGTCAAGAGGACAAGTGGTAGGTCTAGAGGATGTTACTAGTTGTAGAACCTCGTCTGGGGAAAGAGGAGAGAAGGAGGACATGCATGGTATGTTGGGGTTGGTGTCAGTTGAGTCAGATGCCACTTTATGTGGGAGGGGAGGAAAGGAGCTTCTGATATCATCAACCTTCTTCTCGAAGTAGTTGACAAAAACATCAGCAGTGAGGGATGAGGGTTGAGTGGGGGGAGGGGGTTTAAGGAGGGAGGTGAAAGTGGAGAAGAGCTTCCTTGGGTTAGAAGTACAGGATTGGATTTTGGTGTGGTAGAAGGAGGTTTTAGCAGTGGTTAGTGAGTGGGCAAAGGCAGAGAGGAGTGAGTGAAAGTGTGAAAGGTCATCTGGTAGCTTTGACTTGTGCCACTTTCTTTCGGCTGCCCTTAGAGGTGTTCGTTCAGATCTGAGAGTTTCAGATAGCCAGGGAGCCGGTGGACATGAGCGAGCTGGCCTGGATGAGAGCGGGCAGTGTTGGTCGAATGCAGATGAGATAGAGGAGAGGAAGGATGAGGTTGCAGTGTCAGGTGAGAGGGAGAGGAATGACTCCAGGGAGGGTAGAGAGGAGAGAATAGAGGATGAGAGGGAGGAGGGGTTTAGGGATTTGAGATTGCGTCGGGAGGTGACGTTCGGGGGGTTAGTATGTTTAGGCGGGAGGGTGGAGAGAGAGAGGGAGAAGGTTATGAAGTGGTGGTCAGACCTACTTAAGGGGGTAACAGAGAGTGTGGAGGGAGAGCAGGCTCTGGAGAACACAAGGTCCAAAACATTACCAGCCCTTTCCTACCATCCAGGAAGCCATTGGTTTCCATTAATCTCAGTATGCTGTAAACATTGAGATGGGTAATCCAACACTGACCTTTTTACTTTAACTTTTTTTTTTAAAGTATGGACTGACTCAGAAAGTTCCCGACAGCGGATATATATGGAATTTATGGATTTTTAGAGGAAATCGTATACGTAATCAGGTTTAGTTTAACTCTAATTTGTGTTTACATTTTGTAACTGAAGGGCCTTCCTGAAGCATTCTGCTGAAGTGGTGTACCTCCTGGATGGAAAGCACGCTTCTGTCATTCTGCAAGGTACATATTTCAGATTGTGTTTTTATTATTATGGTTATTTGGTCTTTGTTTCACACTGGAATATCATAAAGTGTGTAGTTAAACCTACAGATAGCCTTTATAATGGTTAAATATGGTTAAAAGAGTAAATAACATGGACAGTAGAGAGGGAGTTACAGTTTAATTTGGAAAGAGCTGTGATTTGTATGCCAACACATGCCACATAGAATCTGTTTTTCCATGTATTTGTACTCTGGCTGCAACTATTGATTATTTATTTCCATAGTGATTATTTCTATTTCTATTGCTTTTTATATTTTATACCTTGTCCCTCGTTGCGTCGTGCAAAAATAGAGAACAATGCCGATCTACAAGCAAATTGATTATTGTTTCCTCATCGATTAACCCATTCTGGACGGGAACCCCTTTTGGTGTTTTAACTTTTAACTAAGCATTATTTTATACTTTAGCTATTGTCTGCTATTTTTGAAAAATCGTGAAAATGCGGCACAAATCTTTGAATATATATATATATTCTTTCAGAGCGAACATTTTTTTGAGTGGTGCAACCACTCCAAGGAACAGCAATGTCCGTGTTCTCCTAACTATGTGTTGGTTCATACACCTGTGTGTTGGTTAGTGAGCACCAGTATGACTATTAGTACCAGTAGGGGGCGCTGTTGTGCCAGAAACAGAGAGAGAGAGAGTGCTGCACTGTTGCCTGCTAATGAGAGAGAGAGAGAGAGAGGGGGGGGGGGAGTTGCACCACTCAGTTCACACAGGTGTGATTTTATTTTTTCCCCCGACGTCAGGCCTAAATGGGTTTAACATTGATTGGTGATATGAACCTGTGTACCTTGTTGACCTGCTACAGAGGAGGAGGACCGGGACCTGAGCTGTGTGGTGTCGTCTCTGGTTCAGCTGATGTTGGACCCTCACTATCGCAGCATCAGCGGGTTCCAGGGTCTGGTGCAGAAGGAGTGGGTGATGGCGGGCCATCCCTTCTTGGACAGATGTAACCACTTGAAGAAGAACGATAAATCTGAGGTTGGCTATTTAATTAGGCCTGTCATAATTATCACATAATTGCCTGATCACAATTGTTGGCTGCAGATAACCGCATTTGTATTTTATTTGCATAATCGTTCCCATCTTCATCTGTATGAATTCATCGGGTGCAGTACTTACTGTAGTTTAGACAATTTTTGGTTTAGACTAGTCATTGGTTAGACCAGTCATTAGTCCTACAACTACAACCTATCTCAAACCCTCACCCTAAACCTAACGTCCCACGGGGCAGCACACCTAAACCTAACCTCCCACGGGGCAGCACACCTAAACCTAACCTCCCACGGGGCAGCACACCTAAACCTAACCTCCCACGGGGCAGCACACCTAAACCTAACCTCCCACGGGGCAGCACACCTAAACCTAACCTCCCACGGGGCAGCACACCTAAACCTAACCTCCCACGGGGCAGCACACCTAAACCTAACCTTAACCCACGTCTAACCAATGACTAGTCTAAACTAAGTATGCAGCCCAATTCATCCATTGAAAAATGTTTATACATTTTCAAATATTAACGCGTCACATTGCGCTGTGTTGTGAGCTTGTGGATCGGCCATTTCCATTTCCACTTTCTTTTTCTTTCTTATTTTAAGTATAACATTATTAAATATGCCCTGTTTTGGCCATAGTACATTATTATTTATTATGATTGCCATTGCCACAAAGCCAAATGGAAATGTATTTTCTATAATTGTATTTTTGATTTATGGTAATTATTATTATTATTATTATTTATATTCCATTGAAATCGTTAATCACTAATAATTTGTATAGCTCAAATAAATGTTATGACAGCCGTAGTTCGCTTATGAGAGAGCACTGTACCGTGAATGAAAGCTACCTTGTGCTAGTGGAAGTATACTTTAGTCAATATTGCCAAGAGGCTGATATTACCTATTTTCTTTTAACTCTTCCTATCTCCTCCTTTCCTTTCAGTCTCCACTGTTCCTGCTCTTCTTGGACTGCGTTTGGCAGATGCAGAACCAGTACCCCGCTGCGTTTGACTTCACAGAGACCTATCTGACGGTACTGAGCGACAGCATGTGGATCCCCGTTTTCAGCACTTTCCTCTTCAACAGTCCCCGACAACATGCCGATCACTTAATGGTGAGTGGTGGTGTGCAACGCATCACTCAGAACTAATCCATTTAATCCATTGTGAAATAATAATATCATACTATAATTCTAACAATGTCTGAGTGTGTGTCTGTGTGTGTCTATGTGTGTGTGTCTGTGTGTCAGAAACACTGCCGTAGCTCCTTACTGCCTGCACCAATCACTCCCACTTTCCACACAGGCATTGACCATATGAATATGGGCGTAACGAAGCCCTTTTTCCGATTTCACACATTAATGATTATTAATGAATTGATTAGTCAATTACAAACGCACCCGGGCCCAGTACCCCCCACGTCCACAAGGGGGGGGGGGGGGCAAATATCTCACAACGGGTAAGGGCTAGTATCTATAATTTTGTAACTTTGTGCGTTTACCTTTTTTTTCCTTTTTTTTTTTGTAAGCATCACAAGTAGCAGATCTACATGCTCAAAACATGCCACGGTCTGCTACTTTTGCTATTCGGGGATTTGAATCCTGAAAAGTAACAGTTTTGGACACGACACAGACTATAACCAGTAAGACGCCCAAGGGCAAGACGCGACCTCGCCCTTCGCTGAAACAACAGAGCTTCTTAATTAGGCTGGCCATAAGCCAGTTAAGTGGTCAAATGATGGGCAGAAATATTTTTAGATAATCTCTTCTTGATTATTTGAAAGGTCATTGCAGGTTATTGCATAATCGCTAAGACAATAATCGACACTTGCAGCTCTGAAGGCAAGTGATGGAGAATAAACATTAGTTCACTTCACCATGTTTATTTATGCAGGGAAATCCTACTGAGAATAATGTGCTCTCTTTAAGAGTGCAGAAAGAAAGACTACAATACGTATAATCAAAATGAAATACATACCATAAAACGAGGAACAACATGTCAATAAACAAGAAGTAGTCATAGTATCTAGAAAGTATTCTGAAAGTATGTGTACAGTACTTTCTTGTTTGATTGGTTGACCAGATATCAAAAAGCCAAGTGAATAGTATTTTTGTTAATTGAATAAATTGTATGAATATAAATAAATTCTATTCGAGTAAGCCGGTGTAGCAGATTCTACAACCGTACCTGGTAATACTTTTCATACGGTCAGCGTTTCCAGACTTGAGCCGACAGCCACGGCCGTTTTCTCTGTCGGCCAGCGTCTTTTCCAGGTTTTTAGACAGCTGGTGGATGGAAAAGAAGCTCCACCCACACGGCTGAATGCCGCGACGGCCATATTCCCGGAAACGCGTATTATTGTAGGCCTAAATAAGCAGTGTCATGAGGCATCGGGCATTCTTTCACGTGTTGCGATGCATTATGTGAGCTTGGAGATCACCCAAGTCCATTTTAGACTTGGGTGAGCAGAGATATAAAATTAATAATGTATATAAAATACCTGATTCTCAATCATTGTATTAATCTAAAATGTAATCGATAGAATACTGAAACTGATGGATAGTTGCATCCCTATGACCTTGTCTCAACTCGACAGGAATTTGCCCGAATTAAGGGCATCCCTGTAGGGGAGCAGAAGGCTCTGCGGTTCCCCACCGTGTGGGACTGGTCCCAGCAGTTCGCCATCAGAGACCAAGCCCTCTTCAATAACCCCATGTATGTCGGCAAGGGTGTTACCTGTGTCCAGAACGGAGCGGTCAAGACCTTCAGACGCACAAAGGTCAGTCTATATCTACAGTACTATAACAGTTTTTATGTATTGGCCCCCATCTGAAAAGGTTTTAGAGACACCATATAATGGAAGATGTGTTGTTGTTTTTCATAATTAAAAAAATCACACCCGTGTGAAGTGAGGGGCGCTATATATATATATATATATATATATATATATACATCTTGTATGACGTAATTATCAGACAAAACAAACATTAAACTCTTTAACTTTTTAATGTTTGTTTAAGAAAAAACATTAAACCTGTATATAGGTAATTTTAATCTGAAATATGATGGAATGAATGTAAAGTCAGTTCACTGGTATAATTAAACCAACATTCATTTCCTATGCATCCTGCAGCATAAAGCGTACAGCTCCACCCTACGAGGGATGCCCTCGGCCCTGCGTAACGGACTGAAAGAGGGTCACGGTACACTGACCCGGCGGAACTCCCTGTTGGTACAGCTGAAGCCCGAGTTCTCCCAGCTCCGAGAAGTAATAGAGAGTCCTTCGGAACGCTTCTTCAGGGAATGGTTCTCTCGACCCGCCGACCAGCAGGGCCTGCTCATACCCATGCTCCTCCCCTCGCACATCGCCCTGTGGAGGCTCTACTTCTTGCGCTGGGTGCCCGAGGCCTGCATCCACAGAGGGGGTCCCGTCACGGCCTACCGCAAGCTGTCCCAGCTGGCCGACGAGATCGAAGCGCTGCAGAGTCAGCTGCGGCAGTACAAAGGGCCCACGACGCCGGCCAACACCCCCATCGCCAGCCCCAACAACAACGGGACCCCTTCTTCAGACCACAGTAGGATGTATTTCAGGGCCAGTTCCCCTCATGATCCCTCTACGGGCACGGAGTGTCTCAGCTCCTCCTTTCCTTTCTCCCCGGTAGGTAACCTGTCCCGCCGAGGTTTGCACGGCACTCCCATTAGCAAGTTACTGAGTGGAGCGAAGATATGGCTGTCTACAGAGACGTTGGCCAATGAGACGCTATGAGATATGACTGTCTACAGAGACGTTGGCCAATGAGACGCTATGAGATATGGCTGTCTACAGAGACCTTGGCCAATGAGACGCTATGATGAGGATTGCATTGCTTCGGGGCAGCAATTTTCAACCTGTTGCTGGTGGGCTGCGAGGATATTGCTACTGTAAGTGGGTCCCCCAAATAATTGGCCAAAAACTAGATTGAATTGATGATATAAAAACTGTATTTTGTGGTATTTTTCTTTGAAACCATGGAAAAGGAGTTACAGATAATAGGAACTTAAAGTATACTATGTTTTTGATCCAAGCCTGGAACATTCATTGATTTAAGTCGGTGGGCCCTCTTTCAGAGAAAGTTGAGAAACACTTAGGGCTTGCTTTATTATGTACAGTGCCATTCACCACTTTCTATAATAACAAATTAAAAATATAATGCAATGTCTTATTTTCATTTGGAGATGAATGGAATTTTACTTTTTAATTGTTTTTGATATTGAAAAAAATATATACGATATTTTAAAATTAGATTTGCATATAAAACCGACATAGCTGATGGGAGTTTTCTATTTGGGATGCTATATTTTCATTTATACAAAGAGCATTGATGGAGGCTACAAACTGAGAGCTGCAGTCTTTTCTAAATCATTGAAAAAAGAAAGACTGGCACTGATAACGGTTCAGTCTACATCATGATTAACACATCGCTCAAAGACTTGAGCCTGGCTTGATTGAATGTGATGGCGTATTTTTTCTTTTTTTGCACAAGATTATTGCTATCTGTTCAAAATACACATATCTTCAGGGTTTGCCAGGGCCTCACTCTGTAGGTAGCAAAGGTCTGATATCAGGGTCTTTTTATTTGAATCTGTCCTTGAAGTAGACATGAGGGCATACCCTATATTTTTGGTAACAAAATGCAGATGACACTTTGAAGAGAGAAAAGCAAACCAAGCTATAACGAGTTAAATCTGTGGTAGATATTGTCTATTTTTGTCTGACATAGTTTAGTTAAATGTTTATAATAAGACCTTCTGGTAAGGTACTGCAGAGAATCTATATTGAATGAATTAATACGTGATGAACGCAAAGGGACAGAATGGAGGACATGATCGCCATGGTAACCTTGGACACAATTACCATAGAGTTGAAACTGTCTTCAGTATCGTAACCTTTCCCCTTCTACGTCCCCCCCCCCCCCCCACCCAGTATGACACAAAAGCTAAATGGCCGCTATGTGAGTATGGTCAACTGCTGCAAAATCTGGACCGTTGGACGACAGACTGATACCTGACTCAACATTGCAAAGACACATTGTGCCATTTTGGATGGACTCTACACCCATAAGACGTGTATTTTACATGGCGAGGAAGCATTTTAAGGTGTGGGTTAGCGGTGAGGTTTTTTAAGGTGATTTGGGCAAATTAGTTTACCGGTATGCTTTATTTCTATCCTATTGACTCACTTTAAAAGAATGGTACTTTTATCCTTTCAATTAACCACTTATGCCCTATATAGTACTAAACAAAATGGAACGTACAAGCTCACAACACATTGCCTCTTGATGTGTTGTGAGCCTGTAGATGTGCTGTTTTCATTATAATATTGAAATGTTCGATTTCTTTTTTTTTTGCATGAAATCTTGAAATGACATGCCCAAAATAGGGCCGCCTGGTTGGAAATGGTTAACCTATTCTGAACGGGAACCCATTTTGGTGTTAGCATCATGTTATGCTTTAGCTATTGAAAAATAGCAGATCTACAAGCTCATCGAGTGGCGCGCTACTACGAGCTTGTAGGTCTGCTATTTTTGAAAAATCGAAGAACGACTGACATTTTTAGAATCTGATCTCGGGTCAGAATGGGTTAATCAGACCAGTGTGTGTCCAGTGGAAACCTCGTATGAATCTGATCTCAGGTCAGAAATGGTTAATTGGTATTCTAAAAGGAATTATTTATATACTTACTGTGTGTTTACCACTAATTCACAATGTTGCACCCTGTTGTAATTGTATGACGACTGTGCTGCTTCTTGTGTACCACAGTTTGATATTGATGAGCAACAGATGCACGTATTTATTCAGTTCTGTGAATGTGTTCGAGCGGAGAAAAGCATCATAATCCTCTGTGCCTTTCTGGGAAATGGTCTTTACTGTGTTTTACATCCTGTAATTTAATATTCCTTTGCTATCAATAATATGCTAGTACATTTCAAAGTCGTGTCACTGAAGCTCATTTCCCTGAACAGAGGTGATGCTGGCTTATATACAGTAATTATTTGACTTCTCCAGTGAAATGAAGATGCAGCCAGACATGTCCTATTGATTACTGGGGAAAGCAGGCCTTAAAGGGAAATTGCCCTAGAACCACATTTAATTCCCTTCTCTAGTATCTTAATCAACTACACTCCCAGTGAGTTACATTACAATGTCATTGTAGTCCTGTAAGCCTGATAGGCTACAGGACTACAATGATGTACAGGACTACAACTACATCATTGTAGTCCTGTAAGCCTGGTAGGCAAATCAGTGTTTTTGCAAGGCAAAGTACCACATGATTACAACACGGCTGTCCTTTTCCACCTCGACTGACTTTCTGCACAACTATGACTTTTGTAATTATTATCACTTGTTGAGATGGGATTTGTTTTTCAAAGAAGTAGATGAGATTGGTTTGATGATGTTACTTGAAGAGAGTTTTAAGTCAATATTTGTGTGCACAAGCAGTTGCTGTATTTCCCAAAGATGGGATCCATGGTGGCTCAAACACTTGAGGTGCACTTCAGATATGTCCCAAAGCTTGGACACATGGTCGCTCATGTTTAAGGTGCACTTGAAAATATTACATGATTAAAATAGGGCTCATAACGTTTGCTTTATGTCATCCCCTTTCGTTCATAATTATAGGTCTCCATGTATGTACTATGTATGTATGCTATCTAATAAAGCGGAAAATCCCCCAAAAATATAAAAATGCCCTTGATGCTTGCAATACATTTAAGTATATTGTTTGATGGACTTTGATGTGTTATGTTCAGTGTGCAAGGTTAATGAAAAATACTTTTAGATCTTATCAAGTCTGTTATTATAGACATTTACATCATGAGAAACTGAGAATGTAATTAAAGCTGGTTTTAAAGGGTAGCACACCAAATATCATGCAATAGCTCAGCTCTCACTGAAATGTGACTTGTGACTCAGCAGCCTATAATGCAACACATAATACACACATTTGACATAACGCAAGGAAAAATGATGCAAGATGCTATAATAGGAAGCAGGGAGTTTATCCATTCAATATATCAAACAGTAATTACTTGGCACTTTTAATTGTATCTGTATAAGCATAGCGTATATACTTTACCTCCTCCCATTTTATGGCAAATTTGTACACTCAGAGTTAAATTAACAGTGATTTTACAATATAAATTGGGGTACCGGAGATAGAAATGCCATTAAATCAGGCGTCCGTAGCATAATGTGTGTGAATTTGGGGGTCCATGAAATTAATATGTTTCGGGGGTCACTGCCATATGTTTTCAAATGGGGGGTCCGTGGCCTAATAAATGTTAATTTCCTTGACATGAAAACAGTTTGGGAACCACTGCCTTAGGAGATAAAGCCAGAGAGAGCGAGCGCACACACACACACACACACACACACACACACACACACACACACACACACACACACACACACACACACACACACACACACACACACACACATCTATCTATCTAATGTTGCACAACATCCAAAAAAGAAAGTGTCAACATTTAAATATTTATGTTTTTATATTTTGCCACAAAGTACTAAAGTAGGCTACTGCCTACTGAACTGATAGGCTATAACTTTTTCTTTTTGTATTGAGACAGACATTTGGTAAGAAAATATACGGTCCTCCAGCTCCCTCTGCTGTTGATTTTGAAAAACAATTCATTTGTAGAGAAATAAGAAACTTATGGACCTATATCACACACACACACACACACACACACACACACACACACACACACACACACACACACACACACACACACACACACACACACACACACAGTCACACACACTCTGGGAGGAAAACAGAAACGGGGCGAGTAGTCTTGTTACCGTTTCAATATATAGATATTCCACTGTTAGGTTCTTATATAATTCATGATGACTATTTTTATGTAGGCCTATATGATGTATTCCCATGTTTTCTGTTCTTGCTTACTGTAAATCGCTCTGGATTAAGAGTATATGGCGTCTATGTCGTATGACGCCGAGAGGCTAAAGCGAGAATCACTGCTCCAGGCCAGGGTACTGCTTTTGTTATATTGTATTAAACGTAGAACAAATACCACAATCACTGCATAATAAAAGCGATTGCTGTCAACGAAGTTGGACCTTCCCCGTTCACCCCCCCCCCCCTTCCATTCATGAAATGCCGCCTTGCGAACAGCTGACTTTACTATGAGTGACGTCACGTAGGCTAGTAGCACGCAACACCACGTGACCCATATAGCTGTCGCCAACAAAGGGCATCTGCTAAATGTCTAAATTGTATAAAGTGCTGCCTTCACAAGAAGAATAAATCACAGAAAGAAGACGTAGGTTTGCGATTACTTTGCTTTGCTTTTTTTTTACTACACTATTTAACACTGACATTTTAAAGCAATGTGATACCATGAAGGTGAATCATACACTTCAAGGCAGCCAGACACTGTCATGACATTAATGAATGAATCAATGAATACATAAAGTGTGTGCGTGTGTGTGTGCGTGCGTGCGACGGTGCGAGTGTATAGGTGCGTGTTGGATACTGTCTGGTGTCACAGTCCCCACCATATACTCTATTAAGGTCCCCCTGCACCCACGCCAGATTTGTCATTCTGCCTGAGGTGATGAAAATGTTGTCCAACAGGGGGAGTGGTTTTACCATCCATACGCACGTGCATGTATTTAAGTCATCAGGACGCACCACGCCAGCTTTTGGTAGAAGAAAAACGCCAATACACAACACGTGCTGGCTGCTATTAGTGTTTGTTTGTTACAACAAGCAGTTTGTTTTCATAAATAACTCGTCATGTAACATAATTGTAGACAACATGGACATCGAGTAGAGTATAGAATGGCCAGTGTTTATTACCAGGCTGGTAAAAAACAACAAAAAGCTTCTACAGTAAGCTGTGGAAACAGAAGTCTCCAGTCTATCAAACTCAGGTGAGTGAGTGTTTGCAGGTGTTAGCTTATTTAGCTCAGTGGTTTTCAACCTGTAACTCTGAGAATGTGACACATTATGGAACCAAGTGGACCCTTACAGCTCTGTAACTCTGAGAGTATAATATAGGCCTACATGTAACCAAATGGACTGTTACAGGGTCCAATGTCGTCAAATGGTGGTCCGTGGCTCAAATGCTGCACAGACTTGGGCCTGGCAAGCTAAAATGTCTTTAAATGGTACGGCATCTGAGCCACGGTCCACAGTCCACCTAGCCCTCCAAGCAGAACCCAATGGTACTGAAGTTTCTGACTTTTTGACGACACAGACCATTGGGTCCTGTTCCAGCAGTATCCTGCCACCTGGTACGCGGACATACATAAAACATAAACAACGTGGATAACGCCTGTCTGCGCTCTTTGACAACATTTTTTCGTGTGAGGGCTTCTGAATATGTGAAGTATAAGTACCCATACATGCCGCTGCGAATATCTCCTGTGGCGCGGAAGCCGTTAAGTATTTTTAATCTTTGTTTGACCGATTTGGTCGCTTTGATTCTTCTCTTCCTTCCTTGTTTATTGACACCTCATTGTACCGCCTATCTGGCTAGCTAGTGGCGCTATAGCTATGACAGAGCAGATCAGAGGCAGGGACGTAGCCGGCACAAGCCAAGCGCACACCGGGAGGCGGTACAATAAACGGTAAACAAACAAGAAGAAATTAATAAAGCGACCAAATCGGTCAAACAAAGATTAAAAATACTTAACGGCTTCCGCGCCACAGGAGATATTCGCAGCGGTTTGTATAGGTACTTATAGTTCACGAATTCAGAATAACTTAAACTAAAAAAGGCAGTCAAACGCCGCAGATACGATCTTAGAGAGAATATTTATGTCCGTGTTCCAGAATTCCCATACGAAAATATAGTTATGAGCAGGGACCCTACATAAAACTCGAGGACTCATCCAAATTTCAGAAAAGCTTTATGGAGGGTCCCGAAAGGGGCTACGGTCCACCATTTGATGACATTTAGAATATGTTGTTGTCGTTGGATAAGATTTAATTTAAGTATTTATTAACAGTTTGCAGAGGGTTCATTTCACATGAAAGCACAACTCAATACAAATACTGTTACTGTGTGGACGACACGCTGGTAAAGCATTACACTGGTTTACAACAGGGTCCACCATGTTCAATTAATCAGAACATTCTGAGACGAACAAATATACACTTATATAAAAGATTGTGTCCACAATTCCATCCATGCTGTAGGCTATTGATGTTAATTAAGGTACCATTAGGAGAGATAACAGGCAAACGTTGATTAAAATGACAATCATTTTACATCTAATTGTGTAGACTTCTGGTATTAAATTAATTGGCCTAATGCAGATATTTAACAATAGTTTTACTCTGACTGGGGTCCATTTGGTTTCATTCTACTCTATCTCAAGAGTTAAAGATCTAATAAAGGGTCCATTTGGTTACCATGCACTAGCTGGGGACCACCTGGAAGGACCAATGGTGCACTGGCTTAGCTAAGCTTAGCAAGTAGTTAGTTAGTTAGTTATACTTAGCATTGTTGTTTTGTGTGATTTGATATGAAGCTTTTATTTGCTGGAGTATTTCCAATTTGACATACATTTTACTTTTCTACTCTAGTGTGTGTGTGTGTGTGTGTGTGTGACACACACACACACACACACACACACACACACACACACACACACACACACACACACACACACACACACACACACACACACACACACACACACACACAGTGTGTGTGTGGCTACTTGGACACGTGAGCTTGCAGATCTGCTATTTGTATACATTTTATACAAATCTTCCCCCTGGGTCCACAGTTGATATTGCTAAATGTGCAACATTGTGATTTGAGACAGACAGACTGACTATAGGCTAATTGACATCACCAGCTGGATTGGAAGTGACTGTTGTGTTGTTTATTTAATAGTTCAACTGTTAACGAGATTACACAAAACGGAGGGTGAAGGCGAGATTTATTGCAGATAGATTGATTACAGTATGGCATTGCAAATACATTTGATAATCGCTACTCTGCGCAATATTGTTTTGGAAATGCCGCAAATTGCATTGCAGTGAACGAGAGCCTGGGGGTGGTGACTCCGCCCTGAATACGCGTTTTCGTGTCAGTGTAGCACAAACTTTGGCATGCTACTAGTCCTACATACTTACACCTAGAAACCCCATTCAAGCCTATTTAGGTTCATCTTACGGTTTGCCTGAATAGGAATATTTGAAATGTTTCATAGTTTTAGAAATATAGTGCTTTCAAATGAGAAATTCAGAATAAGGCTCAAAAAACCACTTTCACCAGTACACAGCCTTTGTGATCTACTGAAAAGTAATCATCTGCAAGGAATTTCTTGACAGGGAGTAGCTCATAACATGTCTACGATGGATCTTTATGAAACAAACACTTTACAGATAGTGAGGCGATAATTCAAGCTTTTTGTACAGCGGCAATGTTGGTGAGTTTGACGTTATTTAATACAATTAGAAGGGACTTTTCTGTTTGGATGAATGGGCTGTCTATGGGAAGTTGCACCTAGTTAGCACCTTGCTGGCAAGATGGCAGCCGTGTGCATATCGTCAATAGATTAAAGATGGCAGCCGTGTGCATATCGTCAATAGCAGGATTTGAGATGGTGAACTCCTGAAATGTGAAGGCTTATGCCTATTCATGTTCCATCGTACGACAAAGTATAAATCATGAATTAGAACAGTGTTTCCCAAACCGTTTAGCTCAAGACCCAAAAGAGAAATTCTCTCACCTGGACCCAACTAAAGAAATAAAAGTAAAAAAAATAAAACACAGGCTTTTAGAAGATTTAGAAGTAATGTAGCGCACCAGAAATATGTTTATTTGATAGAAGTGAGGCATCTCACTACAGACAGGTCTGTTTTCCACATCTTTAGCAGAGTAGAAAATATACTCCATGAGCTCAACACAAAGTTTCTCAAACTCACCCAAGAAACACACATCACATGAGTAGGATAATAGTTTATATAGATATATATATATTATATTGTGTTTACTTAACAAACATGATAAATGCAATATCTCCAAGAAGTTAGCTGTAACAATAAAAATACAATATCTTTGTGTCCTTAAGTACATAAAATTAAAACAGCAAACAAAAACAAAACAGCCCTAAAAGTAGTTCACAGAGAGGTACAAATATACAGTACAAATCTATTTTATTCAAAAAAAGGGTACAAATAAAAACGCAACAAAATATAGTAATTAATGCTTTGTTAAGTTCAGGTAGGTGTAGGGTATTCTAAGGGAGCACTTTGGGTAGACAACTCTAAGGCTTCTGATAAAGAATCAATACATATTGGTACGGCCATACAATATTAAAACTCACTATACAAAGTCCATACAACCTGGATTATACTTGTGGATTGAATGTTACATACACATTGCATATATTTTGCAGATTTAGGCGTAAAAAAAAAAGATGCTTATTTTTTTTGTTTTTGTTTTAAACTAGTTACACGTCACATAAAAAGCAGTGTCACCTAGTGCCAAAAGTACAATGTCAAATCTGAAAATACAGGACTTCTTAAAAAAAAGAAAGAAACCGTCGTCATTCCCCTGATTTCCTTATAGGCATCAGCAATACCTAAACCGTCCTGAATTTACCGTAGCTATACGACAGTAGACCAAACCCGGGAGTCATTTTACAGTGATGGACAAAGTACTCCACCCCAGTCCGTGAGTCAAGGTATAGATACTCCTGGTCAAATATTACTCCACTACACAGTTGCTCAGTCAAATTTGCAGACTACTTTGAGTTAAAAGTACTGGAGTACTTGCCTTTCGAGGGAAAATACATATTTGAGTATTCAAAAGTACAAATTACATTTTCTTTTCAATATCAATTAAATTGAAATTGTCATCGACCCAAAACAAATCAGATTTTGCTGAAATATTCAATAAATAATCGTGGAAATAGCAGATCTATAAGCTCACATGCATTGTGACGTGTTGTGTGCTTGGCTTATATATCGATTATTTCACTATTATTGAAATAAGTGTTCATTCACACTTTTTCCCTTCTTAGAAATGTAGTAGTCAAAAGTACAATATTTGTCTTTGAAATGTAGTGGAGTGAAAGTCATAAGTATCCAAAAATACAAATACTCAAGTAAATATACTCCTTTTGTTTTTACTAAAGTACAGTACTCAAGTAAATGTACTAAGTTACTGTCCATCACTGGCCATTTATGCAGGGATTATAATGCCCGTTTCCATAGTCACAACATTAGACATTAAGAAGTAGTCACTGAGGGCCACCATTTTCTCCATTATACCAACATGGAACCATCGCACTCCGTTATCCAGAGGAGAACGAGGGCCAGAATTTAGACCAGTAATTATCAAACCTTTTCATTTGGAGGACCGCAAGTTGAATTATGTATATAGCTGGGGACACCCTGGAACTCTTCAAGGACCCCTGGGTGTACCCAGATCCCAATTTGAGAAAAACTAATTCAGACCATGAAGATGTCATGCAGAGCATCTCACCTCAAGGGGAGGAGTACTCATGTACAGTACTCATGCTATCCACTCAAATCAGTAACATAAACCATGTTTGTGTGTGTTACGGTTACGGGGCAATACCCCCCCCCCCCCCCCCCATTGCAAACACTGCTGACATCAATGTGTTAAAGGTGCACTGAAGAGCTTTCATTCACTTTAGGTGGCAACAAGAGATTTCTACGTTTGGAAAATAAATGCGTTTCTGTTTCTGTAAACAGAGATGGTCAAGAAATACACGTATAATGTCAGCGAAAATGTGTACTTTAGGGATGAAACTAAAAGGAGGATCGTGCAGAAAGAAAATCCATTTATCTGGAGCATAGACTCTTGACAGAATCCATCAGTTAACACAGATCCAACAGCGCGTCAACAGGAGTGACAAAGAGGGTCATTTCATAGGAATAATCTGTTTTTACGCAGAACAACAAAGTAATCCCCAAATCCATCAGAAGCATTATTCCATAAACATGTACAAAGCAGATCTTAAGGCATTATTGACAAGCATCAAAATAGCTAACTATACAAAAGAAAAAAGAAAAAAAAAGGAAACAAATCTATATATCTACAAAAACATGCACACAGCCTTTCCCTCTCCCCCCCCCCCCCCCCATGATTTTGTGTGCTTTACGTTTTGGAACTCTTCAATTTACCAACAGTTAGTTTTAAAACACTGTAAAAGAGGGCTATTAGTGCAATTACTCACAACAAAGGATTTCAGTAAGTGAATGAAACGAGGGAGTTCAGACATCTTGACTTATGAACTGATGGAAAGCTGCTAAACGCAACGTCCTCCTCACATTAGAGAGCCAAGAAGAGTCGTACTGTAGCATAGAATGGTCTTGCCGTGAGAATAGGAGGTAAAGTCAAAGGTGGCACTGCTTGCACCATGAGAACCATATTAAACTATATTAACTGCTTGCACCATGAGAACCATATTAAAAAAGGTGTTAGCCTAAAATACTGCGTTTCGGTGGCTTGGTAATTATACCAAATAATGTTGAATACACATTGAAATTCAAATGATCCAACTAGTCATGATTTGGCTCCAACTGTGTGGCAACGTCACAGGTTTAGGCAAGAGTGAAATGATCTGTGACTGAACAGAATTCTGAATTTAGAAAACGTTTCAAATAAAAAGGTCTGCTGGAAATAGTAACAAAGCATCATTACAAACACTATACCACTTATTTGGATGCCCATGTTGGGAAAGGAATGGAAAACAGAAGTACTCAATGAGGGCTCAATATATAAAAGGACTGAATCAGCCTACTTGCATACAATACAAACCTGCCCAATCCCTTAATCTGTACGCTTCAACAGCGCAGGGCAGAATACTTCCAACGTTTTTACTGCATAGTACATGCTAAGACTACATCAAATGTTGTCAGGTGTTTTGTGTAACTATATTGCTATTACCATATAACTCAAAATGTGCTCATTATTACAAAACTAAAATGAAAAGGATTGAGGTCTTTACGATTAAAAGAGCACGGTCTTGACCTGTGATATATGTAAAGTGTCATGAGATAAACTTGCGATTCGTGATTTGGCATTTTTAAATACAAATTGATTGGTTGATATGGCAAGGCGTATTATCGGTAATCGGAATGGCAACAAACATCAAAAATCCTTTAACCCATTTAGGCCTGACATCGAAATTTCTTCTAAGTCCACAGTCAGTTTTCTGAAATACCCGTGTTTCTATATTAGCGGTGCTCAATATTTCATGTCGAGGACCCCAACAATGATATGTAATTGGCCACCGACCCCCATCTGAAAATATGTTGTTCCAGGAACCCCTCAGAAGCAAAGATTTGAGTTAAAAACGTTCACTCTGATAAAATATATATTCAAAGATTTGTGCCGCATTTTCACGATTTTTCATAAAATAGCAGACCTACAAACTCGTAGCACGGCACTCGGTGGCACGCTATGAGCTTGTAGACCTTAGGGGCTCCGTCCGTTCAACATCAAATTAATGTTCTGGAGGCAAGGGTTAAATTAAGCCCGATTCATACTACGTCGCACGGCAAAAATAGTTGACCTACAAGCTCACAGCGCTGTGAGTTGTGAGCTTGTAGGTCTGCTGTTCTTGCCGTGCGACACAGCATGAATTAGCGTTTACGGTTGGGGGAACGTGGATGTATGAACTACATTTGACACAGCTGTCATTCATATATATATATATATATAAATATATAGACTTGGATGTCACCACATCATCAGAACTCAGATTAGATAGACGTCAATGTCTGGGCTGAGGGACAGGTTCGTTTAAATCTACAAACACAAACACCTTACTGTCTCAGACAAGCAAAGAATGAACAAATGTGAAGAACAAAATGGATGTATCCGAGTGATATTGAACATTCAAGAGCACAGAGGTGATGAAATTAGAGACCAGTTAACCACATTAAACCTTGTTTTTAAAACCTTTTTCCAGAAATAGCTAAAATAGGTGATCTACAAGCTAAAAATGTATAGATCAGCTATTACCGTAATTTGTTACGTAACAAAGTATATAGGGCTTAACACCTTTTGGTGTTGGCATTAGGTTATGCTTTAGCTATTGAAAAATAGCAGATCTACAAGCTCATAGCGCGCCACCGAGTGGTGCACTACAAGCTTGTAGGTCTGCTATTTTTGAAAAATCGAAGAACAACTGACAGAAACATAGCTTTTTCAGAAAACTGTCATTTTCAAACAGACATTTTTAGAATCTGATCTCAGGTCAAAATGGGTTAAGTGGTTAAATGTCTATAATGGGATAGGATTAATATAAAAGCAGAAATGCAGGAGAAACAGACAAGTGGAACTGAGTAACTTTATAACGGGAATGTCTGTGTGGAATGCCTCAACGTCTGAATGGTTGTACTGTATATCGTACTGTACATCGTTCTAATTGCACTTGATCTTAATTAATTACATCCTTTCCAAGTTTCTCAGTGACTATGCTAAAAAAAAGGGACAGGAGGAAACTGCAGCATTCATTGTGGCTAATTTGTAAACAGTGTAAAATATGCAAGTCAGTTTTTTCTCTCACCAACAAAAAGCCTTAAGAATACTTCAAACATATTCCCTTCATTAAAAAACAAAAACAAACTACATACTACATGTGATTCCCATTACAAGGTCAGTGTGAATCAATGAATGACGTTTTCTATGTGCAATATAAGACAATCTTTAAGATAATTTGGGATACAATATTGCCTTGGACAACAAAGGACCCGACACAAGATACTGATCCTAAAAAACGAGAAAAAGTAGACTGATGACGTTCACAAATCAAGCCTCTCTTGGAGATGTGCTTGAATAAAATCTAATTAGGAAACGGAAAACGTTCAGGAATACTATCAGTAAGATGGAGAATCCAAACAATAGAGGCCTTTCAATGTGTATGTCGTTTCTTGAGAGATTTCTCAAAAGGCATGCCTTGATTGTGTAGAACTGTTGAAGTAACAATACTAATTGATTCCAAAATAGTGCATCGCCTTTTAAAAGCAGTAAAGTCTCAGGTCAGGGTAAATGTATTGGAGGTTGTACATCAAACGTACACACACACACACACACACACACACACACTAGGGCTGTCAAAGTAACAGAGTTAACCGATTCAATAAATGCATGTTATTAATTAAATTTGATATTTTAAGTTAACACAACTAGAAGAGTGCCCATTGGCCTACTCGGGAACGATGCAAATAGTGAATGCATGACACAATTTAATTTGCTCATTAGGGCCATGATGGGCAGAACCTGGCCAGAGCCTTTTGTGGCGGTTCTGGACAACCGACTCGGTTATCTGATGGACCCAAACGTGATGGAAAGAGAACCTGTGTGCGTGGCCCTATCTGGAGGGGGGAAACACCAGTCTGTTATTGAGAGAGTCCGGACTGTGAGAGAGTCCGTTCCCAAAATATTTTGGCGTAGTTACGAGTGGTGAATAATTATTCATTATTAATCTGTGATTAATCTGATGGAAAAAAGTAATCTCATACACACACACACACACACACACAAGCCCCACAAAATACACACACACGCGCACAACAGAGGAGATTTCCCTCAAAAGCTCTGTGGGGGATGCAAGGCCAGTCTTGTGCTTGAAATATTGCTTCGACTTGGTAACTGAGCAAAGTTTGACTGGAGTTAAAAAAGGATCCCACTGACCAGACATGGGCTGTTTTCACCTACTGGCCGCCCATGTGACCGAAAACGATTTCCATCCCATTGGCCGATGTGATCCACATGCAGTGGTGTGTAGGACAGTATGGCTCTCAGCTTCATTCCCACAGGTGACTTTGGTGTATAATAACCAACCAGTGCCACCTTTCTGATTACACTGAAATAACATTTTAAACTAAACAAAGAATTAAAAGGAAAAATAAAAGTCACCAGTCTAGCCTGGAGGTCTTTGAGGTATAGTGAGGGAGCAGAGAGGGCATTGCTCGTGCCGTGAAAAGGCTTTTCGGGGACACCCCAAAAAAAGAAAGGGAAATTAAAAAAAAGAGTGTAAGTGGTGAGCATTCTCTATGATACTGGAATGCAAGTTATCTGGCTTTCTCTTTGTTAAATAAACAGCAAGTAGGCATGACAGACACACACACACACACACACACACACACACACGATGGTGAGTATTATTTGAAAGCAGAGATTTTTTTTCCAGAGTAGTAATTGATTGCTGAATTATACAAACTGATTGATCATCACTATGTTTGATTGTAATAAGACTAGTGGAGTAACCCACACAGCTTCAGAGGGTCCCCTCGTTTCAGACTGGCCTCTCCCTGAAGCAGAGGAGAGAGAGTAGCTCTGTTGACAGCAGAGGTGTCCTAATGCAGAAAGCATTACGTGACAACATACACTGAGAACTTTGGACCAACCGTCCTAGAAATGCCGCCGACGTGTGAGTCAGTGTGAGCAACACCACTGTTTCTGGAGTGAATGCTTGAAGGTTTACACAATTATAGGAATGTGAGGGAAGAGAGCAGGGGGGGGGGGGGGGGTGCAGGGGGGCGATCTTATCAAATATCACTACATCAGGACCTGCGGGAATTAGGAGTGAGTCTCATTGTGCTACTAACACATTCTTCTTAGTCCAGCCCAGGGTCTACTAGTGAGAGGAAGGTTTGGTGTCCCTCAACGTGATGATAACCATAGGATGGAATGGAGGCTCTAGGGAGGATGAGAAATGCGGTCTATAAGGACTTTGGTAGGCGATTCACCAGCTACATGATCTCCTTTCAGCTCTCCACTGGGCTGGAAGAGTACAGGACCTTTTCTTTATCCTGACCACTGAGCCAGAGGGTGACTTCATAGACTGAACAACAACCAAACCCAACTTGAGCAACTCACAGAGAAAGCTCCGGTGAAGGTGATCTTTCTCTCGTTTAGGTGTGCAAAATCTCAAACATTCTGAGGCTACATTCTCTCTCTTCTTTCCTGTGTGTTGTCCCCATTCTTCCTTTTGGCAGTCACTTGTGCAGTCACTACCTAACGTTGATGCTACTTCCCAGCGTTGGAGCGTCCCTCGATGGACAACTTGACCTCCTGGGAGATGAAGGATGGCCGAGGGGGGCCGCCAGATGTGCCCATCTGAGGGCCCCGTGGCCCCTCGTCTCCCTTCATGGTATATCTTTGGATGCCAGGGGCCGACCAGCGCCTCTGAGAAGCACCCAGTGCAGACTGTGCCGCTCCGGGCCCCGCCCCCGGACACACAGAGCCCTCGGTGTGCAAATAGTAACTGCTCTGGCTCCTCGGGTGCTCCGCTGAGGTTCTATTTGGTCTGGTGGGCAACTCGCCGCCTCCTAACTGCATGGCCTCCTCCTTGTCTCCCCTGTCCCTTTCCCGCTCTCGGTGAACGCGTTCTAACCTGAAATGGGGCTGAGGCCGCGGCTGCTGAGGGGCCGGGGGGCCCATGGGCTGGTGGCCGCCGAGCCCAGCCGTGGAGTTGGCTTTAGTAGAAGAAGTCCTGGCCGGGTTGGGCTGCTGTGGTTGGGAATGATGCTGCTGTGGTTGTTTCTGCTGCTGGGCCTGGGCCTGCTGCTGTAAGGTGATGGACACGCACACGTCTCCCACCTGGAGGTGATGGCAGGTCAAGCCGTAGAGCTGGGCCGTGCGCTCCGGGCTGCAGGACGACCAGCCTTGGCCAAATACAAAAAAAGGGTGCTCCGGAGGCACGTCGATGGTCACCTTGCTCTGCTGCTCGCCCACGGTGAAGTGCAGAGCGACGAGGCCAGGTCTCTGTTGGCTGGAGCGGATGTCAACCACCATGCTGGAGTCGATCTTCAGCCCTCCGCTCACCTCGGCACTCCGCACAAAGTCCTGAGTCTGCAGATCCTCGACACGCTTCAGCTCCCCGGTAGCTAGTTGGATGATGGCACCCTTCATGAAGTGTGACGGGTTGCAGGGAGCAGCGGGGGCAGGCGTAGGGGTGACGGGCAGAGCCGAGGCCTGAGTGGGACCTGCTGTTGCTGGGACAGCGGGCTGTGGAGGGTGTAGCTGCTGCTGCTGAGCCGTAGTCAGCTCCACCACAGCCCTGTCGGGGAGGCACACTCTGGCGGGGGGATCAGAGGTCTTGAAGTTAGCGATGGCGGCGGTCATGATGGCATCGTTGGCCTGCGTCACGTAGTGCTGCTGTGGAGGCTGATGATGCTGAGAGGGATGATACTCCAGGGGAATCAGGACCGGCTGACCGTTGGACAGCATGACCGCATGGCCCTGCGGCTGCCCTGCCGCATGCTGATGCAACGAGGTCACCCTGGGGTCGCCGTAGCACACGGGTTGTGTAGTATAGGCTGTCCGGCAAGCGATCATCCCCGCCGTGTCTCCGTGGACGTCTCTGCCTCTGTGGGAACCCTGAGAGAGATTCAGGGGAGCAAAGGACACCTCCTTACGGCTCCCACCGTGGCCCGGGGAGGCCAGGCGGCCGACTACCTGCTGGACCTAGAGGTGGAGTTAAAAAGAAAAGAAAGTGATCAGATTGAATCCAAATATATATTTTTTACGCTATGATAAAGCGATGCAATTCCTCAAAATGAGGTGTTTGGCATTGAGCCTCTATACCTTCTGACATCTAATGTCCTCATTGCTCCCGGCAGCCGCCACAGCAGTAAGAACAGTCCAAAAAACACTTTACTTGTTCGTGTGTCATTGGACATATATTACAGACTTTTAACCACAACGCAGTGAACGCACAGAGCCACATTAATAGAGGGTAGGGTACGACGGTATGTACCAAAGCACAGACGTACCATTTGGCTTCATTTTCCATGCGTCTCTGGTCCGTACCGAGCGTTGACGCTACAAAATAGAATCCAGCTTTGTGGACGGATCAACAAGTTCTGATGCGTCCACATCGTCCACATGCATCAGAGCTTTGTTCTGATGCGTCCACAAACATGCATCAGAGCTTTGTTCTGATGCGTCCACATGCATCAGAGCTTTGTTCTGATGCGTCCACATGCATCAGAGCTTTGTTCTGATGCGTCCACATCATGTCACCTTCAGGGTGGTTGGCTAGTGGCTACCACTGTTATACAAACTATGACTGATGATGCGTGTGTCACTTTCAGTCAGCCACTTAACCTATTTAGACCTGAGGACGATTCTACAAATGTCTTCTAAAACATGACAGTTTTCTGCAAAACCTTTTGTTTCCATGTCAGTGGTGCCCCCAAACATATCTGGATTTGGCCGCCGACCTCATCTGAAAATATGGTGTTCCAGGGATCCCCCAGAAGCAAAGATTTGAGTTAAAAACATTAGCTCTGAAAGAACATATATTCAAAGATTTGGGACACATTTCCACGATTTTTCAAAAATAGCAGCCCTACAAGCTCGTAGCACGGCACTCGGCGCTTGTAGATCTGCTATTTTTCAATAGCTAAAGTATAACATATTGCTTGAAACACCAAAAGGGGTTCCTGTCCAGAATGGGTTAAGAGATTGTATCCTGGCTTGCACTATCGAGCTTAAAACACGATTTCCTTGCATACAAATGGTACGCATTAGTGGTGGAGTTAAAGAGAAGTAACTTGCGTTAACCTCCACTAAAGAGGAAGGCGACAGTGGGTTAAATGTTGCTCTAGGCTAACTGATCTGAGGCCTAATGATCTACCGGCCCAAAACACATTCAATACAAGAATGGACAGGAAGGAACAGGAACACCGCCACAGCACTAAGCCAAACCTATAGCTGCGTTTAAGACAATATAATACATGGAAAATATTATGTTCTATTCTAACGCGAAAAAGGACACAACAACTTTCAACATAGCTTCCGTATTTTCAGCATGCCATTATAATAGGCTACATCATTTTTTTGTAACATTGACTTTTGGGGGTTAATAGCTAAATTATTACCTCTACAAGCACAATGAGCTTGGAGACGAAGTATACAAAGTAGTATAAAATAGGACTTTTAAGGGTCAAGTAAAATAATGCATGCATAGTTAATGTAAATTAGATTTCAGTGTTTCCCATGGCCAGAAGCTGATAGTGTGGATGGGGGGCTTTAACTTTCTATTTGTTGTGATTTGTTCGTGGCCACCTACTAAAAATCATACTGTGGTGGCTCGACATGATTGTGTGGCTGCCCACCACATAGAACTTTAGCAGGCCATCTCTAGAGTCTTACCTCCAGGTCGCTGTCGGGGGTGCTGCGTTGGCCCGGGGAGCCCCTGCCGTCCATCCTGCGACTCTTGCAGCTCCTGTCCTGGGTGTGTTCCAGCACCAGAGAGCCAGACACCGCCTGCAGCAGCCGTGCATTCCTGGCGGAGTAGACAGAGTCTAGGACAGAGTCCTTGTCGCCGCCGTTCATCTCCATGTCGTTCTCCTGATGATGGGCGTTGTGGAGAGAGTCCCTGTGGGCAGACGAGGGGGTGGCCCTGGCGCCCTGAGGGTGGTAGAAGACGGGCATCCCCCGGGCACCGAGCTCCGAGGCGGGCAGAACCCCCACCGCGCCGAGGTGCTGCTGGGCGGCCTGCTCCGACGACATCATCAACGGGAGCCCGGACGACACCCCAGACGCCGCCGCGACTTTGGCAAAGGTGTGAGCGGATACCTGGTGGGGTGGAGGCGACACGACGCCCTCCTGGATGACGGACGGGTAGGGAACGAGGTGGTGCGTCTGAGGGATGCTGCCCGAATGGGAGATCAGCGAGCTGGGGACAAATCCCGGCGGTACCGCGTACGGTACCGCGCCATACGGGGAGCTGACAAACTGCAGAGAGGAATGAGGGATCTGGGCATAGCCCAGGGGTTGATAAGGGAGACCTGGATGCTGAAGGAGAGGTGAGTGTACGGTGTACCCTTGGGAAATGTGGCTCAGCACAGGGTGGAGGCTGGTGGGGGAATAGCTGACAGAGGGGAGAGCCACTTTGTAGAGCATGCTGTACTGGTCCACGGGCACGGCCGGTATGCCGTCAGCGCTTTCCACCCCGTAGTGGAACCCAGGCTGAGCTCGCAGCCATTCTCCTATCGTGCCCCCTCCTCCCTGAGTGTCACTGACGGGCCCGGAGCTCAGAGTGGAAGTCAGGTCATCTCCGCCGCCGCCACCACCAGCACCTACTGCACCACTACCTCCTCCACCACCTCCTCCCGTTCCCCCTCCTCCTCCTCCGCCTCCACTGCTGGTGCTGAGGTCCCTCTTCTTAGGAGGCAGGCACTCCTGGTTGCGCTCCTGCGCTTGCTTCATTGCAAATCTTCTGAGTGAGCGAGTAGCTTTTTACTGAACTGCACAGGAGGTGAAACGTGCAAGCCAGGCAGTCAGCACGGGAACCGGCTCTGAAATCATTTGGCTGACCCCGTCCACGAGTTCACCTGGGACAGCGGAAGGTTTTTATTAGCAGGAGTTTGCTATATCAGGGTCCAGGGAAAGACTTATCTACATAGGCTGTTGTAAATGAGGCATTTAGGTTTGACAGATTATATCATGCATTTAGGTAGCCCCTCTCGGAACCCTCCATAAAGCTTTTCTGAAATGTGGATGTCGCTTTGTGTAGGGTCCCTGTCCAGATTTATATTTTCGTATGGGAATTTTGGAACGCGGACATAAATATGCTCCGTAACATCGTATCTGCGGCGTTTGACGGCCTTTTTTTGTTTGAGTTATTCTGAATTCATGAACTATAAGTACCTATACAAACCGCTGCGAATATCTTTATTTCTTCTTGTTTGTTTACCGTTTATTGTACCGCCTCCCGGTGTGCGGTTGGCTTGTGCGGCTACGTCCCTGCCTCTGATCTGCTCTGTCATAGCTATAGCGCCACTAGCTAGCCAGATAGGCGGTACAATGAGGTGTCAATAAACAAGGAAGGAAGAGAAGAATCAAAGCGACCAAATCGGTCAAACAAAGATTACAAATACTTAACGGCTTCCGCGCCACAGGAGATATTCGCAGTGGCATGTATAGGTACTTATACTTCACAGATTCAGAAGCCCTCACACGAAAAAAAAAGTCGTCAAAGAGCGCAGACAGGCGTTATCCACATTGTTTGTTTTTTTATGTCCGCGTACCAGGTGGCAGGTTACTGCTGGAACAGGACCCCATGGTCTGTGTCGTCAAACAAACTTCAGTACCATTGGGTTCTGCTTGGAGGGCTAGCATTTAGGGTTGACAGATGGTTAACTGCATCAAGCATGTACACAGATTTAAAACCTGAGAGACACAGCAAGCTCACCACGGATATGTGTTCTGCGCTTATCCAAACTGATATAGGAGAGACATATACATTTTTAGAGAGCTAAACACAAAGAAAAGTACTAAGAACCTGGCACTTTGGTTATGCCTTTTGCCCCAAGATCTGTGAGGATGCTTCACAATAAATGGACCAATTTCAGCTTATCACTTATTTTCCCCAGTGGTCTATTTTAATGATTCAAATGCATCCATTACACATCAATCCAGCTTGATCTGATAGCTTGATCTCAGAGTCAGCATTTGTACCAGTTGAGTTAATTCTGTTGCCAGCACGGAAATAGGATCAGAACGAGTAACACAACACATCGTGCAACACCACCACAAAATGAAAATGAAAATATGATCCAGGCAGAAACATTAAAACACAAACGTGTGTTTTGTTGTATTATATAGTCAGTTTCTATACTGTCACACGAGCAAATGTTTTGCAAATGCAATCAGGCTAACGTTGCCGTGGCTGGCTAACCGGGGAGGGTTAGCGTTATAATAGGGTCCAAAGTAATTAAGTAACCACAACACAATTACAGCATGTCACTTTGCAGAATATGAAGCCAGCTATAAAACGCAGGGAGCGTGTTGAGTTGACACCGATGTGTGCAACTGATCACACCTATAAGCAGCTAGCAACTATGCTTTACGACGTTAGCTAACATAGCTAACTTTTACTAGCTAGGTGGCTATAGCTAACTAGCTAGCTGAACAGACACTCCTACCCATGTAGTACCCTCTCATCGGCTGACATTACTGTTGGTGTCTGCAGGTGCATGGACGTACCTCCGAACGGCATTGTGAATATTCTGTGTGAGACAGAGTGATGATGAATGCTGAGGAAAATGGATGAAATCTCACACCATCAGGAATGAGGAGTCAGTCGAGCCCATTTCATTATGGAGGCCAGCTAAACCAATAGCCTACGTAGAGGGGGCGCTTGCCGATGACGTCACTCACTGACTCGACAATCCGTTTTGATTGATTGATTGATCGATCGATCGATCGATTGATTGATGTATTTATTAACAGTTTGCAGAATTACAGTACATTTCAAGCAGAACTCAATACAAAAAACTGTTAACTGTGAGTGGACGACCCAAAAGCACTACACTTTCGTTTCCTTTATTTTTCATACACATACATTTTATTATGACCGCGCGTGTGTGTGTGTGTGTGTGTGTGTGTGTGTGTTTTGATTGATTGATTGAAATCTTTATTAACAGTTTGTAGAATTTACAGTACATTTTAAGCACAAACTCAATACAAAGACTGTCAACTGTGAGTGGACGACCCAATTAAGCATTACACTTGTTTACAACAGGGTCCACATTGTTCAATTCATCAAAACATTTAAAGACATACAAACATTTAGAGACATACAAATAGACATTTCTCTGTAGGTAAAGAACAGAACAGGAATTCATCATATGGGAAGCAAAAAAGGGAAAAGATACTATATACAGTGAGGGAAAATGGGACGGGGGGGTGGGGGGGATTCAGATTTTACAGAGGCCAGTTTCGAATTGCAGCCATCCGTAGGTGCCCTTTGAGAGCGGTTTTGAAGGAGTCAAGGGATTCACATGTCTTAATGACTGTTGGTAGGGCGTTCCACATTTTGGTGGCATAGGAGCGAAAAGAATTTAGTCCCTTGTTTGTGCCGAATCTGGGTTGTACATGGTTTGTTGCACTCCCTCTGGTGTTGTGGGTGTGGACTTCGTTTACATTAAGGAAGTATTTAGACAGGTACATGGGTATCTTGGTGGTGTATCGAATCTTGTGGACCAGACCCATTGCAAGATGCTGTACTCTGTCGTCGACCCTAAGCCATCCCAGCCTGTCAAAGTGGGCAGGGG
Organism: Protomyctophum parallelum; assembly: GCF_964188405.1. NCBI lineage: Eukaryota > Metazoa > Chordata > Actinopteri > Myctophiformes > Myctophidae > Protomyctophum > Protomyctophum parallelum. The sequence goes on from NC_139699.1 coordinate 15,099,467, forward strand.
TGAGGTGGGTTCGGGGGGTGAGGCCAAGTAGGAGCCTGACCAGTTTGTTTTGAGAGGTCTGGAGCCTTGTTTTAAGGGCCTTTGAGGTGCTGTGGTACCAAGAGGTGGATGCATAGTCAAAGAAACCTTGTACGAGGGCTCCTGTTAAGGTCTTCAAGGTGTTTTTGCTGACCAGTGAGGAGATCCTGTAAAGGAATCTTGTTCTTTGATTGACTTTTTTGATTACGTTGGTGGCCATTTTATCACCGGAAAGATTGGCCTCCAGGATGGAACCTAGGTAGGTAATTTCATCTTTTCGTGTGATAATATTGTCACCCACTCTAACCAAGAAGCCATCTGCCTTGCTGAGTTTACTATTTGATCCGAAGAGGATGGATTCAGTTTTTCCCAGGTGTAAGGATAGTTTGTTATCAGCGAGCCAGGTGCAGATTCTACCGAGTTCAGAGCTGAGGGTCTTTTCAACCTGCAGTTTGTTCCTGTCCGAGACCAGCAGTGCTGAGTCATCTGCGAACAGGAACAAGTTGCAGTCACAAGCTGAAGTCATGTCGTTAACATAAATTAGGAACAGTAAAGGCCCTAGTATGCTTCCTTGTGGGACGCCACAGCTCACTGGGAGGGGAGGGGACAGTGTTCCGTTCACCTCCACCATCTGTTCTCTCCCCTCCAGGTAGGATTGCATCCAGCTCACTGATGTGCTATCAAAACCAATAGCTTTAAGCTTGTTAACCAGTATGGAGTGGTTCACGGTGTCAAAAGCCTTTTGGAGGTCCAGCATGACCATGCCGCAGTATTTTCCAGCATCCACCTCGTGTTTGATGTGGTCGCTCAAATAGAGGAGGCATGTGTCAGTGGAGTGGGATGTTCTGAAACCAGATTGGAACTCGTACAGCAATTTATTAGTGGCAAGATACTTTTCAACCTGTTCATAGACTATTTTTTCCATCACTTTCGAGATGGAGCTTAGAATAGAAATAGGGCGGTAGTTGCCGGGTTCTAATTTACTCCCTTTTTTGTACAAGGGGGTTACTTTGGCCAGTTTAAAATCTTGGGGGACCTGTCCCTGTTTGATGGAGAGGTTAACTATATGGGTGATGACTGGAGCTATGGAAAAGGCTGAGTCTCTGAGAAATTTGGAGGGAATATTGTCATGGCCAGTGGCCTTGTGGGGTTGGAGGGCACTCAGTTTTTTAAGTACCTCCTCGGTTGTTACCATTGCCATTTTAAAATCATCTTTACAAACACCAAGGTTTTTGTAGAAGGCTGTGATGTGCTCTACACCAAAACGCCCAGAGTGGGAGGGCAGTTTGCTAACCAGCTTTGTTGCAATGTTTGTAAAGAAGATGTTCAAGTGGTTGGCTACATCGAGTTTGTCAGTGATGAGGGTGTTATTCGATTTGATGTTTATGTTAGTAAACCTGGTTTTTAGTTTCCGACCACAGCCTAGTTGGTTGTTTAGTAACTTCCATAGCTCCCGAGGATTGTTTTTGATTTCCTCGGCTTTATCATTGATAAAGTTACATTTGGCTGATTTGGTCATGGCAATTACACCGTTTCTTAGCTTGTTACACTGGGCTTTTAGGTTGCACAGTTTGGTTTGGAGATCACTGTCGAAGCGCTTGCACTTGGCTAGTTTGGACTTGCATTTAAGAAGTTCAGAGCATTTGTTGTCTCTGGCTTTCATTGCAGTCAGTATGTCCGAATTCATCCATGGCTCCGAGCGGGTTTTGACCCTGACGGTTCTCAAAGGAGCCATGATGTTTAGTACTGATGTAAATTTGGTTTTAAAGCCAAGCCATGCTTCTTCGACTAGTGAGCTCCTGAGCACATCGGACCAATCCAGACTCTCCAGTTCAAGGTTAAAGGCCTCACTAGAGTAGGTTTTGAGGTCCCTAGATATGACTGTTTTGTGACAGTCAAACTTTAGTTTTTGTATTTTGCGGGTACAGAAAATCATAAAATGATCACTGAGCCCACATACAATAACCCCTTTCTTTGAGATTCTGGATTTGTCCGAGGTCAGAATGAGATCAATGACAGTTTGAGAAGAATCACACACTCTTGTGGGTTGGGTAATTAGCTGACTGATACTATGCAGATCACAAAACCGACTAAATGACACTTGTGTGTGTGTGTGTGTGTGTGTGTGTGTGTGTGTGTGTGTGTGTGTGTGTGTGTGTGTGTGTGTGTGCGGATGGCTGCAATTCGAAACTGGCCTCTGTAAATCTGAATCCCCCCCCACCCCCCCACCCCATTTTCCCTCACTGTATATTGTATCTTTTCCCTTTTTTGCTTCCCATTATGATGAATTACTGTTTTGTTCTTTAGCTACATAGAAATGTCTATTTGTATGACTCTAAATGTTTGTATGTCTTTAAATGTTTTGATGAATTGAACAATGTGGACCCTGTTGTAAACAAGTGTAATGCTTAATTGGGTCGTCCACTCACAGTTGACAGTCTTTGTATTGAGTTTGTGCTTAAAATGTACTGTAAATTCTACAAACTGTTAATAAATATTTCAATCAATCAATCAAAAGTGTGTGTGTGTGTGTGTGTGTGTGTGTGTGTGTGTGTGTGTGTGTGTGTGTGTGTGTGTGTGTGTGTGTGTGTGTGTGTGTGTGTGTGTGTGTGTGTGTGTGTGTGTGTGTGTGTGTGTGTGTGTGTGTGTGTGTGTGTGTGTGTGTGTGTGTGTGTGTGTGTGTGTGTGTGTGTGTGTGTGTGTGTGTGTGTGATATATAGGTCCATAAGTTTATTTTTGAATTTTTTTCAAATCAACAGCAGAGGGAGCTGGAGGGCCGTATATTTTCTTACCAAGTCTGTCTCAATACAAAAAGAAAAAGTTATAGCCTATCAGTTCAGTAGCCTACTTTAGTAATTAGTAGCAAAATATAAAAACATAAATATTTAAATGTTCACACTTTCAGTTTCTATTTCTTTGTTTGGATGTTGTGCAACTATAGATAGATAGATAGATAGATAGATAGATAGATACAGGAGCGCAAAGTACCAACAAACTGGGCCAGATGTTTGGAGAACCAGGATGAGTGGAAGCAACGATGGATTGCTCGTCTGAGGACGACCTAGAGAGAGGCCTATATTTCTAACAATGGCCATGCCAATATATATTTGCCATAAAATGGAAGGAGGTAAAGTATATACGCTATATGCTTATACAGATACAGATACAATTACAAGTGCCAAGTAATTACTGTTTGATATATTGAATGGATAAACTCCCTGCTTCCCATTATAGCATCTTGCATCAACGATGGGCTATAATTATACCCATCGTTTTTTTTTCTTTCATTCTTTTCAAATCCTCAAAAATGATGAAAAACGGCGTGCTACAGTATGCCGTACGATATGGGCTATTAGACGAGCGTCTAAAAATGGGATAAAAAACGTCTAAAAATAGACGTCTAAAACACGTCTAAAAATAGACGTTTTTTAGACGTCTATTTTGAAAATGATGAAAAACGAGGATTAAAAAACAAACAAAAAAACGATGGGCTATAACCATGAAGGTTACTTCAGTAACCATGGTTCTTTAAGTAAGTGAGCGAAATACTTCGCTCTATGGGAGGCTTTCGTTCGAAGCCGAGGTGCAGATTTTCATTTATGAACTCCTCACAGGACATTTTATTATGTGCTGTGGGTTTAAGACTCGTGACGTAGGCGCCCAGCGCCTCAGGCGTACTTAAGGCCTTGTACCGACTCTAGCCCATGGTCAAAAATGATGAAAAACGAGGATTTTCTTTTTTTTCAAAAATTCAAAAAACGATGGGCTATAACAATAACAATAGACAATATCTAGTTAATGAATAATATTTAAATTAATAGTTGATTTAAATATAAACATGATTTATTTAAAAATAGAGTCTGAACATTATTAAATTATCATTACCGAAACAGACGTTCTCTCTACCGCAACATACTTAAAAGCGGTGTATGAGAATGGGTGTTGCGGAGGATGAGACACAAACTTTGGCATGCTACTAGTCCTACATACTTACACCTAGCAACCCCATTCTAGCCTACTTAGGTTCATCTTACGGTGGACATGTTTGCCTGAAAAGGAATCTTTGAAATGTTTCATAGTTTTAGAAATATAGTGCTTTCAAATTTACAATGGGGCTCAATGGCAGACATTGGCACGTCAAAAATCACTTTCACCTAGAAACTCCATTCACACTTTTTATTATTCAGCTTACTGTGGAGACACATGCTGGAACCTTTTACTTTGAAATGTTTTATAGTTTCTGAGTTATTTAAACGCCCAATGCATTTTATATGGCAATAGCACAAACTTTGGCATGCTACTACTACTAGTCCTACATACTTACACCTAGCAACCCCATTCTAGCCTACTTAGGTTCATCTTACGGTGGACATGTTTGCCTGAAAAGGAATCTTTGAAATGTTTCATAGTTTTAGAAATATAGTGCTTTCAAATTTACAATGGGGATCAATGGCAGACATTGGCACGTCAAAACTCACTTTCACCTAGAAACTCCATTCACACTTTTTATTATTCAGCTTACTGTGGAGACACATGCTGGAACTTTTTACTTTGAAATGTTTTATAGTTTCTGAGTTATTTAACTAAAACGCCCAATGCATTCTCTATGGCAATAGCACAAACTTTGGCATGCTACTAGTCCTACATACTTACACCTAGCAACTCCTTTCTAGCCTACTTAGGTTCATCTTACGGTGGACATGTTTGCCTGAAAAGCAATCTTTGAAATGTTTCATAGTTTTAGAAATATAGAGCTTTCAAATTTGAGAAATTCAGAATGGGGCTCAATGGCAGACCTATATGGCATGCACGTAAAAAACACACTTTAACCTGCACAGCCTTTGTGATCTACTGGTAGATCACAATCTACCTTTTGGGCACCCCTGTTATAGACAGACCATTCATTGAATTATCGTCTTTCTATCTGCGATGTGTTTGTTTAATACAAATCACACCCATGTGAACTGAGTGGTGCAACTCCCCCCTCCTCTCTCTCTCTCTCTCTCTCTCTCTCTCTCTCTCTCTCTCTAATAGCAGGCAACAGCACTGTCTCTCTCTCTCTCTCTGTTTCTGGCACAACAGCGCCCCTACTGGTACTCCTCATACTGGTGTATCATTAACGTCACATAGGTGAACCAACACATAGGTGAACACAGACATTGCTGTTCCTTAGAGTGGTAAGATCCACTGTAGACATGTTATGAGTATGACCTACTCCCTGTCAAAAAATTCAATGCAGATTAACTTTTTCTAAGTGCTGGAGTTTGGAAGTGCTCGTTGACTATCACGCAACAGCCCATATGCGTACCACCTACTTCCAAACTCTGACATTTAGTAAAATAATCATCTGCAAGGAATTTCTTGACAGGAAGTAGCTACTCATAACATGTCTACGGTGGAGGTTTATGAAACAAACACTTTGCAGATAGTAAGACGATAATTCAAGCTTTTCATACAGCGGCAATGTTGGTGAATTTGACGTTATTTAATACAATTAGACGGGACTTTTCTGTTTGGATGAATGGGCTGTCTATGGGAAGTTGCACCTAGCTGGCAAGATGGCAGCCGTGTGCATATCGTCAATAGATTATTTGCAGTCCTGTCTATTGGTGGATAGTAACTAGGTACATGTATACAAGTACTGTGCTTTACTACAAATTTGAGGTACAATTATTAGAAAGATTTAGTGACTAGTTTCTTTAGATTATTACAAAACCACATAAGCCCTATATCTGATATACATCTATTAGAAAATAGATCTGCAAGCTCAACCTGTTGCATTGTGACGACACGACGTGAGCTGATAGATTGACTATATATTTTCTTAAACTTTGAGTACTTTTATTTCGGTACTGTTAGTATATTTGAATACCAATGTACTTTTATGCAAGTAAAATTGTTAATACAGGACTTTTACTAGGCTAATGCTACTTTTGCTCAAGTAAACAATTTGAGTACTTCCACCTCTGCTTGTGTCTGACATGAACATGGAGGGAGTGAGAAGGGAGGAGATGGATACTCGGACATTATAAAGTCAATGTTTATTTTCCACATTCTATTCCAGGTTTTATTATGATCTGTACATCTGTTAATATAGTAAGAGGTTGGCCTCCCCAAAATGCCACCCATTGAGTATGGACATGACAACAGAGCTAGCATAAATGGTATCATTTCCATCTCTATTTAACTCATTCATTTTGGCCTTTTTCAGAAAGATTTATTTTGTAAACATGGACAGAGAGAGAAAATCCTGATAGACTTGGTAAAAGGCCAAAGTTTTGACAACATATGAAAAGATTATTTCACTTAAATTGAATAAAAACAGGCAGGCATAAACTAACAGTAGAACACAAGCTCATATTGAACCATTCTAGGACAAATGCAGTTTCACAACATGCAGTGCTTACTTTAATCCATTCTGAAAGTACTGCTTGAAATGACAAATGTCAAAAGTACTGCAGTTGAAATAGTTTGCCGTAACAAAGACCCAATGTTTTTCTTCCACTGTAGGACAAAGCGGGTGCCAGGAGACGACGGCAACATCAGCACCAAATCAAAACGCAAGTATATGAGAATACCCAGTATTCATAGAGAAGTAGGTGATGGACCAACGATAGAATTGACTGACCACTTGATCTGGCCATTCATGTGCCACGACACTGACAGCAGCTGCAGGGAGACCCTGTCGCTGTCAATGTGCTGATCAAGGTTGATCCAGAAGAAAACTCTGTGGGCTCTTTGACTATGAAGGGTATAGCCCAGAACCACCCATAACACTTTCCAGAACCACCCCTGAATGAGGAGGCATGTCAACATTTTCTGAACCTCATTAAAAAAAAAAAAAAAAATAGCTGATCTACAAGGTTTTGTGGATGTGCCATTTTCACTATTTTAGAAACACATTTTTGGAAGTATAACTTCTGGGTTATTACCACCTCCCATGAGCAGGGCCAAAACTAGGTTCTGAGAACCATATCTGAAACCGAGCCATAGCATACGGAAACAAATCCAGACCAGAACCTGTGAAATATGTTTTACGGCACGGCATGATTCACTTTGTTGTCGTCGTCGTCAAAAAGACCCATTTGAAGATCTCTCCAAACTCAATACATCCTAGCAAATGATATGAATGGAGGTCTATAAATGATTTGTATCAATCAGGGTGCTGCATCTAGGGCCTGGGCCCTCACTGAGTTATATTGCCTGAGTAACTATAAGGTCTATACATTGAAGTCCATTTAAATCTTGTTCTGCATAGTTTCAGTGGAAAAGTGTCTCAATTTCCCCTGGAATAAACACACCCCTGTTGCATAGATGTTTGAGCCACTCCTAGACAAGACTTGAGAAAATATCAATGTAGTGTTCTTTGTTGCTAAGAAAGCTATTAAGAGTAAATTAACCACTTTAAACCGGGTATACCTATTATAGTCATGTCACAGGTGAAAATCTTATCATTTTAAAATAATCTCAAAACAGCCAATCTACAAGCTCACAAAGTATGGTGTTGCAAACCTTTTGTGGGTAAAGAAATGCTATAGAAAATAGCTCTCGTCTAAGAGTGACTCAAACTGAAACAGTTGGGAGTTCCTGTCACTAATATTATTGTGCAGTGGTTCACAAACATCATAATTTCACGGACCCCCCTTAACTCTGAGAACATACAACATGGAACCAAACGGACCATTTGGTTCCATTTTGTATACTTTGAGTTTGTACATCTGTACACTCTCAGTTACAGACCTGTAAGGGTCCATTTGGAACACCCACACAGTTACAGACCTGTAAGGGTCCATTTGGAACACCCTCACAGTTACAGACCTGTAAGGGTCCATTTGGAACACCCTCACAGTTACAGACCTGTAAGGGTCCATTTGGAACACCCTCACAGTTACAGACCTGTAAGGGTCCATTTGGAACACCCACACAGTTACAGACCTGTAAGGGTCCATTTGGAACACCCTCACAGTTACAGACCTGTAAGGGTCCATTTGGAACACCCTCACAGTTACAGACCTGTAAGGGTCCATTTGGAACACCCTCACAGTTACAGACCTGTAAGGGTCCATTTGGAACACCCTCAAGAAAGCCAAAGGGTTCCTGCTTGGACCCACTTCCAGAACCACTGTTCTTGTGTAATATTTCTGAAACCGGTAATTTGTCACTGCAGATATTTTGCATCAGGAGAAGTTTAAAAGTTGTGAAACATTTGGAGGTAACCTTAAAAAGGTAAGAAATTACACAAGAAAAGAAAAAAAGAGCAGATTAACATAGAATCTGATTTAAACAATTTTATACCATTAAACAAAATAAAGTAATTTCCACAAGAAAAATATATTCACATCATATTGCATAAATATGTGTTGGAATGAGGTCGACGGGGTGTAGGGTACTGTAAGGGAACCCCTCTCCTCATGTACGTATGTAGGGCTTTACAGTTGTATTTTGCCTCAGTGCTAATCAACAGAGAGAGATAAGACAGAAAACTATAAACAATATGAAGCAGGGATGTGAGGATTTAAAACCACACAATTATCCCCGACATACAATTCTTGTAATATATTTAGGTAATTTAGTTGATAAATACATACAACTGAATCAAAGATTATCCACAGTTTAAGTGGGATAATTAGGTACTGCAGTTCGTACAGTTGCGTTCTACTGGTGTTAAACTACCGGTATCATTACAGATCACGAGGATGCTTTCATTACACAGAACGGCCTAAAGGGGGGTGTATTTATTTATCTGTGTAACATATTTGTGTCTTAAGTTCTGTTCTGATATAGAGTAAACAAAATGACACTTCAAGGGCACAAGTCAACCAATGACTCTTATGAACAAAGGAAATATTTTAAAAGTCTTAAAACTTAATGGAACATTTCCTAATACAATATCGCCAATGTGTTGAGTCCAGTGGTGGACAGTAAGTACATGTTGAGTATTGTACTTAAAGTAATTAGTTTGAGTAACTGTACTTTACATGAGTAAAGTACATGTTTGGATACTTGTGACTTTCACTCGACTGCATTTCAAATTCAAATACATTTCAAGAAGGTAAAAAGCATATTATGAAATAATCACTTAAAGGGATATTTCACTTAAAAAAAAAAATGTTGGTCATTTCACCGTCTACTCAGTCTTAGCGGGGCAGCTAAAATGAATTTCAAATATCTAAATACTGAATCAAGTAACATAAAAACTGTCTGGGTGTTCACATTTGCCATTTCAAATGTATAGTGAAAATAGCAGATTCACGTGAATAGCAGTTTCACTATTATTGATATCGTTTTGAAATGTTCTGGAAAAGCAATACAGCAATGCACCGACGTCAAAACAAAATGTACTTGTAATTTGTACTTTTGAACTCCAGTACTTGAAGTACACACTTAACAGAGCAACTTGACATTTGCAGTGGAGTAACATTTGATCAGGACTATCTATACTTTGAGTATACTCAAGTACTGGGGTTGAGTAGAACTACTCTGTCCACCACTGGTCGAGTTCCAAATATACAAGAGGTAACTAATGTATTGTACAGTACAGTTTACATTAACAGCAGCACAGACCGGGGGTTTCATGAGCTAAGAAGATGCTCTGCAACAACAAAATATAATAATGACATTATTAATCATTTGGCAAAGCTTATGGAGTGTAGCAGTGAAATAAAAGATAACCAATAGATTCAGATGTTGGCAAAAATACATTATGAGAGGCAGTATGTATTAAGATGAACTCATAGGATGAGAGGGAATGTAAAAAAATATATATAATAATATAGGACAAAGAAATTCACAATATAGCCAAATAATGAAAATTACATTAAAGTCATACTAATGTAACATTTTCAATTAAACTTATGTTTCACCAATATATTTATCCCAATAACCATTTCACATAAATGTTTTTACTTTTTTTTTTTTGTTGCTGATATTTTAACGTAAATAAATACCGTTTGATGTGTTATTCTAAAATATCCTTTGGCACTACGACCCTGCATAATTAATTTCCAAGCACTCCTTCAAATGCTGTAATGTAATGTAGCTACCAGTAGGTGTCGCCAAAGGAGACTAAGCATCATCGTCAATGAGGGAACGTTCCCTTTTCAATGATAGGTTCTAACTTCCCGATCGGGTCCAAACGCAACGCGACACAACGCACACAGTGGAGCCTCGGCCTTACACAGTATGACTTTAAGCAAATCTAACAAATGTCTGTGACATTGTACACATCTCAAAATGTTCCTGTGAATGTTTTTGTCCTATTAAGTGCCTGATGGATATTATGCAAAAAGAAAGAAAAAAAACACACACACACACAAAACTGTGGGAAAACAACCTGCATCTTCTGAAGTAGTGTAGAGTTTATAATATAGAGCTTTGGAAGCTCCGGAGTTGGAAACGCAGTAGGCCACAGGACAGAGGAACACGACTGTGGCCCCCCGAGTGAGGTAGTTGTCTGGGTGAATAGAAGCTTCCCAGGGTGAAGGAAGGTGTAGCTACCAGTACACCCTGTACTGGTACCAGTACACCCTAACTGCTGGGCTGGCAGAGTGGAACAAAAGTGGTTCTCAAACCTTGTTCTTTATTTCGAGGACCCCCCCCCCCCATAACTCTGCAAAGTGTTGCAAATCTGCACGCTCTTAAGAGTTACCGACCCGCAAGGATGCATTTGGGTTCCATTTGCACACACTCAGAGTTATACCGACCTGTAAGGATCGCATTTGGGTTCCATTTGCACACTCTCAAGAGTTACAGACAGGTATAAGGGTCCATTTGGAACCCCCTCAAGGAACACTGGTATAAGGGTCCATTTGGAACCCCCTCAAGGAACACTGCGGGCTTTGAGACTTTGAGAACCACTGGTATAACAGAAGGGAGGGGGCTGTTGCTACAAGCCCCTCCTCCCACCACTTGAAGGTCCATGTGCAAAAGGATCTCCTCCTCTATGTAACTGCTCCTAGCTGTATTTAAATCTGCTATCCCCACATTATGAACAGACAAATCTCTTTACAACATGCTTCTTTATATGACCCATATAGGAAGAAAGAAAGAAACATTCTAAACCCTGTGGTAAAGTTCTTCTAAAACTGTAATAAATTAAAGTAGTTCTTTTTTCGTTTTGTATTTAACAAAGCAGTTTGTGTGACAAGTTTGTGTCAGACAGAGAGAGAAAAATCTACAGGTAAACCGGCTGGGAAAGGTTCGCTGTTGACCAGACATGGCAACCTGAGTGTGGAGTGTTGAGTCATTAAAACACAGCCGTAACTCAAAACGCTGCCCCCCAGTGGCCTGCTGAGGACTACTAGGGAAGCTTCATGAACAAGCCGTTGTCAATAGAGGGGACAGGCATGGGGCACGGGAACTGAAAGAGGCTCATGTCCGCCGTGAGGGCGGCCATGGCGGCCGGGTCGTGTTCTATCTGTGTCCTCAGAGACGGGTCGATCTTCTCCAGCCTGCGTTTGATCCTCTTGGCCTCCCTCTCGCGGATCAGCCGGGACTGCCGCTTCTCCGGCGTCTCGTTGGCCCGCTTCATGCGCATGGCCTCCCGGTCGCGCTGGAGCCGCCGCGACCTCTGCTCCTCGCTCTCCTGCAGCCGCTGCATCCGCTTGGCCTCGCGGTCCCTCAACCTCCGGATCTCCCGCTCCTCGTCGGACTCGTGCGCCCGCTTGGACTTCTTGGCGGTGCGCTCGCGCTCCAGGCGCTGGATGCGCGCCTCTATGGGCTCGTTCTTCCGTCGCAGGGCCCACTTCCTCATGGGCGACTGGGAGTCCATGAGCTGCTGGTACGCCACGCAGCTGTTGCACACCAGCAGAACCCCGGCCGGGTACACCGGCATGGGGCTGAGGAGGTCCGGTAGAGAAGGCAGGCCCGCGGAGGAGGAGCTGAGACTGTCGGGGATAGAGGGAAGCGACGAGCCTCCGGTGAGGAGACTGTCTGGCAGGGATGGGAAGGACTGGCCTTGGTCAGAACCACACTGACCCGGGCCAGAGCACGGCCCGGCTCCCGGGTTCTGGTTCTGGCCGTGGCATGACCTGGGGCCGTGGCACGGGCCGGGTCCTTGGCACGGGCGAGGGCCTTGACACGAGTTTGAGCCGGGACTCGGCCCCCCTGGTCCTTGGCACGAGTGAGGGTCTTGACAGGGGTTTGGACCCTGTCCGAGGCACTGCCGAGGCCCCTGACACGGGTTGGGGGCCACTCCTTGGCCCGAGCGAGCGCTTTGACATGGGTTGGGATTTGCGCTCGGGCCTGGGCCTTGTAATGAACGATGACCCGGGCCTGGGTTTGTCATGGAGCTGTTTGAGAAGGTGTCCCGTCCACTGCTACAGTCCATGCTGCATGGGTTTGGGTTGAGGACTTCTTTGAGTTTGTCCCTGTGTGAAAGGACAGTGATGTGGTGATTAAATACGTCAAAATAACATGTTCTCAGGTTTCTTCTAGGGCTGCAACTATCGATAATTTATTTTCCTAGCGATTATTCTATCCATTACCTTTTCAATCAGAAGTTTTATTTATTTATGTATAAACCAACAAATCACTGAACCACTTAGGCAAAAATAACACTTTATTCACTAAAACTAAAAAGGTACATAATAGAGCTTTAAGCCATTGGAAGGAGCTGAAATGAAGCAGACACCTGTTGAAGTTGTTGGTGTCTGTGAAGTGCATGCCGCAGACTGCACAGTTGGAGAGGCGGTCCTCAGAGTGGATGAGAAGATGGCGTCCGAGGGAGCCGGGCGAACTCAGGGCTCGCCCACACACCGGGCACACGTAGCTTTTACTGCTGCTCATCATAGCAGTGTGCTGTTCAAAGACATCAAGACAACAAGAAACACAGGAGAGTTTTACTGCTGCTCATCATAGCAGTGTGCTGTTCAAAGACATCAAGACAACAAAGAAACACAGGAGAGTTGCTCAAAGTACACCAACCAGTATTGGGTATATGCTGTAAAATCAGTCAAAACAGGAAATCATCAGAGGAGGTAAAAAGGGAAAAGAAACATATACAGTGAGGGGAAAAAGGGGCGGTGGGGGGATTCAGATTTCACGGGGGCCAGTTTCTAATTGCAGCCGTCCGTAGGTGCCCTTCGAGAGCGAGTCAAGGGATTCGTATGTCTTAATGACTGTTGGTATGGCGTTCCACATTTTGGTGGCATAATGAGCTAAATGAATTTAGTCCCTTGTTTGTGCCGAATCTGGGTTGTACATGGTTGGTTGAACTCCCTCTGGTGTGGACTTCGTTAACATTAAGGAAGTATCTAGACGGGTACATGGGTATCTTGGTGGTGTAGCGAATCTTGTGGACCAGACCCATTGCACAATGCTGTACTCTGTCGTCGACCCTAAGCCATTCTAGCCTGTCAAAGTGGGCAGGGGTGAGGTGGGTTCGGGGGGTGAGGCCAAGTAGTAGCCTGACCACTTCCTGTTGACAACTCGACTGACAGCCCAGCAGACCAATCACAGTGTTACTTTAACTCTGAGAGGGTACAAATAATAATACGGGTATATATGTAATGTATACAGGTCCATCTCAAGAGTCAAATTAACACTCTTCAGCTATTCCAAAATAGCCGATCTAGATGCTCAAAACACGTTGCAGTGCGAGGCGTTGTGAGCTTGAATTTCAAAAGATTTTGAAAACATTTTTTTCTAGTGAAATGAGACATTATGCACATTCTGAGGACTTTTACTTGTGTTTTTACTTTTTTATATTGTGGTATTTTACTTAACCTCCACCCGGGTCACTGCTCTCACCTGGTAGACATGCGAGATAAGCTTCTCCGGGCTGCTGAAATCCAGGGTGCAGAGAGGACACACAAAGCTGTGGCTTCGGTCACCGCCTTCCTCGCTCTCCTGAGAACCATCGGAATGGATGTCAGGAGTAACACAGAGAGTCATGCAGAGGAAGAAACGTTTCGGCACATTTCCTTCTGCTAATGGGTACGGACGGGTTTCCTTCTGCTAATGGGTACGGGTTCCTTCTGCTAATGAGTACGGACGGGTTTCCTTCTGCTAATGGGTACGGGTTCCTTCTGCTAATGGGTACGGACGGGTTCTGCTAATGGTTTTTTTTGCTAATGATAATGCTAATGGGATCGGATGGGTTTTTGCAGGTGGATTCTCTTCTACCAGTGTTGTTTTTGGCGGCACATTTTTACTTTAGTTTTAGTCAGTCTCTTCAATAGTTTTAATTTAGTTTCAGTCACATTTTAGTCACCTGGAATGTTTTAGTGTTAGTCTAGTTTTAGTCGACTAAATGTCATAAGATTTTAGTCGACTAAATCTACAGTTGATTTAGTCAACTAAATTGTATTTTGGCGGGCCTTGATGCCGTCGTAATGACCGTTTTTACACTATAAAAATAGCCGATCTACAAGCTAACAACGTGTACTTGTAGATCGGCTATTTTCAGCAAGCAACTAATTGTAAAATTACTAATACTGGATCTCTTGTCCCTTCCTAACATTTTTGTCTAGTTTTTATTTGTTGACGAAATTGTCGGTATATTTAGTCTTAGTTTTAGTCATCATAGCTTAGTGTTTAGTTTCCATTTAGTTTTCGTCAGTGGAAAAAGGTAGTCGACGAACATTTTTCGTCTTAGTTTTAGTCGACGAAAACAACACTGTCTTCTACACAAGAGATCCATCCACGTTTTGAGATCAAAATACCGGTATGAGAATTCCTGAGTATTGTAGTAGTTAATTTAATTAATTATTTTTGTAATAGTAGTACATAAGATGCATATTATTATTAATCATGTTAACAGAACTGAATACATCATTTTTCAATTTAAGTAACTACAATTGTACATTGTAGCTCAATTGTATAGTAGCCAATCACTACTACCATTTATTTTGTTTACAAATATAACAGCCAATACTTTTTTTAATATACTTGATGTGGTCCCAACTCTTATCTTAAGGTATTTCTGTGAGTGTTGTATGATGATAAATCTGAGTGTGAAAACTAGAGATTCCATCACTCCAAATCACTCATATCATGAGTATGACAATACGCACCGTTGTCAAAACTGAGATAGTCTTTACAGAGGGCCTTATGGCTGATTCTCTACAGACTGTGTATTTATAGAATGAATCATACACGTCATTCATACGGTAATCAGGTTTGCTGCATCCTGGAGTTTTAGGGCTGTTTGGCATCTATCTTTACCGTGGTACATGGCAATGGTATTTATCTATCTTTACTGTGGTACATGGCAATGGTATTTATCCTACTGTACCTACGCGATAGTAATTGGCGGGCGAAAATTGGCCCGCAAGTGATCTGGCCCCGGTAAATGATTTTGTGAATAATTTACAATATCTGACACAGTCCCAAATATAGGCCAATGATTGTCAAAGTGGGGTTGAGGGGGGTCCCCAGCTAAATTGTAGTTTGGAACTACATGGAACTACATGGACCCATTTTGGGTCGGGAACCCCTTTTGGTGTTTTAAACATTGTTATAATTTAGCTATTGAAAAATAGCAGATCTACAAGCTCGTAGCGCGCACTGTAAGTCTGCTATTTTTGAAAAATCGTGAAAATATTTAGGATTTAGAAGATTGTTTTTAATTTTGAGGTCAGGCCTAAATGGGTTAATAGAGCTGTAACTCCCGCAAGCGTACAAATGGAACCAAATTTGCCAAGACTATCATAGATAGTATTTTATCGACTTTTGCTTTCATACTGTATCTCTCATAGCCTTGGCCTCTGTCACCCTTTAGTCACTGGAAATCTGTGCGCAAAGCCTGTACTTCTTTGTACATGTACAAAGAAGTACAAAGAATGTACATGTACATTCTTTGTACATGTACAAAGAAGCTGACCAGACCCTGACCCCTGTAGCCATGGATGTTAACTCGACATTCGGCACCTGTGTGCATTGTATTTCCCCTGTATTCCTCCATGCGTGGCAGTGGCAGAGCACATCAGGTTAAAACCGGTATGACACTTGGGGCTGTATTTTGCGTGTCTTAAGTACCAGGTCTTATTCCCTAACTTGAGTAAACTAAAGACCTGGAGGCGTGATCAATGCTCTTTGGCCACTCAGAATAGCCAAATGGCATTGATCACGCCTCCAGGTCTTTAATTTACTCTAAGTTAGGTAATAAGACCTGGTAAAAATACACGCAAAAATACAGCCCTAGATGTGAACAGGATGTAAGCTAGGAATTAAAATGCCGTTCAGCCACTATGGGTTAAAAACATAAGACAAGTAAGACGCGCAAACGCGGGAAGCGAACGCAGCTCGTGTGTGTGTGGTTGTGTGTGTGTGTGTGTGTGTGTGTGTGTGTGTGTGTTTGTGTGTGCTACAGCTGCGCCCTGTGTGTGTGTGTGTGTGTGCTACAGCTGCGCCCTCTGGTGGCGGGCGGGTGGTGTCACAGCGGGACAGACACACAGACATGAGCAGCAGGGTCTCATAGTAAGTGGCTCACTGCGTTCGCAATAAGAATGAATTCTGTGCACACAGGTTCCTCATATCGAGTTAACATCTGTGGGTACAGGGTTTTTCATGTACGGAAGTAGGGGTGCGTACTTAGTTTAGACTAGTCATTGGTTAGACATGGGTTAAGGTTAGGTTTAGGTGTGCTGCCCCGTGGGAGGTTAGAAGTACATCAAAAAAAACAAGTACAGGCTTTGTGCATAGATTTCCAGTGACGGTATAGGCAATAGATTAGAGAACAAGACTATCATGGATGCGAAAGCCAAAGTCAGACACGACATTTCCCAATTCATCTATGAAAATCTTGATCCAAGGCCAACTTGGTTCCATTTTTATACTCTCTGAGTTTATGGGAGATCCTTTTAATTGAAAAGATTGAGAAGCACTCTACTTTATAATGAATACCTTAAGAATGTTTTATTTAATCCATGTTGGGAGTGTTTTTCATAAAGTTTCTCTCCATATCTACGAGGAGACCGTGAGCTCCTATTCAATGAAAGAGAATGTTTATCACCGTTCAAAAGGGAGTATGTCTGTCTGTCTCCAGGTGTTATCTTTGTTTCTTCTACTTTTTAATTACCGGTAATTAAAAGACCTCATTCAATGATGCGGCCCTCACAAAATGATTAAGTATTTCTGTGACATTTAATCAGTTATATCAGTATGCAGTAGGGCATTCATCAAAAAACCGATTTATCGATTTATCGATAAACGAGTCACGAGTCGACTCGCAGCAGCGCGAGTCGAAAGTTGAGCTTTTTTTTTTTTCTTTTTTCATTGCATTCAGAACGCGCCCTTAATTAAAAACCAAATGCAGCTGTGTAGGCTATGTGGCTCTCAGTGCGCGGTGTCCCACTATTGAGACTGGCTGAAGTCTGTTTGAACTGCGCTGTGTCAGAGAAGTAACAGATAGAAGCACGCAAACGTTACCCCCAAACGATATCCCCCTCACCTCCGTGCTGGAAATATAACGTCTGGGTTCCCGAGGCTACATTCATGCTGACGCAATGACTGTCTGTTTCTGGCTAAGCTTTACGCGCAGCGCACATGAACCTCTCCGTCTCCGGTCAGTGCGGGTTGTTGTTTATTTGCATGGCTCAGAAAATGAGTAACAAACTAACATGAGAACGTTATCGAGTTGTGGAGGAGGAGGAGGAGAATAATAATGTTATATCTCTTATTGTGTTCTCGGTGCTGCTGCTGCGCTGTGTGCCAATACCACTACTTTACCTGGATAACATCATCTTTTCATTTTGACATGATTCACATGAAATAATAATCCTGTACCGGAACCGCGTGTAGCATTTGGTTTCATTAACGCGATCGTCACAAAATAGCCTACAGCTGCTGCTGCTAAAGATACAAAGATTGGACATTTTTAAACGACGCAAAACTTTGAATTCCCCTCTTGCGTACCAGTGCCACGTGTCCCGCGGACCGGCACCGGTGTTTGGGAACCTCTGATATAGATGATACATGCACTGTGACTGTGTCATATTGGAGAGGCCACTGAATGCGCAGTGCTTTGTTTGACATGCTCCGTATTTGAGCGCGCGGCAGCTCCACCCGCCCCTGTTAAATCCCCCCCTGCGCGTTCGCGTCCCCCCCCCCCCCCCCCCCCCCCCCGCCGCCAGAAACGATAAATCGATACGACTTCAACTTTACTGTCCGACAAGTCGACTGGGAAAAATCTCAAGTCGTTAATGCCCTAGTATGCAGCAGTTAAAAACACACAAATCTTTCTTTAGCCACTTTTATAGCAATAAATAGCAATTATTATATTGATTACCCTTTGATTGTGTTCTTGTCGATCATCTAATGACTTAGAAAGAAATTGGCCGGAGACCAAACTTATTTGCTGACCCCCTGCGATAGTAGATCATTTATCGGTTCATCATCAATCCCCAATTTGGGCATAGACCAGATTTTTGAAAATAGCCGCTTGCAAAGTGTTGTGAGCTTTTAGATCGGCTTGTAGTCAGATATTCATTATTTTTGCATGTCACCGTTGTGCAACAAAATATAAAATAACTAGTGCTTAACCCATTTTGGGGCGGGAACCCCTTTTGGTGTTAGCATTATGTTATGCTTTAGCTATTGAAAAATAGCAGATCTACAAGCTCATAGCGCGCCACCGAGTGGCGCGCTACGAGCTTGTAGGTCTGCTATTTTAAAAAGAAATCGAAGAACGACTGACATAGAAACGTAGCCTTTTCAGAAAACTGTCAGGATGTAGAAGACATTTTTAGAATCTAGAATCGATGCATTGATATATGAAAAAAAGGAAAGAAATACATATCGCTTCTCGATTTTTCAATTACCCGAGAACGTAATTGACCGAATAATCGCTAAGAAAGTAAACTGAGCCCTAGTTGGCACCGGGCGCTCTCACCTCCTTGACGCCCGCTCCGTGGGATAGGCGGCAGGGCTGTCTCTTGGCGCTCATGTGGTCGTCGGCCGACGTGTTGGAGGACGAGTCGTCACCGTTGTTGTCGAGGTCACTGTCACTGTCTTCTATGGGGGCAAACACAGCCCTATCAATACAGAACACAGAGCAGGGCTCACTGTCTTCTATGGGGGCAAACACAGCCCTATCAATACAGAACACAGAGCAGGGCTCACTGTCTTCTATGGGGGCAAACACAGCCCTATCAATACAGAACACAGAGCAGGGCTCACCGTCTTCTATGGGGGCAAAACACAGCCCTATCAATACAGAACACAAAGCAGGGCTCACCGTCTTCTATGGGGGCAAACACAGCCCTATCAATACAGAACACAAAGCAGGGCTCACTGTCTTCTATGGGGGCAAACACAGCCCTATCAATACAGAACACAGAGCAGGGCTCACTGTCTTCTATGGAGACAAACACAGCCCTATCAATACAGAACACAGAGCAGGGCTCACTGTCTTCTATGGGGGCAAACACAGCCCTATCAATACAGAACACAGAGCAGGGCTCACTGTCTTCTATGGGGGCAAACACAGCCCTATCAATACAGAACACAGAGCAGGGCTCACCGTCTTCTATGGGGGCAAACACAGCCCTATCAATACAGAACACAGAGCAGGGCTCACTGTCTTCTATGGGGGCAAACACAGCCCTATCAATACAGAACACAGAGCAGGGCTCACTGTCTTCTATGGGGGCAAACACAGCCCTATCAATACAGAACACAGAGCAGGGCTCACCGTCTTCTATGGGGGCAAACACAGCCCTATCAATACAGAACACAGAGCAGGGCTCACTGTCTTCTATGGGGGCAAACACAGCCCTATCAATACAGAACACAGAGCAGGGCTCACCGTCTTCTATGGAGGAGAACACAGCCCTATCAATACAGAACACAGAGCAGGGCTCACCGTCTTCTATGGGGGCAAACACAGCCCTATCAATACAGAACACAGAGCAGGGCTCACCGTCTTCTATGGGGGCAAACACAGCCCTATCAATACAGAACACAGAGCAGGGCTCACCGTCTTCTATGGGGGCAAACACAGCCCTATCAATACAGAACACAGAGCAGGGCTCACCGTCTTCTATGGGGGCAAACACAGCCCTATCAATACAGAACACAGAGCAGGGCTCACTGTCTTCTATGGGGGCAAACACAGCCCTATCAATACAGAACACAGAGCAGGGCTCACCGTCTTCTATGGGGGCAAACACAGCCCTATCAATACAGAACACAGAGCAGGGCTCACTGTCTTCTATGGGGGCAAACACAGCCCTATCAATACAGAACACAGAGCAGGGCTCACCATCTTCTATGGAGGAGAACACAGCCCTATCAATACAGAACACAGAGCAGGGCTCACCGTCTTCTATGGAGGAGAACACAGCCCTATCAATAGAGCGTTGCAGTCCCGCCCCCCCTCGAGAGACCCGGAAAATAAATCCCTGTTCATTTTACTCATAGACTTTTCAGAAAGTATTTATTTAAAGACGTTTACGCCGCGGACAAAGCCAACTCTTGTCGTGACAAATCATGACAACAAACAGCAGGTTACAACACTTTTTTGTTGTTTTTCTTCTTTGTAATTATTTGTTTGGTCCAAAATATTGTGTGTGTTGTCATGATTTGTCACGACAAGAGTTGGTTTCGTACGACGCTTAAAAGGTCTTTAAATAAATACGTTTTGAAATGCCTATGGGAAAAATGCATTGGGATTCATTTCCTGGGCCACTCGTCGTTCTGAAAGGGGGAGGGACTGCGACACTCTATACAGACAGGACAACAGAACACAGAGCAGGGCTTACTCTCACCAACACCCCTCAGGAACCACAGGACATCCTATGGAATCCAGTCCTTTCCCTGAACCCCATCATCCACTCATCCTATGGAATCCAGTCCTTTCCCTGAACCCCATCATCCACTCATCCTATGGAATCCAGTCCTTTCCCTGAACCCCATCATCCACTCATCCTATGGAATCCAGTCCTTTCCCTGAACCCCATCATCCACTCATCCTATGGAATCCAGTCCTTTCCCTGAACCCCATCATCCACTCATCCTATGGAATCCAGTCCTTTCCCTGAACCCCATCATCCACTCATCCCGTCCGTCCAGTACCTGAGATGCTATCCTGGTCATCGAATTCCTGGGAGTTGCCTTGGTGGTACGCACTGCCCTCTGAGAACTCATCTCTGCCGTCCATGTTAATCGTGTGCTCAAGGCCTGTGATGCCCGTCGTGTGGAATGGCCCTGGAAGAAGAGACCACAACAGTGAGTCAACTAGGTCTGACAAACAGGACGATCTGCTTAGTGGTTATATTCTATATTGATGCCTTTTCCGCAATTGACGGTGTCAAACAAAAATAAAGAAAATAGCATATCTTCAAATTCATATATTTGTAAGTAAAAAACAATATACTGTATATATATTTTTTTATAATATGTTTGGCATATTTTATACTTTCAATTAACCACTTGTTCTATACTTAGTGGGACAACGATGTCTGCAACAATACTGAAAATAGCAGAACTACAAGATAAAGCTTGTACGAGATCCGCTATTTTCAGTGTTTTTACTTTTTTCATTTAAACTTTTCGCCTATAATGAAATGCCCAAATTAGGGATTGATTATTAATTGATCATAATTCTTGATGATCACATTTAAATTGATGAATTTCATTAATTGTTACACCCCTAAAGGCCTATTCATAGTCTGGATTTTCGGTGGTGAGGTGACCACCGCTCCGGTGGTGAGCTGACCACCGGAGCTGAAATAACGTTGAGCGGTGGTGAGTAAAAACAGAGAGAAGGGCTGGAGCGGTGGCGGTGGTTTGCTCTTCACCGCGGCTCGTGACGTCATGTTGTAGTTCGGTGGTCACCTAACCACCGAAAATCCAGACTATGTATGAGCCTTTACCCTGACTGCACCAACATTCACCATCACCTTGACCTGTGAGACCCAGACATTGACCATCTCTTTGGGCAGCCAGTACTCATCATACCCACGAGTTTAAGAAAATATCCCAAGCTCTGGGGTGAACATTTAACAAAAGCAGGCGATCTAAAATATAATGAGATACTTTTTGTGAAGAGATTTGTAGTCGAGGGGAAAAGAGAGCGGACCTAGTACAGAGCCCTGGGGGACCCGGTTAACTATTAAAGTATATAGCCAGGGTTACCATTTTGACCTGAGATCAGATTCTAAAAATGTCTTCTACATCCTGACAGTTTACTGAAAAAGCTATGTTTCTATGTCAGTCGTTCTTTGATTTTTCAAAAATAACAGACCTACAAGCTCGTAGCTTGTAGATCTGCTATTTTTCAATAGCTAAAGCATTTCATAATGCTAACACCAAAAGGGGTTCCCTGCCCAAAATGGGTTAACTAAGTATTTAGGGTTTAAGTGGTTAAAACAATACTTTGCAATTGGTATTGTTGCAAATAACTTGAACCATTAACCTTAAAATGGTATCAAGTCTAAGCTGTGATATGGTAAGCCAAAATTGTATGCCATAATAGGCACAAAAAAAATGAAGAAAAGGAACTCAACAATGAAATAAAATATGCTGGTTTTGACAGACATCAAATAAGTTCTGTCTTTTAAACTTGAAAACACCCAAGGCTTGTACGGTATCCACAGATGCAGTAGTACAGATAGATTACAGAATTCAACAAGGCATAGCTGGTCCAATGTATCACTGTACTCTTCCACTGGCTGCTGGCTGATAATTTGGCCAGCGTGAATAATATTTAATGGAACGTCCCCCAGAAGTACAACCTGGTTGGTGAGAAACCCCACAATGAAACTTTTACCTATGCATAAGACATTGCATCATCTTGCAATGTTTTAACGAGATACAGTTATAACATTTCTATCCGTTTGTTGAATACTGTCTCCATATGAGCGTTTAATCTCCATAGAAACTGCATCTATCGCACAAGAGTTTCCTACATGTTCACCTACATCATGGTTTCTCAACAGAAGTCGTAACATTATAATGATCAATATTCCCGTTTATCCACGACATAAAATGTTGCCATTGATTAGTATCGTTTCCACAGGAAGTCCCCTTGAGTTTGAAATCTATTTCTTTAAGGAGATCAGGTTGAGATAGCAGCAGCACACATTACAACATTTAAAAATATATATACAGTAGAGCATGTCAAAGACACAAAGAAATTATTAAGGAGTCAAAAACAGACAACAGATCCAAATTCCAGGTTTAGGAATAGCATTTGCAGTTGCGCTCCTCAGTTGCATAAGGGCTTTGAAACCTAGAATCACAATCATCCATTTCCTGATAAACATCGGTATACAGACTAAATACAAATAATGTATTTAGTCATTTTTACAGAGGACCTCGTGGGATATCGTCCAAGGCCAAGAGCATCCATTACTACTACACCGACCTGGATGCTTTGATACTTAATAATATAATCATCCTACACAGTCATTTTGTATACGCTTCGCGGGCAATCGGCAAAGACGAGCACACTCTGACGTACATACATGCACACAGATTGACTTCATTTACATCCCAACCCCCCACCGTTCACACACACGTATACAGGCACATACATGGCAGCACCGTTCTACAGGCATGCTGCAGTCCCAGGGGGTGAACGCAGCCCTGCACTCCTTTCCACTAGCAAGCGTACTGCCTGCTAGTCAGAGTGCGTTTCTCTCCCTCTCTTTCAGCACCACCCACACACTGAACAGCCTGGCTCGCCCTCTGTCCTCCCTGCTTGTTCGCAACAGCCCTGATTGTTTCTATATCTATACCAGCAGCTCTGAGGGGGAGGATAATGCCTCATACCAAAGCAGCCCATATGTGGTTGATTTAACCCCTTGCACAGCGATCCTAGTCTCTACCCTCTGCGGTAATCTCCGCTGTATGACAAGGTAAAAATGGCAACATTATTATTCGTCATAGTAAAAAACAGTGAATAGAAACTGCCCCCCCGGCAAACACTAGAGTTTAACGGCCAATGTCAGCCATAATATACAAACAGGGCTACGAGTACTTCTTCTTCTAGCGAGGGTTTTCTCCTTCGTGCGCTCTTTCCAGTTACAGAGATCAGAGCTGGGAGACACGTTCTGACTTCAGTTACCTGAGACTGACAGAAGTAATTACAGCCTCTGTTGCAATCCTGAGGTAACGCACATACTGTCTTCTGCTCCTCTCCCTCTCTCACTCAAGCACACGCACACACGCGCGTGCGCACAGGAGGAAGAGCTATAATCTGGAGGCGCTGTATTTCTCATTCAAACGCACACCATCGACTACATTTTACAGCCATCATCCCACTATTAACTGCTTACGACGAGTCTGTATCATGGTATGTGACCCACAGTTTGGGTCGAGTCGGTATCATGGTATGTGACCCACAGTTTGGGTCGAGTCGGTATCATGGTATGTGAACAGTTTAATACGAGTCGGTATCTACGAGTCGACTACATTCTACAGCCATCATTCCGCTATTAACTGCTTACGACGAGTCGGTATCATGGTATGTGAACACAGTTTGGGTCGGTATCATGGTATGTGAACACAGTTTGGGTCGGTATCATGGTATGTGAACACAGTTTGGGTCGGTATCATGGTATGTGAACACAGTTTGGGTCAGTATCATGGTATGTGAACACAGTTTGGGTCGGTATCATGGTATGTGAACACAGTTTGGGTCGGTATCATGGTATGTGAACACAGTTTGGGTCGGTATCATGGTATGTGAACACAGTTTGGGTCGGTATCATGGTATGTGAACACAGTTTGGGTCGGTATCATTGTATGTGAACGTAGTTTGGGTCGGTATCATGGTATGTGAACACAGTTTGGGTCAGTATCATGGTATGTGAACACAGTTTGGGTCAGTATCATGGTATGTGAACACAGTTTGGGTCGGTATCATTGTATGTGAACGTAGTTTGGGTCGGTATCATGGTATGTGAACACAGTTTGGGTCGGTATCATGGTATGTGACCACAGTTTGGGTCGGTATCATGGTATGTGAACACCGTTTGGGCACTTTTCCCATAGTAATCCAGGCACTCATTAGCATTGGTAGAGTGGGTCGGAGTGTTGAACTATGAACTACTACAACAGGCTGGCTTCACGGCACACAGCCAATGATTGATGTGTGAGAGATACCCATCCCCCCACCGCTAGGCTCTGTCTGTACATCTGTCTCTCCTCGCCACCCCCCCCAACCCCTCCACCTCCCTCAGTCTCTGCCACTCTGATGTTATCTCAGAGTCTGTGTGTCTGTAGGCAGGAGGTGACGCACTGTCTGACTGAATCCAGACAAAGAGACAAACTCATCAGCCAACAGACACACAAGAGGGAGAGAGGAGGAGAGGAGGGGGGAGCAAAACAAAACAGACAAAAGACAGAATGCCAAAACTCTGCTCAAACACCAAGCAATGGGGGTCCTGTTGAATTCAACCCCACCCCCCCCCCCCCCCCTTCCCCATCGGCCTTCCCCTCCAAAACGCACGCACGCACGCACACACACACACACACACACACACACACACACACACACACACACACACACACACACACACACACACACACAGAAAGAGACCGACAGACATACGTATGCACGCACGTACGCACACCACTGTCTGAATCTCCAGGAAGTGTTGGGGCCTCTGTCTTCCATCCATACATCACAGACACTGTGTAGAGTTGAGGAGCATGGGAATGGTGGAGGAACAGACATTAAGGATCATCCACAACATTTCTCACTTCGCCAAATTGATAGTCTGGTGTTTCAGGAAAACGGAGAAGGCCACTCAACACTTTCCCCCCCCTTTTTGGTACAGATTGTCTCCCTTCCCCATGGAAGAATCTTTCATCAAGACCGCATCTTGACTCGAAACCTACTATCCTAGATAGTGGACTTGTGGAATTTCACTCGGCCTCAACACCACACTATTATGCTGGAGGCACATGACAATCCCATCGCAAAAAGCATTCCAGAATGTCACTGGGCTGCAACAAAAAGTTTTGGGGGAAATGATATGCATCTTCGAGCGCGGAGAAGTTGCTGTCATGCGTCAGTGACGTTTTGACTACTTGACAGAAATGACAAAATAAACCCGAGCGCAGAATATCTATAAAATGTAAGGAATCTCGGTGTGTCTGTCTGTCTTTCGCAGATCTCAAGAACAGTTCATCCGCTCAACTTCACACTTGGCAGGTGTATTGCTGATGACCCATGGGAGGGCAGTGTGTTGAGTGCAGCACACGCACACGCACACGCACACGCACACGCACGCACACACAGAGTATCCACTCTAGAACAGCAAGCAGCAACCTAGTATGAAGTGAACTGATCTGGTCATGGGTGAAGGCGTTAGTGTCGCGAGCAGCACTTCCAGGGTCCAAGCAATTAGCCTACTCCGAACGGTTCCAGGTTTGGAAATAACCTGCAAACTAATACTTTCAAAGTAATTTAAAAAACAAATGATCTATATATTTTTTGGTACTGGTAGGAAAATAAATTATTTTGTCCCCAAGCAGGCTCTCATCTACATATTTACATCTTCTGTTGCACTTCCACTTACAGTGAGTGTAGCTCTGATTTTGTGATTCTTGGCAACCTAGTATCATAAGTAGCTAATGGGTGGGAAAAGAAAGAAAGAAACAGGTCTTATTCTTGTGTCTTGCACTCGCTGCGTGCGTGCGTCTCTCTCACACACACTCTCTCTCACACACACACACACACACACACACACACACACACACACACACACACACACACACACACACACACACACACACACACACACACACACACACACACACACACACACACACACACACACACACACACACACACACACACACACACACACACACACACACACACACACACACACACACAGCCTGTCAGACTGTCTCCTTGCCTGTCTGGTCTGTCAGTCTGTCTGTTTGGTCCGTCTGGGGGTGGGGCCAGCAATGTGCATTCATTTCATACCAGATAAGAGAATATAAGACAGACAGGTAAAACTAAATCAATACCGTAGCTTAGCTGAAGAAAAGACCATGGCATTTACACACAAAACAATAAAAAACAAACAATTGTTTTGTTTTTTTTAACGCTCCAGTTAGAGCCAATGGTATGTTTTCTCAAAGTTAAATGTGGAATTAAGCGCGTTGTATTTTGACACTTTTTGCCCAGTAACATTATGCTATTGTCGCGTTGCTTTTACTGGGTCAACCAAAGGGTCTTCCTTGGGCTCCTACTCCTACTACGTACAACCGTTACACTAACAGTTGATCGTATTAGCTCATAGGGATTACTGAGGCCACGGCTGCAACATGCATTTCAAACCCCACCTTTAAAACAAACTATGTTTAGAAAGCAGATCTGAAGCACAGATAACTTCAATCAGTAGGTTACTAGGTTTTAGTATATAGTGTACAGTCCTCCCTGCTGGCTTGAGAGAGGCATCTCATTCTCAACACTGTCTGCATGCTAGTGTGTAGACTAGACTGTGTACCAAATAAGACCAGGTTATGTTGATACTAGCCAGTGAGCGCAGAGGAAAAGCAACTACAAAATAACCAGACCTGATGTCGAAATGGAAAAAAAAAGGTCTTCTGAAAGAATATATTCAAAGATTTGTGCCACATTTTCACGATTTTTCAAAAAATAGCAGACCTACAAGCTCGTATTTTTCAATAGCTAAAGTATAATATAATGCTTAGTTAAAACACCAAAAGAAGGCCAGTCCACACAAATGACAACAAAAAAAATTGGGGATATAAATGGTTGCAAGGAATTGCATTGGTGTGAACTGGCCATCAAAAAAGAGTGACAAATGGATCAATTCAAACTGAGGATTTCACTATTACAGTCGTTTTGAGATTTTCTTTTTTTTGTCCTATTCATGTTTAAATTGTAAATTGTGCATTTTGTCGGTAGCCTGCACTTAAAGGGATATTTCACTTTCAAGCATGTTTGGTGTCATTGTATTGTCTACTCAGTCAGCACCCCAGACAGTTTTTAAGTTACTTCAGACATTTTATCAGACCCCCTTCCTATACAAACCCATTCTAACTTAAAACTACATTTTAAACCATGATAGATGCATCGAAAACACCCATTCTAGGCTCTCGTGACTGATATATATATATATATATATATATACACACACATTTGCGTGATGTTTTCAATGTATTTCATTTCTCCATTTTCCAAAAACATAATATATAATTGGAAAAAGTAGTTGAAAAAACAAAGAGTTTGAAGTTTTGTATGGGAAGGGGGTGTGGCCTGATAAAATGAATATCTAAATACTGAATCAAGCAACTTATAAACTGTCTGTCACAAACGCCTGAGTAGACAATAAAATGACACCAAACATGTTTGAAAGTGAAATATCCCTTTAAGGATTTCACTCTATACCTGTAAACTTCTGAAGTGGTACTAATAGTAAAGTTGAAGAAGGTATATACAGTACATTATGTATACACAGCTTAGACAGCAACAACAAACGCATGCATTTCTTTAAAAAAAAACATCTAAAAATAATCTAAAATTAACATGAAACTGGTATAGTTAGTTACAGAAAATATAATGCATCTAGCCCAGTTATGTAGTAATTTGTCACAACAACAGTGTCTCACGTGTCACCTCTGAACAACTATAGCACCAATGGATGAAAGTAACCACGTTTAAGCTCCTCTCCATTTGATCACAAGCTTTACAATGTAGGCTGTTTCTGATCAGAACCATATCAAGATCATGTCTGACATAAATCAACCCAAGTGCAAACAAACAACTGCATGATCGATTGGCAATGACAAACGACTCTGAAGAGCTGAAGAAAAAAACAATGTAGGCCTACGCCAGAACGATGCTTATGATTGCTATTCAGAGACAGAGAATATTAGAATAGCATATACCTACCTAACATAATCCTGATCTGAATCCTAACCTAAAGCCCGGCCCATGTCACATCAAGTTAGCGGTATAACCTCGGCTTTCACGAGCCGACAAGACAACTATAAAAACGTGTCGCATCCATCAGCTGTCTGTCAAGGCAAGAAACGGCTGACTGCTACTGTCGAATAGTTATGCTTCATTTTCTTACAAAGTGTCAAAGTCTTAAAGCAAAAAAAACACAACGATGATTTCCAAAGGTCTAAAGTAAACCAACACATGTTAGATAAACTGTCAGATGCCATTCAAAACGCACTAACATAAACGATCAAAAGTCAACGCTTTGAGAAGCAAATAATCATTCATATGCACGGACAAACACTCGAGTGGGGGAAACGCAACTCACACTTATTACCATGTTATAATTAGTCGAATCATAATTCTAATGAAACGTTTTGAAAATGCAATATACAATACCTGTGATACCTACAATTAACTTTGAAGGGGTTGGTCTGTTTTCGCCTTGACATATTACTCCCCCACTCCCGATACAAGAACTCGAATCTCCTCCTAAAATCCAGATTGCAGCCTGACCCGGTGTATATCCCACAGAGAAAAGGAGGCGGCGATCACACAACAAGATGATGAAGAAGATGAACGAAAATACAAAAAGACCAAATGGTCTCTCTGGCTACTCAAGCAGCAATGAATAAACGCTGTTGGGAGCCGGTTCCATGATCCATCCTAGAGAATACAATACAATAACACGACGGACGACTCCCCCTCCAAAAAAAAGATATAATCTAATAATAGTACAGTCACATCCTCGCCGAAAAAAAAAAAAGAGAAGCTGCTGCCGTTTCGTTGGTTCCTTGGATCAATGCATGTTGTAAATGATGGGGATAATGATAGGCTGCTCTGCCAGCAGACACCGAGCAGCCCCGAGCGCGCACGAGCCTTCCTTTTTTTCTGTCGCTCAGCCAACGGACCGCAGCCAAACGCACTGCTGCAGCCACGCAATGGCGCAACAGCATCAGCTGATCCCTCACGTAGAAAGCACGGCGCAATGCACGGTGGGATATGTAGTACAGGGCAGGCTAGTGTAGTAGTAGTACAAACTTCAACCCCCCCCCCCCCCCCCCCCACCCCCCTTTACCCTCCTAAAGAGTTACAGACAAATAATGGTCCACTTGGTTCCTATTCCTAGGGTAGCCATCAATCAATTAGCTGGGGACCACCTGGACCCCCCATTTGGATCAAGATTGTTTTAAAACCGAGCATAACGCAAAAAACATCCATCCATCTTCAAACGCTTGTCGGGTCGCGATTACATGAACATGGCCATAGATCCCTGTACATTTATCACCCCCCCCCCCCCCCTTCAATATAATACAGTGATGAGAAATTGAGAATGAAGGCAGACAATGAAGTAAGAGCCCTACATAAATAAATAGAACAGGTGGTGATCCACTCTTGTGTTCAATAACAGTGTCGTCAACATGGTTCAACAAACTAAGCAAAAGGCAGATATTTGTAAATACATGGGTCGCTTCTAAATATTTAACCACACAAGTTGACACAACTTGGTACACTGGTCCATCCATCATCAACCGCTTATCTGTAGTCGGGTCGCGGGGGCAACAGCTCCACCAGAGAGCTCCAGACTTCCCTCTCCAGAGCAACATTAGTGACTTCCTCCTGGGGGATCCCGAGACGTTCCAAAGCCAGTGAGTCGATGTAATGCCTCCAACTGCGCCTTGGTCTGCCGGGGTCTCCTCCCAGTGGGACGTGCATCGAGGACCTCCCTAGGGAGACGCCCGAGAGGCATCCTGACCAGATGCCCCGAACCACCTAAGCTGGCACCTTTCCAGGCGAAAGAGCAGCGGCTCTACTCCGAGTCTCTCCCGCGTGACTGAACTTCTCACCCTATCTCTAAGGGAGATGCCAGCCACCCGTC
Source organism: Protomyctophum parallelum (assembly GCF_964188405.1). Classification (NCBI taxonomy): domain Eukaryota; kingdom Metazoa; phylum Chordata; class Actinopteri; order Myctophiformes; family Myctophidae; genus Protomyctophum; species Protomyctophum parallelum. The sequence continues at coordinate 15,130,237 of NC_139699.1, forward strand.
GGTGAAAACTCATTTTGGCCGATTGTATTCGCGACCTCATTCTTTCGGTCATGACCCACACTTCATGACCATAGGTGAGAGTAGGAACACTTCATGACCATAGGTGAGAGTAGGAACACTTCATGACCATAGGTGAGAGTAGGAACACTTCATGACCATAGGTGAGAGTAGGAACACTTCATGACCATAGGTGAGAGTAGGAACGCAGATTGCTCGGTAGACCGAGAGCTTTGCCTTCTGGCTCAACTCTCTTTTCATCAGTGTGAATCATTCTGATTCGTTAATAGCAAACTGCAACTGCACAACTTGTACGTTTTTTAAGAACCAAACCTCAGGTTGTCACATTTCCATCGTTACCAATTATTATGAAACACCCACATTTAGGAATGGGCCAATAGAATACCAAAACGCTCGTCCCAAAACACAGTCGCGACTCACAAATGTGTTTTGGGGTGAGCCTTCCGGTTACCCAATTTGGTCTGGGCTTAACATTGGGGCGGTGTGTACTGTGTATATAATTGGCTCAAAACCTAATTTCCACATGATCACACCCGTGAGAATACAATTACTACAGCACCACGTTGTGCAAACAGAGTGCACCTTGTTGTTGTCCTCTGTCCAAATCTGAAATGGGCACCTGTCCTAGTTCTTGCATAAGTCACGTGTGTATGTGTACCTCAGTACCTGCATAATCACAAATCCAAATTCCTGTGCATTTGTTATCACTTCGCCAAGTGTCCACTAGGTGGAGCCCACAAACCACTGAACCAATAACATGTAGTCGTCATCACTGACTGCCACGAGTGAGGTATACGGACCGCAGCACGACGTTTATAGGATAATTATTATCCATCCGCAGTGGTGGGATAAAAAAATAAATAAGACATTAATAAAAACTATCCCAGTCCTGTGAAATCGACGGTATTACAGTTAACAGATGAATTATATGAATAAGCAGTCACTTAATCAAAACATGTTATCATCAACCGAACCCATCATCAGCTAGCGTTAGATAAAAGTAGCCTAGCTCTCCTCATTCGGTGCAATGCAAAAATAATAAACTGTTCAGAAAAAATAACCAGCTTATTGTATCTAAGCAATGTATAAACCATAATATATTATGCAGCAGAACAATACTGTTAACTATAGTCCTCTATTACGCTGATATAAAAAGAACACTGCGATTATTACCCATGTTGTCCAGTGAAATATAGCATAGCAACGTGTAGTTCTCTGAAGAGAAAACGGTGGAGAAGGAAAAGCTTCAGAAGTAAAAAAAAAAAAGGGAAAAAAGCGAAGCCTGTAAAACGGATAGAGTCCCACAGGGAGGCAGTTAGCTAGCTAGCTAGCTACGCAGAGCTGTCCCGTCCGCGCCTCCTTTTTTTCGCGAACCCCTGGGCTGGGGAAAATACATGTGGAGAAAAAAAAACAGCAGATCTGCAAGCTCTGGGCGAGTGGCATCCGCGACGCACGGTGAGCTTGTAGAGCTGCTGTTTTGCGCCGCGCGACCCCGTCGTACGGCGCAGGTACATGCAGACTGGCGCTCAGTCCCAATCCATTGAGTCGCGCGCTGTGGCACATGCAGCACATCCGCTCTGGAAGCGGATACAGAAACAACCGTGTGTGTGTGTGTGTGTGTGTGTGTGTGTGTGTGTGTGTGTGTGTGTGTGTATGTGTGTGTGTGTGTGTGTTTACCGGATACAGTAGGCGGGCTCTAGAGCGGATATGAGCACAGAGCAGTAGATAGAACCCAGGCCACAGCAGGCTACTTCTTTCCACCGGCAGGAAAAAGGAAAGCGCCCCAACGGGTTGGAAGATGTCAGTCGTATCCCTCCGCCTGCGGTAGATGTGCTGAGGCTGGAGCGGCAGCCATTTTGAATGTATGTCTACTGGTCCGTTCCTCCCTCCATTGCTAATAGAGAGAAGATTCCAGCGACTTTCTGGTATCGTCACGGCTAAGTAAGTATATTTACGATCGTTACGAAAACAAAAAATCCTAGCGGGCGTGAGATTGCTGAACGTACCAATACGACTCACGTTGACTTTATCTATCCGCCCGGGCGGGTCGCGGTCCGGACGGGTTGCAGCGGTTCCTGCGGCGCCGCATAGGAAGTGTCACAGCCCCGGTCGGTGTGTCAGTCAGTGCACCCTGGCTGGCTGACGGGGGTGGGTTGGTTGGTTGGTTGTCTGTTCTGTCAGCTAGGCTAACGGCGCTTAGCATTTAGCATCCGAGCTAACCACTCATACAGACGCTTACCCGAGCCCGTCTGAGTTCTGTGTTGTAGTGGATGATGATGATGATGTCGTTGCTTTAACACGAACTCCACCGAGACGCAGTTTTATGTGACAACGCACTACGCGGAATGCCCGTGCGCTGTCCCGTTGGCTAGCTAACCGACGGGTCATTGGTCCCCGTCTGTCTTGTCAGTAGTAGTTTGGGGGTCGGTTTGAGTTGTACGCGGCTAAGAAGAAGCTAGTTAGCTAGCAGGCTAACGTGTTGGTGTTTATGGGAATCACCATAGCCATGCTATGCTAGCTGGCTAATCCTTACTTCGGAGGCCTCGAGCTGCATCATGTCAGGATCAATCGACGATCAAGTTCAGGTGTCAGGATGACCATAGTGTGAAACGGCCTCTTTTCTTTCTGTCTGTCAGTGCATTGGCCTCTTTGGACTTATAGTACACACAGTAACGCCAGCCCTTAACGTTTTCCTTCAACCTGAGCACAGACGTTTAGCCAAGCTGCCTGCCAAGACAAGGTAAGACATCGTTTGCATGAACTGCATTAGGTTGGTGAAATATATCTAGGATTGGTGAATAACTTTGGCAGAGTCACCGGATTGTAACCTAACCTCCATCACATTCTAGAAGAAAGCTTCCTGTCAAGGTGGTCAAGGAAGCTAACCTAACGTTAGCATCGTTACTTTTGGGATTGGCAGCAGTTTCTGGCGTTAATGTGTATCGTGTCGCTGACGTATCCACCAGTACTGAGCAGTTGTGTACCACATCGGTTTAAGCTTTTGTTTAGCTATAGTTTCAGAAGATGTTTTTTTTGTCTTCCTTGGGTGTCATTAACATCTCCGATTGGTAAGGAAGTCATCAATGCTCGCTAGGAGGAAGTCTAGGCACTAGGCAGGTGAGTGACATATTGGAGCTGAGCTGTTTCTCTTGTATGCATAGTTTGCATACAAGTATTTTGACAGATTTGAGTTATTGGAATAGTCAGGAGTCGTTGACTCGTTTTGATTCAAATATCTCTGTAAACGATAGCTGTTTCTTGTTCGTCATTTGTCCCACCATGCTAAAAAAATGTTTTCCGTTTTTGTAGACAATTATAAGTCTGTCAACAGAATAACTGAAAAAACATACTTGAATTGAATGACGATACCATTAAAATAATGTCTACATACTTGAGTCTTATGCATCAAGTTGATCTCATTCATTGTCACTTGAGCAGGTTTTACCTCACTGGCCAAATTAAGAAACTCTTGAGTCTTGACAATTCGTTTCTCTGACTTTTCCAACAGTGCTGACAAATCTAGGGCTGTCCTCCAGTAAAACAACAGGGACAGATTCATTTGTTGGTTTATTCTTTTTAGGGGACAGTCCCAAACAAATTGTTGCCCACACTATTGCAAAATTCTCATTTGATTATATTCATGGTTTAGATTTCTCTGATATGGAAGGAAAACAAGACCTAACTCCTGTAGGATCAGCTTGAATAGATTATAGCTTTATACTATAGCTTAATTATTGGCTAGTTAGTAGGTTGGAATGTTGTTGCTGTTCCCTTCCCTACCCAGACTATCATATAACAATATTTAAACATTTTTAGCTTTGCTAGTGTTTTTGCATAAGAAATAATCAATTTGTCATTCATGCTCTGCATTTTTGCAGGACTTGCCTGCACACATGGCCAAACAATATTGGTACCCATTAAAATAATGTACTATTTACGCTGAAACGTGTTGATATTAAGACATATTATCAGTCTTATTTGCAACAGAACAAAATGATGATACCAATGACGCATAATCTGATTTAGTTCTTACAGGTGTTCTTAACAATGTTCTTGTAATTCTTCTTATAATCTTAGTAATCTCTCATGCAGCCAGTTAAAAAAAAAATATACACACTGCTGTGAAGTGGGTTAGGGTTAGGGTAATAATAGCTAAGCATGGTGGATGTAAAGGTTACTATCTCCAAGGAACTTGATGTGCCTGTGATGTGACCCCTGTTGCCAATATTATTAAGAAGTTTAAGACCCATGGGCCTGTAGCCAACATCTCTGGATGAAGGGACATGGTAATGAGAGGAGTTGAAATGAGTTAAACACAACACTGCAAGAATGTACTTCGGACAGATTAAACAAAAATTGATTTTTTTATAAATCACATTATCTTGGGGTTGCTTTTCTGCCATAGGTACTGTTGCCTTGAATCTGCAGGGCATTAATGATCAAATACTTTCAAGGCTTTTTAAGCAGAACATGCACGCCATGCACAGTGCACCCCAGTTTAAGAAAGCTTTCATGGGCGTTCCAGCAGGATAATCCATCAAAAAGCACCCAAGAATGGATGAGAAGACCATGCTGAATTGGTGTACTATTGGATTCCTGATCTGAATCCCATTGCACATTAAATGAAAAATAATTTTAGATCAGGACACATTTTGTGGAAAGAACAGATTTTCCCTTATTCAGAGATGGTGCTTGATCTTGAGTTATTGTCTGTTCTACAAAAATATACATTATGGGTAGTGGGTACCAATATTTTGGTGTTTTGATGTTTTATTTTGAAAGTTATAATCAAATATTATTTTTATTATTATATTCAATAGTGAAAAAGAATGCCGGTACAATGAATATACTACTTTTAGTTTCAATGTAATTCAAAGAAAATGTATTTATTTTATTAGGAAGTGTGTCAATATCTTTGGCCACATCTCTGAGAGTTGGATTACAAGGGAGACTGACTGTGTGTCACAACTGTTATACTTATTAAGCCAAAATGTTTGCAAAGCCTTTTATGCTTTGGAATATAGTTCACTTCACATACATAGTATGCCAGTTATTACCATTTTAACTCGCCTGGACCGTGTTTTAAAACAGGTTATCCTGTAAGTGAGGGCATGCTCAAGCTGCATTTGTATTTTCATCAGACTACGGTACATCAAAAAACATGAACAAGCGGCACATATCGCAATAAAAAAGACATGCCCATCCAACCCGAACTTGGGCAGGTTCAGAGCGGCGAGTAGTATACAAGAATAAAAAAATAGCTGCACATATCGACATTGTTTCTACTTAGTTATTGGAAGAAAAGGTATAGGAAGCCTATGTTTACAGCAGCATTGTCATACTGGGGAAGGGAGCAAATGTGTTTTTTTAAAATGTTTTGTAAACTCTAGACTACCGGTAATAGTGCAAATTCAACCTGTCAACTACCGGTAGGTTTTTATTATAAATGTTTTGAACAAGTTACATATTTTTAGATTTGATTTGCATTTTCAGTAATGTTTTGTTTTATGGACCAAACTGCTGTTTACAGCTACTCTGCGAAGAGCTGTTGAAAACGGATAGTGTCCTTTGATAATATTTATGATTAAAATGTCTCCCTGAGTGCTCAGCTTAGCACTAACAACAAAACAAGTGGCAAACTGATCAATGACCCGGAACATACTGTAGGAAAAAGTAATGATCTCTCGTTCCCTTACTTCCCTAGTCTAAATAGACGACAGTGCCACATTTTCCTCCAGAGAAGGCAGCAGTTGGTGTATAATTGATATCCACACATGAAAATCTCATTGGAAATGCTCATAATTTTTATTGACCTTGAGCACAACCATTTCTTGCTTATGATTTACTCTCTTGACACTTCCCCTCTAATACCCGTGTCTCTACAAGCAGACTGCTGAAGAGTGGGAGGGAGGGGAAATGCTTCTTTCTCCCCTTGCTACTGGTTGTCAGGATCAACAAGCCAATGTGGCCTACCTCATCAAACCTCAGGAGAGAAGACAAGCTTGTTAGGAACATTTTACAGCTACTAGTGGCAGAATACTTTCCCTGTTAGGAAATGTAAATTAATGATATTGTGCAATCTAGCACAAACTTATGGTTTGTAATTTTTATAAACCATAAACCATTAGTCATCGGTACTGTTGGTGTAGGCTGTAGGGTTGGTATGTTGCCCAAATTGTCATCGTATTAATGCTTGTTGACAGATTCACCTGGATTGATCAACTGATAGTACTATACCTGTTGACTTGAATTATGAAATGTGAAGCTACAGTAGAACAGTGTTCTTTTTGTCCTTGTACAGTAGAGTCGACTGAGGAAGGCTGACCTTGGTGATATTTTCTTGGCTCTTGCTGCCAACCATTGAACAAGCTCAGGCATTCCCCCCACCTATGGTTTTTTCCTAATCCACCTTACTGTGGCCTGCCATAGTTTTGCTACCTGTTGCAGAATTTGAAAAAGCCTTTTGTGTTGTTGTAGTTCGGTAGACTAGAGGACTTAATTATGTTGATGTGCGAGTTATCGCAATGATGCATTGAAATTCAATCTGTTTTTACTAAGCTCTCAGTGGTGGCTGTATTTTGTTTACCATATCTAATATGCACATACTTGATTATGAGCACAGCAAGTGGCAACGAGAGAGACAGTGGTCACCACAGCTAACACACACACACACACACTGCCCGACCTACTTTGATGGTTATAGTTTCGTCTTACTTCATCAAGAGATCAGTGATTTAAAACCAGGCCTTTCTTCGCTCACTTCACTTATGTATTCTCCTTCAGTAGCTTACTGAATGTTCTTGATAATGTGTCGTCAATGTGTTTTTAGGAGATGCTAAGAGTCTGAGACATGCCCGGCTGGTGGTCAGTTGTGTGTAGACTGTAGAGAAGTTAAACTTCCCTAAACAACTTAATGTGGCACATCACTTTTGATGTGGAAGATGGTTCTCAATTGCCACAATATAATGTGTTGTAATATGTGGTTCACTTTAAAGACAAGAGAGAACTTTTATGTCTAGTGTCTATGTAACTAACAACCCCTTGGCTCTTTTCCATTATCAAGTGCATTCTTTTTTTTTTCCTTATACCAACATCCACTTCAACTCTGAGCTGGTTGGATGTTAAAAAAATGGCTTTGTTCAGCAAGTAATTACCATAGTCCCACTTGCTGTTGAGCTTAATTATGTGCTGCATGCTACTAGATAAAAGGCTTCTGTGAAATGGGAAGCCATGAAGCATCACTTTATAAAGAGCCACCTCCAGCAATAATTCTGCCTGGTCATGGCATAGTGAGTATGATGTAGGACAGGATAGGGCTGGGCAATTAACTGAAAATATATAGAAACCGTCATTTCGAAGTATGCAACTAAAGGACCACTTCACCCATGTTCAACTGTCATTCATATTACGGTAATTGGATCCTCACTGATGCTCATTATATGTTTTGTTTTTGTCTACTCACTGTGTCTCAGAGGAGACCTGCACTTCATAAATCCGTCTACCAGTAACATCTTTGCTAGCCAGTTTTGGTCATTTCAAACTATATTTCAAAAAATATATATTTGTATGTTTTATGAATGCCAGAACATTGGCTTCCAAACCTTCGATTATAGCATGCTAACTTTCCAGGAAGAGAGCCTGATATTTCTATTAGTTTGGAATTCCCCATCGATGATGTCATTGTTAGGCGAGTTACTGTACTGTACTGTTCACACTCCACAGCCCTTCTCTGAGACGCGTAAAACAAATGGTAGCATCTTATAATGAGCATTAGTGACTAGTGACAACCAATTATTGTCTCCACCAGACCGAAGGCATGGGGAGAGAGTATGTTTTGCACTCCGTCCGTCCGTCACCAGCTAATCGCGGGCACCGTTAACCCGGTCGATGCCAAATTTTGCACACACACTCCCTGAATGCAAACGATGAACCTCTGCCCCACATTTTCCAGAACTGCCTGTTATAGCGCCACCAGGAGGCCGACTTCCAGATTCTGTCCAAAAATCCCGCAAATTGTTACACACTATCTCTATAGTCATGTGTTCAAGACGGATCTGTCCGATATTTCATATTCCATCCTAATTGGCTAACATAATAACATTGGCTTTCAAAGTTTGCAGGATTGGCCCGTTTTGAACAAAAAGCCTCGAATCATGAACGCAGCGTGCAATTTACGTGAAATCTTTCACAGACTTTCCTACTAGGCTGAGGAATATATCCCACCCTTTTCAGATTGGCCTCTTATAGCGCCACCAACAGGTGGATATTTGCAAAACACATTTTTGGAACAAAATGCCTCTGAATTGATCCTGTGAATCCTAACATTGATACATGCCATGGCACATTATTACACTGCTATTTACAGCTTATTTTACAGCAGTAATATTGATACACATTGATGGAACCTATTTCACTGATGTAATATCTAGCTGGTGTATATTGTAAGACTTTTATCAACTAAGTACTTTTATCAACATCGTAATCACTGACTGCACTAATAAAACACATTTAGTGCCGGAAGTGCATCAAAATAGAAGCTCCGGGGTGCCAGAGTTGTCTGATCGCTTTTACTCTGAAAGCCATGAACCGGAAACACTTTCCTAAAAAAGTTGACTTTACTAAGTGACCTCAGAATCCCCGATCATCTTAATTTATTTTTTTACGCTCCAAAAAGCGTTCATATTTTGCGGGAGAGACGGATGAGGAGTAGAAATGAAGCGCCAGCATATCGATCCATTCATCACCACGGAGAGCGCCTTGGATTAGGAGATACGAGTCATTCTTTCCACCGCGCTAACATGGGAGTCAATGACAAGCTAATATTTGCACTGAGCGTTAGCGTACCAAAAGCGAAAAGCGAAATGCCAAAAAAAAAGAAATTCTGAATGTTCTTATCTCGTCCCGCGTCTCTAGGACGTCGCTAGGACGTCCACAGACGTCGTAGGCACTAATATTTCGGGATCCTTATGACGGCCTCACACGTCGTACGAACTGAAACGGTTAACTAGACTGATTTTAAAAAGTAGCTTTTTGGACAACTTTAACATTAGCAATTTTAACATGATGCCTATTCCAACTTGGTCGTCACACTTAAACTTGATCAGCAAAATGTGTACAGTGCATCTCTAATATTGTCCTAATGTTTCACCAGAAATCATTGACATTTATAATGACATTCTAGCTTTTAGAAGAAGCAGGTAGATACTATAATTTAATCTAGCCACCATGCATGTTGTGTCCTGCATATTAATATTTCATAGTCTTCCAATACATGGAAAGCCTCCTTGGTCCTGGTTTGTAGGTCCTCTGTAAGGAATAGAATTTCACCTAGAAATTCACCTTCCGTTCCCTCTCCACACAGGCTGTCAAAAATGGCTCTTTTGTTTAGGTTGAAATATTTGCAGAATGGATTAGTCTTACTAACTACACACTATCTACCCTAACTACCTAACTATTGCTCAACAAATAGTTGAGCAATATGCTAATATGTTTATGCTAATAATATGTTTATTACCTCCACTTGCTTAAGTTGCTTCTACCATATAATGTAGCCCAACTTCTGCATACTGAATACACACATACGCGTGCATGCGTGCGTGCGTGTTTGTGTGTGTGTGTGTGTGTGTGTGTGTGTGTGTGCACTCAACTTCACACACTCTGTACTTGTTGTTCTTGTTGTTTGTCTGATTACTATGTTCATACTACTTTATTTCTCAAATTCTCACCTGCCACCTGTAATGGTATGCAATAACAATGCACAAGGAAAGCCTCACACTTTACCTACATTCCACAATGTAAGCCATGTCCATGTACTCTAGAAATGTAATAAATACATTACAACACCTAAATGTTAAATAATGTTCTGCCGTAGCCCGAAAATTAAGGCCCGGCCCTAACTGGGCCCTCATCAAACCCTGTACACATATATGGCCAGTACAGAATTCACTCCATATGTTGATCTGACCACATCAAACTCAAGACATGCTCCATATATGGCCAGTACAGAATTCATTCCATATGTTGATCTGACTACCCCCCCCCCCCCCCATGCCAAAGCGCTCGCCAAGCAGTCTGCTGTCACCTAGGGGGATGCATGCACGCGACCTCGCACTAAAGCTTCTAGGCGTCTTACTGGTGTTAGGTTCTTAAGCTTAGCTTACGTCGTTTTACTGGTATAGATATTCCAGTATTTGATGTATTATCATGTTTTTTGTCCTTGGCCTAAAAAACAACAACTTTGGTTTCCGATTGGCTGTCATTTTTGGGCTGAGTAGGTAGGGAATTTATTTTATTTTTTATTTTATTTTTTCGTGGGAAGGATGGGTAGCAAGGAATTTATTTTATTTATTTTTTCGTTGGAAGGATGGGTAGCAAAAACAAATCCTACGGCAATGATGGATAGGCAGCGCGCTGTGTTGACAGTGTTGTTACAAACGATAGTGGTTCTACAACGATTCCTACGTGGATTAAATTTTTTATAACGTAGGATGAGGTTGTGCGTCCCGATGGTCTCATCAAAGAGAATTTTAATGATCAAAGACCTTTTTGGTCTTGACTCGGTCGTATTCTGAGCTTTTTTTCTTTTTTTTCTTTTTTTTTACCCACCAAATGCCAATAAAATAATATGGGTCGCGCATATTTAATAGAGTCGGTCGGCAACCGGAAACCAAAATTATTATTTTTAGGCCTAAATCGCTCTGGATTAAGAACGTCTGCTAAATCCCTAAATTGTAATCCAGTTGGAGGGATGACTTGGGTTTACTTCAAAAACGCTTGTTTGTTGTGCGACTGTTGTGTGGAAGGACATAATTATACATTTTATTGGCTCTATATAAAGGGTGTCATCGTTATATCACATTTTGTGCTGTGTGAAAAACATAATCTGTCTATTTTCTGACGTTTTAGAATTAAAAAAATAAAGAATGGCCTTAGATAGCGCTGTAGCTTGGAATATTTGGATCACTTCTAGTTTCTGTAAATGTAATTGGATAATGCTGGGTTTGCTTTTTTAATTCATTGTTTATTTTGTGTCCTCTTCTAACAAAACACAAGTGCACACATGGCACATCTATTGCCTTGATGTGCCATTTATTTTTATTTTTATTGTAAGCGATTCATCAGGGATTCTGTTAATCCAGTGTTGCTGTCAAGGTCATGCATGCCAACCCTTTTTCTGAATTTTCCAGAGGATGCCAGCTCCGATCAGACTCCGGGAGCTGATCCGGACCATCCGGACCGCTCGGACCCAGGCAGAGGAACGGGAGATGATCCAGAAAGAGTGCGCTGCCATACGTTCGTCCTTCAGAGAGGAAGACAACACATACCGCTGTAGAAATGTGGCAAAGCTGCTGTATATGCACATGTTGGGTTACCCGGCACACTTTGGACAGGTGTGTAACTGTTTATGTAACCTGGCCTCACCAGGCTTTCCACCACCTCAGAGGAAAGCCTGGTCTCTGTTTCAAAAGTCCAGATGATCCTGTCGGGAGCGGATGATATGGTTACGTCATGTTGTAGTATTGTTTTGTAGTCGACAGGCAGGAACAACAGGCGGCAACTTCATTGAGGGGAAAAGGAACGTTCCTTCCTTTTCCCTCAATAAAAGCTCTCGTAGCATGTAGCTTTTATTGAGAAAAATCGGTTTGAGGGAAAAGGAAGTTCCTGCTTGTCGACTACAAAACAATACTACAACATGACGTAACGATATCATCCGCTCCCGACAGGATCATATACCCTAAATGAAATGGTGCCCAGGCTACTGTTTATGTAGTCAAGTCGTAATGTATTTTGTTGATGTAATCGTGTGAGGAAAGCCTGTGTACTTAATATTATCTGACGTGTCATTTTCCAGTTGGAATGCCTGAAGCTGATTGCATCCCAGAAGTTCACTGACAAGCGGATAGGCTACCTGGGAGCCATGCTACTGTTGGACGAGAGGCAGGATGTCCATCTACTAATGACAAACTGCATCAAGAAGTAAGAGGAAGACAGTCCTTCAATGCATTTATTGCATAATCTGTAATAATTAGTAAATTGTGTGTTTATTGTTGCATTCACCCGTTCACACATATACAATTCACTCACAGACAACAGAAGGAAACCATGCATTCAAGGCACCAATCTGCTCATCAGGAGCAATTGGAGGTTCAGTGTCGATGTCACTAACGCGTTTATCTTTTCTACGTCCGAGCATAGACATGGTAATGCCCCGCCTGCCTCTGATTGGCCTACCGACACTGCCCGTCTTTTCTGTCCTCCGAGATGCAAGGGCACTCCGTGCTTTGATTGAATAATTGATTGAACACGTATGTACTATGATATGATTTGATTTGGCTGTGTTCTAAATTAAAGCGTTAGTGTTGATTATCGTGTATTAATCTAAATATAGTAAACTAATGCTGTTATACTGAAAAAGATCAAGGGAAAAGAGATCTTTTTACAGTACAATAATGTTTCACGTCTACACATAAACATAAACGGCATAAACAATATTAGTTTGCCTCTTATACAAAAATAAAAGTTACTGTCGCGCATGCTAAGCTGTCATTCTCTTGTATATCGTACTTGTATTATGTATTAATTTCCCACCACGGAGTAACCTCGCGGCAGACTATCCAGCTAACTACCTTCCACCTCAGAGGAAACTCTGGTAACTCTGTCGGTAGGCCAATCAGAGGCAGTCGGGCGTTACCATGTCTATTGTCTATCCTCGGACGTAGAAAAGATATACGCCACTAACACAGCACCGTGGATTGTTCCATCCCGTCCACAAACGTCCACTCTACCTCCTGAGCCGCTGCAGGAATGCTTTCTTGTTTGTAATGTGGGAGAGTGACGATAAGAGGTGTGGTTGTAGAAACTGATTACACAGAGTTGGTATTCTGTTCCTTCCACAGATCTTGCACTGATGGCAATCACCCCAAAACCTGCCAAGCCCACTAACCTCTTTATCAAAACCTTTTCTTCTGAAGAACAATAGCTCTTTCCTTTCTACTCCTTATACCATATCTTCCCTTCTTTATCTACATTGCTCCACATAACTCCCTGGCTTGTCTGTCTCTCCGTTCCTACCCCAGTGATCTGAATCACAGCACACAATATGTCCAGGGCCTGGCCTTGTGTACCCTGGGCTGCATGGGTTCTTCAGAGATGTGCCGTGACCTGGCTGGGGAAGTGGAGAAACTGCTCAAAACATCCAACTCTTACCTGAGGAAAAAAGTAAGTCTCACCCAGTGCCCACCATGTTGTTTGACTAATTGTGCAGAGGTGGTGTTTAACAACAACAAGTAGTGATTTCTTTTTCATAACCCGCCCGCCCCACCAAGGCCAAACAATACAGTATATGAATCAACGACTCGCCCGCCCCACAAAAACAAAAAGTAGCCTACCGACCGGCTTTTCAAATATATGCTACATTTTCTATGGCTTCTCCAACAGCCGTAAATCTTTCTTGGTCATATCAGTGGGTACATTAGGCTACTACTAGTGTCTCTTTGTTTAGCCTACAAATAATGGCGGAGAATGCATGGATCAGTCATATTTATTTTTAAGCGTTACATAAGCATATGATCAAAGAGGCTCCGGTCAAAACTGGGCAAATAAAATCTGCAAGTACAGGCATCACTGAATAATTTGTGTCTAGAAATATGATTATTGACTCAATACTTAACAGAGTGAGTGATATGTTTATTCTCAAGTCATGCGTCTTAAAAACTAGAATAGTGTTTACCAAAGTCAAATTGCTCGGAGGACGTCACGTCACTCTCATTGATTGTTTGGAATACATTTAAATGTGATTTTACAGGCGGCGTTGTGTGCAGTTCATGTCATCAGGAAGGTTCCGGAACTGATGGAAATGTTCCTTCCAGCTACAAAAAACCTGCTGAGCGAGAAGAACCACGGTGAGGCTCAAGGGACTGTCGGCATCCAACGGTTTATGGCGTCTGTGTCCCTGACTCCTGTCCTGCACAAATATAATGCAACACTTTCACTGCTGTTTTCTGTCTCTCGTCTCGTCTGTCTTTCTGTCTCGGTGTCCCTGTCCTGCACAAACATAATGCAACACTTTCACTGCTGTTTTCTGTCTCGTCTCGTCTTTCTTTCTGTCTGTGTCCCTGTCCTGCACAAACATAATGCAACACTTTCACTGCTGTTTTCTGTCTCTCGTCTCGTCTGTCTCTGTCCCTGTCCTGCACAAACATAATGCAACACTTTCACTGCTGTTTTCTGTCTCTCGTCTCGTCTGTCTTTGTCTCTGTGTCCCTGTCCTGCACAAACATAATGCAACACTTTCACTGCTGTTTTCTGTCTCTCGTGCCTTGCAGAGAATAGCTATGCAGCCGATCTCCCCTTTTGTGGTGTCCTTTACGGAGGACGGTGGAATTAATGAGTCTGTCATAAGCTCTGGGCCTTGTCTGTACCCCACAATGAATAGACGTATCAAAGGCAAATATCGATATTTTGACAGTAAGGAAATGGCTGTGCTCTTGTCAAAGTGATTTGTGACACTGTTTCAGATACTATGCGCATCACTAATGGCTTTTCAATTTTGACATACAGCAGAGGTATCAGTACAGCTGACGGCCTAAAAAAAGTCATTCAACTGTGTCGCACATGGAAAATAGCTGATGTACATCTCTATAGTCGTGTAATCATGATGGATCGGTTTGATTTCTCACAATGATTGGCTAAGATCTAAAATTTGCAGGTGTGACCCGTTTTGAACAAAATGCTGTGAATCATGAATGCAGCGCTTGATTGCAGTGAAACTTTGCACGCATTATTCACACTACGGTGAGGAACATATTTTAACATGGCGCCACCTGGAGGTTGATTGCTGCAAAACATTTGTTTTATAATTCTCAACTTTTGTCCAAACCTTTGTCCAAATCTGTACACACTATCTGTGATCAAGATGGATCCGTCCGATTTTTCATATTCATTCCTGATTGGCGAATTCCAAAAATTGCTGGCCCACAATAAGCTACCTGACCTGGTGGAGCTTTTTCCTAGTTTATAAATCGTCCTTTCAATACCACAGACGACTTCCTTCAATATTTGGTTTGGATCTTAGATAGCCCAGTTAAAGGACCACCATATCGCATCATCATTCAGTTTCAGTTCAATCCAATCAAAATCAACAAACTACACTTCTTCGTAATTTCAAGTAATCTGTGAGTCTTAAGGTCGTCTCAGACAGAAATCGACTGCCCTTGGGTGATTCTTTTGGACTCGCGGAGAAGTTGAGGGGTGTTGAAGCAAGCGGGCACGGTCCTGTAAAATTGTCACGCTTGTGTGCTTGTTTCGTGCACACGCCCGCGCCCCGCGGGCGACTAGACCTGGATTGTGGTCAGCTTTTTCAGTGCCCCTCATGTACAGACACGTCGCTGATCCAGACGAACGCCTGCGTCACTTTCTCCCTGTCTGAAATGGCCGGTCTGAAATGATTAGCCCATTGACTAAAGTTGATTGACTAAAGTTTTAGTCAATGGGCTAATCATTTCAGACCGGTAGATATGGCAATTTAAGAAGGGCAAGAAAGTGAAAGGAGACAAACGGTACCCCCAAATAAAGATGCTTTGATCCTAAAGTTCTCTGCTTTGTTCCCTCAGGTGTTCTCCACACATCTGTTGTCTTACTCACTGAAATGTGTGAAAGAAGTCCTGACATGCTCTCCCACTTCAGAAAGGTAAGGATTGAACTGAAACTTTTTTTTTTTTAAAGGATGCAGGGAATTAAGAAACATTTGTCTTATGGTCACGCCACATGTCATTCTCTCTCTTTCTACTTGTACATTTCTCTTTTCGGTATAGCTAAGAAAGACTTGTTTTGACTTTTCTGAGCCTTGGATTGCATTCTTGGCCCCAAGGTATCCTCTACGTTCAAAGTATGTCTCAGTCTTTATCTCCTTCCACTGTCTCTCTCTCTCCCTGCTTCTCAACTGCTTATTGAACCTCTCCTCCCCTACTAGCTGTGACAAAACAAAAAGATCTTTGCACCAGAAGGCCCACATCATGTTCCCATGATCGAAAACCTTACTTTGAGCTCTCTGAAAGTGAATGATTTCCAGTTTTCCCCTCCCTAACATCTACCTCATATTTTTTCTGTCATTTGTCTTTGTTACAACCCCTGCATTGTGTTAGAATGAGAAGGTAAGAGTACGTTCTGATTCCATAGCTGGTGCATGCTGTAACGAGTAATCACCCCACCACAGTCACCATAGATGTAATCGAACCCGTGTCCAGTAATGTCATTTCTTTTTTTAACTTTTTTCTTTTAACCCATTTAGGCCTGGGAAAAAAAAACCTTTTTTCTGAAATACCTATGTTTCTAGGCCTATATCACTCACTATTTCATGTCAAGGACCCCAAAAAGGATCTGTAATTGGCCTCCGACCCCCATCTGAAAATATGTTGTTCCAGGGGACCCCCCCCCCCCCCCCCCAGAAGCAAAAAATCCAAATTTGAGGCACATTTTCACGATCTTTCAAACCTACAAGCTCGTAGCGCGCCATGAGCCATGAGCTTGTAGATCTGCTATCTTTCAATAAGCTAAATTATAACATAATGTTTAACCCATTCTGGGCGGGAACCCATATCTGGGTTCTGTACAGTATGTACAGTATTCAAAAATGTAATTTTTTTGATGCTGCTATATAAATATTTGAAGTTTTTCAGAAACCTTAGGTCAGGATTTAGAGGCGTTTTTAGAATCGGCCTTAGGCCTAAATGGGTTAAAACACCAAAAGGGGTTCCCGCCCAAAATGGGTTAATCTCCTTGACTTTTACAGTGATCATTATTGTTTTTGTTCTTTTGGGATTACGGTATACAGAAGTTTTTAATTTATTTTGGTCCATTTGTCAGACTTGTCTCACTATTGTCACGGTTTCATTGTTCCTCTTCTGTGTACTTCATTTGATCACTTTTGTAAAATTGTAATTAAAGGATGTGATGGGTATATTGATCACACACAAGGAGTTTTCACTTGGCACAGATAATCTATACTGTATCTGTCGTTGTCAGAGGATATCCTATGTGTAATGTCATAGGATTGTTTATTTTTTTAGTTGATGATTCACAAGAGTTTGGCCAGTAAAGCATTATAATGAAATGTTAAGGACCACTTCACCACTTTTGAACTTATCTTCATATAATTGGTCCTCACTAATGTTCATGATACAATACCACATTTTTTCTACTCAGTCTGTGTCTCATAGGAGGGCTGTGGGCAGTTCAGTATTTAGATTTTTATTATCGCGAGAACGATGGCTTCCATTTTCGCATTGCAACTTTTCACGAATAGTAAGCCTGCAGTTTCTATTACGGTAGTTTGAATTCACCAGCGGGTTTCTGAACTGCCCACAGCCCTCCTATGAGATACAGACTGAGTAGAATATTATTAAAATAGTATAAAATAGTATTTTATCATGAACATTACTGAGGACCAATCATATGAAAGCAGGTTGAGAAGTGGTGAAGTGGTCCTTTAAGGCTTTAGCGTGGGTGCTTGGAGATTTGTATTTTCTCTTGGTTATCCTGAAAACCTGTTTTTGGAACTTCAAAATGGAGTATACCTTTACATGTATCTCAAGATACTATACATTATTATAAAGGGTGGAATAGTAGTTTGAATTAGTTTTGCTCTGGCAATTAATGAAACGCTAATATGTAGATTACATCCACATCATGTGGCAAGCTTACCAAACTCTTGTATAATCTTGGTCTTTTTATATGAATACAGCAGCATTATTACAGCCAGATCCAGTTTGTCAGATTCTGTTTCTAAAAGCGAAACAGTCTAAAAACCAATGTTCATTACAATCAAGGTTTTGATTCATTAACCTCACCTCAACAAGTATCATGCTTTCATACAATAGTGAAATTACAGTATGAGTTGTCAATTCTACAAAAATATGTCCCCCTAAGCCTCAACACATATTTACCTAACTACTAAAAAAATACCTGCCTACAGAATATTCCTTGGAGGTTAGAGATACAAAGGCTTTTGACACGTCTTCTCTCCTGTTGTTCACCTTCTTGTAGCTGGTTCCACAGTTGGTGAGAATTCTGAAGAACCTAATCATGTCTGGATACTCTCCTGAGCATGATGTGTCTGGCATCAGTGACCCCTTCCTGCAGGTAAGACTTGGAACATTTAATCTGTGCTCGATAGGAAGCTATATGACATTTCTTTTATCTAGCTTTTAGCCTGACGACACTTGACACTTTCTGCTGAATTAAGGTGCGGATATTGAGACTACTGCGAATTCTTGGCAAGAGTGATGATGATTCGAGTGAAGCGATGAACGATATCCTTGCACAGGTTAGAGTTCAAGTTATTTCCACTTCATTTTTATTCCACTTAATAAAAAAAGAAAACATGGACGGCAAAAAGAAGAAACAAAACAAACTCAAAAGGCAAAAAATAGAACAAAGGGCTTGCATTTTTCAGCACAATCTATAAATGGTATACAATATTTGAATTCCTCATACATTGGCAATCGGCTGAAGGAAGAGATCCCACTTTTCAACTTATTGTAAAACTTATCCTCTTGCAGTCTGAGTATGAATGGTAGTTTTTCCATGACGTATATTTCTCCAGTAATGTCCATCCAATTGTCTTTGGTTGGTGGGTCCTGTTGGTACCAGCGTTGTGTGATTGCTTTCTTACTTGTGGTTAAAACGAAAGCCTCTCTAACCGAATGGTAGATCTGACCCTGTAATTGTTTTCATTCTTCTAAAGGTTGCAACCAATACAGAGACAAGTAAAAATGTAGGCAATGCAATCCTTTATGAGACTGTTCTCACTATAATGGACATCAAATCAGAGAGTGGACTGAGGGTGAGTTAATTCGTTTCCCCTTTACAAAATGTATGTTCTGTTAAAAGGTTCAATATGTTTTGTGGACATGCAATCATTACTGATGCCCCATGTACGTAGGAGAGTGAAGCAAAAAAGATCTATATTGTTCTATATTGATGGAGAAATCGACTAAGGTTGTGAAAAGGCAACAGTATATATTTATATACTGTTAATAAATATTTCAATCAATCATATATACATGGCACCCCTATGACTAATAAATGAGAAAAGTGTTCCTGAAAAATATATATTTCATATGGTAAAAAAGCATTTTCTCTGTTTTTTGCAGGTGTTGGCAATTAACATACTGGGACGCTTCCTTCTTAACAATGATAAAAATATTAGGCAAGTTACCTTTTATAGCCTTCCAAATATCTTTGCCACCTCATCACTTAAGAAGCACAAATACCCAGCTCTGGCATTGTTGTGAAGGTTATGTTTTGTGACGTGCCCCGTTTTAGATATGTGGCGTTGACGTCCCTACTGAAGACGGTACAAACAGATCACAACGCGGTGCAGAGGCATCGGAGCACCATCGTGGATTGTTTAAAAGACCTGGATGTGTCCATCAAGAGGTGAGAATCACAGAAGACTGATATCTTAGCAATTAACCGGTCAAACATAATTTTATACTTTGAACCGTTTCCAAGAATAGCAATGTGTCACATCGTAGTGAGTTTTGAGCTGTTTCTGTCCCTTTGTACTCCTGTCCCAGGCGTGCGATGGAGCTAAGCTTTGCTTTGGTGAATGGCAACAACATCCGAGGCATGATGAAGGAGCTGCTCTACTTCCTTGACTCGTGTGACCCAGAATTCAAAGCGGACTGTGCATCAGGAGTCTTCCTCGCTGCAGAGAAGTAAGAGACCTGTGTGTACTGTTCATCTCACAGAGAGGTTGCTTTGCCAGTTTGCTGCAATGTATTGCAGCAATACATTGCAGCAATGTATTGCTGCAATTAGGGCTGTCAATCGATTAAAATATTTAAAGGTATATTCAGTGATTTCACTTAATTTAAATATCACTTATTATTTTGTTTTGTTGTGATAATTATTCCTTACTATAGAGTGTGCTGGCCATATAAGGAGTTCCTCCCTGTCCCCAGTTAACCCCTGGGGGTCAAAAAACCTTAGGTTTCGTTTTTGACTCTCTATCCTGATTGGACGAAAGGCTGGGTCCCACAGCCAAAAACGAAACCTAAGGTTTTTTGAGTGAAATCACTGAATATACCTTTAATCTGATTAATCGCATGATTGTCCATAGTTAACTGTGATTAATCGCAAATTAATCGCATATTTTTTATCCGTTCTAAATATACCTTAAATCAGTGGTTTTCAAGGTTTTCTTATCAAGGTCCATTATTTATTCTGCATTTGAGCCACGGACCACCATTTGATGACATTTAGCCTTCCAGACCCAAACTAAAGAACTGTATTGATGTTGGCCAATGGTACCATTACTAGAGATAACAGGCCATGTTGATCAAAATAACATGTTTTCTAAGTTTTCTAATTGTGTAGACTTAAATTAACTTAAGTAATTCAGCTGTTTAACAATTATTCAACTCTTCATTGTAAAATTGCCATGCGTCTCAACCATTCTGTCAAACTTCACAGTGCGTTAATCGCGCATTAAAAACAATAGTGCCGCTAAAAGGATTGTGAGTTAACTAGTTAATAGTGTGTTAACTTTGACAGCCCTAGCTGCAATACATTGCAGCAATGTATTTTCCCCATAGATATTATAAAAAATAGATGCCTCACTGGCCGTTGCAGTTCATTGGAGCGACGTGTATCCCAATGAAGTGCAGTGCTGAAGGCATTTTATTTTCTCATGACAATACATTACAATACAAACAAACACAAACAACACAGTTATTAATACAACAATAGAACATCAGAGCTAGCGGGGATTAGATTACTAACAGAAAACATTAAATAGTGAACACAAAGCAACAGTTCTCCGCAGCTTTCTTATTTAGAAGTGGCTGAAGGCATTTGTCACGTCACTGCCCAAGTGACGTCACTCATGCGACTCCTCCATGTCTCTCGCTGTCACTCAAGTGAATACTGGGCCAATCACAGCGCGTCTTTTACGGGACTTATGTTACGCACGAGGAAGCTGCTCAATGAAGGCAAATGCTTTGCAAGGAATCTCGGGGAAGTTGTGACACGCGCCTCAGAGCCGGAACAAGTCTGTCTGTTTCCCCTCCTTACTGGTTTTAGTGTACTCTACTGATACACCCCTAGAAATAACTCAAAAGCACAGTATAACTAGTGTCATGTAATGTCATTGTCATCAACCTTACATTTTGTCTGTCAGTACTTTAATGGGTGATTAGAAGCATTAATCAGATCTAGACTGACCAAACTGTGTGAGGTGAATGAACACCAGTAGCCCGACTACTTAGAATTTGCACACTAGATCATAGTTTAATTTAACAGATTACCACCATTGATTCTTAGTTAGACAAATATGTAAAGAAGGAAAGGCAATGTACTTTCTTGGTCCGCCAATTCCAGCTGTCAGTCGTTTCACTGTGAGGCAAACTAGAGCCGAACGTTTGATGGACTGGACATGAATGGCATATGAATGAATATGTTTGAAGAAAAAGGTTCAGGGGAAGAAAAAAGAAGCACCACACATTCTGCTGCCTTGCTTTACGACATGCACGCTATAAGTTTATTGAGATATGTAAAGAGCACAGAGTAGGTTTATAAGTAAGGACTGTTTTCAGGAGACTGTCTAAATTGACCGTCAGAATTGAACAATCTATGATATCTCTTTTATTATCCTAAACTTGATCATTACACAATCATTAAATAATAATGTTTGCTTCTTCAACGCGTTGAATCGAACTTCTGGCTCTGGTTTGCCTCCACAGGTGCGTCAATGGCACGTGCCATGTCATATTTTTATATATAGCCTTGAGACAAAGGAAACTACACAGGCACACCTTCAAATACCTACTGGGCCAGGTCACCTGATGGATCACCTGACCCTAGTAGACTCTTCCTGTTAAGAGGCGCCTCTGCTGGTCTAAAACAGCTGGTAAAAAATGAAGGCAATGGACAATACCACAGCAGGCGCCGCAATGAGGAGCAAAATGTTATGACAAGCTGAACATTTTCAGAAAACGACAAACACTGCATTGCATATTATATAATATTATGGGGTCAGTTCCAGAATCCACTGCAATGTTATCCATGTGTCCACATCATGGGTTCCTTGGGTCAGCAAAATAAGGTAGAATCGCTGGTGGTGGCAGATTTATTTATGAATTAATTAGAGCTGGGACTCGATTAATAAAATTAATCTAATTAATCAGAGGCTTCACATTTTAATCGCATATCATTATTTGACCCGAGAACAGTGAGAAAGCAATTTTTTTGAATGGATTTTGGTATACTAGTGAATCAATGAATAGTGAATACATAAGTTTAAGCAATAAAACATTGTTTTTGTAGTAATAGGGGTAATAATTCTTTATTGAATAATTGCACACAACTGTGCTGTAATCCACGCTACCATCGGATAGCCTTTTAAATCCTATTTCCAATCCACGGGGACAAGCAAAGTGATCTCAGCGGCTTCCCCCAGTCTGGTGAACTGTCTGCGGTTTCTGGTGGTGTTATTGTCTGAAGAGGACACGGACACTTGGTGCGCAGGTCCGTCTGAAAACTGTCCAGTGACAACGTTCTGCGGTGAAAAAATAGTGTGATTAAAATGCGTTAATTTATTTTAATGCATTAATTAATACCTGCCAGTTGATGTGTTTTTTTTTTAAATAAATCAGTTTCATAGAAAAAATATATCAATGAATCAATGTTGCCAATTATTTGGGGCCATACTTGCAATATCCCCATGGCCTTACAGGTCTGGAATCTGGGAGCAATGTGCACATTAATTTCTTTCTATTTTAAACGTTATTTCTGTCTCTTCTTATTGGCCAAGCTTTTCAAATGCTATGAGGAATGAATGAGTGGTCGTCTGAAATTATACATTTGGATAGCATTTACCTTCTTCTCATTCAGTGTCTATCAATTGTTAACCACTGTATATTCTGTTTTACAGGTATGCTCCTTCGAAAAGATGGCACATAGACACCATCATGAGAGTCCTGACGACAGTATGTATACCTTTATGACAACACCAATACAATACCATTGGACCCCTTTAAAAGCATACTGTTGTACACTAGCCCTCTACACTCGACAGTGTCCTGTAATCTTTCCTGGTCTTTCCCAACAGGCAGGGAGCTACGTGCGAGACGATTCAGTTCCTAACCTCATCCAGCTCATCACCAACAGTGTGGAGATGCACGCCTACACCGTACAGAGGCTCTACAAGGCCCTGCTGGATGACATCTCGCAGGTCAGCCAACTGTCTGCTATGTTCGCAGAATGACAGTTTTGTTGTTTGATGCATGCATCGTGTGTGTGTGTTGGTGTTAAAAGCTTTGTTTCTCTGTGTCTGTAGCAACCCCTAGTGCAGGTGTCATCTTGGTGCATAGGAGAGTATGGAGACTTGCTGGTGTCTGGGCAATGTGAAGAGGAAGAACCCATTCAGGTAAACACACTCTCAGTCAAAATAAAAAATACGCTAAACACAAATTTGGCCCGTTTGTGATATAGCCCAGGGGTTCTCAACCCGTGGGTCGCGACTCCTCAGGGTGGTCACCAAATTATTTTGGGGGGTCCCCAAATTATTAAAAAAAAGAAAAATAAATTAACTGAATGTTTGAAAAATAGAAATTAAGAGTTTACATAGTACGGGGTGTATGCATAAACTTTATAAATATAAAATATATAAACTAAATAAAATATAAATAAAATATAAACTTTATAAATATATCTGGTTTCAAAGGCTGAATTTGCAACCCATGTCTGCCAACGGACTGCTTCCACCACAACCAATACTTTGGTAAAGGTTAAGAAAAACCCTGCCACTCGGGCAATGTTTCAGCAGACCTGCATCAGTAGTGATTTGTTTCCGTGTTGTCTCTGTGCTCTGTCTAGGTAACAGAGGATGAGGTTCTGGATGTATTGGAAGGACTACTGGTGTCCAACCTGTCCACTCCTGTTACCCGGGGTTACTCTCTTACTGCAATCATGAAGTTGTCCACTCGCTTCAGCAGTGTAAAGTAAGTGTGGACTTTTAACGTTCATCTTAACCCATTTAGGCCTGAAATGTATAGTTTTCTGAAATACCTATGTTTCTATGTCAGTGGTGCTCAATATTTCATGTCAAGGACCCCACACATTATATGTAATCGGCCACCATCTGAAAATATGTTGTTCCAGGAACCCCTCAGAAGCAAAGATTTGAGTTAAAAAACGTTCGCTCTGAAAGAATATATTCAAAGATATTTTAAATATTTTAACGTATAACATAATGCTTTAAAACACCAAAAGGGGTTCCCGCCCAGAATGGGTTTTAAATTGTCCTGTTGTATCAAGGATGGTACAAATTAAAAAGTGTCTACTGCACATATGCCTTGTTAGAGTGCAAGTGATTACAAAGTACCTTTTTTTTATTTTATTAAACATTTCAGTTGGGAAAAATGATATATTAATGAAGTTATGTTTTTATAACCCATCATCCATTTTGCTGTAAGGCAGGGAATACTTTTTACTGACGTTCTAATTTCCTTTTTCAGCCGAATCAAAAAAGTGGTGTCGATATATGGCAGCAGCATCGATGTGGAACTGCAGCAGAGAGCAGTGGAGTACAACGCACTTTTCAAGAAATACGACCACATGAGGTGAGGGAGCATCGCCTTCTCCTTCGTATTCCTATCGTGGTAATTAAATCCATAATAATAGAAATACGACCATGAGGTGAGGGAGCGTCGCCTTCTCCTTCGTATTCCTATCGTGGTAATTAAATCCATAATAAATACATAATAAATACGACCACATGAGGTGAGGGAACATCGCCTTCTCCTTCGTATTCCTATCGTGGTAATTAAATACATAATAATAGAAATACGACCATGAGGTGAGGGAGCGTCGCCTTCTCCTTCGTATTCCTATCGTGGTAATTAAATCCATAATAAATACATAATAAATACGACCACATGAGGTGAGGGAACATCGCCTTCTCCTTCGTATTCCTATCGTGGTAATTAAATACATAATAATAGAAATACGACCATGAGGTGAGGGAGCGTCGCCTTCTCCTTCGTATTCCTATCGTGGTCATTAAATCCATAATAAATACATAATAAATACGACCACATGAGGTGAGGGAACATCGCCTTCTCCTTCGTATTCCTATCGTGGTCATTAACCCATTTCGGCCTGACGTCGAAATATTTTTTAAAATGTCTTTTTTTCCCCCTGAAAAAACATGTTTTTATATCCGTGGTTCTCAATATTTCATGTCAAGGACCCCCAAAAATATATGAAATTGGCCGCTGACCCCATCTGAAAATGTGTAGTTTCAGGGACCACCTCTGAAAGAGTATATATTCAAAGCTTTGCACCACATGTTCACGATTAAAAAAAAAATAGCAGACTTGCAAGCTACAGTATGAGCTTGTAGATCTGCTATTTTTCAATAGCTAAATTACAACATAATGTTTAAAACACCAAAAGGGGTTCCCGCTCAAAATGGGTTAACTCCATAATAAATGGATGGACTGACACATCAAACTCCTGCATCTTTCCGTTCATCTGTTCCTGTCCCTCTCTAGGCCGGCTCTACTAGAGCGAATGCCCGTCATGGAGAAGACGTCTTCTAACGGCCCCACAGAGATGGTGCAGACCAACGGGGAGACGGAGCCCTCGGTGTTGGATGTGAAACATCCACCCCTTATCACTCAGCCAACAAACCAGGTGAGAAGACATTCCAGGGACTTTCTTAGGCTGGACGTGTGCAGAGGGGCCCTCCCTGACTGCTTTGAATCAGTGTTGATACTATGATGATAAAATGTCCATCGACTATACCTTTTTTCACTGACGAAAACTAAATGAAAATTAAGCGATGATGACTAAGACTAAATATACTGATAATTTCGTCAACAAATAACAACTACCTAGACTAAAATGTTAGGAAATTGTTGGGTAATTTATTGTTGGTGTTTTAAAGTTTGTTGTTTTTTTGTCCTTGGTTCTCCAGGCTAATGATTTGTTGGACCTGTTGGGTGGTAATGATGTGGTACCAGTTATCCAGACCACGCTACCCACCAAGCCTGCTTCAGCTGGGGGAGAGCTGCTTGATCTGCTGGGAGACCTCTCACTGTCTGGTACGTGACCTGCTTTCATCTCTCTGTTCACCACATTAACCTTCACTAGGAGACCTCTCACTGTCTGGTACCTGCTTTCATCATCAATATTTTGGACCAAAAAATTACAAAGAAGAAAAAAATACGTTTTTTTCTACTTTCTAATTCTTTGTTTGGCCCGAAAAATTGTGTTTGTTGTCATGATTTGTCATGACAAGAGTTGGCTTTGTCCGCGGCGTAAACGTCTTTAAATATATACTTTTTGAAAAGTCTATGAGGAAAATGAACGGGGATTTATTTTCCGGGTCTCTCGAATGGGCGGGACTGCAACGCTCTATGGGGGTCCTTCCTTGGCACAAAATCCTTTCAAATGGGGATCTGCAGCTATTATCAATTTGGGGATCTTGTCATGAAACTGCTTGAGAACTACTGCTGCTTCTGTTGAACCCTGCTGTGGTGTTCTGCCCTCCCCAGGTGGTCCAGCGGCCCCTGCTCCCCCCTCCTCTGTGCCCACCTCCCAAGCCCCCTTCCTCCTGGACGGCCTATCCTCACAGTCCTTGTTTAATGATATTGCAGCCACAGGTGAGTCACCCACACAGTGCCATCCCATTCAGGCTCTTTCCGTCTACAAGAACTAGTGCCGTTGCCATGAAACCTATTTCATGGATTCCTGCATTTGTAATCGCGCACTCTTATGGTGTCGGATAATGTTCTCGGGATCTAATTTCGGGGGGAGAGGTGACTATTCTATTCATTCGAATATGTTCAAAGAGCAGAGCACACCATGCTGTGATACATGACATTCAAATCGCTACCAAAACCCTATTCTGCCGGCTGCCTCGGTGGTGTGCTATTAGGGGTGTTAAAAAAAAATCGATTCGAATTAGAATCACGATTCCGTTATGAAGGATTCAAAATCGATTCATAATTTCCAAAAATCGATTTTTCAGTTCAAGACTGGAGTAGATTGTGATGAAATCCTATGTATTGAATCGAGAATCATTTTGAATAGAAAATCGTTTTGAATCTGGAAAAAGAAATGCGTTTGAATTTTTTTTTTAATCAATTTTGAATCGAATCGTGACCCCAAGAATCGGAATCGAATCGTGGGACACCCAAAGATTCACATCCCTATGTGCTACGCTTAGACTTCCTGTAACATGGGATCAAATCCCACTCTCTACACTACTGTTTTCACATCTGGGCAAAATCTTGCCACTTACTTTAGGCATAATTTTGCAACTTTTAGGCATACCTTTTTGCCACATTAGGCATAGTTTTTGTGAGGACTGCCTATAAGTCTCATCATAGTCTGACCTACATGGTTGGTTAACCCATTTTGGACCCATGCTATGCTTTAGCTATTTAAAAATAGCAGATCTACAAGCTCATAGCGCACCACCGAGTGGCGCACTACGAGCTTGTAGGTCTGCTATTTTTTGAAAAATCGTGAAAATATTTAGGATTTAGATTTTTTTTTTTTTTTTAATTTTGAGTTCAGGCCTAAATGGGTTAAAACTAAAGCTAGGTTTAGGCCTGCTCAGGAGGTGGTACAACCCTGATTTGAACCCATATAACAAAGTTATATTGTGTATATATGTGTAAAATAATTTGGTGATTCTTTGTTATAATGGACATTTAAGCAAACTTAAAAAATCTCAGAGCTTCTCAGATTCTGAAAAGTTTCATCCACTACTGATACTACAGCTACTTATTTGTAATGCACTTTCATACATCTCTATGTTCCTTCCAGAAGGTTCTGGGTTGCGCTTTGTTGTCGAAACCAGCTTCTCATGAATTTCCTCCGTCTCCCATAATATGCAGTTTGTGTGGTATTGTCATTCTGGAACAAAGCCCATTGGTGATCAATCATTTTTACTGGACTACCCTTGAACGTCTGAAATTCTGCTGAATATGCTGGTTTTTCAATGCTCCTTTTTTTCTTTTCCTTTTCCTTCTCTCTTCTCTGTAGCGATCCCACCTATGACGGCATACAACAAGAACGGTCTGAAAATAGAATTCACGTTTGAGAGAGCCAACCCCAACCCCAACATAGCGGTCATCACCATCCACGCCTCCAACACCACCGAGGCCGACATGACAGACTTTGTGTTTCAGGCTGCAGTACCAAAGGTAACGCATCTGTTTTAACTGATTTCTCCCTAAAGCATGCTCGGAGAATGACAGCGGGTACACGGTACACATTGCCGTGCATTCATTTATTTATTTATTGTTTTCCGTTGCCACAGTCGGTTGTCATGTTGCAACTTGGAATATCCATCGATCGAGACGTCTACAAGATATATGAATTCCTTTCTGTGTGGAGTTTGCATGTTCTCCCCGTGTCCCCTAGGGTAGGTACCCTCACAAAAACATGCAGTAATCCTGATCTCTAAACTGCCTCCCCCTGGCCAGCCGGGACGCCTGATGGAGGGGAAAGGAACTGGTTGGAATAACGTGTTCCTTCCATGCGCTACGTCCAACCAGGGAAACTCCCCCGTCAGGTGTAAAGGAGCAACTTGGACACTCAGGCATGAAGGAAGTATGAGTTCAAGTCCGTTGCTCTCCCCATGTCACCCATATATGGGGACTAGGTTGGTGGAGGGTGTGTAGAGCCCAGGATCACATTAGATGATTGACACCGGGGTGAAAAATGGGTTACAACATCGTGGGATAAAAAATATATATAAAATATACGAACACCATTATGCCTCTTTAGGCAAGGCTATGGCAGCCCAGTTTATTTGTAGAATAAGCACATTTCATGCACAAAGTATAGCCCACTGTCATTAACACATTGAAATTGATTGATTGAAATGGACTCCTGAGGAAGTATTAGTGTATTAGGGTGACCACAATGTATACGATGTCATGATGTTAAGGAGTATAAACTTATGGCTATAGACGGCCAAATAGAGATAATTCTGGGGGTCCTTGACATGAAAAAGGTTGAGCACCACTGACACAGAAACATAGGTTTTTTTCTGACAACTCTTAGGATTTAGAAGACATTTGTAGAATTGTCCTCGGGTCTAAATGGGTTAACCGAAAATGTATCATAACCGATATTTGAAACCAATAACCAACTTAATCTTGCTCATGTGTAGGTTAATTGAATAATTGAGAAACTTTTTAAATTATTTTAATATTTCTTACGGCCGGGGGTTCGATCCCCGGCCGGGTCATACCAACGACTCTAAAAATGGGACCCAGTGCCTCCCTGCTTGACACTCAGCATCAAGGGTTGGATTGGGGGGTAAGTCCCTGTTACATACTAGTGTCATGTCCAGGGGGTGTACTTGTACATCAAGCTGCCTCATGCTACAGAAACAGGAGATAGGCTCCTGCCCCTATGGGCCTCATGGCTACAGAAACAGGAGATAGATAGGCTCCTGCCCCTATGGGCCTCATGGCTACAGAAACAGGAGATAGGCTCCTGCCCCTCCTGCCCCAGAGAACAGTATATTCCAACTTTACAATGCTATACTGTATGTAAAGTGACTGAGCTGTTGGGAAATAATATTACAGATTTTGGTTGACAGGGTTTCATAACTAGGATGAAACTATGAATAGGTCTTTAATGTGCACTCTTTATCGCTCAGACGTTCCAGCTGCAGCTGCTGTCCCCCAGCAGTAACGTTGTCCCGGCTCTCAACCAGGGGAGTGTCACACAGGTTATCAGAGTTCTCAACCCACAGAAGGTACGTTTGGTTTTTGTGTGACGTTTATAGGTCGACTCTGTCAGTTAATGCTCTTAAATGCAGTGTTTCTCAAAAGAGACCCCCATCTTTCAGTGGGCGAGAAAGTATTAGTTAGTTAATTTGTTGCTGTATATATTTTTTTAAATCATACCCATGTGAAGTGAGGCGCGCTCTTATCGTCTTACAACATAATGTTTGTTTTAGTCCTAAAAACAAACATAAAATTTCTCTTTATTGTCTATGGCGTTTTCTTAAACCATTTTGGGCGGGAACCCCTTTTGGTGTTTTAAACATGTTATAATTTAGCTATTGAAAAATAGCAGATCCACAAGCTCATAGCGTGCCACCGAATGGCGCGCTACGAGCTTGTAGGTCTGCTATTTTTGAAAAATCCAGGGGGGCAGTCAGACAGATATTTTGTGAAATCGGGATTTCCTGAAAATTCATATAATGGCCTGTTGTGGCGCTGTCATTGGGCTCAAAAAACCCCATAGAGATCCATGTATTTGGGCCCAACTTCACCTAGACTGTATTACCTTAATAAACATGGTCATGAATACTTTCTGCTTCCAGTCACTAGTTTAAAGTCTCATTTCTAATGTCATAATATTCTTTTTGGAAAATTATGGTCCCATTTATTAAAAAAATAATTTGGTCTATGGAAAAATCGTTAAAATGTGGTGCAAATCATTGAATATATATTTGAGAGCGAACATTTTTAACTAAAATATTTGCTTCTGGGGGGGTCCCTGGAACTACATATTTTGAGATGAGGGTCCGTGGCCCAATAGAGATAATTCTGGGGGTCCTTGATGTGAAAAAGGTTGAGCACCACTGACATAGAAACATAGGCTTTTCAGAAAATGTTTTTAAATCAACCTCAGTCCAAAATGGGTTAAACAAGCATCGTTGAAAGACAAACATTAAAGCTGTATATAGGAGGGGCTAGCGCCCCTCAATAATTATAGAAAGCTACTTGCTTTTTTGATTATTCAATTACTATTAAAGGTAACGATAGAATAATCACTGAGAAGATCATCGATGCAGTTGCAGTCCTAATTCTTTCAGTTGTATATTTTTCATTGACATAATAAACATATGACATCATCCTGACGAAATTTCAGCAACAGCTACGAATGCGGGTCAAGCTGACGTACTCCCACAAAGGCTCGGCTGTGGCGGACCTGGCTGAGGTTAATAACTTCCCTCCTCAGTCCTGGCAGTGATGTGAGCTGCCCCCTCTCGCTCCTAAAACGCCCTGCCCTGCCGGGGGAACTATGATGAGAAAACAATTTTCCTTTTCACCTCTCCCTCCTTTTCTTCAAAACGGATCCCCCTGTGACATCACCGGCACAGACCGCTGTCGCTCGAGTTGCATGGGAAGCAGTGGAACGTAACACAGGGGGGAAGCAGTGGAACGTAACACAGGGGGGAAGCAGTGGAACGTAACACAGGGGGGGAGGGAAAAAAACGGATGGTATGAAGACCATAATGATTATTGACGTCACACCAGAAAAATCTGAAACAAATATCCATGGACTTACCTGATCTTCTTAATCGGTTTAGCGTTGATCTGTCAGCTTTGAAATCTGTTCCACACTCACGATTTATTTTACGTAAAACAAACTGTGGTACGTTCCACCTTTGCTGAGGCACTGTAAAGAACTTTCGGCCACTGCATGAGCACTTGTGTAATTCAGTTTTCTTTGATTTGTGGGTTTTAAATTCGTTTTTCATTTAAGATTGTTTCTACTAAATCAAATCTAACTTGACTACAATCTGCACACGCTCCACTGCTAAAGGTGTATCTTTTCAGTTTCTGTAGCCAATGATTTAAAGCAGTCTTATGTAAATCCCAGAACGTTGCTCCAGCACTATGATTTAGTCATCATAACTGGTTTCATATTCAGATTTTTACACCCATAGCCTTGGTCAGCACGTTCTAACGGCAGGACAATGTTTGAAACATCAAATACCATCTTGAAGTTTGGGGATCATGAACTTGAGACTTAACGTATTCATTGTCATTTCCATCAATTTAGTTTGAAGCCTGTTTGAGTGTTACTAGGATGACTTTTAACATTTGACTAGCTTGGTGGGTCTTTCCTGGTTCTGACATGAGGTCTCTGCTGCATCCTGTGTTCAGGAAATACTCTACCTTAGTTTTGCTGTCATCATGATGGCAAAATAAACATTTCCATATTGCCTATAGTCGGATCAGCTGTGGCTACGTTTCAGAGGATGGTCTATTCCACACGCAGTTCCCTTTCCTAAAATAAACCCAACAAGTAGCTTCTCTTTGTGCATTTATTCAGCGACGCAAACGCTTAATGGCTAGTCTGAGCCATTTTGAAGGATAATCCTGGTCAGAAATGCATCATAATTGTTAATTGGATGAACCCCCTCGATCTGCGTTCACGTTTCCTGCATCTAAAATGCTCCGCAGGCGTAAGATATCAACAAAACACGGCTTGTAGTTTAGACAAACATTGAGTTTTATTTAACTTGGTTGGGCTTAGTCACCCTGCACGTACATGTAAATGAAGTCTTTTATGAATGTAGTTACATGCACTGAATGATTTATTTCCTCCTCTTTCTCTCTCCCCTTGAGTCTTCGTTATGACGCTCCATTGAGGTCATTGTGTTGGCACTATTTTTGTGATGGTATGTTTTAGTTTTTTTTTTTTTTCTTAAGTGATTTAACTTAAAAGTATATGCCTGATATTAAAGTGATGTGCCTTTCTGACAACTAAATAAGTAGACCTATACAAAGTGGGTTGGTAAGAGTAATTGTGTCGAGTGTATTTTGAGGATGACATCCTGGGAAAATACTATTAGAAGACGATGGGCTGGATGGATTTAAAGCAATATTTCACTTTTAATAGAACATTTTCACTTTTAAGTACACCTTTGACTTACTGTAGAAAATAATAAACCACTACTAATATTCACTTGCCTGAGGTAATAAAACGCTCATTTTAAAATGTGTATGGGTCCTCAAACCTTAAATGTATCGTCGTGTACTAGAAATTTCCTCTAAGGACATCCTAATTGTATTTTTAACGGACATCTTAACTTAAGATGCTTCGTGGCACCATCAGCTTTCTTCTACATACACAATAATGGTCTGGGGGTAACATTTTCAGTAATCGTCTGGGGGGGGGGGGGGGGGGGGAATATAAAAAGGCCTATGCATTGATGACTACGGTTTATCACGGCAGCTATTGTCATTCTACCCTATACCAAGTTTTTGTGTTCAAAACAATCAAAAGTGTAAATGTTCTTAGTAAAGGGAATTGTTGCTTTAAGATTTCTTTTTCTTTTCTTTTCCGTTTTTTTTTTTTTTTTTTTCATATCTTTGTTTTTGAAAGGAGCACCTGTATTCACTTGGATCATTATTAGTTTGAGGTACAGTGACTGAGCTAGCTTCTGTGGTGACCGTTGGGAATGATTTCTTGGTTTTGCATATTTCTCCAAATCAGAATTCCGACCACGTCGTCGGGTGGGGTGGGATGGGAGGGGGGCAAACCTTAATACCCCACGCCGTTGGGGGTGGGGTGGGATGGGAGGGTGGGCAAACCTTAATACCTCACAGTTTTTTTTTCCTTTTTTCTGTTAACTCTTAAAACGCACAGTGAGATGGACAGCTGTGTTCAAGTCATATGATTGCAATCAAAGTGGAGCGTCTGTATGAAAAAGAAGCTTACAGCATTATAACTTAACCACTTAAGCCCTCTATAGATTCTAAATTGAATTTGAGTTGCTCCTATACTTGGTGTGCTATTGCTAAGTCTCTTTGCCAAAAATAGCCGATCTACAAGTTCACAAGGTATCACGATGCAATGTGAGCTTGTAGATCTGCATATTTTTGCCAAATGTTCCATCCAGAATAGGGATGCTAGGTTTCGAGTGGTTAATGGGCTTAGCACCCCTATAAGCTGTTTGTGTTCAGAGATCGTCAGATGTTCAATTGGGCTGTATTCTTAATATTCACTATGCTTCACTCTAACTTTTGTGACCAAATCAGAGATGCTATTTAGCTTTGGAAATATTTTTGAGCTACAGTATGTGTATATGGAGGAAATTATTTTTTGTTCAGTTAACTTTGTCCGTTGACAAAATGCTATATTGGCTTTTTTCTGTACATATTGAGGGCTTTTACACTTTTGTCTCTTGTACTATCTTTCATCCTTTTTTTAGATACCAACCATTTTCTAAAAACTTCCAATTATTCACAATGTAAATTGTCTGAATAGATCTAGGCCACATAGTCTATGAAAAAAGACTTCCCCGTTTCATCACATACTCATTGTAAAAGTTATATGATCTGCTGCCTGTACATTGTATATAATTGTAAAACATACGAAAGCTGATCAAATTAAATAAAAGTACAAAAACCATCCATGTGAAGACGTGAAAAGATTAGCTAGGGAGTCGGGACTAATTGTATACATACTGTATATACAAAGAAAATCTTGAAAGATCACAAATGGTCTGCATTTTATCACTTCATATTCTTTGAGATTGGTTATATATTTTTGTTTTTGTTTTTCTTTCACTGAGTTTAGTGGGTGAGTTGGTTGGCTGCTATCGGGGTTGTTTTAAATGTTGAAGGTTTGACTTTGTCTGAGTGATGTACTGTATACTGTACTACTGAAAACTGAGCACAGTGCTGCTTAAAAGTAAAAGCCTGATTTATGCTTGCATGTCAGAAATAACAGAACTACAAGCTCGCCATGTTGCTGCATCCAGCAAGGTGTTCTGGGGCTTTTTGGGTCTACAATTT
Source organism: Protomyctophum parallelum (assembly GCF_964188405.1). Classification (NCBI taxonomy): domain Eukaryota; kingdom Metazoa; phylum Chordata; class Actinopteri; order Myctophiformes; family Myctophidae; genus Protomyctophum; species Protomyctophum parallelum. The sequence continues at coordinate 15,164,829 of NC_139699.1, forward strand.
GGGACATGCAACAAAAGTATGAATCCGGTTTAATGTCTACAGTCTGACGTGGTGGCACCTTGTCGTCTTCCCTGTCCCTCAAAAAGGCATCCCTGTTTGTGTTCCCCTGCGTACGCACCCTTTTTGTTCGCCTGCCCATTCATACGTCGAGTATAAATTAAGCGTAACCCTTCCACCTGGCATTACAGTATCTGCAGTGCATCCCTCTGCCCAATTAACTATAAAGTGATTATGTGTAATTAATGCTGTCAGAACCTATGATTGACTTATTGAATGACCTACAACAGCACATATCATCTCTTTGGGGAGTGAATCCTTTTCATTGGCCTCTTTTAGTCTGTGTTTGTGTGTGTGTGTGTGTGTCTGTCATATAGCACCTTCTACATGGTTGCCACGCACTTGCATTATAAATCAACAACAGGCCTCTGTTTGTTTTGGTGAAGCAGAATAGTAACCGTGCGCCTCCAGGTGGTCTATTCCAGCAGAATAGTATAGGGTTGTCAGCTGTCATAATCATTGTGTGAGGTTCTATGATTTTGTTTATGAATGATGCAGCATTAGGTTGGCTACTTGGGGACTGCACCATAACGGGCATGCTTTTGGCCTGCTTTCATTCTCTACACTCTTGCTACTCATTGTCAAAGTCCTCTGTGTGTGTGTGTGTGTGTGTGTGTGTGTGTGTGTGTGAGAGAGTGAGAGAGAGTTGTATTACTATACTTGTGAGGGCCATTTTCCTGGTCCTTTTTTTTTTTTTTTTTAATAGGCTTAACAATTCAAATATTCAGGTCTGTGTTAGGGTTCTGCCAATCTGCCTGAATTATACATGGTTGCGCACTGGACTTGCACACCGAAAAACAGATAAATCTGCTATTCTCCTATTTTCTGTCTATTTTCAATGCCGTCCTAAAATGTTGATGTCATCACAAGCATAGTAATACAAACGTGTGTGTGTGTGTGTGTGAGAGATCGAGACATGCCTTTCGGCTTTCCATGTTTTGTTGAGGTAGACTAGTCTGGTTAGTCTATATGTGAATATAGTTTTCTCTTTGTAGACTATATATAGTCTGGTTAGTCTATATGTGAATATCGGCCGAGAAGAGACGATAGACTTATAAACAGTTCAGGGAGGTATAGGACATCTTTCTCCTATTTATTCAAACCCACATGGCAGTCAGAACAGACGCATTTATGTGATAACGTAGCCCCACTGCTGTCTGCTGACATTCAGAGGTGTACATTTGGTTTTGAAGAGGACCTTTTGATATAAATTATTGCAGTGCTATCTTTACCTTTCCCTGTGGGGGAGATGAACCTGTGCTACGCGCCAGTTTCCACAAGAGGGAGATGTTTGAAATAGAAAGGCTGGCAGGAAAGTTTCGTAACGCCTTGTCTTGAATATTTTAGGTTTGTTTTGTGTTTAATTTCGATTGTACTGTACTTTCCACCATCACTATGTGTTCATAATAATCATATTTGATCAACTGTTATGTTAACAATACAGTGACCAAATTAATTTCTAATTGTATCAATGAAAAAGAACATGAAGAAGAACAGACATGGAGACAAATATCCCTCAGTGTGATCAGCTTTTGAAGTGTGTGTGTGTGTGTGTGTGTGTGTGTGTGTGTGTCGGAGTGCTTGTACATGTAAATATACATTGTCTGAGTGGGATGGTAAGTGTGTGGACATGTCTTCACTTTTAACATGGTAGGACATGACCATTTTGGCTGCAATTTCAACTCTGCTTCTGAGCTGCATGTGAGAACTGATGTAAATAGTTTTATTTCTACTCTTGACATAATCATAATTTCTTTGCAAATACAAGAAAACATCAAATTAGTAAATCCACCGCACCATCTTGATTGGTTGGAGCTGACAGTTATTCAGTTAAAGTGCACCTTTTTTCCTCTTTCTTTTCAGTATTTTTGAGATGTTTTGTTTTGTCTTAGTGTGGCAAGGCTTTGGAAGAGCAGGTAACAGGCCACCATGTCCAATTCCCCAGTCTAATAAAAAACAACATCCATTGTACTTTTGAAATCAAAATCTATGTAATTCCCAGAGCCACCATGACTGTACAACAATTACAAATAGTTATTTGTTGAGGGCTTTACAGGAGTTGACTTTTTTTTCCAGTCAAGTTGACATGTTGAACTGAATCAGTGGTCCATGTCTTCAAAGTGAATGTCTACGATAGTGGTAAAGATGAGAGGCTGTAAACTATTAAATGGGATATTTTCAATTTATGCTGTGTATTCTTGTCTTTGGGTTGGAGAAAATGATCAAGAGAATAAAAAATAAAAAAGTCAAACACATTCTACTGGTTTCTTCTTGTGTACATTGGGTGTCATGCTCCATTCCGACAGATGGTGTCACATGTGATATAAATGGTATGTTCATATTTATCAGAGTTTTCTTACATTATAATATACTGCTACTGTAAATGCCTAAATTGTAACTAGGAATATACTCAACCTAGAGGGATGCCCTTGAAAGTATCTTTGGGATTTTTAAAATTAGTCAATGGGAATCTAAAAGTTCAGCAAAATGATGTACAGTAGGCATATAGGCCTAGTCCAGTATGCTTCCACCTATAGAAATAGACTGATTTTGTAGGGCACTTAAAATGTATTTGAATATATAAGTAGCAACCCGGCCAAGTTATGAAACACATTTTAATTGGGATTAGGATTAAAATTTCAATTTACATTTAGTTCACTTCAACCACAAAGGTATAATTTCACCTTCAATGAGAATACAGTACAACAGTATAACAAAAGCATAACAATGACAATTTATAAACTGGAGGTTGAATAATTCCAAAACAGGCCTCTCCCCCTGACATGGGCAGTGCCCAATGAATAAGAACAAGTCCAAGTCCAACCCTGCCCCTTTAATGTTTATTGATTAGCTCTACAGTCCCTGCCCCTTCAATGTTTATTGATCAGCTCTGTAACCGTAAGCCTATATGACAGTAGGCTCGGATATATTCACTCTTCGTTATGGCGTCGCTGCACCGAAACACAATGACATTTCCCAGCTGCGTCTATTGGAATCCATCAGTCGCGGCGGTGTGTCACGACGGCACGCAATTGTGGCTGTTTGTAGTTTAAAATAGGCAGCATCCATGGCGATGGAGGACGAGCAGAACACAGCGGGCATGGTCTCAAACAGCCGAATGGACGTGAAAAAGGGAGGCGGTGGTGGTGATGTCGGCGGCGGTGACAATAAGGGGGCTTGCACCGACAGCCAGCCGGAGCCGGTGCTTCACCAGGACGGATTGAATCAGACGGCACGTCGCGGCGAACGGAGCAACGCTCCGGGAGGGGCAGCCCGCCTTGGTGCTGCTGCTGCCAGTACTGCTGCAACGGGAATCCGCGTACTAAAGGCAGGTTGAGGTTATTCTATATGACATAATACATAGATAGCCTATATATATATATATATATATATATATAGGCTAGAATACAGTGGTTCTCAAACACTTTAATGGCAGACTCCCCAAAATTGATTTGTCAAAGGACCCCCATTTGAAATGATGTGTAGGCTACTAAACCAGGTGCACTGGGGCAGCCATAGATTATAATTATCAACAATTTTGAACATGACTTAACAACACATATAATTATTTAGTATTATTAATGTTCAAAATATTTCGAAAATATAATATAGGCTATATGCTACCTTCAAGGCAAGCTTGTTGATCAGCTATTTTAGAAAAGCCAGCCCAGATTGTCAAATAGGGCTTACACTGATTTTGATGCTATATAAACTAATTTAGCTTGAGAACCCCTAGCTGCATTCAAGGACCTCTGGGGGTCCCATGGGCCCCACTTTGAGAACCACTAATAATAATGTATATTTGATGTAATAGTTTTTAATTGAATTTCCGACAGAATTATTCAAACATTCCCCAAGTGCATGAGACATGAAATGCCAAAATTCCGCCCTGTGTACATGATCTATCTGATTAGCTGTGTGTGTGCGTGCGCGCGCGCGCGCGGTGGTGGTGGTTTCCAATGTGAGCCCAACCATATGGGTTGACCAAAGTCACTGATGCGGCATACAGAGTTTTTGCTATTTAATCTACATTATGTAAAAAAAATATTATTGAGCCATCAGCGCAGCAGTGCCTCCACCAACCCCTTCAGCCCAACCTAATAGACCTTCCTAATCAGGGCTGTGCTGCTGAAGGTGGAGCCTACACTTTCAAGCTCCACTAGTTGCCCCACGTGTGCGGGGCGGGAGAGAGAATTATTAAAACAAATGCATGAATAAAAATCACACCCGTGTGAAGTGAAGTGCGGTCTTATCATCGTACTGTACATCTGCATACATCATCTCAATTTCCGGCCAATCACAATTTGCATCCTCACCTTCGTCTTCAATGTTTGTGTCTTAAACAAACACTCAAAACACACAAGACCGCAATAAGTAGGACCTACTGGGAATTATCGGTTGATTTTCGGTCGAAACGGATACAAAACAGGCCATTCATTGTCAATTGCATTCAATGTTAGTGTTTGCACAAACACTCAAAACTGGCCATTCATTGTCAATGGCATTCCATGTTTTGTTTGTTCAAAAACACATGGAATACAGAAATTCCAAATCTATCACTCACGTGCAATGCATTATGGGCTTAGAAATGTGCTACACTAATTTTTTCAATGTTTGAAGTAGGGCTTTTTTTGTACGTTTGGGTGCTGAAAGCTGAAATGGGTTGGGTCGGGTCTCAAGCTGAAATGTTTGTGAACCCCTGTCTATTTCTTGTTAGAATGACCGTGTCTCCATACTTTACAGCGCAACATGAAGAGGAACGGAAGTCGGGGCTGTGTGACCAGAAAGACCCGCTTCGGGTCGCGGGAGCGGGACTGGCTTAAGGGAGACCCCCAACGTGGCTGCTTGTGTCTGTACGGGGGAGCGGTGGACCCTCCTCAGCCCCCGGCCTCCGGTGGCCCGCCCCAGGCCTCGTCCTCCTCCTCCTCGACCCCTCAGGCAGACCTCCAGCTGGTGCTCTGCACCACCAGAACCACGGTGGAGGAGCTGTGTGCCCAGAGGGACGGAGAGGCACTCTACGTTCAGCTGCACGGCGACCTGCTGAGGTATGCTGAACACAGCGAGCTACAGTACGCTACTACAGGCCCCCCCCCAAAAAAGATAATAATAATTTGGCGACCCCCCCCCCCCCCCCCCCCCTTCTTTTCATTAGAACAAATATTTAAGAAGTAGTGAAAAAAGTCCCACCTTGTGAGCTTGTAGATTGGCTATATTCACCATTTTGGGACCTGGGCAAATATCTCATTTCTGTTTTTGGGTCATGAGCTGAAAGGTTTTGGAACCACTTCTCTAGTGCATTGCTTCTCAAATGTTTTGGAGGATTGAACATTTTAACGGATAAAAAAACAACCTTTATCAACTAATGGTTACATTTAATTAACAGTTTTAACAGCCAAAACCAGCCATTATCAAATACTCACTAGGAGCTCTGTTCTGTTCCCTGATTATAGTTTGAACCTTGAAGGTGAAGACCGCAGTGATAAGCAGCATATTAAATAGTTACAGAGGTGGCAGTAAATATTAATTATAAATTAACAGACAGAGATATCTGTTATTCCCATGACACGCAGATCAACATTGATATTTAAATCTGATTTTAAGATGATGCAGTCAGATGCTGAAATTTTTGTGTTTGATTTCTAATATTTTGAACGTCGCAATGATCCCTCATTTGTGTTTAGCTGTGAGAGCTAGGAGAAAATGTGCATGAGAGTCAAGCTACACAAACAAATTACATAGCAATGATAAGCATCATTATTTTAATTGTTTACGTGCTTCACCCCTGACTATATTCTATACTCTGTGCCCACCTCGGCAGACACAAAGCAAACTGATTGCGACCAGAAAGAGTAGCACATGATAGTTGATTGTGAAGCACCCTTAACCTATTTTGGACTGAAGTCGATTAAAAAAATGTCTTCTGAATCCTAAAATCTTTCTGAAAAACCCATGTTTCTATGTCAGTGGGGCTCAACCTTTCTCATGTCAAGGACCCCCAGAATTATCTTTATTGGGCCACGGACCCCCCTTCTCAAAATATGTAGTTCCAGGGACCCCCCAGAAGCAAATATTTTAGTTAAAAATGTTCGCTCTGAAATATATATTCAAAGATTTGTGCCACATTTTCACGATTTTTCCAAAATAGCAGACCTACAAGCTCGTAGCGCGCCACTCGGTGGCGTGCTATGAGCTTGTAGATCTGCTATTTTTCAATAGCTAAATTATAACATGTTTAAAACACCAAAACGGGTTCCCGCCTAAAATGGTTTAAGTCAGATAATGCATTCAGAGCTGCAGGCGTAGCTCATTACTAGGCTACATTCTCTGCTGTTACTATATCTTACTCTGTCTTTCTCTCCCTCTCTCTCATTTGAACTTCAATCACTCTGTATTTGTGATAAGAACTTGCAACATTGTTTCATGTCTGTTAATCATTGAAGCTTAAAATGTCTGCCAGTAGATGGAATTAAATATGCATGATGCATCCCAAAGCATGCTGTTGAACTGTCTGCAACACTCACTTGCACAGGTTTTGTGAATTTATGTATGCTAGATTGACTCAGGTATTTAAAAGAATCTCTTTAATATTTGCATATAAGCTAAGTCTACACCACTAAGGGACATGTTTAACATAATTCCTTGCAGTATTATATACTGTACATCCCAGAGTGGAATAGTCAGAGAGTTGGCGACACGCTTTGATCTCGCCGCTTTGATCTCGGGCTTTAGTTCCACACATTGGAACTATCCCCTTGAGACAAAGCGGGGTGCTATGGACTATAGTTCCACACATTGGAACTATCCCATTGAGACAAAGCGGGGTGCTATGGACTATAGTTCCACACATTGGAACTATCCCATTGAGACAAAGCGGGGTGCTATGGGCTATAGTTCCACACATTGGAACTATCCCATTGAGACAAAGCGGGGTGCTGTGGGCTATAGTTCCACACATTGGAACTATCCCCTTGAGACAAAGCGGGGTGCTATGGGCTATAGTTCCACACATTGGAACTATCCCATTGAGACAAAGCAGGGTGCCTATGGGCTATAGTTCCACACATTGGAACTATCCCATTGAGATAGAATGAGCACGTCCGCATTCCATTGTTACAATGGGAGTCAACGCTAGTCGACTCTCATACTATTCCACTCGGATACCTCCCAGCCTGAGGAAGGATGAAGAGCCATGGTGTTTCTTGACAGAGATCAGCAGAGGTGGGAGGAAGTCCCTATGTTGCAAGTCCAAGTCGAGTCTCAAGTCTTTGCTCTCAAGTCAAGTCAAGTCTCAAGTCTTTGGCATTCAAGTCCCAAGCAAGTCCAAGTCCTGAACTTTTAGTTTCGAGTCCCAACCAAGTCCTAAGCATTTTGTTTCAAGTCCCAACCAAGTCCTTACCTTTTGTTTCGAGTCCCATCAAGTCCTAAGCATTTTGTTTCAAGTCCCAACCAAGTCCTTACCTTTTGTTTCGAGTCCCAAACAAGTCCCACCAAGACATAATACTAATTAATGATATGTAAAGATTTACATAAATCATGAGCATCTATTGAGCCATTTAGATCATGTCAAAGGTCATGTCTCACCGAGACACAGGATCTGACACAAATTAAATGTTTCCCCTGAGCAAGCAGGCTATTATTATTACAATGGTAAAATGTCATTACTTGCACTGAAAAGGTGTTCAAATCCAGGGTAGAAGAGGAATGTTACATAATGCCTCGATCCACTTTTTCCACTCCCGATCCGATACCGATCTAAAATCATCAAAACCGATCCGATAACTGATACCGATCCGATATCGATCCAATCCGATCCAGCACATATTTAAGTCGCTCTATGCTTTCCCAAATCTGTCAGACATTTTTTTATCTTTACCTTTTATTACAGATTTTATAGTCTGGAATGTTGAATCAGGATTGATCAAGTGATAATATTATTACTCAAAACAGAGAACAACACCTCCCCAGAATAATAGTCAACAAACAAGTTCCACATGAGTATAGGTTGAGAATAACTGACCCATTTATTTTTAACAACTTGAGCCTATACTTCAAATGTGGAAGTGTTCTAGTGACAAATTTATTTTATTGTATTCTATGCCTTTTTTTATCCATACTATTTATTAGTATTATGCACATTATGCACAAAATTTTAAGGACCCAGCAATTTGTATCTCTGTGACCCCAAATTATTATTTTGTATTTGTTTATATTGTAAAATCAATGTCAATTTAGAGTGTACAAATGGAACCTATCATTTGGCTGGGAGTGGGGACCCCTGATCCCCAAACCGTGCATACTGTCCTACAGCTACACAGCACACTGTCTGTCCGTGACAATGGAAATAGTGTCTGTTTATTTAAGCATTGGTTAGCACTTAAGCAGTTATTAGCATCATAGCATGGTCTGTCACATAAGTATTGACAAACAGCGGTCATATTTGTCAACCAACTGTTGGGGACTGTGGGGATATATCATTTTAAGAACATGAGCATGTCGTCATGCTCAGCTGTCAGCTTGTTGCGCTGTTCCGTCTCTCGTCTAAGATGTTGACGCTAATCAATGCTAAAGATTAGCTTGCATGGAGCTAAGGCTGAAACTTTGCTGCTGTTGTTGCCACGGTGGCGAATCCATTTTTGCACTCGGCTGTTGGGTCTTTTTTGTTTTAGAATATATAATACTCCCATGCGGGAGCGGCTGTCAATGTGGCTTTCTCCACACTGAGTAGCAGCGCGCAGTAATAGCTAGTGGCTAGCCTAGCAGCCTGCACTGTGCAAGACTGCCACTGTGAAGTGTGACTGGGGCTGCCAATGCCTCTGTAGCGCACACTGCTGGAGGAATAAAGTCCTGGAGTGGAGCACTAGAATGGACTGGAGTGGAGTGCTTGCAGTGCTTGGAATGGATCGGTCATTTTCGCTGTAGTCCGATCCGATCCCGATCACGTTTTTTGGCTGATATCGACCCGATATCCGATCCGCGGCATCCCTTTATATACAAATACCAAACTATTTTACATGTCATAAAAAAGATAATCAGATGCTGTAAGGTATTAAGTGACTTGAAAATGTTCAAGTCAAGAGGGCTCAAGTCAAGTCAAGTCTCAAGTCCTTGGCGTTCAAGTCAAGTCAAGTCTCAAGTCTTTGGCATTCAAGTCCCAAGCAAGTCCAAGTCTATTTTTGATTTGATCAAGCAAGTCTAAAGTCATCAAAATCGGGACTCGAGTCCAAGTCGAGTCTCGAGTCTCGAGTCCAAGTCCCCACCTCTGGAGATCAGAGATCTTAATCTTAATATCTTACCACTGGGCTGCTATGACCCCTTGCTAACACCCTTTTGGTGTTAGCATTATGTTATGCTTTAGCTATTGAAAAATAGCAGATCTACAAGCTCATAGCGCGCCACCGAGTGGCGCGCTACGAGCTTGTAGGTCTGCTATTTTTGAAAAATCAAAGAACGACTGACATAGAAACATAGCTTTTTCAGAAAACTGTGAAAAAGTAGAAGACATTTTTAGAATCTGATCTCAGGTCAGAATGGGTTAAGCATAAGCGCTGGTGCGAATGGTGGACAGCTCACTATGGCCTCCTGGAATCTGCCTACTGTACAGTAAATAATGCTACAACTATCGATTCTTTGCTTACTGATTATTGTATTGTATCGATTATCTTTTAGTTTTGCCAGGCAGTGGCGTGCACACTGCACAGACATTTAGAGGGGCAGGTGCTCAAGTGGAAAAAAAGGGCCTTGTGCAGTGCGTGGAACCGGCCGGTTGCCTTAATAGTGTGAGATTTCTAGATTTTGGGGCATAAATAATATATTAGAAGCTTTTCATCAAGAATTGATCAATATCACCATGGTCCACAACATACTATACACTACAGTGTACACTGTACAAAAAAAATCACCCACCACTACAAATCAATCAAGAGATTTATGATGCGTCTCCTAATTTCTCACTCTCGGCTTCAAACGCTGGACTCAGATACTCTGCTACTCTGCTCGAATGACAGATTAGCTTTGTAGCTGAGTTGATGAAAGATGAGCCATAGCCCTTTAAGTGTGTGTTCATGTGTACGATTAAGACAGAGTGGAAGGAAATGATCACAATGTTGCAGTGATGGATGCATTATCACCAGATATCCCTATAGAGGGTATGCGCGTGACATCATCGTACCTGGAAGTTATGCGAGAATGCCTGTCACTCCCCAACGGACTCAGAACGAGGCAAGGTAGTTCTTTTATCACTGGTAGATTTATTGTTTGTCACACAATTCATCCACAACGTCAAACTGTTGTAAAATAAAGCATAAAACGAACATCCAGATTAGAACCAAACAATACCGAAACATTATCATAAGAAACAATAACAAATGCAGAAAGGAAACACAAACGCACCTCACTGGCGCTGCTGCGTAAACCGAAGGAAATGAAAGGACGTCTTTGCCCTCTGAAGTGCCCATAAACACAGCAACACTAAAATACAATTCATTCCATGAATAAGACATTTAAACCACACAATGTCAATATGTCTTGAGGTTACAACTCTAAACACACGAACCTGTTGGTCAGCAACACGCTGTAAACAAACCGCCCGGCATCTCTACGGAACGGGAGTGGAACAATGATTGTGAACCATCGACGACACAAACCATATATGGGCATAGCACCGGAAATGATTGAACTTCAACTCATAAATATACCTTTTACTCAAACATATATTAAGAAAATAATAAACTTAGAAAACTAACAAATTGCATAATGATTACAACATGACAGCAGTAACAATGCCTACTGAGTGGCAAAAAACTACTTTCTGGCCTTGACAGCCCATTCACCCAAACAGAAAAGCCCTGTCTGATTGCATTAAGTTAAACTCACGAACATTGCAGCTGTACGATAAGCTTGAATTATCCTCTTTCTATCTGCAAAGTATTTGTTTCATAATAATCCACCATAGAAATGTTATGAGCTATTTTCTGTCAAGAAATGCCCTGCATTTGATTATTTTTCTAAGTGTCAGTCTGTCAGAGTTTGGAAGTGCTTGTTTTCAATAACACAACATTTTGCTGCCTCCTGCATTATGTGACATTTAGAAACAGGTGGTACGGCAGGACAGTTGAGTGATTTCCAACGAGCGCTTCCAAACTCCAACATTCATGCCTGTGCATACTCTCTATTCCCTTCATGTCGTAGGAGGCTGGACTGTAGTGAGTGTCCTCTTCAGATGGTGTACGACTACCTGACGGCGGTGGGCTACGAGGACCCGGTACGCGTGCAGAGAGAGGCCGCCAATTCAGACCTCAGCTGTATGATTCGCTTTTATAGTGGTGAGTATTGAGTACTGACCGTTAAGCCTGATGCAAAGTATGTTTTGGAAAATATGGAAATATGTTTTTTGGTGTGGACTTAGTGCTTACTACTTCAACGTGTTATAGTCATATTCCTGAAAAGGTTTGTGTAGTAGGTGGTCCTCAGACGAGCCCTCCATCGTTGCTTCCAGTCATCTCAGTTCTCCATACATCTGGCCAGCTCGTTGTTGCTTTGCGCTCCTGCGTCGTTCTTGAGTACATCCACATGTTAATTTGGGACGCTGGCTGGCAGCTCTTGGTGTCTTTGGCAGTGTCCTGCTAGTCTCATTCTTCTGGCTGCTATTTTCTGGCTGCTATTATCGCAGAGTTTGGGGCTCTGGGACCCTCAGAGGTCCTTGAGTGGCGTTCCAAGTGGCTTTCAGCTAAATGAGGAACAGTTTAACAACTTTAACCCTATTTATTTTAGATTTGAACTACTGTACCGGTATTTGAAAATAGCTGATCTACAGGCCTACAGGGTCATAACGCATCGAAATGCTAGTCAGCGACATGTATTGTGATCTTCTAGATCTGCTCTTTTCAAAACAGTTGCACAAACAACGATACGTAATAGACACCATCCTTTCCTCCTGTGGTTGCCCTGTCTCTTCCTGCAGGCTGCTTGCTTACCAACTGTCAACGACACTTAAACGATACAGAAAGATATCTTCCCAAATCTATATTAAGCGTAAAATACCTGAATAACAGATTATGTCACTACGAGCCATCAATGAGCTTGGTCAACACAGAAACGTCAGGTTCAGGTTGGGGCGACGGACTATTCCTCCTGAGGTATGGATGGTTTGCTGGTCTTCCGGAGGAGTCAGAGAGTGGCGCGTGCCCCCCTCGGAGGTTCTGCTGGAAATGACCAGTGAATAATAACTACCTGTAATTGCACCGTTTAATATTTCATACAGTACTTGGTTTCAATAAATTAACCCAGTACATTTTACTGGGTTTCAAACTCACACGAAATGTGGTTTTATTTATTCTGATCGGTTTGAAAAATAGAAATATAGGCCTCTCTCTTATATATGCCTCCTTTCAATAAAAGCCTGGTACTCTCTTGTGCTTCTTGCACACCTATGGTTCAAGTGGTCAACTTTCAGACTCTCAGGTTACCACTGTGGTTGGTTGAGTGGTAACCACTTAGGCCACTCAGAAAGATCATCAGTCTTTTTCCAGCTCAGTGGCCTTGTGGTTAGAGTGTCCGCCCTGAGACTGGGAGGTCGGGGTTCGATCCCCGGCCGGGTCATACCAAAGACTGTAAAAATCTGACCCAGTGCCTCCCTGCTTGACACTCAGCAACTAAGGGTTGGATTGGGGGGTCAAATCTACTAATCAAATGATTCCCGAGCGCGGCACGGCTGCAGCTCACCGCTCCTTGGCTGCGGCTCACCGCTCCAAGAGATGGGTCAAATGCGGAGAACAAATTTCACCGCGGTAACGTGTGTGACAAATCGTACGACTTTGACTTTGACTTCTTCATGGTCCTAGTTTTTCAAGTGATAGCAGAGGCGTTGTTTGCCCAGTAGTGACTGACTTTGGCTAGGCTGCTGTCGCTAGCCAGACCACATACTGTACCGTACATTGGTTTGCAGGCTATAGCCAGGCCAATGGGAGACTTCCCATCCCCCCCCCCCTCTCTCCTTTATCAGTTGGTGGGAAAACAGAAGCAGAGTCCAGGCAGGCAGGCAACACTGGTACTCTCTGTGCATCCCAATGAAGCCAAGAGGATGGCCCAGTTGGGTGCCCAGTTGAGTCGGGGAGTAAGTGACAGCCGCCCTATCTTGTTATCTTGTGTGGCTTGTGGCTTCTCTTGTGTCTTAAAGAAGAAAGCGAGAGCAAGCACTCAGTTGAATAATTCCACGTAATGGTGGCCTTCTTCAACTCTAAACCTCTAAAGTTGAAGAAGGCCAAACGGCCAAAACGTCCATCTGTCTGTTGTCTGCTGGGGGTAAAACAAGAATCCTGTATCTTGTTAAAACTACTGCATTTCCTTTACCTATATACTGATCCTGCTGACATTCAGGGACACTGCAAACACACCTCTTTTTTTTTTTTTTTTAAGATATTTTTTTGCGGCTTACGCCTTTATTGATTTTTTAAGGGATAGAAAGTAGGCTGACAGGAAACGGGAGAGAGATGGGGGGATGACATGCGGTAAAGGCCGTGTCGGGTCCGGGAGTCGAACCCGCGGCACACCACGACTGGATCACCAGTCCGGTGCCCAGACCGTTACGCTACGGCCTGGGCCAAACACACCTCTTTTGGCTGGTTGGTGAACCACCCACAAGAGTGGTGGATAGAGTATTTAAATTTTTACGTTTGTATTTCTACTCTACTTACAAAGTTACAAATTACAATATTTCTGACCAATTAAGCCCTGTTTTATACTACTTACTTAGAATATTCGGAAATATCTGATATACAACTTTTATTTTTTTAATGTCTTTGACTCGTAACGAAAAAGACCACTGTCTGCTCTCCAGCCACACCTCCTCCTCTTTTGGCTGATTGCTGCATACCACCCACTGTGTTGATGCACGTAGGTGGGCTCTGAGTGTGTGTGTGTGTGTGTGTGTGTGTGTGTGTGTGTGTGTGTGTGTGTGTGTGTGTGTGTGTGTGTGTGTGTGTGTGTGTGTGTGTGTGTGTGTGTGTGTGTGTGTGTGTGTGTGTGTGTGTGTGTGTGTGTGTGTGTGTGTGTGTGTGTGTGTGTGTGTGTGTGTGTGTGTGTGTGTGTGTGTTGTTGAGGTGCACAAACAGAACAGCCTTGTTGTAGATGCCAGTCCCAGGTGCCTACATGCCTAGCAGCCGTGCGTTGTCAAGGGTAACATCCTGACGAAGCAAACGAGGGGATCTGAAGCCTGACTGTAAACAATACCTTTTACATTACATTACATTACATTTCGGCGGTGGTTCTCAAACTTTTCCCATATCAAATTGATATACTGTATTTGGGCCAAGGACCTGAAAATGCTTTGTTCCAGGGACCTGCAGATGAAAATATATCACTTTTTCCTGGACCACTGCATTACATTATAGTACTGTGTGTACATACTCAAACGTTTTCATGTTAATAAAATAGCAGCTCTATAAGCTCACACCATGTCGCAGGCAGCATGTGTGTCGAGCTTATAGATCGATAGATCTTCATCTTTGGGTTTGTGGTTACAAATGGCAAAACACCAAAATATTAGATAATAATAATTAACATTAAAAATGGCATTCATAAAAGTGTGTGTGTGTGTGTGTGTGTGTGTGTGTGTGTGTGTGTGTGTGTGTGTGTGTGTGTGTGTGTGTGTGTGTGTGTGTGTGTGTGTGTGTGTGTGAGACTGTGCGCACGTGAGGTTTATTGCTAACCACACATCATTATGACCTTGTTTACTATGCTGGCCAGTGGGACGTTGATAAGGCGACATATCGTGTTCAGCCCTCTCCTCTCCTATTTGTTCAAGGAACTAATCTCCCAACCAACCCCCTCCTCCCCTGACCCTCTATAGCCACACCCCTAACTGCCCGCCCACGCACACCTACTATGACGGTCGGGACGAGATGAAAACAAACATGGAGGAGAGAGTAAACATTAATAAATGCTGACTTAATAAAGAGCGCACGGCTTGTGAAAACAGAGCTTCAGAGACCGGAGGGCCATGCAGTGCTTTGCCTGGTTTTGGCCCATGCAGCTGCAGCACACAGGGGGGGCTGGCCGGCGGCTGCCTGGGATCTCTGCTTGGCGCTGGTCCACCGGGCATCATTCCACCGCTGCCTGGGTGAGCCGGGCCTTTAGATCTCTGGGCTCTAGGCAGTGGGGGAAGAATTACTCGAATTCTAGTCTTTAAAGCTGCATTATGTAACTTTTCTTTTTTGTCTGAATTAAATGTTACTTTGTCCGAATCTGTATGGTTTGGCACAACGGTTGACACACAATCCTGTTTCTGGTTTGTTACATATTTTGACCCAAAAAAGGTCAAAATTCTTGTTTTTCTCTTTTCTATGTTTTATTTTATTGTACACCACACTGGCTGTAGGACGAGAGACTGTGCTTTCAGAGGCAGTGCTGTCCCCTGAGAGTGGAGGGAATAAACTAATCATCTGCAAGCAGAGGGTTTTAAGATGCCTAATACGTTATTATTATGGTTTTTCTCTTTTCTCTTTTTTTATTTTATTGTACACCACACTGGCTGTAGGACGAGAGACTGCTCTCAGAGGCAGCGCTGTCCCCTGAGAATGGAGAGAAAGGAATCATCTGCAAGCAGAGGGTTTTAAGATGCCTAATACGTCATTATTATGGTGGGAGCCAACCTATCAGTGGGGAGAATGAAAACCATATAAACTGTGTGGATCCTCCGAAGTTCCGATTAGGGACCAAGTATGCAGAATTGCGGATTGGTCGCCTGTTGGACATCTCACTCAGGGTTTATTTATAATTACAGCTCAGTGAGAGAAAGCATATAGGAAATAATCTACCAATGTAGTCCCTTCTGTTTGACTTTTTGGAGAAGAAGAGGGGATGTGAGAGAGAGAGGCCCGGATAAACCCACAGACCACCTTCTCTGTGTCTTTATTCCCACTACTCCTAATTTGAGATGACTCACTAATCCTCCTAAGAATTCTCTGTTTCATTGGAGATCTGATGACGGCCCGGGCCACTCATCTCCGATTCTCCATGCTTCCACGTTTCACTGAGAGGCTTAAGCCTGCCTTCAGGTGTTTCCACACTAGTGCGTTTTTCGGCCGAACATCGGAGCAAATTTCATAAAAAAGAAAAACAACCCAACCTCAATTTATGTCAATCATGTTTGCACACTGCCGCTGAATATTTCGTCTGTATAACGTTTTTTCGGACCGGGTGACGATTCTATCCGTGTCTAGTGGGATCTAGTGGGGTGGGGTGGTGGCTTAGGGTTAGGGTTAGTGGGGGTGGGGTGGTGACAGGCTGACAGCTAGTGGGGTCTAGTGGGGTGGTGGGTTAGGGTTAGTGGGGGTGGGGTGTTGACAGGCTGACAGCTAGTGGGGTGGTGGGTTAGGGTTAGTGGGGGTGGGGTGGTGACAGGCTGACAGCTAGTGGGGTCTAGTGGGGTGGTGGGTTAGGGTTAGTGGGGGTGGGGTGGTGACAGGCTGACAGCTAGTGATAGCCTATACTAGTGGGGTGGGGTGGTGGGTTAGGGTTAGGATTAGTGGGGGTGGGGTTGTGACAGGCTGACAGCTAGTGGGGGTTAGTGGGGTGGTGGGTTAGGGTTAGTGGGGGTGGGGTGGTGACAGGCTGACAGCTAGTGGGGGTTAGTGGGGGTGGGGTGGTGACAGGCTGACAGCTAGTGGGGGTTAGTGGGGGTTTGGTGGTGAGCAGGTCGTCCAATGATCCCTGGGTCGGCGGTTCGAATCCCGGCTCCTCCTCCTGTTCACATGTCGAAGTGTCCTTGGGCAAGACACTGAACCCTACATTGCCTCCAGTGAGTCGGTCGGTGTGAGCTCGCCACCATTGGTGTGTGTATGTGGGAAGTGAGCACGCTGGCGTCGAATGTTCATGTCATGTTCATGTCAATGTATGAATGAATGAATGGACCATTGTAAAGCGCTTTGAGCACTTGGAAAAGCGCCAATTCATTATTACTGTAACTGTGCTCTACTCTGTGCCGTGTGACACAAGTGTGCCTGTTTTTTGTGACAACCAAAAACCATTGGCCTATAATATGATATCCGATTACGGATTAATTGCAAGGGCAAATCGACAGCGATAGCGATATTGCAATACAAGTTTCCAGTTGGGTTTACCTTATACAGTAAGTGTGATTTCGGGTGCAGACTTCTAAAATATAGTGCATTCTTATTACCTGATGCGTTAGGCCTACTGATGGCCATATATTTGTTCAAACTACTTAAATGTAGCATTTCTTCTTTAAAAAAAATCTTGTGAAAGCTTCCCCCAGAAAACACTGATTTTTATATATTTATTACTTGTCCATTGGTGTGCCTTGGGCACAAAAAGCTTTTAAACCACTGCTCTAGTCCAAGGCATGTGGATGGCAACCATTTAATGACATGATATCAACCACTCTGCACAGATTTAACTCATCTTTCCTTCCAGCTGTGCTCTCGTCTCGCAGAGTTTGTCTTATTTTGAGTTTATCTGACTTGAATTCCATGCATGAAAATAATCCAGTTGAATCAGGATTCTGCGAGTAAAGAGTGAAGGCAGAACCTCTGAGGAGGTCTCTGGGTGGAGGATGGGATTTGAAGTGGCAGCCTAGTGGTGTTGCCAAGTCTGCTTATTATAAGTAATGTAAATATTGGTAGTTGCGGGTTGTGTTTTTTTTGTGGGCTTTTTTCTAAAGCGTGGTTGCTTATTGGGCTTGCTTCCTAATGTTTTTCCTAGTGGTTCTTAAATATTTTCATGTCAAGAACCCCAAATAAATATTAGTCGAATCCTCATTAAAAAATATTATCGCCAGGGGGGACCTCTATAAAAAAAGAAGATCTACAAGCTCTGTATTTTCAAATAGGTGTGTGTGTGTGTGTGTGTGTGTGTGTGTGTGTGTGTGTGTGTGTGTGTGTGTGTGTGTGTGTGTGTGTGTGTGTGTGTGTGTGTGTGTGTGCGTGTGCGTGTGCTTGCGCGTGCGCGGTGGGCTTGTTTTCATAAACCTGGTTGCTTATTTCTCTTGCAAAATCTGGCAACACTGATGGCTTCCTGACAGTATAGTGTCACGAAGATGCAAGATGCATCTTAGAGCAGGCGGCGTCTCTTCCTGGGTTTTAAACAGCTGGTGGATGGAAATGACGCGCGCGTGCGGCTGCAACTTGCATCGTCGGCAAAGCGTTTCCGTTTTTTCTGCCCACGCTGCAAGTTGCAAGTCCCAGACGCTATACTGTCTGGGAGTATACTGAGAAAGGACCTGGTGTTCTTAGAGCTGCAGGACTAGACTGTGTTTCTGGGTTAGTACTGAGAAAGGGCCTGGTGTTTCCTCCTCCACTGGCCCCCGCCTACTGCATGCATGCTAGCATAATCTAGGCAATCTTTAGCGAGCTAAACAGGCCTTGGGATACTAGGAGTATTGTCTCCCACTCCAATCTCACAATATGCCACGACTTGATCCAATATGTGGATGAGATACAACTGTGAAAGCACCTAAAACCTTCAGAATGAGAGATGGAAATCCTTTGAAACAAATATAGAAGAAGAAAGAAGAGAACCGAAAACACCAGTTCTTATTTATGTTCACTTTTTCAGAAATAGTGAAGCCATTATTATTATTATCATTATTATTATTATTATTATTATTATTATCGCATTTTGGGCGGGAACCCCTTTTGGTGTTTTAAGCATTATGTTATACTTTAGCTATTGAAAAATCGTGAAAATATTTATTTCAGAAAACTGGAGGATTTAGAAGATTGTTTTAAAATTTCGACGTCAGGCCTAAATTAATATTAATGTTAATATTAATATTTGTATTTTATTTTTTTACTGTCTGTGCATGTATCATACTGCATGTATGATACATGCACCGACAGTACAAAATAAATGCATGTATGCACACATGGTTTGTGTGGCCCTGCTCCTAAGAACTCCCATAGCTATACTAGGCTGAACACATTCTGCAACCGAGACTGGAGTTAAAGGTATATTCAGTGATTTCACTCAAAAATCCTTAGGTTTCGTTTTTGGCTGTGGGACCCAGCCTTTCGTCCAATCAGGATAGAGAGTCAAAAACGAAACCTAAGGTTTTTTGACCCCCAGGGGTTAACTGGGGACAGGGAGGAACTCCTTATATGGCCAGCACACTCTATAGTAGGGAGGATTATCACAACAAAACAAAAAAATAAGTGATATTTGAATTAAGTGAAATCACTGAATATACCTTTAACCAGTACACAACACCTACAGTAATTTCCTTATAATAATGAATTGCATTTTTATGGCGCTTTTCTATGCACTACGTGCCTACTCAAAGCACTTGGCACAATGGTTCATTCATTCATACATTGGGAGGTGAAGCGGCGAACAGTCGACGCCAGCGTCCTCACTTCCCACCCCCAATCCAACCCTTAATGCTGAGTGTCAAGCAGGGAGGCACTGGGTCCCATTTTTAGAGTCTTTGGTATGACCCGGCCGGGGATCGAACCCCGACCTCCCAGTTTCAGGGCGGACACTCTAACCACAAGGCCACTGAGCTGGTACCCACATGATGACCAGTGAGAGTGGGTCAGACTGTAGTTAACCAGTACACAACACCTACAGTCATGTCCTTATACCCACATGATGACCAGTGATTGACTTTTTTGATTACGTTGGTGGCCATTTTATCACCGGAAAGATTAGCCTCCAGGATGGAACCTAGGTAGGTAATTTCATCTTTACGTGTGATAATATTGTCACCCACTCTAACCAAGAAGCCATCTGCCTTGCTGAGATTACTATTTTGATCCGAAGAGAATGCATTCAGTTTTTCCCAGGTGTAAGGATAGTTTAAGACTGAAGACTGGAGACTGGAATGACCAATGGTTGTTGGAGATATTACGGAGTGGAGACTGGAATGACCAATGGTTGTTGGAGATATTATGGAGCCTAGTCAGAGCCTAGTCCTTCCATGTGCCAGAATGGTACCTCCCAGTCCCGGCAGAGTACTGTAGTTCAGGAGGAACGGATTGCGTGGCCCTGGTTTTTCCCTAATGGGACTTATCGAGGGTAGCTACTGGGACGTAAGTCGGGACTTGATCACTCCCGGCTGGGTCACCTGAGTGAGGGGTATGATGTTGGGAGACCCGAAACCCCGATGACCTTGGGATACATCACTGAGGATACGTCCCAGGTGCATCCATTTATGTATGTATTTTGTTATAGTTCTTCTATTTATAGTGACTCATAGGAATAGACTAAGTGACAACCAGGAATAGTCTGGTGACCACCGGAGAGACGGGTGGCAGCCGGAAATTAGACGGCACCCAGGAGCAGTATGGGTTAGCGCCCCAGCCTGTGTCTTCCGTGAGGAAGAAGCCCAACAAACCCACGGTGAGGCCTTTAGGAGGGCCATTCAAGCCTCAAGCGGAGCCTGCGGCACCATCAAGGGCAAGGTGTGGCCTGCGGAACCGTTGCGGCTTGAGAATCCACCATTCCTGAATAAAGTGCCTGGTGCTGGGAGTCTGATGCAACGCACAGGGCCTGACCTGGTGAGAGCAGGAGTGGACCTGGTGAGACGTAGGAGGGGCCCGGACAGGTGTCAACCCACAGAGCCTAGTCCTTCCATGTGCCAGAATGGTACCTCCCAGTCCCGGCAGAGTAGTTCAGGAGGAACGGATTGCGTGGCCCTGGTTTTTCCCTAATGGGACTTATTGAGGGTAGCTACTGGGACGTAAGTCGGGACTTGATCACTCCCGGCTGGGTCACCTGAGTTAGGGGTATGATGTTGCGAGACCCGAAACCCTGATGACCTTGGGATACATCACTGAGGATACGTCCCAGGTGCATCCATTTATGTATGTATTTTGTTATAGTGGAGACTGGAGTGTATTGGACTTTGGTATTGAGAAACCGGTAGTCATGTTTCCCTTGCAACTAATGGTCAGTGACCTTGAGGCGAATTATGTTTGTTTTACAGTAGGTGAACGTTTATGGCTTTATGGCTGAGTTTTCTTCTGTTGTGTGAACGGACACAACCATGGCAGTAGTGCTTTTAAAATATGAGGAAGTTGTACTTTACAGTATGTCAATGTGTTGGTGCAAAACATAAAAAGTAAAGATTTAAGCCATAATACAGTATATACAAGGTTTCTGCCCAAATGCAACACTTTGCTCTGTTGGGTGCTCTGTTGGGTAGTGAGTGCATAATCCCTGTCTAGTCCCATTACGATGGCAGTAGCACTATGGGCACATTCATGTACATTTTAGTCACAGTGAAAAGAAGCCTCTCTCTCTCTCGCTCTCGCTCTCGCTCTCGCTCTCTGTCGCTCTCGCTCTCTCTCTCTGCATCTTCACATCCGCTTCACAAGGACATCCAAATGAAATGGAAGCCTTAATTGCTGCTGGACATTCCCTGCCAAGAACAATGACAATGGACTAGCCCGGTGCTGGAGGGGATCGATCCCAGTGCTGGAGGGGATCGATAGAGGGCTTCCCCTCAAAGAAAGGAAACGGAGAGAGAGAACTCCCACAGGCTCTGACATATCCAGCAAGGATCTGTATGTGATGGAGAGAAGTGTGTGTGCGTGTGCGTGTGCGTGTGCGTGTGCGCGTGCGTCCGTCCGTCTGTCCGCCCAAATTCACTATCCTTGCTCCAGTCCAGCCTGTGTGTTATCGGCAGAGTGAAACTAAACTCCAAAATGGACTTTGCACCTAAAGCCCAGCGTGGGAACACACAGACACCAGAACACCCATCAGGAACAGTGGCATTTCTGTCCACATGCTCCGCATCATAGAGGTGGACTGTGGATGGTTAAAAAAAATCACACCAGTGTGAACCAAGTGGTGCAACTCCCGTCTATTGGTTCTCTGTATCGTTCCAATTTGTATCGTCCCAATTTCTTCTCTGTATCGTTCCAATTTCTTCTCTGTATCGTTTGCTTCCAGCAGGTGGCAGCCATGTCACATACTTCTCTCGTTCCAATTTCACGCATGCGCACACCACTCGTGCTCATGATACATGATACATGATACATGATACATGATACATGCGGACATTGCTGGATGTAGAAGTGGTTGCACCACTTAAAAAGTACCGGCCAATTATTTTATTTTCGGACTCTGGTGAGGATCAAACATAGTATAGCAATGACTCATTTATAATTTATATATTTAAAACAAAACAAAGAACAACGGGCGTGGGATGGTAGTGAGAGTAATGTTGAGTGGGAGTGGGATGGGATCGGAAGTCATTCTACCAGGAGTGGAGATGGGATTAGATTTTTTCCTCTGTGGGAGTGAGATGGGAAAACCACTCCCGTGGAAAACCACTCTTGTGTCAGTCTCATTATTTGTACCGGGGCTGGGAAATTAATCGAAAACATATTGAAACCGATGTTTTTGGGTGGGAACCCCTTTTGGTATTAGCATTATGTTATGCTTTAGCTATTGAAAAATAGCAGATCTACAAGCTCATAGCGCGCCACCGAGTGGCGCGCTACGAGCTTGTAGGTCTGCTATTTTTGAGAAATCGAAGAACGACTGACATAGAAACATAGCTTTTTCAGAAAACTGTCAGGATGTAGAAGACATTTTTAGAATCTGATCTCAGGTCAAAATGGGTTAAAATCATCAATCGACGTGATCTTTCTCATGTAGGTTAATTGAATTATGGAGAAGCACGTTTTTATGTATTATATTATTATCAATGCATCAACATTCTAATTCTAATAATTTTGACTTTAATAGTCTGACTGATGAACCACTGTACTATACCTGTACTATACTTTGTTGTACAATGGTGGTGCACAACGGTGCAGAGCTGCCGACGTTGGACTGTGAGAAACCAGGATATTTTTTGGGGGGGTCCGGACGGGGGTCCTCCCCAAGCGGGGGCTCTGGAGGTCCTCCCCCAGAAACATCTTTACAGAGTAGATGTAATTTCTTGTGTTCTGGTGAATTTTTGGAAGATTGATGCTTTTATCAGGCTTGCTTTACTAGCATTCCAAAATGATGGATACAATTTCAGCCATTATTTAAAACGCAAAAGGTTAGGCCTACAGAAATGTATTCCATGACTGAAACAATGCAAGATCGACCATTTTTAATAATAACCATTCATTAGTGAACATCTCTGTACGATTCTATGCACTGCCCCCAGAAGCCTTTTAACATAATAATATATGTAATTTCCTGTGTTCTGGTGAAGTTGCATAGTTTGATACCAAATCCAGGAGAAGGCCAGGAGATGAGGTGCAGGATCCAGGAGGGTTGGCAGCCCTGCAATGGTGGCGTACAAATTGTAAACTTGTAGATCTGCTATTTCACTCATTGTTTTATCTAATCTTTTATAATCGTTCATCGTAATTGAGGCAAAAGTTTGAAATTACTAGTGATTTGACGTCATATCACCCTGCCCTAAACTTGTACCTATCAAGCTCCAGAAACAGGAGACATGGGGATCCATTTTCGTCACCGCTAAAACCCTTATCCCTAAACGTCTTTGCCTTTTTTACTATTTTGAAAAACATTTTTGAATAGTTCAACTAGCCAATCTACATTAACACGTTGTGAGCTTGTAGACTGGCCATTTTAACTATTCAAAAATGTTTTGAAAAATAGTAAAAAAGGCAAAGAAGTTTAGGGATAAGGGGTTTAGCGGTGACGAAAATGACCTATGATTATTGGCTCGGGAACCAGTGGTTCCCAAGGCTAATTACTTAAACCCCCAAACCAGCCACACACCAACTTCTAAACGCTGGCATTGCACAGTAGAGACTGATCGCTGTATGCTCTCTACAGTAGCATGACCATCCCATTAACCTCATATTATTACAGTAGAGACTGATCGCTGTATGTCTACAGTAGCATGACCATCCCATTAACCTCATATTATTACAGTAGAGACTGATCGCTGTATACTGTATGTTCTCTACAGTAGCATGACCATCCCATTAACCTCATATTATTACAGTAGAGACTGATCGCTGTATATGTTCTCTACAGTAGCATGACCATCCCATTAACCTCATTATTGGAGGGCTGCCTGTCTAAGTACGGAGTACGGACAACGCTGTTGTGTCCTTCAGCATCGCCCGACCAAAGCTAAAGAATGCAAATTTAATGTGACGAAAGCCTGACTCATTCATCAGCCTGACAGATGCACCTGCGAGAGCACCGCAGTAGGGAGGCAGACACATACGCACGCGTACACACGCGTACACACACACACACACACACACACACACACACACACACACACACACACACACACACACACACACACACACACACACACACACACACACACACAGTCACACACACACACTCACTCTCAGTACATAGATTCAGTGTGACATCTCATCCTGACTGCCAGTGAGCGAGCGATTCGACGACGATATCGCACAAGAAACTGTCCTGATATTATCGGAAACTTGCAACATTACCTGAACCAATAAAAAAATTAACTAATGGATAACTAATGCAGGGAGAGGAAAGCTACAACACGGCATGCATGTTCCCACACACACACAACACACCACACACACACACACACACACACACACACACACACACACACACACACACACACACATACACACACCCTGTCACACACACACACACACACACACACACACACACACACACACACACACACACACACACACACACACACACACACACACACACACACACACACACACACACACACACACAGTCACACACACACACTCACTCTCAGTACATAGATTCAGTGTGACATCTCATCCTGACTGCCAGTGAGCGAGCGATTCGACGACGATATCGCACAAGAAACTGTCCTGATATTATCGGAAACTTGCAACATTACCTGAACCAATAAAAAAATTAACTAATGGATAACTAATGCAGGGAGAGGAAAGCTACAACACGGCATGCATGTTCCCACACACACACACACAACACACCACACACACACACACACACACACACACACACACACACACACACACACACACACACACACACATACACACACCCTGTCACACACACACACACACACACACACACACACACACACACACACACACACACACACACACACACACACACACACACACACACACACACACACACACCACACACCTACCTAGTCCCTTCCTTCAATAACAACCAATGTCTTTACTGTTTGAACCATCCTGCAATCTAGGCTCTTGAGCTTTTATTTGTTTTATCATCCATGTACAAATTATGTTCATGTGTATATTTATTTATATCAATCAATCAATCAGTGTAGAGAAATCAAACCAAAGGTTTATGAGGCAGCAGGTCTTACAATAGCATTATATTATTGTAGTTTTGCATTTTGGTTTCAATTTCAGTTCAGTTTTCATTAATTTACTAAGCAGCCTTTTCTAATTTTACAATTTTCTCATTGTGAAACAGGGCTTAAAAGGTACAGTAGGAGCGTGGCTAAGATTTAGGAAGATAAAATTTATATCCACCCAAAATATTAGGTTTACGCATGAAATATGGATAAAGGATCAAATTAACAAAATTTTCACTATGATTTTAGTTTGCAATTGTAGTTGTGGTTATTTTGTTTATTTGTTAGTTCTACTTAACCATAATAACCCTGGTCCTGTTCAGAGTGACCGTATAGGTCCAGTTCAGAGTGACCGTATAGGTCCTGTTCAGAGTGACCGTATAGGTCCAGTTCACAGTGACCGTATAGGTCCTGTTCAGAGTGACCGTATAGGTCCAGTTCAGAGTGACCGTATAGGTCCAGTTCAGAGTGACCGTATAGGTCCTGTTCAGAGTGACCGTATAGGTCCTGTTCAGAGTGACCGTATAGGTCCAGTTCAGAGTGACCGTATAGGTCCAGTTCAGAGTGACCGTATAGGTCCAGTTCAGAGTGACCGTATAGGTCCAGTTCAGAGTGACCGTATAGGTCCTGTTCACAGTGACCGTATAGGTCCAGTTCAGAGTGACCGTATAGGTCCTGTTCAGAGTGACCGTATAGGTCCAGTTCAGAGTGACCGTATAGGTCCAGTTCAGAGTGACCGTATAGGTCCAGTTCAGAGTGACCGTATAGGTCCAGTTCAGAGTGACCGTATAGGTCCAGTTCAGAGTGACCGTATAGGTCCAGTTCAGAGTGACCGTATAGGTCCTGTTCAGAGTGACCGTATAGGTCCAGTTCAGAGTGACCGTATAGGTCCAGTTCAGAGTGACCGTATAGGTCCTGTTCAGAGTGACCGTATAGGTCCAGTTCAGAGTGACCGTATAGGTCCAGTTCAGAGTGACCGTATAGGTCCTGTTCAGAGTGACCGTATAGGTCCAGTTCAGAGTGACCGTATAGGTCCAGTTCAGAGTGACCGTATAGGTCCAGTTCAGAGTGACCGTATAGGTCCTGTTCAGAATGACCGTATAGGTCCAGTTCAGAATGACCGTATAGGTCCAGTTCAGAGTGACCGTATAGGTCCTGTTCAGAGTGACCGTATAGGTCCAGTTCAGAATGACCGTATAGGTCCAGTTCAGAATGACCGTATAGGTCCAGTTCAGAGTGACCGTATAGGTCCAGTTCAGAGTGACCGTATAGGTCCAGTTCAGAGTGACCGTATAGGTCCTGTTCAGAGTGACCGTATAGGTCCTGTTCAGAGTGACCGTATAGGTCCAGTTCAGAGTGACAGTATAGGTCCTGTTCAGAGTGACCGTATAGGTCCAGTTCAGAGTGACCGTATAGGTCCAGTTCAGAGTGACCGTATAGGTCCAGTTCAGAGTGACCGTATAGGTCCAGTTCAGAGTGACCGTATAGGTCCTGTTCAGAGTGACCGTATAGGTCCTGTTCAGAGTGACCGTATAGGTCCAGTTCAGAGTGACCGTATAGGTCCAGTTCAGAGTGACCGTATAGGTCCAGTTCAGAGTGACCGTATAGGTCCAGTTCAGAGTGACCGTATAGGTCCTGTTCAGAGTGACCGTATAGGTTCAGAGTGACCGTATAGGTCCTGTTCAGAGTGACCGTATAGGTCCAGTTCAGAGTGACCGTATAGGTCCAGTTCAGAGTGACCGTATAGGTCCAGTTCAGAGTGACCGTATAGGTCCAGTTCAGAGTGACCGTATAGGTCCAGTTCAGAGTGACCGTTTAGGTCCTGTTCAGAGTGACCGTATAGGTCCAGTTCAGAGTGACCGTATAGGTCCAGTTCAGAGTGACCGTATAGGTCCAGTTCAGAGTGACCGTATAGGTCCAGTTCAGAGTGACCGTATAGGTCCTGTTCAGAGTGACCGTATAGGTCCAGTTCAGAGTGACCGTATAGGTCCAGTTCAGAGTGACCGTATAGGTCCAGTTCAGAGTGACCGTATAGGTCCAGTTCAGAGTGACCGTATAGGTCCAGTTCAGAGTGACCGTATAGGTCCAGTTCAGAGTGACCGTATAGGTCCAGTTCAGAGTGACAGTATAGGTCCAGTTCAGAGGTTTCCAGTGTAAGTTTAGTTTTTATTCACTATAGTATTGCTAACATTTTTATAGTTGGGACCCTAATCTAGACTATAAAAAAATGTTTAATTTAAATTTGAGAGTGTGCAAATGGAACCATTACAGGTGCCTTTAGTTTCATTTTGAACACAAGATTTACAGAGCTGTACGGGTCTATTTGACCTCAGGCTCTGTAAACCTCCCCTGCGCCACTCGGAAATGACTCATGTCATGAGCATATGCTATTAATTAGGTGTGTGTGTGTGTGTGTGTGTGTGTGTGTGTGTGTGTGTGTGTGTGTGTGTGTGTGTGTGTGTGTGTGTGTGTGTGTGTGTGTGTGTGTGTGTGTGTGTGTGTGTGTGTGTGTGTGTGTGTGTGTGTGTGTGTGTGTGTGTGTGTGTGTGTGTGTGTGTGTGTGTGTGTGTCCTCACCAGTGGTGGACACGCATGCTAAAACATAGAAATTAGTAGAACATTCAAATATGTACATTAAACAGCTAAGGGGGGAGGGAGGGGGGTCACTCTCGAATTACAGCCACCTGTAAATGCTCTTTTAAGGGCAACACTCACAGGTTGCAAATGGCGCGGGCCGCCTCCATTATGTTCAGTGTCCCACACCGTATCCCACACCGCCTCCATTATGTTCAGTGTCCCACACCGTATCCCACACCGGCTCCATTATGTTCAGTGTCCCACACCGTATCCCATACCGGCTCCATTATGTTCAGTGTCCCACACCGTATCCCACACCGCCTCCATTATGTTCAGTGTCCCACACCGTATCCCACACCGGCTCCATTATGTTCAGTGTCCCACACCGTATCCCACACCGCCTCCATTATGTTCAGTGTCCCACACCGTATCCCACACCGCCTCCATTATGTTCAGTGTCCCACACCGTATCCCATACCGGCTCCATTATGTTCAGTGTCCCACACCGTATCCCACACCGCCTCCATTATGTTCAGTGTCCCACACCGTATCCCATACCGGCTCCATTATGTTCAGTGTCCCACACCGTATCCCACACTGCCTCCATTATGTTCAGTGTCCCACACCGTATCCCACACCGGCTCCATTATGTTCAGTGTCCCACACCGTATCCCATACCGGCTCCATTATGTTCAGTGTCCCACACCGTATCCCACACCGGCTCCATTATGTTCAGTGTCCCACACCGTATCCCATACCGCCTCCATTATGTTCAGTGTCCCACACCGTATCCCACACCGCCTCCATTATGTTCAGTGTCCCACACCGTATCCCACACTGCCTCCATTATGTTCAGTGTCCCACACCGTATCCCACACCGGCTCCATTATGTTCAGTGTCCCACACCGTATCCCACACCGCCTCCATTATGTTCAGTGTCCCACACCGTATCCCACACCGGCTCCATTATGTTCAGTGTCCCACACCGTATCCCATACCGGCTCCATTATGTTCAGTGTCCCACACCGTATCCCATACCGGCTCCATTATGTTCAGTGTCCCACACCGTATCCCACACCGGCTCCATTATGTTCAGTGTCCCACACCGTATCCCATACCGGCTCCATTATGTTCAGTGTCCCACACCGTATCCCACACCGCCTCCATTATGTTCAGTGTCCCACACCGTATCCCACACCGGCTCCATTATGTTCAGTGTCCCACACCGTATCCCACACCGCCTCCATTATGTTCAGTGTCCCACACCGTATCCCACACCGGCTCCATTATGTTCAGTGTCCCACACCGTATCCCATACCGGCTCCATTATGTTCAGTGTCCCACACCGTATCCCATACCGCCTCCATTATGTTCAGTGTCCCACACCGTATCCCATACCGGCTCCATTATGTTCAGTGTCCCACACCGTATCCCACACCGCCTCCATTATGTTCAGTGTCCCACACCGTATCCCACACCGCCTCCATTATGTTCAGTGTCCCACACCGTATCCCACACCGCCTCCATTATGTTCAGTGTCCCACACCGTATCCCACACCGCCTCCATTATGTTCAGTGTCCCACACCGTATCCCATACCGCCTCCATTATGTTCAGTGTCCCACACCGTATCCCATACCGGCTCCATTATGTTCAGTGTCCCACACCGTATCCCACACCGGCTCCATTATGTTCAGTGTCCCACACCGTATCCCATACCGGCTCCATTATGTTCAGTGTCCCACACCGTATCCCACACCGGCTCCATTATGTTCAGTGTCCCACACCGTATCCCATACCGCCTCCATTATGTTCAGTGTCCCACACCGTATCCCATACCGGCTCCATTATGTTCAGTGTCCCACACCGTATCCCATACCGGCTCCATTATGTTCAGTGTCCCACACCGTATCCCACACCGGCTCCATTATGTTCAGTGTCCCACACCGTATCCCATACCGGCTCCATTATGTTCAGTGTCCCACACCGTATCCCATACCGGCTCCATTATGTTCAGTGTCCCACACCGTATCCCACACCGGCTCCATTATGTTCAGTGTCCCACACCGCCTCCATTATGTTCAGTGTCCCACACCGTATCCCACACCGCCTCCATTATGTTCAGTGTCCCACACCGTATCCCACACCGCCTCCATTATGTTCAGTGTCCCACACCGTATCCCACACCGCCTCCATTATGTTCAGTGTCCCACACCGTATCCCATACCGGCTCCATTATGTTCAGTGTCCCACACCGTATCCCATACCGGCTCCATTATGTTCAGTGTCCCACACCGTATCCCACACCGCCTCCATTATGTTCAGTGTCCCACACCGTATCCCACACCGCCTCCATTATGTTCAGTGTCCCACACCGTATCCCACACCGGCTCCATTATGTTCAGTGTCCCACACCGTATCCCACACCGGCTCCATTATGTTCAGTGTCCCACACCGTATCCCACACCGGCTCCATTATGTTCAGTGTCCCACACCGTATCCCACACCGGCTCCATTATGTTCAGTGTCCCACACCGTATCCCACACCGGCTCCATTATGTTCAGTGTCCCACACCGTATCCCATACCGCCTCCATTATGTTCAGTGTCCCACACCGTATCCCATACCGGCTCCATTATGTTCAGTGTCCCACACCGTATCCCACACCGCCTCCATTATGTTCAGTGTCCCACACCGTATCCCACACCGCCTCCATTATGTTCAGTGTCCCACACCGTATCCCACACCGCCTCCATTATGTTCAGTGTCCCACACCGTATCCCACACCGCCTCCATTATGTTCAGTGTCCCACACCGTATCCCACACCGGCTCCATTATGTTCAGTGTCCCACACCGTATCCCATACCGCCTCCATTATGTTCAGTGTCCCACACCGTATCCCATACCGGCTCCATTATGTTCAGTGTCCCACACCGTATCCCACACCGCCTCCATTATGTTCAGTGTCCCACACCGTATCCCACACCGCCTCCATTATGTTCAGTGTCCCACACCGTATCCCACACCGCCTCCATTATGTTCAGTGTCCCACACCGTATCCCACACCGCCTCCATTATGTTCAGTGTCCCACACCGTATCCCACACCGGCTCCATTATGTTCAGTGTCCCACACCGTATCCCACACCGCCTCCATTATGTTCAGTGTCCCACACCGTATCCCATACCGGCTCCATTATGTTCAGTGTCCCACACCGTATCCCACACTGCCTCCATTATGTTCAGTGTCCCACACCGTATCCCACACCGCCTCCATTATGTTCAGTGTCCCACACCGTATCCCATACCGCCTCCATTATGTTCAGTGTCCCACACCGTATCCCATACCGCCTCCATTATGTTCAGTGTCCCACACCGTATCCCACACCGCCTCCATTATGTTCAGTGTCCCACACCGTATCCCACACCGCCTCCATTATGTTCAGTGTCCCACACCGTATCCCACACCGCCTCCATTATGTTCAGTGTCCCACACCGTATCCCACACCGCCTCCATTATGTTCAGTGTCCCACACCGTATCCCACACTGCCTCCATTATGTTCAGTGTCCCACACCGTATCCCACACCGGCTCCATTATGTTCAGTGTCCCACACCGTATCCCATACCGCCTCCATTATGTTCAGTGTCCCACACCGCCTCCATTATGTTCAGTGTCCCACACCGTATCCCACACCGCCTCCATTATGTTCAGTGTCCCACACCGTATCCCACACCGGCTCCATTATGTTCAGTGTCCCACACCGTATCCCACACCGGCTCCATTATGTTCAGTGTCCCACACCGTATCCCATACCGGCTCCATTATGTTCAGTGTCCCACACCGTATCCCATACCGGCTCCATTATGTTCAGTGTCCCACACCGTATCCCACACTGCCTCCATTATGTTCAGTGTCCCACACCGTATCCCACACCGCCTCCATTATGTTCAGTGTCCCACACCGTATCCCACACCGCCTCCATTATGTTCAGTGTCCCACACCGTATCCCATACCGCCTCCATTATGTTCAGTGTCCCACACCGTATCCCACACCGGCTCCATTATGTTCAGTGTCCCACACCGTATCCCACACCGGCTCCATTATGTTCAGTGTCCCACACCGTATCCCATACCGGCTCCATTATGTTCAGTGTCCCACACCGTATCCCACACCGCCTCCATTATGTTCAGTGTCCCACACCGTATCCCACACCGGCTCCATTATGTTCAGTGTCCCACACCGTATCCCACACCGGCTCCATTATGTTCAGTGTCCCACACCGTATCCCACACCGGCTCCATTATGTTCAGTGTCCCACACCGCCTCCATTATGTTCAGTGTCCCACACCGTATCCCACACTGCCTCCATTATGTTCAGTGTCCCACACCGTATCCCACACTGCCTCCATTATGTTCAGTGTCCCACACCGTATCCCACACCGGCTCCATTATGTTCAGTGTCCCACACCGCCTCCATTATGTTCAGTGTCCCACACCGTATCCCACACCGCCTCCATTATGTTCAGTGTCCCACACCGTATCCCACACCGCCTCCATTATGTTCAGTGTCCCACACCGTATCCCACACCGCCTCCATTATGTTCAGTGTCCCACACCGTATCCCACACCGGCTCCATTATGTTCAGTGTCCCACACCGTATCCCACACCGCCTCCATTATGTTCAGTGTCCCACACCGTATCCCATACCGGCTCCATTATGTTCAGTGTCCCACACCGTATCCCATACCGCCTCCATTATGTTCAGTGTCCCACACCGTATCCCACACCGCCTCCATTATGTTCAGTGTCCCACACCGTATCCCACACCGGCTCCATTATGTTCAGTGTCCCACACCGCCTCCATTATGTTCAGTGTCCCACACCGTATCCCACACCGGCTCCATTATGTTCAGTGTCCCACACCGTATCCCACACCGCCTCCATTATGTTCAGTGTCCCACACCGTATCCCATACCGGCTCCATTATGTTCAGTGTCCCACACCGTATCCCACACCGCCTCCATTATGTTCAGTGTCCCACACCGTATCCCACACCGGCTCCATTATGTTCAGTGTCCCACACCGTATCCCATACCGCCTCCATTATGTTCAGTGTCCCACACCGTATCCCACACCGGCGGCATCAGGCGCGTCTTCACGCCTCGCCCTCCGCTCCGATGCGCCGCTGTTCTATTTCCAGTCGTTGCCGCACGGTGAACCTTTTTTTCTTTTTTACTACAAACTGCACAAAGTTGGCATCGGCACGCAGCACGTGTCGATACTGTGCTGCTACGCTGTGCAGCTTGTGTGTGTTACCCTTTGGAGCGGTTTTGAAAGACAATAAAGATTTGTGGCAGAATTATTTTAACCGCTTGTTTGAGCCAAATCTGGGTTGAGCGTGATTTGTGGAGCTCCCTCTGACTGGTGTTGTGATTGTGGACTTCATTGACGTTGTTGTAGTACCGTAATTTCCGGACTATAAGCTGCGACTTTTTACTCATGATTTGAACCCTGCGGCTTATACAACGGTGCGGCTAATCTATGAATTTTTACAGCTAACGCAAAGCCATCTAAGTCTCTGAGCTAACGTAACAGCCACTAGGGGGCCACCTGCGGCTTATAGTCCGGTGCGGCTTGTATATGTACATATTTGGGATTTTCCCAAAATTTGGCTGGTGCGGCTTATATTCAGGTGCGCCTTATAGTCCGGAAATTACGGTACTTAGTAGTACTTAGACAGGTACATGGCCAGGGTGTCAATGAGGTGGTAGTACTTAGACAGGTACTGTACATGGCCAGGGTGTCAATGAGGTGGTAGTACTTAGACAGGTACTGTACATGAGGTGGTCACAATGTATCTAGTAGACCAGGCCCAAGTTGCTGTACTCTGTTCTCTACCCTGATCCATCCTACCCTGATCCATCCCACGCTAGCAAAATGAGCAACTAGGGTTAAATGAGCTGTAGATGTAAGGCCAAGCATTAGCATGTTTTAGGATGTCTGAAGCCTTGTTTTTAAAGCCTTTGTGGTGCTATGTACTGTATGTACTGTATGAGGTGCATGCGTAGTCGAAGTGACATGGATGAGTGCTCCTGCCAGAGTCCTCAATGTATTCTTATTTTCTTACTGACCAGTAATCTTGATCTTTGGTTGACTTTTTGGATAAGTTGCTTTATTTTTTCACTGGACAGATTTGCCTCTAAAATGCAACCCATGTAGGTAAAAAAATGGTAATCTTCTCTTTTCTTGTATTGTCATTGTCACCCACTTTTACTGAGAAGCTGTCGGCCTTGGAGAGGTTTGGAGAGGTGGACCCAAAGAGAACTAATAGTTTGTTTTCATCGAGCCAGGTGCAGATTCTGCAGAGTGCAGAGATAAGCGTTTTTTCAACCTGCAATTTGTCCTCATCTGCAAAAAGTATTAGTCAAAAGTACATGCATTTAACAATAATTAAGTCTTCCAAAGTAATTTGCTTTTTAACATCAAAGCATTGCTGTATTAATTTACATTTAGGAAGTTTCCACTTCTCTTTTCCAGGAATGAGTATAGTTACATTCCTGCAACTATACTCATTCCTGGAAAAAAGAAAGTACTGTACTCAACTAAACTCAAGTGAATTAACTTAGTTACTGTGGACCAATGGTCCTCACAAAAAAGTAGTTTTTGATACTGTTCATTTAATTTATTTTAACTTAATGTACTTTTTATGCTGTACTGTTGCTTTTGTGGACTCTGGACTGTGGCATACAGTACATACAGTACAGTATGTTGTTGTTTGTGTCTTTCTCGATTGAAATGCACTTTGGGTCAACGTCTGTTGTTTTTCAATCTGCTACATGAACAAAGATGACTTGCCTTGACTAAATCTTTGACCTGTGTGTGTGTGTGTGCGCGCGTGTGTGTGTGTGTGTGTGTGTGTGTGTGTGTCGGTGTGTCGGTGTGTCGGTGTGTCGGTGTGGACGGGCCCTTCGTCTCCCCAGAGCGTCCGGTGAACGCGGACCAGCAGGAGCGGACGCTGCTGGTCGGCGTGTTCAACGCCAGGAAGGGCAAGACGCAGCTGCACAAGTGGGCCGAGCGGCAGGTCATCCTCTGTGGGACGTGTCTCATCGTGGCCTCCGTCAAGGACAGCCTGACAGGGAAGATGCACATCCTGCCCCTGGTGGGGGGGAAGGTGAGAGAGGCGGTGGGTGGGAGAAGTGGTCAGATGTTTTTCAAGTCAAAGGTGCTATATGACATTATAAAAACTCTATGTGACTTTAGTAAAAAACCATTGGCATCAAAATATAAAATGTACTTGCGGTATATCATTTTGTCAAACCTTTTCTATAATGACAGATTTACAACCTACACAACGCATCGCAATGTGTTGTGAGCTTTTATATTTTTGAATAGCAAATAATGGCCACTATATCGGCCAGACTGATACATATGGGTCTGGTCGTGCCCTTGAGTGGGACGATGTCTTTACAAACAGCCCTGCAGGTCCTTCCCTCTTAGGAACGACCACAGGCACCCAGCATGGTGCGGATACGACAACACAGCTGGGATGGACCGCTGTGTACAATATTCACTGTCAGCTGCAGAGACAGCCCTGCAGAACATGCACTGTGCACACTGTGTATCATGCAGTATAAGCACTCAAATAGGGGTGAGCGTGTAGATTGTTTGGGGGGAAAATACCTTCTGCCCAGTAACTATACTGCACCTGAGATGTTCCTTTTTTACTGAGGCCAAGTTTAGAATAAGAATTAAATACATGATTAAATATAACAGCAACTGAAAAACTAGTTTTGGGGGCGTGAAAAGAGGCGGGACCAACAGGTAGGACTTGACAATGTGTAAATATTAAATAACATTGGATGTAGCCATCAATGTCCCAATGTTTTATTTTGTTTTGTGAAGGTAGAAGAGGTGAAGAGAAGACAGCATTGTCTGATGTTCAGCTCAGCGGGACCTCAGGCCCAGACCTACTTTGTCAACTTTGACACACTAGCCGACTACCAGCGATGGCATAGGCAAGCAGCAAAAGTAAGCAACAAAGTGCATGTGTGTGTGTGTGTGTGCGTGTGTGTGTGTGTGTGTGTGTGTGCGTGTGTGTGTGTGTGTGTGTGTGTGTGTGTGTGTGCGTGTGTGCGTGCATGCGTGCGTGTCTCTTCTGGCATTGATTGAACTGCTTGCTTATGCAGTGGTGGAAAGTGACTAAGTACTCAAGTACTGGAGGTACTTTTACTTTACGTGAGTTGTATGTTTGTCCATGGTTCAATACTTTATACTTTACGAGTTTACGACATCTCAGAGGCAAATATTATACTTTTTACTCCACTACAATTGACACCTTTAATTACAAATTACCGGTACTTTTAAATATATATTACTATTACAAAACATGACGTCATGAACCATTTAAGCTGTATTTTATACGTCTTCTATTAAGAAAATAGACAAGCGGACTGGACTTGCACTGTTACGAATATGGTCGTATTTTTGTTTTATTGGTGTTATATATTTTCTTATTGGACGTGTCTGTGTCAGGTATCGTGTCAAGGCCCTGTGTATGCAAATAGCATGTACCATTCCCATTCCCACACACATGATATGCGTGCACTGCAGTGGGTGCTGCGTAGTTGTGTGTTACTCCATGGAGTTGTTGTTCCATTGATAAATGAGGGCCAGTATAACTCAGGCTTTAGACTTTACTTTTCAAGTCATGTAGTCGTTAATTTATGGTTGACTTCTACTGTAACTGCACATGACAGTAGGCTCAACAATGACCCCAGATCATTCAGCATTTGGATTGAATGTTGAGTGTCTTTCAGAACACCATGTCTGGTCCTGTCAAAGACTCTGCAAAGCTCTGCTGTCCTAATTCACTATTCTCAATGTCCGGTCCGGGGGCCATCATCGGTCCAAATGAACACATACGGGTCTGTAACTCTGAGAGAGTATACAAATGGAACCAAATGGAACCAGGCCATTTGGTTCTATTTGTGCACTTGCAGGGCACTAGTTTAACGACAGGACTTTGCGCCATGGTCTGACGCCTTGGTGGCGGTCCAGTCCGCGGCAATTTAGCTATTTACAGGACTCTTCTTGTGGAGGGAGGGCAGAATCCAAAAGAGCGCCTGAAATTCAGAAGGCTGACCATCATTGAACGTCACTGTACTGGAACCCCAATACAATAACTGAGTTGACCTGTGAGGGGCCATTTGGATCCTTGGTGGTCCCCGGAACCGACATTGAGAAGCATTATGTCCTAATTAATTAATTGTGTCCCGGCTCCACCCTGGTCAACCTCAGGGATATTGACAGAGAGCCAAGCACCAGTGTTGTTTTCGTTAGGACTGACGATAACGTAAATGACGACGTCAACGCCCCTTTTTCCAGGACTAAGACAGACTAAAACGAACGGCACTAAAATAATTCGACAAGACTGACGCTGACGAGCTAAATACCGTAGCTCTAAAATGACTAAAACTGACTAAAACCCTTAGGAGTTTCCGTCGACTAAAACTATCAAGGATAGAAATGACTAAGACTGACTAAGACTAATTAAGCATTTTTCCAAATGACTAAGAGTGACTAAAACTAATAAGAATTTCGTCCAAAAGACTAAGACTGACTAAATCTAAAAAATGCCTGCCAAAAACAACACTACCAAGCACACACAGTGATCAACCTCACAGAGAGAGCCCCTGTTGACAGAGAGCCGAGCACACACAGTGATCCAGGAAAGAGAAGGGACAACAGAACTAAAAAGGAATATCCAATTAGTTTTAGATTCATGCTACAGTAAGTCCAGGATCTGTCTCGGCCACAGTGGCATGCTTCACTGGATTAGAGCAGTTAAACTGAGTCAATTTAATTCATAAAGCATTTATACAAAGTGAATAAAATCCAACATACCATAACAACAGTCATGTATTAGCATGGATCCATGGATTAGAGCATGCATAGTCTCTCACAAGTATTCCACAATCTTTTGTAATTACGGCCTCATGAAAGCCACATGCAGAATTGGTCATCTGCTCATTTAAGTTCATGAAAATATGTTTTAAAAAGTAAAGTAAATGAAACTAGATAAAGCATATATTTGCTGTCTGGAAGAAACCACCTAACTCTGTCTATCCTTCCTCAGCAGTCAATCTTAAAAAAAGATTAAAAAGTAAAGTAAATTAAATTCTCTGGAAGAAACCACCTAACCAAAATGTTCATTTTTCGGGAGTTTTATCGAAGTGCTTTTTAATATTTATGCGTGACATGAAAACGTTGATGGTTGTTTTTTTATTATGAACATATATGCCAATATATGGCAAATATATGCAGAAATTATATTCCATAGGCTATTCATGTTCAGTCACGGGTTACGGCAGTCCAAAACATACAGTGTAAAGCCCAATTTACACCGTAAGCTATTCAAAAATAGCTGCTCTACAAAAATAGCCGTTCTACAAGCTAAAAGTGTTTGAAATATACAGGCCAGCACATACAGTATACTCATACATCAGAGGGTTCTATGGAGACTGCTAATAATGAGAGAAGAAGAAGGCTTGTGGGGATTTGGGACAGGGTTTCACGCTACACTGAGCAGAAAATATGAACGCTCTGAGTCCCTCATGGTCTGTCTGTCTGTCTGTCTGTCTGTCTGTCTGTCTGTCTGTCTGTCTGTCTGTCTGTCTGTCTGTCTGTCTGTCTGTCTGTCTGTCTGTCTGTCTGTCTGTCTGTCTGTCTGTCTGTCTGTCTGTCTGTCTGTCTGTCTGTCTGTCTGTCTGTCTGTCTGTCTGTCTGTCTGTCTGTCTGTCTGTCTGTCTGTCTGTCTGTCTGTCTGGCTGGCTGGCTGGCAGGCTTCGTACACACATATCAGACGAACATGCTCTGTGCTGTCCGTGTGTGATGGGGGAGGGGGGGGGGCAATCATGAAACACAGGCAGAGCACAGCACAGTTGTTCTTTATGTGTGTACGAAGCCTCTGTCTGTCTCGCACGCACGCACACGAGCACACGAACGAACACACAGACACACACACACACACACACACACACACACACACACACACACACACACACACTGAAAGTCAATACCTGGAATTGAAGCAGCAGAACTATCTTATAGGCCCTATCTTGTTTCAATTGCCTTTTTATCTCTCTTTCATTGTCCACTGTGATCTACAGCCTTGTTCTTCAGCTGCTAGCTGATGAGTCGCAGCGGTGGAAATGTAACTATAAGTACATTCAATCAAGTAGCCCCGGAAATGCTTTGACCATGTCTCTAATTTAAACGAGCATGCTTTAACCGCAACTTTATACTCAACTACCGGTAATATATTTTTGTTACTTAGTAGATTTAGATTATTATTACAAAACATACATATAACCAATTAAGTCCTATTTTATACTTTGGCACTTGTGCTGAGCTTGTAGATATGAGTACATGTTTTTGACACATTTAGAAAAATGCAGTAACCTACAAACTGTACTTCTTCCACCACTGATGAGTCGTTCTCTGAGGTCTGTGTCTTTTCCAGGACATGAATATGATCTCATGCACAGCTGAGTAAGCGCCTCATGTGAGGGAGTGTTGCTCAGAGAGTGATCCATCCTTACATGTTATTATATATATTATCAATACGCCTAATGTAATTAATGCTCTGTAGCTGT
The DNA here is from genome assembly GCF_964188405.1 of Protomyctophum parallelum. Taxonomy (NCBI): domain Eukaryota; kingdom Metazoa; phylum Chordata; class Actinopteri; order Myctophiformes; family Myctophidae; genus Protomyctophum; species Protomyctophum parallelum. Next base: position 15,204,383 of record NC_139699.1, read on the forward strand.
AGTGCTGTGTTTTGCTTGCCAAAAAGAACAGAAATAAAAGCCAAAAATTGCTTGTAGAGATCAATTATTTTTCCCAGGCAACACCCTCACGTGAAATGCAACAGGCCGGCTGTGGAGTAGTGTGTTGTTTTGAGGAGGATGAAAGCGAGGCGGTTTAGCTACATTCTGCACATGTAGATAAGATGTGCCTTTCGGATAGGATGTGGAATGCACTGTAAAGTCACAAGACTACTGGGTGTGCAACCAGCTAGTACTGTAGTGTTGGTACTGGACCTTTCACCAAGTACTGGACCATTCACCTGGGTGTGCAATCAGCCAGTACTGTAGTGTTGTAAGTACTGGACCATTCACCTGGGTGTGCAATCAGCCAGTACTGTAGTGTTGTAAGTACTGGACCATTCACCACTTCAGAAGATGTATCAGATGTATTTGTCACATCACAGGTTTACATCACAGGTGACAGAGACATACAAGACACAAGATGAATTCCTGTTCTGTTCTTTAACTACATAGAAGTGTCTATTTGTACGTCTCTAAATGTTTTGATGAATTGAACAATGTGGACCCTGTTGTAAACAAGTGTAATGCTTTATTGGGTCGTCCACTCACAGTTAACAGTCTTTGTATTGAGTTTGTGCTTGAAATGTACTGTAATTCTGCAAACTGTTAATAAATATTTCAATCAATCAATCAAAAGAGAACGTAATAAGCAGTTTCAGGTAGCGTCCATACGTAGTGTACTGAACTGTTAATTTCAGAGCAATTAGTCTAATGAGTGCCTCAAAGTAATAAGTAAGTGTGTGTGTGTGTGTGTGTGTGTGTGTGTGTGTGTGTGTGTGTGTGTGTGTGTGTGTGTGTGTGTGTGTGTGTGTGTGTGTGTGTGTGTGTGTGTGTGTGTGTGTGTGCGTGTGCGTGTGCGTGTGTGTGAAGGTGGTGTCTCAAACAGTCAGCCTGGTGGATCTGTCCTGCTACAGTCTGGAAGCAGTGCCAGAGTATCTGTTCTACAGCCAGGATGTCACTCACCTCAACCTGAGACACAACTTCATGAGTCTACAGGGGCCTGGAGGCCTCCTCAACCTACCCAGGTAAACACCTACAGGGGCCCGGCGGCCTCCTCAACCTACCCAGGTAAACACCTACAGGGGCCTGGCGGCCTCCTCAACCTACCCAGGTAAACACCTACAGGGGCCTGGCGGCCTCCTCAACCTACCCAGGTAAACACCTACAGGGGCCCGGCGGCCTCCTCAACCTACCCAGGTAAACACCTACAGGGGCCTGGCGGCCTCCTCAACCTACCCAGGTAAACGCCTACAGGGGCCTGGCGGCCTCCTCAACCTGCCCAGGTAAACACCTACAGGGGCCCGGCGGCCTCCTCAACCTGCCCAGGTAAACACCTACAGGGGCCTGGCGGCCTCCTCAACCTACCCAGGTAAACACCTACAGGGGCCCGGCGGCCTCCTCAACCTGCCCAGGTAAACACCTACAGGGGCCTGGCGGCCTCCTCAACCTACCCAGGTAAACACCTACAGGGGCCCGGCGGCCTCCTCAACCTACCCAGGTAAACACCTACAGGGGCCCGGCGGCCTCCTCAACCTACCCAGGTAAACACCTACAGGGGCCCGGCGGCCTCCTCAACCTACCCAGGTAAACACCTACAGGGGCCCGGCGGCCTCCTCAACCTACCCAGGTAAACACCTACAGGGGCCTGGCGGCCTCCTCAACCTACCCAGGTAAACACCTACAGGGGCCCGGCGGCCTCCTCAACCTACCCAGGTAAACACCTACAGGGGCCCGGCGGCCTCCTCAACCTACCCAGGTAAACACCTACAGGGGCCCGGCGGCCTCCTCAACCTACCCAGGTAAACACCTACAGGGGCCTGGCGGCCTCCTCAACCTACCCAGGTAAACACCTACAGGGGCCTGGCGGCCTCCTCAACCTACCCAGGTAAACACCTACAGGGGCCCGGCGGCCTCCTCAACCTACCCAGGTAAATACTTGGGTGTCTTGACAACAAACTCTCCTTTGACTCTCATGTTGCCTCTATATCTAAAAAAGTCCAGCAGCTCTTTTAATGACTCGTCTGTAATGATGACTCTTTTCTATAGAAGTTTTATTGAATCTGTTCTCATGTTTTGTATTGTTGCCTGGTACGGTAATCTGACCCTGGCAAACAAGAACAGGCTCAGCAGCCTCGTCAAAGTGGCCAGTAAGATTTCTGTGAGAACCCAAGCCCAACTCATAGAACTGTACAAGAGGCAGATGCTTAAGAGAGCCTCCACCCTCCTGCAAACAAGCAGGATGAGCAGTGCAAACGTCCACTTTAAATAGGCGGAATGAAGATGGAATGAGTGTGATTGGATGAAGTCAATTATGTGAATGAGAACGTGATGCTGAGGCGACCCAATGAACGGCCGGCAGCAACGGCTCTGAGTTTCCTGACTGAACGTGCTCTGTGCATGTCTGTGACATCATGTCTGTGACATCATCACGTCTTTGACATCATCATGTCTGTGACATCATGTCTGTGACAGGTGCAACGCTCATTTGTCACTTTTACTTTGGTTCTGTAAATATATTTTTGTACTTTTACTCTCAAGTACAGGCCTATTACTTGTCTTAAGTATTTCTTCCACCACACATCCTACCAAACTAGCACCAGGCCTGTAGTCCAATACTCAAGCCCCCTGCCACTGGACAGTACACCCACTAATATCAATTGGCATTCATTCCCAGGACAAATAACCAGTAGTCACTGGTATTTACTGGCTCTGCACATTGTTGGACTTTCCGTTGCGATGCTGTGAGAGAGCTTCTCCTGATTCGAGGGAAAGGGGAAACAAAGACAGTAAGACACCAATGGCTTTGCAGTGCGAGTATAATATCACTATTTTGAGGCAGAGATTTCTTTGTGGAAAGCAAGTTTTCCTGAGGACTATACTATATAAGGAATGTACTACGGTGTACAACAAAGGCTGCGGCAGCAAATGTAGAAATCAGATTCATTGATTGATTTCTCGCAAGATGAACCACTGTGTCACTGACGTAATAGTGACAAACATTTGAGTTTCAGAAGCAACTGAAAAAGAAAGAGCTACCAGCTACTCTAGAGAAAGTCCCGGGGCAACAGATGAAACAAAGATATCTCATAACTTACAGGGATCTCTAAAAGTATTTTCATGCTGACACAGCCTAAAAATGGTAGGGTTGGATCAAGTGAACCTATTTTGAAATAGTTTGTTGATCATACAGTGTTTATTCTCAGGCGTCAGCTGCAAATATTGTCCGTTCACAGACATCTGACATACAGCATACAGTATAACATGCTTACAGCATGTTCACACATCTGTGAAAGCCTTCCGTCTGACTGGGTTGTGATGAATGAAGTGATGCATGGTGGGGAAGGGAAGGGACAGCCCATGTTGTTGTCATGTGCTGCCAGCAACAATGGCTTCTTTCTTTCTTTCTTTGGGGCGACGGTGGGTCAGGGGGTAGAGTTGCCGAATGGTAACCGCAAGGTTCCCAGTTCGAACCCATCCTCCCCCAGAGTTAGTGTCGAAGTGTCCTTGAGCAAGACACTGAACCCCTAATTGCTCCTGATGTGCTGGTTGGTGCCTTGCATGTTTGAAATTCTTTATTTAGGAATACCCCATTGAGATACAGTATCTCGTTTTCGAGAGGGTCCTGACTACAATCAATACAATACAATATACAATAAAGGAGAAAAACTAAACACAAAACAAAACAAACAAACACAAAATACAAAAAACAGGGTATTACAATATGCAAGCATAATAGCAAAGAGATGGATCATTTGTTCTGTCAGATATGACTGTCACTTCCGTTGGTCAGCATGTATGAATGGGCGAATGTAATGCGCACTCTATGTAAAGCGCCTTGGATGGAGGTGCTATATAAATATAAATACACCATTTCCCCTTTTCATGTCAGGTTCTCCCAGCTGAAGAGCCTCAACCTGTCACATAACCGTCTGGGTGTGTTCCCCGAGTCAGTGTGTGAGATTCGGACCTTGATGGAACTCAACCTCTCCTGCAACGGTCTCCACACAGTCCCCGTGCAGATAGGCAACCTGCAAAGGTGCAGCACACCGACATGCACACTCACTCAAAATATTAGGTCCACTGTGTATGTCCATCCACATTTTTAAAGCTGTTCATTAAGATTAGTTTCTTTTCACTGGGCATATCCTTACTGCCGAAGCCTTTTTTAATTACCCCTATTCTACTTTATGTTATGACTTTTAGTTGTTGATTTACCTTTATGGACATTGCACAAATCAGGTGGTGAGAGATTATGCGTGACACAAGTAGGTGAAAATACAGTGAGAGTGAGACTGTAAATAGAATAATAAGCAATTTGTTTTCCTCCAAATGTAGTTTTAAAGCTGATAGTAATCATTATTATAAATTGTTTGCTCAACAACAGGTGTCTCACTGTCTCTCTAATAAAGTAAATGTTCAGATAGGTAAAAATAAATCCCATTCAGAAATCATTGCATTCATAACTTATATTAATGTAGTCTGCATATTCAATGGAGTCAGTGAAATGTGTGAATTTCAGCTGTTTCATTATGTAACCAATCTAAGCATCTAATCTAGGCCACTTTTAATGCCGCCACTACACTTGCACATGCATAGTGGAATATGCAATAAATTAATGTACTTTCACATCCATATGCAGATATTTGAACCTTTTTATTGAATTCTGAGCAGCAAATAAAAATAGAAATAAAAGGTTGGCTAGCTCACTGGTTCTCAACATTAGGTCTGGGAACACTGGGTGTCTAAATAGACCCACGTGGGTCTGTAACTCAAAGAGTGTACAAATGGACCACTGAGTTATTTTACAGTGCAGATTGAGGTTACAGTAGTTTAATGATTGTCAACCTTTTGAATTTCCCCAGTTTGATATGCAGTAGACCAACAGACCCCCATTTGATGGGTTTGTTTTTGGGACCCTAATCCAGTGATTCTCAATCTATTTCTTGTCAACGACCCCCAAATTGGCCCAGGCCGTAGCGTAACGGTCTGGGCACCGGACTGGTGATCCAGTCGCGGTGTGCCGCGGGTTCGACTCCCGGACCCGACACGGCCTTTACCGCATGTCATCCCCCCATCTCTCTCCCGTTTCCTGTCAGCCTACTTTCTATCCCTTAAAAGGATAAGAAGGGTCCATTTGGTTGCTAATTATCCTTTAGCTTTGTTTGGACCCCCTGGAACTCTCTCAAGGACCCCTAGGGGTCCCTGGACCCCACTTTGGGAACCACTGCCCTAATCTATACTGTAAAATCCCCAGTGTTTATTTAACTAACCGAGTTACAGACCCGTAATGGTCCCCACCCACCGTTGAGAAACAGTCAGCGGTCTAATATGCAATAAATGAATCCAATCTCACATTATCCACAAGCAGATACCTGAATCTTTCATGGAATTCTGAGCAGCAGTGGCCTGAATGAAATAAACAAATGAATATACATAGTTTGGCTAGCCTTTTCTGTCTGTGTCTTACTCTTTTAAGCCTACAGACCCTCGCTCTGGATGGAAATCACTTGAGCTCCCTGCCCGAGGAGCTGGGAGGCCTGTCTCAGCTCACCAGCCTGGGGCTTTCCTTCAATAACTTCCCCCACATCCCCTCCGTGCTGGAGGGCCTGAGTGGGGTGGACAAGCTGGCCCTGGCTGGCAACAGAGTGGAGAGTCTGGATCTGGGCACCTTGGCTCGAATGAGCCACCTGAAGAACGTCGACCTACGGTAAAACATAGAAAACACACACACCTTTTCACCTATAATGACATACCAAAAATAGCGATATTAATTGACTATTTATTAAATTGTTTTGTTTTTGTTTTCATAATTGATTAAATCATTAGTTTAACTGTTGTACCCCTAGAGCTCTCTATGTCTCTCTGCTTGCTCTCTCTGGTGCTCTGTCTGTCTGTCTGTCTGTCTGTCTGTCTGTCAGTGCATGCATAATGTAGTATCAATCCACAATAGTGATGAAATGAGAGAGCCCTCCCCATGCTAGTAAATCACACAGTGAATGGAGCACATGAAGAGACAGAGCCCAGGGGAGACAAACATAAAGGTTTATGGGCCGTCCATGTGGTGCAGCTGGGGTAAAGATCTGATCGAGGATTATTTAAGCACAAGATGAGAAATTAAAAGCACTGTAGAAAAAAAGTCTGTATAGCGTTGACTGGCCCATTGATGAATGTAGCAAGATATAGCAGTGTCGTGACCATGGAGAAGGCAAGGGAGTGTGCATTACGTGAGGATTGGTACACGATGCACACAGCTGTGCCTCTTCAAAGCAAGCATTATGGAGTTTAGGAACATTGTGATGTTAAAATGAAAAATAAAGGGAATTGTATATGAACAGAGAATATAATATTCTCCAATCAGATCCTGCCCTCCACCGTGGAGACTGGGGTTCAGGGGTAAAGTTCCTGCCCTCCACCGTGGAGACTGGGGTTCAGGGGTAAAGTTCCTGCCCTCCACCGTGGAGACTGGGGTTCAGGGGTAAAGATCCTGCCCTCCACCGTGGAGACTGGGGTTCAGGGGTAAAGATCCTGCCCTCCACCGTGGAGACTGGGGTTCAGGGGTAAAGATCCTGCCCTCCACCGTGGAGACTGGGGTTCAGGGGTAAAGGTCCTGCCCTCCACCGTGGAGACTGGTGTTCAGAGGTAAAGTCCCTGCCCTCCACCGTGGAGACTGGGGTTCAGGGGTAAAGTTCCTATGCCCTCCACCGTGGAGACTGGGGTTCAGGGGTAAAGGTCCTGCCCTCCACCGTGGAGACTGGGGTTCAGGGGTAAAGTTCCTATGCCCTCCACCGTGGAGACTGGGGTTCAGAGGTAAAGTCCCTGCCCTCCACCATGGAGACTGGGGTTCAGGGGTAAAGTTCCTATGCCCTCCACCGTGGAGACTGAGGTTCGAATCCAATCCATCCTCCTTGTGTTCGTTGTTGTATGGGGCACCAAGTCAGAGGCGCAACGCCGCTCCATACAACAACGAACACAAAAGGCTTTATTGCAACCATATTTGGCAAGAAATTGGGCCACTTCTGTTACCAATGATACTAATTAAGGCTCTTTCATTTAGTGTAACAATTTATTCAGTCGTTCCACTGAGCCGACATGCACAGCCCACGTTTTCACTACAGTGCCAGAATTCTTCCTGCTAAATAATTAGTATAACTTGCTGGAATGGCAAATGGGAGAGACAGTTTTCACATGCCCTCCTTATTGCCTGATAAGCAGCAGTTATAACTGTACATTTTCAGGTGCGTTGCTGAAAGTGTTCCACTTCCACGTTTGATCTGCTCCTAGTTGTGTGACTCATCACTCATAACTTCCAATGTCTCTTGTATCATGTATGATTTATCTCTCCTGATTGGATAAAATAGTTTTGTCCCGACCTGAAAATGCATTTTCTGTTTATTAAACCGTTTAGTAACGAAAGAACTGGACAGATGGGAAGAACACTGTTACTGGACAAACACTCTCTGATTACTGTCAGAATTTAGAGCTATTTAATCCATTTTGGGCGGGAACCCCTTTTGGTGTTAGCATTATGGTATGCATTAGCTATTGAAAAATAGCAGATCTACAAGCCCATAGCGCGCCACCTGGGTCGAAATGGGTTAAGACAAGAAAATATCACTTAAAAAAGACAAATACCGGGAGGAGTAGGACGAAGGCTCTACGCCCTCCTGGTCCTGGGCTCCTCATTGGTAGGTTTCAACAGCAGTGACAACACAGAAATGTGTGTGGGGAGGAAGAAGTATTTGGCGTAATGAGTAAATTGGGGAGAAAAAGAGGTACTCTAAATTACTACTCTAAATGTATCGGGGAGAAAAAAGACAAATAGGCCTACTCTAATTCTAACTGATTTATTTGGACAGAAAAGGGGATTCCCATTTAGGACTGAGGCCGATTCTAAAAACGCCTTCTAAATCCTGACCTTAAGTTTCCTGAAAATCTTCAAATATTTATTATATGTTGCTATATTGTACTGTACATATACTGTACCAAAATGGGTTCCCGTCCTGAAGGGTAGGGTTACAAAAAGTGGTTCCCCCTGTAATGGGTTTTAAAACGGACATTGTCAGCGGTTTAAACCATTATTCATTCTCTCTGTCCGTACCATCCCAGAACCCTGAGAGACTCAGAGCTTCATTGTCTTGTTGCCGCCGGGCTGGATTTATAGTCCAGCTCAGTGGTGTTGTGTTGGATTAAATGGCTGCCTCATAAAAAGCAGCAGTTCTGTTCTGTTCTGTTTAGAGGGAGTGGGAGGAAGACGGGAAGAAGCTGGATCTCATCTGCCTGTGAATCAGTGAACCTTACATAAACGCACATCAGCTTGGAGAGGATGAGCATACTTTGGGTTGCTAATGTATATCGGTGGTTCACAAACATTTTCATCATGGCATGGTGGACCCCAAAATGATATGCATTTGACCACCATATCTCAAAATATTTGGTTCCAGGACGACCTGAAGCAAATGCTCAGGCAACGTGGCATGAATTAAACTTGTGTATCTGTGTCATATGTTTTGCCTCTTCTCTTGGCCAGTTCACACAGTTCAGACTTTAGTCTCAATGTGGCTTTTACTGGTTAAATAAAGGCTAAAATCTAACGCTTTCCCTCTGTGAGACCCTGCTGATCCAAGCACCCCTTCTGAAAAGTCCAGCGGTCTCTCCGAGTCGCAGAATCGTACAAACAAAATATGAATATGAATATTCCTGCCTGTCCTTTCCTCTCCGCTGCTCCGCTAATGCAGACTCAACGGGCTGCGCTGGGTGAGAAGCGAGACCCTGGTGACGGTGACCCAGGTGACCCAGCTAGACGTGAGGGACAACAGCCTGTCCTGCCTGGATCTCAGCCCCGTCTGCAGCCTGGAGAGCCTGCACTGCCAACGCAACCAACTGGGGACGCTGACTCTCAGTGGGTTCACCCTGCGCATGCTTAATGCCAGCAGCAACCGTAAGGGAAATTAATTTTAGCTTGTTTGTATTGTACCTTCTGCGCCCCTTGTGGCTTCAGGCCCTTTTGCTAGTCTACAGTTGCATAATAAGGCTCGTATGAGTGGCTCAGATGCTTGGCTAAAGATCTGTAATAAGGCAAGTTTATTTGTATAGTATATTTCAGCACTTGGGTTATTTAATGTGCTTTATATAAAACATTAAGGAGAAAAAAAACATAAGGGTGCAGCCACACCGAAGTTTAATTCTACCGATGAGGGCGGATTCCGCCAATGCTTTTCAATGGGAACAGAGAGGTTTTTTTTTTTTTTTTTTTTTTTGCAGAAATCCGCAAATTGCAACAAACTGCTCTGTTCCACTTGAAAAGCATCATCAGAATTTGCCAGCATAGGTAACATTCCAGTTCCGTGTAACCACACCCTAGCAGGACATATCAATTCAGTAAACAATTTAAATACATTAAAAGGTTTAAACACCTATCCCTTTAATAGAAAACACCAATTCAGTACACAATAGCAAAAAACACAATATAAAAGCACTTTTGAATACAATTAAAGGAGTAAACAAGGAGTAAAAGTAAATAAATCTCAATATAAGGTACTGTAGCAGCAAACAGAAAGATATACCTGTATAGCTGTGATTTAAAATAACTGAGAGTTGTTGTAGCAAACTGGGACTGCTGAGAGTTTGTTGCATAGTCTGTGAACACTGCTTCTCCACGTTTAGTTCTGATTCTAGGGACTTAAAGCAGACCTGTCCCAGTTTAGTTCTGATTCTAGGGACTTAAAGCAGACCTGTCCCAGTTTAGTTCTGATTCTAGGGACTTAAAGCAGACCTGTCCCAGTTTAGTTCTGATTCTAGGGACTTAAAGCAGACCTGTCCCAGTTTAGTTCTGATTCTAGGGACTTAAAGCAGACCTGTCCCAGTTTAGTTCTGATTCTAGGGACTTAAAGCAGACCTGTCCCAGTTTAGTTCTGATTCTAGGGACTTAAAGCAGACCTGTCCAAGTTTAGTTCTGATGCTAGGGACTTAAAGCAGACCTGACCCAGTTTAGTTCTGATTCTAGGGACTTAAAGCAGACCTGACCCAGTTTAGTTCTGATTCTAGGGACTTAAAGCAGACCTGTCCCAGTTTAGTTCTGATTCTAGGGACTTAAAGCAGACCTGACCCAGTTTAGTTCTGATTCTAGGGACTTAAAGCAGACCTGTCCAAGTTTAGTTCTGATTCTAGGGACTTAAAGCAGACCTGACCCAGTTTAGTTCTGATTCTAGGGACTTAAAGCAGACCTGGCCCAGTTTAGTTCTGATTCTAGGGACTTAAAGCAGACCTGTCCCAGTTTAGTTCTGATTCTAGGGACTTAAAGCAGACCTGTCCCAGTTTAGTTCTGATTCTAGGGACTTAAAGCAGACCTGACCAAGATGACCTGAGAGGCCCGGATGGTTCATGATACGTATTTAGGCCCTAAACCATTTCATGCTTTATAAACCCAATACACCAATTATTTGACATACATGGAGCCGGTGTCCATATCTAAGAGCTGCTGGAGTGATATTATGCTCCACTCTCTTGATATAAGTACGTTCTTGAGCGGCAGCATTCTGAATCAACTGCAGCCCTCGTCCAAGACGTTCAGATCTGTACTGTTATCTACCCACAGGCCTGACTACAATCAATGTGTACCCAGTCCCCAACCAGCTGACACACATGGACCTATCACGGTGAGTGCTGTCATTGTTTTTACTGTGTTCTAAAAACATGTTCTTAATCATCATCATCATCATTTTTCGACCGCGGTCGAGATCGTGGATTTTACAATGCCATGCCAGACTTCCCGGTCCTTCATTGCCATCCCCAGTTCCTGCTTTACTGATGCCTGTGTCCCCATAGCGATGACATCATGTGTCCCTATAGCGATGACATCATGTGTCCCTATAGCGATGACATCATGTGTCCCTATAGCGATGACATCATGTGTCCCTATAGCGATGACATCAGGGAACGACAGTTTTCTACCTCTGGTCTGCTTTGAGGCAGGACTCCAGAGAAGAAGGGAAGATATAACCTCATTGTCAGCTCTGTAGCAGTGGCCGGCAAACTGTGTTCTTCTGGATCGGACTAGTGAAGAAACACGGGGAAGGTTGCCGTATATTAGATTAGTCAATGGGTGGCTCTTCCAAGACAGATTTTTTTTTTTTTTTTTTTTTAAGATATTTTTTTGCGGCTTACGCCTTTATTGATTTTTTAAGGGATAGAAAGTAGGCTGATAGGAAACGGGAGAGAGATGGGGGGATGACATGCGGTAAAGGCCGTGTCGGGTCCGGGAGTCGAACCCGCGGCACACCGCGACTGGATCACCAGTCCGGTGCCCAGACCGTTACGCTACGGCCTGGGCCTTCCAAGACAGATTTTGCGCTCTCATTAGAAGGCGGGTGTAAGTGCCATCCAAACGTTTCTCTTGTTTCTTTGTCTCGGAGCCATAGAGTAGAATCGGCTCAACGGTCGTCCTAAATATTTTTACTTTTAACATCTTACTAAGCTGGAATGACCAGATCTTATGCATGTCATTGCAGGCTGACCAGGCCATACCCTTCAAAGTTTGAATAATCATACTGGGTTAATCATACTGGGTTTATACTATGCTTGGCATATTGAAAGGGGTATTAAAAGGGGATGCAAACAACACAGTGTGGTTAATGTGTTCTTATGTCAAGAATCAATCAAGGGTGCTTATTTCACTCACTCACACAAGCAACGTTTCAAGCAGTGAAATGTTAGTGTGGCGTGTTCCACAAGACTGTGCTAACAACAATTCAATATGCGAGGCACAATGAATGGTGAGCAGGTTATTGTTGAGAAATAAATCTTGACAGGGGTTTTTTTTATCACCCGGAAGGGGTTTATTTGTCTACATGATGATGATTGATGATTGTTTCTTTATTTCCGTGTCCTGCACACAATGTGCCCAACCCTCATGGGTTTATAAGACACCATTTCACAATTGCATTTACAGCATGTTTACATTACGTAATTCACGCATTTACAGCATGTTTACATTACATAATTCATTATATTACAACTCAGATTTATACAAAGTACTTTCCCAAGCTTGACAAATACAATCTGCCACAACAAAAGTCCCTTTGGCAAAGCATATCTCCATTTTTACATAGTCATTTAAATCTAGGAAATCCCCACAGATATAAGACATCTTATTAAACAAAATATCCCTTAAGTCGTCATATTTAGAGCAGTAAAACAAAAAGTTAACTTCGTTTTCAATTTCATTGGCCTGCTCACCATTCATTATCCCACTTATTACACGCCAACTTACAGTAATAAAACAATAATGTACACAAAATGTACTTTTCACGCACACTGCCAGTAGGCCAAGGAAGAACCTCCATTCCAAATATGTCTGCCTCATGGTGGCGCTATACCGCATGGCACTTTACATTTTGACATACTGTAACTCTTGAACGGTAGCTCATAGCATACGATCCCAAATCTTCCCCCGATTCCTTCGGCCATGATGCAAAGTAGAGAGTTATCCACGCCTTTATCTCATCGCGGCTCGATTATTGCAATGCGCTATATGTAGGCATGGACCAGTCCACCCTCAGACGTCTGCAGCTTGTCCAAAATGCCGCCGCGCGCCTACTCACTGGTACGATGAGGCGTGATCATATCACTCCCGTTCTTGCCTCCCTCCACTGGCTTCCCGTTAAATTTAGAATTGATTTTAAGATTCTATTATTTGTTTTTAAATCCCTAAACGGTTTGGCCCCCCTGTATTTATCGGCACTCATGGTCCCTTACACCCCATCCAGGGCCCTGAGGTCAGCTGACCAGCGGCTCCTGACTGTGCCCAATTCCAATTACAGGTCCAGAGGTGACTGTGCCTTTTCGGTGGCCGGCCCCAAACTCTGGAACTGTCTGCCCCTTCATATTAAGTCTGCTCCCTCCTTAGAGGCCTTTAAGTCTTTACTCAAAACCCATTTCTTCTCCCTGGCTTTCAATGTTTGACCTAATTAACCTGTGTACTTTTTGTGTTGCTTTGATTTTGTTTTACTATGTTACTTGTGTCATGTTTCCTGTACAGCACTTTGGTTGGCTTTCTGGTCTTTGAAAATGTGCTCTATAAATAAAATTTGATTTGATTTGATTTGAAAGTAGCAAACCCACACACCCATTTCTGCCTAACCTGCCTACTTTGTGTGCGTGCGTGCGTGCGTGCATGCGTGTGCGTGCATGTGTGCGTGTGCGTGTGCGTGTGCGTGTGCGTGTGTGTGTGTGTGTGTGTGTGTGTGTTGTGACAGGAACCAATTGGAGTACCTTCCGGACTGGGTGTGCGACAGCAGGAAGGTGGAGGTGCTCGACGTCACACACAACCTCCTGTCTGAAATACCTTCCAGGTCAGTGACTCAAATCTAAGTCCACTTCTCAAGTTCAAAATCATGTAATTGGGTCAAACATACACATAATTATAGATTATGACGGCTTGTAAGGTCATTTCACAGCCGACAGCAAACATTTTGGCAATGTCTACAAAGTTTATTAATGTATAATAATAGTTGAGGCCACAGAGAGACGTTGTCATATGTGACTGTTACTTAAAGCAATAGTTCTCAAATTGGGGTCCAGGGACGCCTATCAATGCTTGTCTGTAGACACACACACACACAGCAATTTTACAATGTTATTGAAATTGGTGAAAATTGGGACAGCCAATAGACAGACAGACAGTACTTTGTGCTAGTAGCTATGAAGAAGTATGAGGCATGCAATGGTCACTTGGTACGCTCATTAGACTAAGCTCATTAGACTAATTGCTCTGTAATTACCCTGCTGGCCTAGGATCTGTGAAATACACTTTGTAATATTCTATCTCTGTAATGAACAAATAGACAAAACATGGGGTACTGAATGGGATACTGATTTTTACACCAACATAAACACACAGCTGAGCTGACATATCATCTACATCAGGGGGGGGGGGGGGAGATTCAGCACACAAACGACTTCTGCAACATGCATTTGATGTCGGACACCCACAGATGTCGATGCTAGCCCCTCCTATATACATCTTTTTGTCCTTCACTCGTGTCACATTTGCCATTGACAATGAGAGGAGAATTTACGTCATATGTGTCTGAACAAATCAGATTTTTGTGGCAACACAAACATTAAATGCCATTGACAATGAAAGGAGAATTTACGTCATATGTGGACGAGCAAATTGGCTTTTCTACAATTTACAATTTACAATTTAGGCATTTAGCAGACGCTCTTAATCCAGAGCGACTTACATTTAAGCAAGAACAAAAGCATGGGAATACATCACATAAAAGCATTTATCATGAAACATGCGTAAGCTAAGAAAGTAACAGTGGAATATCTATATAATGAAACTATACACTATACATATAAACTATACATATTTACTACTATGCTATACATATGTACTATGGCGTGCTATGACTATATACAATACAATTATAGTGCTGTCTACATAACATGCTATAAGTCTGTGTCAAATGCTATCTAAGCCAACAGAATAATAAGATAATGCTATCTAAGGGGTTAGGGTAAGTGCTATGGGCCATGATGGAGTCTGAACAGGTGGGTTTTCAGGCTACGGCGGAAGATTGGGAGTGATGCTGCAGTTCTGACTGCAATGGGAAGTGCATTCCACAGTTTTGGAGCCAGAAGGGAGAAGAGTTTGGGACGTGTGGAGCGTTGTCCCGGCGTTTTTAGTGAGGGTACTTCCAGTTTCCCTGCGTTGGCTGATCTGAGTGCGCGGGAGGGTTTGTAGGGTTCAATCATACTTGCAAGATATGGGGGAGCCATACCTTTGGTTGCTTTGAATGCCAGCATCAGAGTTTTGTATTCTGTGCTAAACACAGTGCAACTGTTTTAATTCAGCTCGGGGCATATGTATATATAACATACTGTAAATTCAGTTGTTGTCATCTTACATGATCATGGTGAAAAGATGAGTTTTTTTAAACATGTAGACCAGCCCAGGCCGAAACCCAAGGTTTCTGGGACTGTTCCAGTAGCGAGGCACAGTCACGCCTTTGGGAACATTATGTATATCTATGGAGGATGACAGGACTAATATAGGTCACTGTATGATTGATGGATGCTGAACACTGAACAGCCTGGTCTTGGTGTCATTGTGTGTGTGGTATCTATAGACTGCTGAACAGCCTGGTCTTGGTGTCATTGTGTGTGTGGTATCTATAGACTGCTGAACAGCCTGGTCTTGGTGTCATTGTGTGTGTGGTATCTATAGACTGCTGAACAGCCTGGTCTTGGTGTCATTGTGTGTGTGGTATCTATAGACTGCTGAACAGCCTGAGCGTCAGGAAGCTGCTGGTGGGGAACAATCAGCTGCAGAACGTCCCTGACCTGATGGACCACGTCCCTCTGGAAGCTCTGGACCTCCAGCACAACAACATCACCCAGCTCCCTGACAGCCTCTTCTACAAGGCCTTAAAGTTAGTCTCTCTCTCTCTGTCAGCTCCCTGACAGCCTCTTCTACAAGGCCTTAAAGTTAGTCTCTCTCTCTCTGTCAGCTCCCTGACAGCCTCTTCTACAAGGCCTTAAAGTTAGTCTCTCTCTCTCTGTGTCAGCTCCCTGACAGCCTCTTCTACAAGGCCTTAAAGTTAGTCTCTCTCTGTCTCCATATCTGTCTTCCTCTGAATGTAAAATCCTCAGTGTCATTTAACACCCATTTTGACCTGAGATCGGATTCTAAAAATGGCTTCTAAATCCTGACAGTTATCTGAAAAAGCTATGTTTCTATGTCAGTCGTTCTTCGATTTTTCAAAAATAGCAGACCTACAAGCTCGTAGGTCATAGCTAAAGCATAACATAATGCGTGTCTCTTTTCAATGTGAATAACCCAGAGGAATGGCATCTGTCAACAGGTGTGTGGGTGTAAGGATGTCTTATTCAGTTCACTATATATACAGTACAATGTCTTTATGCAGTCCATTGATGTAGTACAAAACCCATTGAGAAGGAGCTATAATGATTTTGGCTATATTATATGGGGTTATTAACTTATTATATATGGGGCTATTATATGGGGTTATTGTCTAATAGGGTCAGGGTGTGTCCCATTGATTCAGTCCAGACAGTAATCTGAGACTTTAGATACCTCCCTTTTAACTGTACGGTAAATCACAGACCACCCATTACTACTTAAAGTGCTCTAATGCACTTTGATATCTGTTTGACACTGACCACTTTGAGCCATGTGGGAGTTTTGGGAAGAGTTCCCTACATTCCTAGAGTTTCCTACAGTATTGGGAATGATGTTTTTTTGTTAAAAAGGTTAAAGCTCTATTACAGCACATGTGTTTGTTCAGTAACAGAGGTCTCTCTTCAGTAAACAGAAAATACATTTCCAGGTGGATTACCAGGCAAGTACATACAATCGGTAGAGAGAACCCCACAAAGATAATTGACCAGCTTCAAAGTCATAGTGTTCCAATTCTGTCTGCTGGGTTTTTGTCTCACCACTTTCAATTTCACTTGTTTATCCTGAGTCCTGTAGGCCTATGTGTTATATTATCTCTCCTGACTGGATGAAATTGGTATCCCCACCCCGAAATTTTGTTTTCAAACAAATCTTTGATAAAAGTTTGATAAAAAAAAAATCTGGAGTGACGGGGAGACCTAATTTACGGAACAAAGCAATCGGAATTTCTACAATTTTTATTAACATATGAGCAGAGCCATCAGCACAAACCTCAAGCAACATTCCACTGTACAACTAATTTACGACTGGAGGTGTATTTACGTATATATATGTTGATGTGAAACCGTGTGTGTGCGTGCGTGTGTGTGTGTGTGTGTGTGTGTGTGTGTGCGTGCGTGCGTGCGAATGCGTGCACGCTTGTCTCTGTCTCTCCCGTCTCCTAGTTTAAAATACCTAAACATATCAGCCAATGCCCTGGAGACTCTCCCTCCCAGCAGCCAATCAGAGGAAAGCCTCAGCACACTCCAGGAACTGTACCTGACGGGGAACAAGCTGAACGAGAACTGTGGTGTTGTGCTGGTGGGACACCAGAACCTACGAGTTCTGCACGTTGCCTACAACCACCTGCTGTCCTTTCCTGCTAGGTGACGTAAACCTTTTAATGTCAAGGACCAGAGATTAAAATAGGGTTCATTTTGCATCCCAAAACGCAGTTTATAGTTAAGGGACGCAATAAAACAATGACCTCTGCATCCACGGGATGCACTACTGTACTGTACTGTTTTTTATTCTAGTTTATTTTGCTAGCTTTACTTATAATAATAATTTCTTCTTCTGTTTTCTACATGAATATAACCACATTATAACCATATCAAATGAAATTGTAGTTAAATGCTGCAATTTGCAATGCAAAATATGACTCCTGACGTCATTGAAGTGGGACTCATAAAATGTCCCTGGACTCATCTAAAAGACCATCCCTGCATCCCGGGACTTATTACATTGAAAACCTATTTACATCACTGAGGACACTGTGAAGTTGGCCGACTGGCAAAATATTTTTAATGACTTCAGCAATTATTTTACAACTTTTTGTTTAGGCAAATCTTCCTAAGCAAAAAGTTGCTGTTTGAAGGGTTAGGGTGGTCCCCAGTTAAAATATGATTATTTTGGAGGGTCGTGGCCTGACACGTTTGAGAACCACTGAAATACAGTACTTACTTACGTACTTTTTTCTATTATTTTCTACACAGTAAGCTAAGCAAACTGGAGCTTCTGGAAGAGTTAAACCTAAGTGGCAACAAGCTGAAGAGCATCCCCTCCACGGTGTCCAGCTGTAAGAGACTGCACACCCTCATAGCACACTCCAACCACATCACTGTCTTCCCCGAGATCCTCAACCTGCCCGAGATCAAGGTCAGACGTTGTTTTTTTTTCTTAACCCATTTAAACCTGAGTTAAAAACATTCACTTTGAAAGAATATATATTCAAAGATTTGCGCCACATTTTTACAATTTAAAAGAAATAGCAGACCTACAATCTCGTAGCGCGCCACTCGGTGTCGCACTATGAGCTTGTAGATCTGCTATTTTTCAATAGCTAAATTATAACATAATGTTTAAAACACCAAAAGGGGTTCCCGCCCAGAATGGGTCCACTTAAACCCCGTTTATGAAAGTGTCGCATGCAAATGGTGAAAAATAGTGAGAGTTGCCAATATCTACAAGCTTATACAACATGCCCACATCACAATGCCTTGTGAGCTTGTAGATCTTTCTATGAAGGGAATAATGTGCTGTTCAGTGAATTCGTGGGGTGACACTCAGAGTCAGATCTGGTGACATCACCAGTGATTGTCGCAAGAAGTTACTTGAAAGATACTGTAGTCCTGTGTGTCGTGTATGTGTTTGTTTTTGCGTGTGTCTGCAGCTCGTAGACCTGAGCTGTAACGAGCTGACAGAGATCCTGCTGCCCGACTCTCTGCCAGCCTCCCTTCAGGAGCTGGACCTGACGGCCAACAGCAGCCTGGTCCTGGAGCACAAGACCCTCAATGTGTTCAGGTGAGCCCTAGCCCTCCTGTGTGATTTCTGGTCTAGAGCGGTGGTTCTCAACGTTTTTGGCCGGGGACCCCCGGAGATGCTTTGGCAGTGTCTCTGGACCCCCGCCCCCTCCCGACCCCCAATATAAATTGACTGCTTACAATAACCTTAATAATAGAGACAATACACCATAAATAAATACTGAAACCAGATAATCATTAGGGAAGGTGTATATGTTTACTATAATTATGTAAACTCTTCATTTCCATTTTCCAGCCATTCAGTCATTTTTCTTTTGGAAAATAATTTGGGGACCCCCCAAAATAATGTGGCAACCCCCAGAGGTGTCGCGACCCACGGGTTGAGAACCCCTGGTCTAGAGGGGCGGGTGGCGGCGAAAACACGGCGGTTGATCCTATTGGTTCACCAAATATATTTAATATAGGAAATATAAGAGAAAATGATAGGCTATTTGACCCATAAAAATTGTTTCGTGACCAATTCACTCTTCTTTCTTTCCTTCTTTCTCATGTTTTCAGTCACATCACCACTCTGAAGCTGGACCAGAAGTCAGCCACCACGACGGGGGAATCCGTGGCCACGCCCACCCTGTGGGAACACGGTTACACTGAAATGAGTGGTCAAAGAAACAAGTGAGCAATCAGCAATGGAAACCATATTTTACACTGTCTTGGTTTCTTCATTTTTGTGACGAAACCAATTTCTATCTGAAAACATTTTAGGTATAGAAATTAGCAACGTAGTAACAAACATGCTTCACATGCCCTCTCACTGCTGCAGTGATTTATTTAATTTTACTGTGTAGACAGTAAATTATATGGAGGCGAGATATCTGTAGCCTATCTGAGCTAACGCCAGCTAGCCTACCAGTTAGCGTTAGCTTTTGTTATTATCACACAGCTTTGTTGAATGCTCGATTCTGATTGGTCACTCACTGAATATAGCAGTCTGTTATTTTTCTATTATGACCACTGAACTCAATAACAGACCGCTGTAATAATCATCAAAGGCTCAGAGCACCTGACTCATATCAATCTGTATTGCTTGACAATGCACAAAATATTTATTCTTGTTTGATTATTGGACGTACCTGGTATAAATTAATGGAAATTAATGGAGTACTTTAATTAACGTAAACGATGAAATCGATAAAATAGATTTTTGTTACTTTTGGGTCCATTTATTCATCTCTTTATTAAGCAGGCATGTAATAAGCTGTGTAATAACCTTCAGGGTGATAAAGTTCCCCCTGCTTCTCGTTGTGGTCTAAAATCACAATAATGACCAGATCGATCCCTGTTGATTATCCCTCACATAATCATGCCCGCATCGCCGTTAGTAATACAAACCTTTCTGAGGGTGAATGAGAACATTGCATCCCATGTCCTTCTGGTGGATTTTGACTGGCTGTCAGTGTTTCTATCGTTCATAGAATCGTTCTGAAAGTGATCCAAGCGGTTTCGTTTGATGACTTATCGTTGACGCTACAGTTGTGGTGTGGACTCTGCCATCCACTTCAGTTAGAACGAGTTTTAAAATGACATATATATATAGTTATCGTTATTGCGCTTATTTTGGGGCAGGAACCCCTTTTGGTATTTGTTATGCTTTAGCTGTTGAAAAATAGCAGATCTACAAGCTCATAGCGCGCCACCGAGTGGCGCGCTACGAGCTAGTAGATCTGCTATTTTTGAAAGATCGAAGAACGACTGACATAGAAACATAGCTTTTTCAGAAAACTGTCAGGATGTAGAAGACATTTTTAGAATCTGA
The DNA here is from genome assembly GCF_964188405.1 of Protomyctophum parallelum. Classification (NCBI taxonomy): domain Eukaryota; kingdom Metazoa; phylum Chordata; class Actinopteri; order Myctophiformes; family Myctophidae; genus Protomyctophum; species Protomyctophum parallelum. The sequence goes on from NC_139699.1 coordinate 15,224,703, forward strand.
TCTCAGGTCAAAATGGGTTAATAGTTGTACAGTCCCAGAGTGGATGTGTTCTTTTCCAGTGAATGAATTCCCTGATAGAAGTTGGCATCTTTCATCCATCTGTGGGTCTTGTTTGTTTGAGAGTATACACAGAGTGGTGTAGTCCAATACTTCCTGTGCATCTAATCGCTATTAAACAGCTTGTAGTGCATCATTAATGAGACAGCCTGGCTCCTGGCCACCCGGTGGGGCGCCCACGCAGCAGAGTGTCTTGTATCAGCATTCACCCCATACTGTTTCTATAAGCATGCTGAAGAATGCATGAGCTTTATTACCTCTCTGTCTGCGTGAGGGATTTGTGTCATTTGTATGCATGTGGTGGTGGAAGAAGTACTTTTACTTTTATTTAGGTAGTTAACCCATTCAGGCCTGACGTTGAAATTTTAAAAAAAAAGTTTTCTAAATCATGACAATTTTCGGAAAGATTTGAGGCACAATTTAACGATTTTTCAAAAATAGCAGACCTACAAGTTCATAGCACGCCACCGAGATGCGCTCTATGAACTTGTAGGTCTGCTATTTTTCAATAGCTAAATTATAACAATGTTTAAAACACCAAAAGGCGTTCCGACCAAAATGGTTTAAAGCATTATTACGTCCTGGACAGGGTTCTCCGGACGTAAAAACAAACAACGTTAAGCCAATACATTTGATGACCGGTGAAGAGTCTCTATTGAGTCTCCTCCCAGAGAGTCCGGCAGTCATCAAATTATTGACTCGGTAATGCAACAAAAGCATATGGATTCAAGGCTTCATGTGGTGTGTAATAGATAGAAAATACTTTTATATAATGTTTTTTTTGCAGAACTACTTCTTTAAGTGGTAAAAGTACGTATGTTTTGTATGAATAATCTAAATCCCCAAAGTCACTTGTAAGTTGTAACTAAAGCTGTCAAATAATTGTAAAAAGTACAATATTTGCCTCTGAGTTGTTCATTTATGTGTTAACCCATTTTGCGCGGGAACCCCTTTTGGTCTTAGCATTATGTTATGCTTTAGCTATTGAAAAATAGCAGATCTACAAGCTCATAGCTACGAGCTTGTAGGTCTGCTATTTTTGAAAAATCAAAGAATCTGATCTCAGGTCAAAATGGGTTGATGTGTGTGCTTTGTTGTGGCCAGGTTGTGTGTGTCTGTGTTGGCGGTGGATCGTTTTGGGGACAGCGGAGTAGAGGCAGCTTATGGCATCTTTGACGGTGACCGCAATGAGGAAGTGCCTCGACTACTGCAGTGCACCATGGGAGATGTGCTCTCCGAGGAATTGCAGCACTCCAGTGTGGACAGCGTGTACATGTGCAATACCTTCCTCACCTCACACAGGTTGGTGGACAGCGTGTACATGTGCAATACCTTCCTCACCTCACACAGGTTGGTGGACAGCGTGTACATGTGCAATACCTTCCTCACCTCACACAGGTTGGATTATCTAATAAATACACTGGTTCTCACAGTAGGCTCTGGGGACCCCCATGGGGGTTTCAGGGCATCCACAGCAAAATAAGGAACAGTGTTAAAATCTTAAACTTAAAGATGGAGTGCCACAATTCTTTTATTTTTCCAGTTTTTCATGCGTCTATGAGGTTGACAAATACTGTACCCTTTTTTTTAAAGATTCTTCCTCCATCATGGCACTCCATCTTTAAACCTATTTGGCTATTTGAAAATAGGCCATCTACAAGCTTACATGTCGCAATGTGACATGTTGTGAGCTTGTAAATCTGCGATTTTCAATATACAGTGAAAATGGCCTGAGGCAAAATACATCTATTGTGTCAAATTGTCAATCTAATATATTGCATACATTTGAATTAAAAGCTATTTAGACGATATTTGCCATCAGTACGTCAACAGTGTGTGTGTGTGTGTGTGTGTGTGTGTGTGTGTGTGTGTGTGTGTGTGTGTGTGTGTGTGTGTGTGTGTGTGTGTGTGTGTGTGTGTGTGTGTGTGTGTGTGTGTGTGTGTGTCCGTGCATGTGTGCCCGTGCGTGTTTGTATGGTACAGGAAACTAGGCATGGCGGGGCAGAAGCTGGGAGCCTCGGCCCTGCTGTGTTACATCCACCGCGAGCCTTTAGGGGAGCCGGGGGGCGTGTTCAGCCTGACCGTGGCCAACGTGGGGACCTGCCAGGCGGTGCTGTGCCGAGGCGGCCAGCCTCTGGTCCTCTCTAAGGTCCTCAGTCTGGAGAACAGCGCCGAGGAGAGGGAGAGGGTTAAACTAGCCAAGGCCATCATCACAGAGGTACTAAAGATGTCTGTTTGAAAATGACAGTTTTCTGAAAAAGCTATGTTTCTATGTCAGTCGTTCTTTGATTTTTCAAAAATAGCAGACCTACAAGCTCGTAGCGCGCCACTCGGTGGCGTGCTATGAGCTTGTAGATCTGCTATTTTTTCAATAGCTAAAGCGTAACATAATGCTAACACCAAAATGGGTTCCCGCCCTAAATGGGTTAAAAAAATAGTGAAGATACAAGCTCTCAGCGCATCGCGATGCAACTTGTAGATCAGCTATTACAACTCTGTGCCAATCAATGACCACCAAATTGCACCATTTGTAAGATATTGATTCTAATTAGAAGTTGTGTAGTGATTTTTACAGTGTACCGAATGAATACATAACCAGGCAGCTTCATTGCAAGAGTTTAGTAATCGCATCAAGGCTCAACTGATACGTTGTCTATATTATAAAACATGTTTTTTGAGGGTAGAAAAATCACATGTGTCTTCTTGAAAGATTATGAAAATATTGACTGGTTGGAAACTCTTTATACTTTTCCAGATGCAACACTTTAGGATGAAACCCTTCACCATGTACTAAACTGTGTTCTCCTCATGAATATACATTTTTAATTGTCTCCACCAGGCCGAAGGCATGGGGAGAGAGTATGTTTTGCACTCCGTCCGTCCGTCCGTGTGTCCGTGTGTCCGTCCGTCCGTTAGAAGCTAATCTCGGCCACCGTTAACCCGGTCGATGCCACATTTTGCACACACACTCCCTGGATGCCAACGATGAACCTCTGCCCCAAAATTTCCAGAACGGCCTGTTATAGCGCCACCAGGAGGCCGCTTTGTGCAAAACAAGTTTTTGCACAGTACACCTACAGATTTTGTCCAAAAATCCCGCAAATCGTTACACAGTATCTCCATAGTCATGTGCTCAAGACGGATGTGTCTGATATTTCATATTCCATCCTAATTGGCTAACATTGGCTTTCAACTTTTGCAGGATTGGCCTGTTTTGAACAAAAAACCTCAAATCATGAACGCAGCGTGCAATTTCACGTGAAATCTTTCACGCACTTTCCTACTAGGCTGAGGAATATAGCCCACCCATTTCACATTGCCCTGTTATAGCGCCACCAACAGGTGGATTGTGCATGCGTGCCATCAACACGGATCTGCACCATTTCCCATATTCCATCCTGATTGGCAAAGATTGGAACAAACAAACAAAAAACATGTTTATATTACTCCTAAATATTCCTATCCTCCTGGTGGAGACCTGTGCCCAGAAGGGCACTTTTTCTAGTTATCTCTGTTCTTAATGTTTGCAGGACAACAAGGTGAGCGGAGTGACGTGTTGCTCGCGCCTGCTGGGCTGCTCCTATCTCTCTCCGTGGGTGCTGCCCAAGCCCTGGGTGCACACGGAGCCCCTCCGTCCCCAGGACGACTTCCTGATCCTGGGCAACCGGGCGCTGTTCCAGAGGGTCTCCTACCGCGAGGCCGTGCGCACCGTTCAGGCCGTGCGCGACGATCCGCGCGCCGCCGCCAAGAAGCTCTGCTCGCTGGCCCAGAGCTACGGCTGCAAGGACAACATCGGCGCTGTGGTGGTGTCTCTGCACGTCGGCAGAGAGGACAGCTGCACCTGTGAGCCGCCGCCGCTCTCTACCACCGCCGGCGGCACCGAGCCCCCCCGAGGAGGAGGGGGGGCGGCGTGCCCCGCCCCCGCCACCGCCATACCGCCGGCCGCCGTGACGCTCGGCCCTGCCCCCGCTGCCGCTGAGACGGTCACTCCCTCGCGCTGCGGTGCCGTCGTGTCCGAGTTGAACAGCGAGACGTCGGCCTCCGAGGTGGGCAGCGAGGCAGGGTCCACCGCCTCCGATGAGCAGACCTCCTCACAAGGTCAGGGAAGTTTAGAATCCGTTTTATTTTTTCCTATGCACAGCTTTGTGTGTGTGTGTTTCTAACACGGAATATGATGATTATTTTGATTGGCTGAGCACGGAATGTGATGTATGATGATCTATGATGGCAAGAGCGCCCCTCACTTCACACAAGTGTAATTTTTGAGTGGTGCAACCACTCCAAGGAACAGCAATGTCCGTGTTCACCTATGTACCTATGTGGCCATGAGCACCAGTATATGTCTATGAGTACCAGTAGGGGCGCTGTTGTGCCAGAGAGAGAGAGATAGTATTAGTGCTGCACTGTTGCCTGCTAATGAGAGAGAGAGAGAGAGAGAGAGGAGAGGAGGGGGGGGGAGAGAGAGGGGTGTTGCACCACTCAGTTGACACGGGTGTGATTTTTATTTAGTTTTCACTTTTTTTGTTTTTCAATTTCAGTTGGTGTTTTTTAATTAGTTTTAGTTTCAGACAGGTTTCCGTACACTGTCCACCAATGAGACACAGAGTGAGTAGACACAACATGGTGCCATCTTCTGACTAACGAGCATGAGGACCAGTTATCTGAAGATAAGATATAAAATGGGTGACAATATGCTCCTTCTTTAACCAGTGTATGATAGTAACTAGGCATGTAACGATTCACTCAACTCACGATACGATTCGTATCACTATATGAGGTTCACGATACGATATTCACGATATAAAAAAATTCGATTTTTTTTAAATTTCATATAATTTATCTTCCCCCCTGAGATTTTTTATTTAACTACATTGCAAAAGAAGTAGCATTACTTTTGACAGTGCAGAAACATAATTGCCTTCCTTGATGAGCATCAACGACCATCATCACCTGGGCACAGTCACAGACACACACAGCTCCCCTCTACAGTCACAGACACACACAGCTCCCCTCTACAGTCACAGACACACACAGCTCCCCTCTACAGTCACAGACACACACAGCTCCCCTCTACAGTCACAGACACACACAGCTCCCCTCTACAGTGCTCTACTACTGAAAGTGACTATCATTTCTCTCCAAAAGCACTTGAATATGATGGAATATGACTAAAGCTCACATTTCACATCACACACTAGCCCCCCTTAAAAATAAAAATAAAGATTTTTTTATTTCAATGAATCGATTCATATCGTCGGGATTAATATCGATATATATCGATATACCATATATCGTTAAATGCCTAATAGTAACCCTGCCTCCTCAGGCCCCGCCCACCGCCCAGAGAGACGCTGCAGCCTGCATCCCGCGGCCACCACCACCACGCTGTCGGGGGTTATGGCGCCCGGCGGCCCGGCCGGGGGGGCAGGGGCGGGGCCTCACCCCGTCCTGTTCCAACGCCAGCCCTCCAGCGCCGCCTTTTCCAGTAACCACTCTGACAACGGGCTGGACAGCGACGATGAGTTACCACTTGAAGGTGTGATCTCCAATGGCAGCAAGCTAGAGGTGGAGGTACTGTCGAACACTGGACTGGACCGATCCCAGAGTATTCTGTTGATCTCGTTACGACACTAGTTGTTTATAAACACTTATACCACCATTGCCGAAGTCCTTTGTCAATTGAAGCCTAATTTTGATACTGACGCTTAACGCCATTGCCGAACCCCTTTCGGCAATTGCGCTTTTATAGTGCATTCGATCGAGTGACCCATAATGCTACTCACGTTAGCCGGTTAGCTAGCTGTGTTGTTAACACAGCACTGTATCGTCCATCTTAGATCGCCATAATAATCCATTCTATCCGTTTCTTTCAATCGCCTGTATCTCCTATTCCTTGTCCCAGATGGCATTTTTGGTCAAAACAACGTTTCTTTGGCGTGAATTAGATCCTAATTTTTCAATAAATGCTAGCGGGCAATGGGTTAAGCATATAGCATGGGATGCTGTAATTACTGTGATTGGGTGTGTCTTGTTTGTGCGTAGTGCAGGTTACTGTAAAGGGTGTGCTGTCGTATGCTATCGTTCATTGTTGATGGCGTTTTAACATTTAACAAAATGGTATGCTTTAACTGCTGTCTGTCTGTCTGTCTGTCTGTCTTTATCTATCTAGGTTGACATCCATTGCTGTGCGTTCCAGCTGCGGTCCGGGGCCCCCGCCGCCGTGAAGCCAACAGACGGCGCCATGGAGAAGCGGGGTTCGGGTTGTGACTACCCCCCCAACGGTAAGATGCGCAGGCAGAACAGCGTGGTGGTGTCTGCGACCAACGGCTGCCTGCTGGCCGTCTGCGGCCGAGAGATGTCGGACCTGAAGAAGTCACCGTCCACGTCCAGCCTCTTTGGCAAGAAGCTGAACAACGGCTCCGTGGTCGCCCCTCAGGTATAGCCCTGTTGCCCCTCAGGTATACAGTGTTGTTTTCGTCGACTAAAAGTAAGACGAAAAATGTTCGTCGACATAAAACGATACAAAATGAAAACTAAGCTACGATGACTAAAACTAAGACTAAATATACTGACAATTTCGTCGACAAATAAAAACTAGATGTTAGGAAGGGACTAGTGGACAAGAGATCCAGTATAAGTCATTTTATACTTGGTTGCTGAAAATAGCTGATCAGCTATTTTCAGCAAGTGTAAAAACAGTCATTACGACGGCATCAAGGCCCGCCAAAATACATTTTAGCCGACTAAATCAACTGTAGATTTAGTCGACTAAAATCTGATGACATTTAGTCGACTAAAACTAGACCAACACTAAGACATTCCAGGTGACTAAAACTAAATGAAGTTTCAGTCCAAAGACTATGACTAAACTAAAATCGAAATGTGCTGCCAAAAACAACACTGCAGGTATATGTCACAGTTACCCAGTGGTGGCAGGGGGGAAAGTACTCAAGTGTTTTGCTTAAGTAAAAGTATCAATACTGCAATGTGGAACTACTCCGTCACAAGTAAAAGTTCGGAATAAAAAATGTACTTGATTAAAAGTACGAAAGTATTGGCATCAAAATGTACTTAAAGTACCAAAAGCAGAAAGTACACACTATGCAGAATGTCCCATTTCAAGTTTTCAAATGTGTACAAATATTTTGAAAATAGATAATACATTTTTAATATATGTTTTATTATAATAATCTAGTTATAGAAATAATTATAATAATATATTATATAATAAAAGATAGTTTTGTGATGTAGTGGAGTAGAAGTATTGGAAATTCCTCAACATTTTACTTAAGTACAGTACTTAAGTCGAAGTAGGCTACTTATTACTTTCGACCACTGGAATTATCACATGATCTCCTCATCGCAAATTATTTGGGATGACTCGTTTCCATTTCATCTGTATAAATTAGTCTGTGGAGAAATACATCGCATCATGTGCTTATATAATTTAGATCATCTTATTTCCGCCATTTTTGAAAACTTTAGAAGTATTAAATGATCAAACAGAAAAGTAATTTTTCAAAAAAATAAATTAAATTTATTGTTAAAATAAATTGTTACTTGCATCAATGGATTATTTAGGGACATGTCAGATAAACATTTGATCGTCAAACTAAACTGTCATCATGACATCAACCCTACCCCTCAGGACAGCCATAACGTCATCGAGGTGGCCCTGGAGGCTCCCAAAAAGAAGTCGGGCTACTTCACCGCCCCGGCGCAGCCCGACCCAGAGGACCGACTGATCGTTCCCCCGGGTCTGGAGCAGGACGTCCGGGACCAGCTGAGAGCCCAGACGACCCCCGTGGTCCTGGGTCCCCCGGTACCGTCCACTCCCCCTTCCATCAGAGACCTGGTGTGGGACCACCCCGTCCACCCTCCTCCTGCTCCTCCTCCCATGCTACATCAGCACAACCATACCTCCTCCATGCTGGCCCCCTCTGCAGGCCCCACTCACATTCTACAGCAGGAGGTGTACGACACTGCCCTCTAGTAGGAGAGCCAGAGTAACGCACCAAATAAAATGCCATGGCAAAAAGGAGGCAGAGAGGAGGTCTTTCTCTGCGTTGGTACCTGGGTGGGATATTCAAATTGGAGTTGCCATTCAGACCAGACGTGGTAGATGACGTTTGAAAGATGGAAAAGCGATTGATGTCCGTCAGCACGTCGTTCTAAAGCTAGCGAGTTGTCTGAATGGGGTTGAATCGGGTGGAACTGTGTGAGCGGGGCGTGGAGAGGTTGTGGAAAGAAATTCATGTTCCAAAGGATGAATAATAAGCCCCCATGCCCGAACTGGAATACCTCATGAATTTAAACATTGCAGAACAAACACGTCAGCAACATTTCCCTTTACTCGGAAAGGTCTATATAGCAATCAAATTGCTATCCTGAATTGGGATGATCACTCTAATAATCTCCTCTCGAGGGGTTGTCCGGCTGTCTTTCAGGTTCCAGGAGGAAAATCCCTGTGAAGAAAAAGGTGAAAAAGTGCCTACTGCAGATGAATCAGCCCAGACCAGAGCATGTTGACATTTCCAGCTGTAAAGAGAAAAGCTACTGTGGGATTGTTAAAACGATTCCATTCAGTATGTGGTGAACCCGCCTATGTATAGGATGTGATCCATCTTCAAAATGTTTTGACGTTTTTTTTTTAACTAAGGCCTAATTCATGCGCTGTCGTGTGCAGAGAGCGGCTGGGAATAGCAGACCTTCATTAGCAGACCTTGTATGTCGGCTGTCCTCGACATGCTGAATTTAGGCACTGGTTCACGTGGATGTTTCGCTAGAGAGGACATGAATTTTGAATTGTTGCCAAAAAATAATTGTAAGAACTTAATTTTCATAACCGTGTAAAGCCAACACTGTAATTTAAGATGGTGTGTGATTAATTATTATCCTCACAAATTGCATGGGGAAAAACAAAAGGTTAAATTTGAGTGGATTATGTTGTGAGGTCATCAGAGAATCAAATGAAGGTCTAGGAAGCGTGGAACAAAATAATTATCAAAGTACTGTAACTGTACGCAATGAGGGCCAGGCTGGATTTATTTAGAGACATGTAAAATAAACATACTTTATATGTATGTACCGTATGTTATGAAATGTCAGTGTACTCTGCTGGTACATAGATGACAAATTCTAGTCAACACACACTGTTTTTGTTTCTCTTTTGAGGCTGCTACCCATTAAGTACACATTGAAATGAGTTATCTCAACTAAAATAATCTTAACGGGCGCATTCTGTTTGTGCGACAAACTAACTACAAGCAGTGACAAATATGACAAGCCATAATTTATCTACTATCTCAGTGGGTCTTTTTTTTAATTATTTTTACTGTTTTACTGGCTAGCATATCATCTACAGATCCACAGCAAGTTAAACAGTCTGTCTGTCTTGTTTTATGCAGGAAAGAAACGTTGTGTTCTGTGTTGTGCGGTAGGATCTGGTCCCTGGAGGTAGCGTGACCCAAATGGGAGAATGCCAGTCCAGGACAATAGGTGGGTGTGATTTTTGTGTTGTTGTTGTTGTCTTAGAACAAACGACAGCATTCATAATAATTGGGACACAGTCTGTCTCCCACACAAGGTTTATTAGGCCTTGTTTAAACCCATTAAAACCAGGAAAAACCCATTAAAACCAGGACACAGTCTATGTCTCCCACACAAGGTTTATTAGGCCTTGTTTAAACCCATTAAAACCAGGAAAACCCCATTAAAACCAGGACACAGTCTATGTCTCCCACACAAGGTTTATTAGGCCTTGTTTAAACCCATTAAAACACAAGGTTTATTAGGCCTTGTTTAAACCCATTAAAACCAGGAAAACCCCATTAAAACCAGGACACAGTCTATGTCTCCCACACAAGGTTTATTAGGCCTTGTTTAAACCCATTAAAACACAAGGTTTATTAGGCCTTGTTTAAACCCATTAAAACCAGGAAAACCCCATTAAAACCAGGACACAGTCTATGTCTCCCACAGAAGGTTTATTAGGCCTTGTTTAAACCCATTAAAACACAAGGTTTATTATGCCTTGTTTAAACCCTTTAAAACCAGGAAAAGCATCCGTGTCATTTTAGATTTTAAACCCATTAACCATTATGTTATACTTTGGCTATTCAAAGATATCAGATATACAAGCTCATAGCTATTTTTGAATCTGGAACATTTGTGCAAATCTTTGAATATATATATATATATTTTTAAAGTGAACATTTCTTACTCAAATCTTTGCTTCTGGGGGTCCCTGGAACCAAATATTTTGAGATGGGTGTCCACATTGTGCAGTTCTAGAAACCCCTGTCTAGCCATTCCTTCTCACCTTGCCTTGTGCCAAAACAGAGATTGTAGGGAGGCCAAACATGTTAATTACTAGTGTCATTTATTGCTCCATCTAGGAACTATTTGGTTATTGGTGCTGCTGCATTCAGTAGCTGGATCTTCCAATGTCCCCATATCGCCTTAAAGAAGCACTATTCTATGTTATACCCTCTCCTTTTCTCTTCGTGACTTGCAAATAGAGGGAGGACAAGAAAAAAAAGGAATACCAACCTACCCTTCTAATCTGTCTTCTTTAGACTGGAATGATCGGTAAAATATTTCAGTCATAAGGTCTTGATAGATTCATTACTCAATTTTTGCCATTACCTTTTTTCATTTAAAAAATATATGTTCAAAGCACTTTGTAAATCAAATGAAAAAAAATGTTCTCTCACAATATCGTGAGAGAACATTGTGTGAGCTATTCTTTTTTGCTAACTTCCCCCAGGATAGGCATGCTGGGCACGTTCAAGTGGTTAACACGAGGATCTTAGCATCAGCACCATAAACAACATACCGTAATTGGGCCTCTATAACTTTGATATACTGTACCTAGGCTACGGTACAGGTATAAGCCAACAGCATATTGCCTTTGTAATTACTCGTGCAGTCTTCCCAATTATTATTTGGAAGTCTTTGTCATTATTGATTATACTGTAGTATTTTTCCTAAGGTGACAAACTACTTAGATAATTCAATGAGAAAAAGAGGTTGCACATCAACAATGGCTTTCAGTGGAGTGCCAAACCCAAATAAAAAAAATAGGAATTTCCAAAAAGGTAGCACATCCAAAAATTAAACAAGCGGGGGACAAGGTACTCGCATTTCCATTTATTTTTATAAATGGAAATACACCCAAAAGGAACGCGTTTCGGCTATGCAGCCTTCATCAGAGCATGATCTGATGTTTTGGCTTTGTTTTGGCCAAAAACTGTAGAAGGTCGTACAACCAAAAAATGTGTTTTTTTTTCCTGGATTCCCTGGCTCATGTAGCAACTGTCCATATAGTAAGGCCATGCCCATTTCTTCAGAATACACATTTTTCTACTACTAAATTAAAAAAAAATTGTCCAAAACTCTCACGTGACCTGCCCCGCCTGCCGTGCAATAATTGAGCTGAAAATCTTGTCCCGGCCGGCCCGCACATCACTACATACTGTACGTACACGTGCTTTAAGTGTAGCCTTTTTCTGTACATTCTACACTGGGACGTTGGAGACAGAGCTTTGGGACAGATGCTAATGTTAAAAAAAAATATTATATGAATATTCTCATACTGCATTTTTAAGTTGGGACTAGGGTTTTTCTTTATTAATTCCTGAAATGGAATGGGCCTTTTTTTTATATATATATTTTTTTGCGGCTTACGCCTTTTATTGATTTTTTAAGGGATAGAAAGTAGGCTGACAGGAAACGGGAGAGAGATGGGGGGATGACATGCGGTAAAGGCCGTGTCGGGTCCGGGAGTCGAACCCGCGGCACACCGCGACTGGATCACCAGTCCGGTGCCCAGACCGTTACGCTACGGCCTGGGCCTGGAATGGGCCTTTTTGTTTGACTTTATTGCATACAGGATACTGTTGTAAGGCACTAAAATATGAAGACTTGATGACTTCCCTCATACAGAATATGCAAAGCAAACTGGATGAAAATGATATAGTAACTGATGGTGTGCCTGTGTGAATCTGCGTCATTTTGCATTTATGTGAGTTTTGTTAAGGATCTACAGACCATTAGTCATGTTTAATTGTGTGTACATTCTCTCCCACTCTTCCATGGTTTAATAGAAACAAACACTTAAATATCCTTACAGTATGTATAAATACTGTAGAGCCAGAGGGAGCACATATGGTACAGTGAAGTCCAATATGTTTTTGATAATAGGATTGATTCCCTTTAATTCTCTAGTGGACAAGACACCGTACATACAAGCGTATGAATATGATATAACCATTCCCAACCTGTGAGGATATTGCAAGTGGGCCCTCAAATACACTATGGTTTCATTGATATTACAGTACAATAACAAAAAGTCTTTTAAATCTCGACAAATGCGTTTTCATAGTGACACCAATAAACAAAAACTTCAAAAGTAGTACACAATCGATTTGATCATTAAAATCAACATGTTCTGAAAATGCACACGGCCCAGCCATCTGATCATAATGGGTGGTCAGATGGGTGGGCTTTTCTAGTGGGCCCAGATCCACAAGAGGTTGAGAATCGCTTGGTTGAGTAAAAGGCTATCAGTGTTTGTCAAATGAATTGCCAATTCATCCTTTCACTGTAAGATGCTTTTTTTCCTTCTTTTTTTTTAGATGCTGCCTGTGTTGTGGTATTGTATGTTGTGTGTGTGTGTGTGTGTGTGTGTGTGTGTGTGTGTGTGTGTGTGTGTGTGTGTGTGTGTGTGTGTGTGTGTGTGTGTGTTAGAGAGGTTAGACTAAATGCACATGCATGCTCTCATGCATTATGGAATGAATGTTGTTGAGTGGTTATGGTGAAAGAAACTGGTAGAGGATGTTCCAGTTGTTTAACATATGACCAAAGTAACCATGATTAACCCTCACTGTTCCTTTCTGTACATTATTTTCTAGAAATGCTTGAATATTTTATCTCAATGCCAAGAAGCCGATGTTTATTTTTGTACTTCATTGTTTCATGCAAATTTATATTTCCTTCTCCATTACAGAATTTAAAATGATAGCGATTGTATGGTAAATTGTTACACATTATTGTACTTTTAAGGTACTAATTATTGCTGTATGTAATGTTTAAAGCATGCCCTATATACTGTAAATCAATATAAATACATACAGTACATACAAAATGTGATTTGTACAAAATGGAGCATATCTAATATTCTTTTATTTTAGCATGCAGAATACTGCAAAAATAAATCATGTTCGATGTTTATTCATCAGTTGATAATCGTTTTATTTAGGAATAGGACTAACAATGAGCACTTTTGCTGTCTGTCAGCCAGAATCGTACTCCTTTAAACTGTTTTATTTAAAAAGCTGCTATGTCTAGTTTGGAAGCAGAAAGCTGTATTTTTAATTAACCTTAAGCCAAGTAGCAATAAAGATTTATACTGTGAACTGCTATGTTATTAACTTTGTCCATGTGAGCTCAACACACATATCCTTACAAAGAAGCTTCTTTTGTGTTTGTAATTACCATATATATATATATACCATATATTCTCAGTGTTCTTTGCCGTTTACGCTGTGAGAAGATTTCTCCAATAATTTGTCAATATGTACAAGTTAGTTTTCATAAAACTAAAACATGAGCATAACATTTTGTTTTATATCCCTTTACATACAGAAAACAGGTGTTTTGGTTCATAATGAGAACATTTTGAACAGAACGATGTCTGGAATAATATCAAATGTGTAAAATAAATTTATCTGACAGTGTTCAGACCCTTAAATGCACCTTAAAACCATTTTGGGCGGGAACCCCGTTTGGTATTAGCATTATGCTTTAGCTATTGAAAAATAGCAGATCTACAAGCTCATAGCGCGCCACTACGAGCTTGTAGGTCTGCTATTTTTGAAAAATCGCTGACATAGAAACATAGCTTTTTCAGAAAACTGTCAGGATGTAGAAGACATTTTTAGAATCTGATCTCAGGTCAAAATGGGTTAAGAACCATGTTAGCATCACTGCTGTTGTGGCTCTACTGGCAGTAGAGCCATACATGTTTTCCTTTTCAAAAAAGGTATAAAATGTATACTTTGACATTCTACTGTAAAAACAAAATGTAATCCTAATTTCCCAACAATAATTAGTGTGAACCCATTGCAGTACCAACCAGTACAGTACCACTAGGGGTTTGCAAGTCGGACGATGTACCACTGGATCTGAAACTCGTCTCCATGATGATAGTGGACAGATACTTTACCAATGCAACATATGAGCACCTTACTTGTTGTTTGAGTCATTTATTAAGACAAATGATGACAAAGATGTTATACACTAGTATATTTATACTAAAGGAGGTAGAAAGAAAATAAAGTACAATACCAAAGAAAAGTATAAAACGGTTAAAAATACTTATCAAAATACATTACAAAGTAATTCACTATTCACAGTAGACAAGAGTTCATGTAAAAAGTTAAATCTGTACACAGGAGTTAATTGAGGCACCACAGTAGATTCAGTGATAGTGGAGTGGTATCTCCAGAGTTTACCGTAATTTATGATAACATTAATAAACAAATGTAACATGTTATACAGTAGTATATCCATGCGGAAGGCACGTTGCGTTCAATCATTAAATCCAAAGGAGCTTTATTGGCATCAGAGTGCATGAGAAAACAAACGTGCCTCTGATTGGCCTACTGAATGTCGGTTTCTGTGACACACGTGGAAGCTTGGCAAGCTTCCGCTCATGCTTCCGTTACGCTTAGCAAGGAATCTTGGGAAAGCTTGCCTCCATGTTGCCTTCCAGAGAGACACAGAGCCGTCTACCTACCTAGGCGTCTACCTTTTTATGTCTATGGTCACCAGAACATATTTCTTTTAGTATTGTGTGTAAGGAATAAACAGCTCAATCATTCTTGTTCTGTGCCAAAGTGAGGAGAAACGGCCACCTAAAGATTATTGTCCTCCGTTGCCCTTTGTGTCTTTGACTCACGGACTGACCTGAACGCTCTGATGGCCAGAACGGCACCGAAGGTGAAGAGTATGACCCCGACAACCGCAAAGAGACCCCCTGCGATATCTGCCCCGTTGAACTGGCACGTGAAGCCCTGATGCCCTTTGCCCTTGTAGAGCTCCTCTCTCTCTTTGCAGACGGCGGTGTTGTAGGTCTCCTGTAGCTTGATGAAGTAGAAGGCCAGGGCGGGGATGTAACCCAGCGCTATCAGGCCATTCAACAGGGCCTCCACCAGAACCACAGCGGGCCAGCGGTACGTCACTCTGAAGACGCCCAGGGCGAGCATCACGCAGGCATAGGCCATCAGGGCTCCTCCGCACGCCATGGTGAAGACATACGGAGGACGTTTGAGCTGATGATACAGCCGGTCCAGCTCCATCACCCTGTCTGCGTCAGCCCCAGTGAAGGCTTGTGCTCCACCATAATAATAATGGTAGAGTCCTCCGAGACTGGCCAAGTTGCGGTAGCCTCCATCGTTGCTGTATGGAACGCCTGCACAGATGACTATAAGTAGATTCACACACACCTCCATTGCCTGGCAGAGACCTAGAAAATAACAGGATGGATGTGCTAACATGAATATGTGCGTAAAACAAGCATAACAAAACAAAGCATACTCCCAATACATCAAATCTGGCAATATTCCAACTGAATTAAAGGTCAAGTACAAACATGACATTTTATCACTATTCTATGGAACGGGGCAGAATTGGCTCAGAAGAGGCTCCCCCTTGAATAGTGTCACGGATAGCAGAGGAATCCGAGGAAACTGTGACACTATTCAAGGGGGAGCATTGAATTAAAGCACTTGAAAGCACTTTGGATAAAAGCACTATAATTGACCATTTTATTTATTTAGTTCACTTCACGACAATAATCAAACGTAAAAACAACTTGCCTCTGCTTGATAGGATGTATCCGAGTCTGTAAAGTACTTTCTGTCTGAGCTGTGGCTCATAATCACCTTCAGATGAATAGACTGATGTCTGTCTGTACAGTACATACAAAACAAGATCAGCTGTCAGATACCTTGAACTGAAAATCTTACTTTTTAAAACAGACATAGCAAAGATCTACTTCCTCATGGAAAAGCAGACAGTGGTAATTCTAGAAACGTGTTGTGAGCTTGTTATTTTCAAATAGCAAAGTATATAATAGGCCTTTTAGATGTATGTTTTGTATCTAAATCTGTAACTATTGTAACTAGCTGTCAAATAAGAGTAGTGGAGTAAAGACTAAAATATTTGCTTCTGAGATGTAATGAAAATACCACTGCTGTACTTTTCTCCCTGGAAATAAAAACATCTACTGTAGGTTTCCGAGGCTACTACTGTACAGACTATAGAAAGAAAGCATAATATGGTCTTTACACTCTTGAGGGCTCTGGGTGATCTCTGTGAGCAGGTGGATCGTCGTAGGAGGGGTAGGTCCGCTCTTCTTCTCTGTCTCTTCTGTTCCGATCTCTGTCACCAGTAGGGTGGTCCCGGTGGTGTGTGTTGGGTGATGTTTCCCTCTTTCTGCTCCTGTGTTCATACTTCTCATTGTTTTGATGTCTGCCCCGGTCTGGCATCTCTCTAGACTACTCCTACATAAAAGAGAAATAGATTTTTTTAAATTTTATTTAGCCCTTTTCATTTTGCAATGCAGATGCTCTTATGTATGCAGTATGCACGCACTACAGTGGGGGGGACACGCAACACTGAACAGGTCTGGCAACAGCACGCACACCAAGGCCCGCCCATGCTCGATCATGATTGGCGGAAGGCCCCTCTCCATCTCTAAACCTAGGGTTTTTTGACCCCCAGGGGTAAACTGGGGACAGCTGTATATCAGCTGTTCTCTGTAATGCTGTTGAGCAATGAAGTTGTCTCCTATGCACCTCACTAGCCAACACACAAGAGGAGGTTGAATGGACTGAAACCAGCGCTCCTCAAAACAACAGGTTTGGAGATCTGTTGGGAATGAATTGATTACATGAAACAGTGACCCCCAGTCCCAATGTTTGTAAACAAATAATTGGTCTATTATCAGTTTATCACCAACACCTACAGCAGGCCTCAAAGGCCTTTTGCCTGGCCTGAACATTATTATGAAAATAACTTATGAATCGGGTTTATCAGATACAACATTGGCTTTCTGTTGTGAAGCTCTCTCATTGTCTCTTCTTTTCCCGCAACAAGTTTTTAAGCCTGTTAAAAATAACATGAGAAAAGTTGCTGCTAAACCTGTCCCCCCGTCCCACACCCGTCCTAGCCTGCCCTGGATCCAGCCCAAAGACCCCGCCCACTCTCTGAGAAACTTAAACCACAGTCTGATAATCAGGCTACACTTGTCCCACTCCCACACAACTTGACACAAGTGATACTTCTGTAACTTAAAAGAATAGTTTGGATCTGCACGGTCACCCTATGTATACTTGCGAACTTGCTAAGTGTAAGAGCACAGTAAAAGGGCACGAACCGGCCTAGTCAACAAACGACAGGGTAAATCAATGGCCACTTTACTAAATAGAGTGCATAGATAGATCATTGAATTCATGACGGCTGTTTAGTGTTTACCACGCTGAGGTAGATTGCGTCATCGTTCTTATAACGATATTGTTATCACACGCATGACTCAATCTGATTCTGCAGGGGGTGATAAGTTAACTTCACAACGAACCGCAGTGTCAGCGGTTTTCAAAGAGGGGTCCAGATGGTTTCCTTTGAGGGTTCAAATGAACCCTTCCAGATCTGTACAAAATGGAACCAAATGGACGCTTATTGTGGCTCCATTTAGTTCCTTTTTTTAGTCCTTGGAATAAAAAAAAAGAAGGTGTGTCAGAAACACTGTTTCTATGAGAAGTGAAATGACGATTGCTTTGCTTACCTTTTCGATTCCGCACAAAACAGATTGTTTGTGATAGTTTTGTTATGGCTGCCTTTTCCTGCTTTGAAATGTGCTGCTTGGACTCCTCCTACATCAACCCACCTGTCCCGCAGATAGACTCTGCTGGTCCCGTGCCGTCACTGCCGTGCCGTGTGCCACACCCACTACAGTTGCAATGTTGCATTGCAGATTGCACGATAAAAACTACTACTACTATTTCTACTGTCTGTAACTGTCTGTCACTGTCTGCTTTGCCTTCTTTGATTCTGTGCTTTGCACCTGGCTGTCTCATGTCTGTCACTTGATAATATTATATGGCAGATACACTATCACCGCAGATTAAGAATATAATATTTTATTTATCATATGATGTCTGTGTTTTAATTTGTTCGTTTTATTTTCAGATAGGCGGCTAACATTCAATTAAAATAGGCATTGTTGCGATGTATTATTATCCACTTTTTATACACGTTTTCACGAGGGGTTGTTGTGTGGAATTTCAATATAGATTAAGGTTCAAACTTTTAGCAGGCAAATGCTACTGTCAACCCGGAAGTGAAACACTGCCATAAGGAACATAAACGTTTCAAAATAAGTGTTTTGGAAGCATTGTTGTGGAAGATACGTGATTTTGTTGGGACAAATTGTCCTCAGTAGGCCTACTAGTTTCTGAGCCCAAAAACAATCATTGCATAGTACAGTGAGATGAGATAAAATGTATTGTCAAGTACAGTACAGTACAGCGAAAGGTATTTCAACACCTGGTTCTCAAAGTGGAGCATGGGGATCCCCAGGGGTCCTTGTATTGGTTCCAGGGGTCCCAGCTTAAATGATTGATCTTACCAAATGGACCTGTCATCTGTCTGAAGTCTGAACCCCTCCTGACGGTGTATAAATGGAATCAAATGTACCAGACTAGTGGGGGGCTATAAATGCATAGAGAAAACTAGTGGGTCCACTCCTGGAAATGAGTTTGAGAACAGTCTGAACATGTTAAGATGGGGGTCTGCACGGCCAAATGTGGGGGCCAACTCCATCAGACCATCAGGTGGCAGGTGCAACATGCCCAGGATACCGGGAGAAGGTAGGGGTGGAGGATGCCATCCTCGAGTCTACCTTGTCGATATCGGGTCTCCACATACCTGGACAAGGAAAGTGGTGCTGTGAGGATATTATTCTTTGATTTCTCAAGCGCATTTAACACAATACAGCCCCCCCTTCTGAAAGACAAACTGACCAGTATGCACGTTGACCCACACCTTGTGTCCTGGATCATGGACTACCTCACTGACAGACCACAATACGTCAGGTTGAGGGACTGCACATCTGACACTGTGACCTGCAGCACAGCTGGAGTCCCCCATGCAGGGGACTGTGCTGGCCCCCCTTCTCTTCACCCTCTACACGGCAGAGTTCAGACACTGCACAGCGATGTGCCACCTGCAGAGATTCTCAGACGACATGCACCGCCATTGTCGGTTGTATTAAGGGAAAGTGATTGAGGATTTTGTGGACTGGAGTCACCTGAACCGGCTTCAACTCAACGTCTCCAAAACAAAGGAGGTCGTGATTGACTTCCGGAGAGCCCGCCCCAACCCCTCAGCCTGTTTCCAGGAAGCTCCTGCAGATGTTTTATCAGTCAGTGGTCTGCAGCGTTCTTTTCTATGCTGTGGTGTGTTGGGGAGGGAACGCCACAGACAGAGGGACACAGCCAGACTAGACAGACTGATTAGGTCTTTTCTATGCTGTGGTGTGTTGGGGAGGGAACGCCACAGACAGAGGGACACAGCCAGACTAGACAGACTGATTAGGTCTTTTCTATGCTGTGGTGTGTTGGGAAGGGAACGCCACAGACAGAGGGACACAGCCAGACTAGAGAGACTGATTAGGTCTTTTCTATGCTGTGGTGTGTTGGGGAGGGAACGCCACAGACAGAGGGACACAGCCAGACTAGACAGACTGATTAGGTCTTTTCTATGCTGTGGTGTGTTGGGGAGGGAACGCCACAGACAGAGGGACACAGCCAGACTAGAGAGACTGATTAGGTCTTTTCTATGCTGTGGTGTGTTGGGGAGGGAACGCCACAGACAGAGGGACACAGCCAGACTAGACAGACTGATTAGGTCTTTTCTATGCTGTGGTGTGTTGGGGAGGGAACACCACAGACAGAGGGACACAGCCAGACTAGAGAGACTGATTAGGTCTTTTCTATGCTGTGGTGTGTTGGGGAGGGAACGCCACAGACAGAGGGACACAGCCAGACTAGACAGACTGATTAGGTCTTTTCTATGCTGTGGTGTGTTGGGGAGGGAACGCCACAGACAGAGGGACACAGCCAGACTAGACAGACTGATTAGGTCTTTTCTATGCTGTGGTGTGTTGGGGAGGGAACGCCACAGACAGAGGGACACAGCCAGACTAGACAGACTGATTAAGCGAGCAGGCAAGGTGACGGGGACCAAGCCTGACTCTGTGGTGGTGATGGCAGAGAAGAGGACACTGGCCAAGACACTATAGCCATCCTGGACCATGTCAGTCGCCCACTCCACAGTCCACACAGCACAGATATAGACTTAAGAACTCTTTTATCCCAAAGGGTCATTATATGGCTGTATAATGAATCAATGGGGGCCGTGGGGGAGACGAGGAGGGAGGGAGGGGGCTGGTCAGATAATGTATTTGTTTCGTTGTTTTAGTGGTGTTGCATTCTTAACTCATGCCTTCTTTTAATTTATAGCTTTTGCCTTTTTCTACTGCATTCTATTTTGTGATGTAATGTATGTTTATATGTTCATCATGCTCTTTTTATGTTTTGCACTGGAGCTGTTCAGTATCAATAAAGTATCTATCTATCTATCTATCTATCTATCTATCTATCTATCTATCTATCTATCTATCTATCTATCTATCTATCTATCTATCTATCTATCTATCTATCTATCTATCTATCTATCTATGAAAGCATTTGAGTAACAGCTGATCCATGGAGCTGGGGCGTTAGACAGAAATGTAAGTTTAACAACATTTATTTTTCTTTTCCTATCACCACCACCAAACTGATTACTGTAGGCCTACATATTTTTCTTTAGTAGCCTACTCGTTTGTATGATGTTTTTGCATAGTTGTATATTTGTCACTAAATGATTCTATGAATTGAATATTCGATCAGCAGGACCTCAATGGAAACAAGCTATACTGAATTACTGATACAGTGCTTTCTTGGGTTCAATCCTTAACATACACTGAATGAATGAATGAATAGTTTATTTCGATCTTTCAGAGGGAGACATTACACAAAAACAGTTTACTTTTTCTTTTTAGGTGATCGAAAAGGCATAGGCAGAAGCTTAAAGCTTATTAGTGCCTATCCTTATCTCAATGTATTCCAAAATACTGTTGAAGATATATGCATCACAATCAACATATAAACAAAACAAACAAACAAAACAAACAAAAAACAAAAACAGACAATGAGAAACAAGGAGGAAAAAAGACAAAAACAGACAAAGCTAGAATGTTATACTTTAGAGTTTAGACCAACACTACATAGCATTACATAGCTCAGCTCCCCACTCATTCCAGGTTATATTTATACAATAATTCCTGTTTGAGCCTCTTTTTAAATTGTTTTAGGTTGTTGCTTTGCTTTATGGGCTCAGACAAGCTGAACAGAAACACACATGCTCTTCAAGGTAGTTCCAACACTTATTTGTTTAAAGTTTAGTTCCCCTCTCAGCTCATACCTCCCATCCCTATCCCCAAACCTTTTTTGGATATTTCCAGGAAGCAGATTATGTCTTGCTTTAAATAATAGTTGTGCTGTTTTAAAATCAACTAAATCAAAAAACTTTAATGTACTGTATGTGAATTCAGAAACAGTGAATTTGTGTGTTCAATTTACTTTATTGACTATTCTTATTGCTTTTTTCTGCAGTAAATATATTGGCTGAAGGTTGCTTTTGTATGTGTTACCCCACACTTCCACACAGTAGGTGAGATATGGTGTTATAAGGGTGCAATAGAGAGTGTATAGTGATTTAGACATTTCTTGTTTTGCCCATGACACCAATATTTCTCGCAACTCTTCTGTGCTTTTTTTGTGTGCAAACTGTTAATAAAGTGTTCAATCAATCAATCGATCAAATCCATTTCCATTTTATTTCTATGCAAATAACGAGACGATGGGAACTAGAACACTCCCCACTTTTAATACATCTGATTTGGCATCAATACAGCCAGGAATTGTGGACAACAAAATATTCAAAGGGGTCTGTGAGACTAAATGTCTCCCTTTTTCCCCTCACTGTATATGTTTCTTTTCCCTTTTTGCTTCCTTTATGATGAATTCCTATTCTGTTCTTTAACCAGATATAGAAGTGTCTATTTGTACGTCTCTAATTGTTTTGATGAATTGAACATGGTGGACCCTCTTGTAAACAAGTGTAATGCTTAATTGGGTCGTCCACTCACAGTTAACAGTCTTTGTATTGAGTTTGTGCTTGAAATGTACTGTAATTCTGCAAACTGTTAATACATATTTCAATCAATCCGTGCCATGGCTGCCTCAGATGCAGAATAAATAATGGGCCTGCCTTTGATATGAAAAACCACTGTTGTATGGAGTGTGGTATGGGCAGAGCCTTAGAAATTATTAAATAATATGGCTTTGGGTATCGGTGACTTTTACTCTGAAGTTTCAGAGTGGAAGTTGTTGTGTCCACGCGCTGTGCTGTCTCTACTATCGGCCTGGCGGTGCTCTGCTCTACCAGTGAGGAAGATGCGAGACAGAAATGGCGGCGACGGCAAGGGGAGCAGCATGATCTGCTGAATACAAGTAGAAGGATCTAAAAATACGAACTGTCGGGACCTTGTTGTCTGGCGGGGGTTAAAACGATGGAAATGATGGCGAAGTAGGACGACCTTCTTTGTAATTGACATTACAAACTCACGACATTTTCTCCCCGGCCGGGAGAGTTTTCATCTTTTTAGGTGGAAAAGGAAGAGAACGAGTCTCACCGGGAGCATGGCTTCTCACAGTAACCAGGTAGCTAGCTTAGCGGGCTAGCATTAGCTTGCAAAATAACTCACAAAAGCCTCAATAATGTGTCTGTCAACTGTTCCTCGTTTTACAGCAAATAAAACGAGAACAATGCCAAGCCGGCTATAGTTTATGTAACAGTCGCGTCTGTCTGTACGACTTGTTTGTGTGTAAAAAAAAAAAAAAAAAAAAAAAAAAGAAGCAAAAAAACAAGCTGGTCGTGTCATTGGGGAAAAATACTGAAAGTGCTCCGTAACGTTCCATTCGTACAAAAATAGCCTGATTTAATGATTGAAAACACATTATTTTGGTCGAGTGACACGGTCCAAGTATAAAGTAACTTATCGTTAATGCTTCCCTAAGCCTGTTTGAAGCCCCATTGAAACTCCAGGCAAGCAGCATGGGACTGGAGGCAAGGCAAGCAGGCCCCGACTTGAGCCCTGCCTCCATCCATTCAATGGATTCTGAATGTTTATCAAAGTCATGTCCAGCGCCACACGAACTATCTACTAAACACCCTCATTCTGACTGACATGAGATCCCGCAAGTGTCATTAGTTTTGTGCCAGTGTGTTGTTTGTGTGTGTGAGACTTAATAACATAACAGTGAGGTGACATAACGTTCAAGTGGCTGCGTGTTTCTGTGCATGATGATGGCCCAACAGAGGCCCTTAACAAGATGTCTTATTTTTTTATTATTACAACCACTTAGCGCCGCGGTAAGCTGGACATGACTTCTGGCCTGCGTCCCGCATGGGTGTACACTCGTTTTGTGGTGCCATTTGGGGGAATATGTTCAGAGTATCTACGCTGGATATACATTATGATTTGTCATTCTTATTCTGAGTTGGTTAGCATGTGGCTAGCAGAGTAGCTAGCTAGCAAGCAGCGTTCTGGCAGGTGGTGTGACTGCTGTTGGCAGCCAAGCTAACTAGGTAGCTAGTAGATGAAATGCGACAGTGTGTGGGCCTTCTCTGAGAAGGGGACGTTTGTTGACTCCCGAGACGATTCTGACAGGTTATTGTGCTGGATTGTGGCATGCGGTGTGCCGTGCATAGTTCCACGTGTAACCTGGACACGTTTATTGGTTGTTGTAACGTAGCTGTTATGTGTTCTGGGCAAGAAACTTTGCTGTCATGTGGAAACCAGGCCCATGATTTCTGATTATGTGCTTTCATACATTGGATGTCAAGTGTGCGAGTTCAGGAGTTCCCGATTAGTTACGAAGTTTAGCCCCACTTGAATGCATTCAAATTGAGACGGAAACTACTTGATCGAAATATACAGTCTTCCTGTTAGCTTTCGTTTTAGACATCGGATAAGTGCAGTTCACTTGGCATAGTCACATGCTGCAAGATATACTGGTTAAATGCTATTAAATAAATGAACAGTACCGCTAGCTGCTTGTTCTACATACTATTGCACTCCTATGTTGCACTGTTTCCATTGATTTAAACCTAAGTCATGTTTGACCTCGAGTAACATGAGGTGTGTGTGTGACTGTGTGTATATAATATTTTAGTTGAGTTTAATTTGTCACAACTGCTTCATAACTAAAATACGGCCATAGACATGCTAGCACCTTTTCACTATTTAGTGGACAACTGTCCAACGATCACTTATTAAGCCAGCAAGTTGCACATAAGATTGGTATAACTAAAGTTCACTTGCTTGCTAACAAGCCAACATAAGCAAAGTTTTGCAAGCCATAATTCTTTTAGCGCTCACTGAAGAGTTGAGATGAAGAACCATTTATGTCCATAATTTATCCTGACGCCTCCCCCAAAAGTCTCATCTGTCCTCACCCCCTAATTATGCAGTTACTATTTTTAGTGGAAACTGATTAGTTTTGTCTTCTATTCTATGTGAAGATGGTGTTGTTGTAGTAGTGTGGGAGGAGCAGGCTTGACCAGATAGTATTTCATTATTTGCATTAACTTTTTGACCACTATGTTGTCGGGCCATGTTTCATGACAGGGGGGAAAGTGGGAAATGCCGAAAGCATTTCTCCCTTCCCCTCGACCCCCCTCTTCTCCCCTTCTCTTATGGAACAACTAATTTCACCCACTGTTTTACACTTGTAACCCTGTGCTGTGACAAAGTTGACCCCCCCCCCCCCCCCCCCAACATCAAAACCGATCAGGCGATCACACACGAGTTAGGTCAGATTTCAACGTCAAATTCATTCATTGTTCAATGTCTCAGTAATAAAACAATGGCTGCCTCTACAATAGGTTTTTCTTACACTAGACATCCTGAGTTATCAATTTTATTCAGCTTGACACGATCTGGCTTGATTACAAAACTATAGGAAAGCCAGACATTGCCCCCCCCACTAGCTCCCGTCTAAACTAAAAAGTGATGCATCCTGTTGCTCAAGTTTTTGCTCATGAATGAATGCACAGTGTATTGTCATGTCTGTGCAGGTGTGAAACCTTGCATATTAGGCCCATCTCTCTGGGACTGAACATTAACCACTTGTGAACTCTGTCATGTAGCACAGTAACCTAATTTCTGACTGATTGTGAGGTGACTCTTTTCCACTCGCAGCTCGCTTGTCATGTGTTTTTCAGCTTCCAGGCCATTTGTACGGCATGAATTATGAATGGTGGTAGGACCATGATGGGGAATGTTGTAGCACGCCTTACATATTTCAGAGTTGTAATATGCTAGTTTTATGACTAAGATATGGGTTACGCAATTTGCAGTAGAAGTGTTCAGTTACTGATAATATTGCACTTTTCAAACGTACATGCTTCTCTAAAAAGTCAAATTGCTAAGAGACTACACAGCATGATAAAGTTACACAGGCTGTACCTGTATGTTATCAGCAGTTATTCCCCATATAATTTAGAGGGGCTTTTTAGGTTTTGTTGCCATTGGGGAGGTTTATAAAGACTGAAAACATTAAGGCAGTCTTAGGCAAACGGTGGCCTGTGAGCCAAAATTGACCTGCCAGTGGTGACATCTGGCCTAACAAATTATTTTGTAAATAATTTAGTACATTTACAGTATCTGACATTCCCAAACTTAGGTGATTCTCAAAGTGGGGGGGGGGGGGGGGTCCAGGGGTTTCCAGGTGGTCCCCAGCTGCTGCTATAATGAAGCACTTTTGTAGTTTTTCATAGCACGCCACCGAGTGGCACGCTACGAGCTTGTAGGTCTGCTATTTTTGAAAAATTGAAGAACGAGAACTCGAGATGCAACAAAACGTTTTGTTGCATCACATCCTAGCGGAGTGATATGTCCTCATAGGGGTCATTTAACCCATTTTGACCTGAGATCAGATTCTATAAATGTCTTCTACATCCTGACAGTTTTCAGAAAAAGCTATGTTTCTATGTCAGTCGTCAGTCATTTTTCAAAAATAGCAGACCTACAAGCTCGTAGTGCGCCACTCGGTGGCTAAAGCTAAAGCATAACGGGGTTCCCACCCAAAATGGATTAATGAGATCAGTGCAGATTTGCAAAAAAAACTTTTTCAGTCTTGGGATTGTTTTTGGCTTTAAGCCCTGGGTTTGGGCCCAAGAGGTCTGTAACCCTGAGAGTGTACAAATTGTACACAAGGAATTATGGGGTTCCACACCTACATTTGCATAATAAATTGGAGATCCTTTTTTAGTGATGGGAGATTCTAGTTGTTTTTAGATTAATCGGCACCGGTTCGATCAATAAATAAAGTTAAATCTGACTTGCCTAAGCCTGCTGTGCAGACACCCTGTTACATGTATCTTTCAGAATGGACAAAATTATAAAAATAAATAAATACAGAATGAGATCATATCTACATGACAATTAATTATATCGGATATCGATATCGGCCAAAATGTCTCATCGGCACATCCCTAAACCTTTTAATTAAAAAGTTTGAGAAACACTTCTCAAGCACTTTTATCCATGTTTGGAGTGAACCACAGGCATGTGTTTTATAAAGTTTCTCTCCATATCAAAAAGAGACCTTGGACTGATGGGGTCCTATTCAATGAATTGTTTATCTCTGTTCTACTATGTCTGCCTGCATCTACAGGACAGGTGTTTTAACCCATTTTTGGCGGGAACCCCTTTTGGTGTTGATTTAGCTATTGAAAAATAGCAGATCTACAAGCTCGTAGATCTGCTATTTTTGACTGACATAGAAACATAGCTTTTTCAGAAAACTGTCAGGATGTAGAAGACATTATTAGAATCTGATCTCAGGTCAAAATGGGGTAACTAAACGTCCTCATTCACAAATGTAGCCTTCACAAAATGTATCAGTATGTAGTTAAAACACAAATATTTCTTAAGTAACCTTTTTAGCAATTGATATATTTGTTATTGTACAAGACGATCTGTCAAACTTCAATCTAATGATGATAGGCCCGAGGCCAAACTTACTTGCTGACCCTTGCATTAAGGGATGAATCAGTGTATGGTCGGTTGCATGGTGTTTTTCAAACTTGTTTTGATGATCACATCAAAATACTTATTTTGATCACCAGTAGATTCAAAGAAAACTAAAAGGTGTGTTCCAGGGTAAAGACATTCCTTTTACAAGCACACTTAAAGGAGTAGTTCCAATATTTTTCGAACAATTACACACCCCATACAGCCTTAAATTCATGGAGATTTATTTTCCCCCCATTCCTAAATGATGACCGGCCCATCAGATTATTGGCTTAGGAATGTGTCAAGACCTCCGTGAATTCAAGGCTATCATGGGTGTGTAATTGATAGAAAATAGTTCTTTCTTTTAACTAGTCCTTACCCGTTGTGAGATATTTGCCCCCCCTTGTGGTTGTGAAGGGTACTGCGCCCGGGTGCGTTTGTAATTGACTAATAAATAAATTAATAATCATTAATGTGTCAAATCGAAAAAAGGGCTTCGTTACGCCCTCCATATGCATATGGTCAATGCCTGTGGGAGTGATTGGTGCAGGCAGTAATGAGTTACGGCATTGTTTCTGACAGACAGACAGACACACACACACAGACATTCGGTTAATTATAGTATGATGAACTACGGCTTCAATCCTGATTTTTTGCCTGTTTTGACTTGGCACAATTGAAATGGCAACACTCAACATTGTGTGGCCTGTAATTGGTGTGTTTCTGCATCGAGGATTGAAATTTTAAGTCTTATTCATAGTCTGGATTTTTGGTGGTGAGGTGACCACCACTCCGGTGGTGAGGTGACCACCGGAGCTGAAATAACGTTGAGCGGCGGTGAGTAAAAACGGAGAAGGGCTGGAGCGGTGCTGGTGGTTTGCTCTTCACCGTGGCTCGTGACGTCATGTTGTAGTTCGGTGGTCCGAAAATCCAGACTATGTATGAGCTTTTAGGCCTATTCATACATTCACTCAAAGACTAAAGGCCCATTCATACTCCAATTTTAGGTGATAAGGTGACCACCAGAAACTACAACATGACGTCACGCCACGGTGGTAAAGCGACTCACCGCCCACCCAAAAAACATCTCTCTGTTTTACCGTGACCACCGTTTCGGTGGTCACCGTATCACCTAAAATTGGAGTATGAATGGGCCTTTAGTCTTTGAGTGGTGCTCATATAGGCTCTTTCGGGTACAGGCTTTAGTTTTTAGACATACTATTGGTCCGACTGTCATTAGACGACAACCTACCTCAAACACTAAACTAACCCTAACCGCAAGCATAGGGTCACCGCATGTCCGACATGTTTCCGCATGTCGGTCCGTTGGTGTGTCTAATCTGCATGTGCATCCCGGCTCTTTCAGCTTAGATGTTTTTGTGTACGTCATTGTGTTACCTCACCAGAGCTGCTCTTTTATAGTGAATGCAAAAACAAAGGCACCAGGCATGCTTCAAGAGATTTATTCAAAACGTGTCTGACCTTATTTGTAGTGGACGGGTGCTGCCGCATTTTCACACTCTGCCAAGTTTTCCATTAATAATGTCCTGGCATTCCACTATGAGAGAACCAGCAGAGTAGGCCTGGCTTTGTCCCCTCATTCTACTATAATATCATTGACCATTTGGAAGCAACCAGTTTTTAGATGTTTGGGGGGACGACGACATTCTGGGGGACAGAAGGTGATAAGCTGGGATTGATTGGTCAGCTACCCTATGTTACTGAGGGTTTAGAATGGCAGTTGACCTATAGGTGCACCTGAAGATCCACAATATACTGAAGTTCCACCATGAGCAACCTTGCTACTTAAAGCTCCTATAAGCAATAATATGTCAATTCTAATGACTTTTTTTATTTCTTCGTTCTTTTGGTATTCAGACAGCCGGCAATGAGTAGAACGCTCCCAACGCATCTAGGGGCCACAATCTGCATTCAAAGATGTTGGGACTGGTATACCCATTGCTGGCTGCCTGAATACCAAAACACAAAAAAGCTCATTAAAAATTTCACATATTATTGCTTATAGCAGCTTTAATATAGGGAATGTACCACATGAAAACATGGATGAAACTCGAAGGCTGGACATGATGTTACTGCGGAGGGTTTGGTAGAATTCACAGCTGAGGAGAGACACTAGAGTTTATCCAGAAACAAAGTGATATCTGTCCATCTACTCTAGGCTGACCTTCAGACCTTATCCTGGACATTGAAGCTCCTGGAGCTAAATTTAAATGTCGACATTCGGGCCCAGAGGTCGGGGGTTAATAATGAGACATGGAGCCCGAGCTGTGCTGTTCACTTGGCTTGTGTGCTCTAACCTCCCCCCCCCCCCCCCCCCCCTAATTGTAAATGGCCTGACGTTAAGCTCACAAAGTTGCTCGGTAATGATGGTGAAGTTGCATTCGCGCACACACATTGTCTGCACATCAGAGCATGTGAGTGGAGCGGAGCGAGGGGATTTTGACGTGAGCGTGGAGCGGGTTTTTAAATGGGTCAGATTGACTTCCGGAGCGAGAACTGTCCTCCGCTCCGAGCCGCTCAGTGCACACGGCACGGCGCTGTGCAAGCTTGGCTAGCAGTTTACATCAATCATTGCCTCTCAAGCAGGCTCTGCACCACGGGGGGGCAAATGGGGGGGATATTTGCGCCCTTAAATCAACCTCTAGGTGAGCACTGAGCGAGCAGGGAGCGGCGTGGGGGGAGATGAACGTGAGCGCGGAGCGAGCGTAACAAAAGCCGCCGAGAGCGAAGAGCGGAATTATCGGCCGCTCCGCTCCGCTCACATGCTCTGCTGCACATGCATTCGCGCACACGCATGCACACACTCTCATCGCACACGTCGTTCGAATATAGTGTGCTCTCGCAGGCGGGGTACATTACACGGAGACTCGACACGAATCGCGATACATTGATTAGATAATAACGTGAACCTTGTGTTTCTGTGGAGAAGTGTCGTTAAAGTCAACGTGCTCTACCACCTTTGCATGAAAGGATTGCAGCACTGGTAAAATTCAACCACACTTATTAAGGAGGACTTTTGTGTTTGTTCGACATGCTGCCGTTTTCGCCACTAGCCTACGCTCGTCTCCGACTCTGTCTCGCTTGAAGTTTGCATGCATACTACTGATCCAAGACCAGTCATGTAGGTGGGGTGACGTCCATATCCACTTGCATGCATGGTCAGACACAGCCCAGAGGCCGCTTTGCCGTCCCATTGGCTAGAAGCAGCCAGTCAGGAAGAAGTAGGGATTCAGAACACTAGCTGATGACGAGGTCGCGTACATTCTGAAGGCTTTTATTAACCAGCTTTCAGCTGGGTTTTTTTTGTTAACGCTGAAGGAGCAGCGCTATCGGCTATGCTATCTGCTATGTTATCGGCTATGCTAGCTGCAGTGTTCGTCAGTGGTAAGCGCCCACTTTTCCCGTAATTAATCCCGTAATTAACTGATACGGAACGCACGTTCCATATTTTAAGGTCTGGTCGGGGAATATGATGGCGCGATTTATTTGACAACTGACCTGCTCTCTGCAACGAGAGAGCATTAGAGCTAACCAGTCTGATTGTGCATTGTCTGTGTCTGCTGTTTCCAAAACGATCATGGAAAAAAAATGTGACAAAATCTGGAATATTCTTTGAAACATTTTAACAACACTAAACTTGTATGGGGGTTCCTGTGACAAATACATTATTCTGGGGGTCCTTGACATGAAAATGTGTGAGAATTACTAGTTTAAAGGGGAATACCACTCATTTTCAACATTGAACTATGTCATTAATATACCTTAGAGTTTGATGTGTGGACAAACTGGACATAATAAAGTCCCCCTTTATATGGGGTCATGACATCGGTGACATCAAGATGTACTTTACAAACCAAAGAGTACACCTTTGTGATGTCATGATCACATGATACCAGGCTCTAGACCGCCAGTTCTAGGCTAAACAGAAGGGTGGGGTTTTTTTTATCATTATGTCCACACAACAACTAAGGTATATTAATGACAGTTCAATGTTGAAAATGTAGTAGCAATTTGTAGCACCCGTGCGACTAGAGAATTTGACCGTTAAATCATGATAAAGACGAGGCTCTGATACAGCAAGTGCACATTCTATGAGTCACAGTTCTATACCTTTAATTTATATTTCTCTAGTACGGCGGTGTCATTCGCCAAAGAGAGCAGATCTACAAGCTAACAACGTTTTGAGGCTCGATGCACTGCTCCTCCCCCTTTTAGCACGCTGTGCTGTGGTTCTCCCCACTTCCCTGGCAGGCAGCAGACACTGACAAGAGCGAACGCAGCAGGATAGAATGATAGCATCACGGAAGGAATTGCTTGTTCTCCTCGACACGTTGAATACTAAAGTTATTTGCAAAGTTTGTAATGTTCAAACGTCACTCGATATAACTTTTAACCAAACACGGGTGAAACGGCATGCATGGTGCGCATGCACATGGCCGGATTGTTATCGATCAATAACAACTAGAGTTGTACCGATACTGGTATCGGTTACTCTGGCCGATACCACCCTCAAGTATTCGTACTCGGTACTCAGAACCGGCCCTGATACTCTGACCCGACTATACTTACTAAGACTATATAGCTTACTAAGTTAGTAGTCTACTGTAGCTGTATATATGTTGTGACTGAAGCAGTCAAAGCCAAGGAGAATGTTACGATACTAATTCACCATCGAGCAGCCAGCCCTGCACCGAATGTCACATGATAACAGCAGGATGAAAACGTATAGATTATCCATCCATCCATGAGCAACATAAAAAATGTATTGATTATCTATCTAAAAAAAGCGAATAGGCTTATCGGCATAAAAACAAATTGATTATATAAAAAAAACAATATTGTGATGAATATTGTTGTGATAATGGCTGAAAAGATTGTTATATAATATTTTGCCATATCATATATTATTATTTTCTTCCCCTACGGAAATGATGGATAGGCTTCTTTTTTAATAACTTATATATATATATTTTATTTAACTTATATACAATATTTGTATAGCTAGCTAGTGCTACAGGTTAAAAGACAAAAAACATAGCTAACATTAGCGAGCTAGCTCACACACACTACACACTGTGTAAGCTCACTATGCGGATGCGTTGTGAGCTTGTAGAGCGGCTATTTTGGGTGTGCGGTACCGCCACCGCGCAACAAAGTCGAAGTATAGGCACAATCAAAACTAAAATGAGAACATGCAGAGATTCATTCATTTGGAGTGGAGAGCTACACTGCATGCTGAGTGAAGTGAACCGTTCCCAAACAGATAGGCGGCGGCCTATGTCACGTATGTGTATAAGTGTTGGGCTTAATTATTATGTTAATGATTTCATCTGATTTCATCTCTCACGCGCAACACTAGTACACAGGTCTGTGTTGTGCGTCTCCTCGCGATGACTCAATCCAAAACATTTGCGCACATGATGTTGTAGATGAAAGAACTTTATTTTGACTTTGCGCGACAGGTGGTCTCACCAAAGAGAATTTTAGTGATCAAAGACCTTTTTGGTCGGTCGAATTCTGACTTTTCTTTTTTTTTCACCAAATGCCAATCAAATCATCTGGGTCGCGCATATTTAATAGTCAGTCGGCAACCGGAGACCAAACTAATATTTTGGCCTCAGCACAGCGGACAGCGGCATAGTTTTCGAGTAAAGAGCCAGAGAACATCCTAATTATAACGGTAGTCTACGCACACTCCGTGCGTGCAGGCGTTGCTTAGCAACCGGCTCAGGGCAAAATATTTTTTAGCGGTGCCCTTTCAGATCCATATAAAGCGATATAAAATGTGTAAAATAGCACATGCTATTTCTATTTGTGTCTCATTTAGACCCAACAGCCAGAAATGGGTAGAACGCTCCCACAAACAATGTAGTCTCTGTGACGCATCTAGGGGCTGCAATCTGCATTCAAAGAATTTCCTAGAAGCTTTGTCATTGGTCGATTTGCCTGTCTGCTTCCTGATTTGTTAGGCATTGCGACCGGGATTTTTTTGACCATTGACAAAGCTTCTAGGAACATCTTTGAATGCACATTTCGGCTCCTAGATGTGTCAGAGACTACATGTTTTGGGAGGTTTTTGTTGGCTGACTGAATACCAAAAAAAAGGTAATTCAAATTTTGACATTATTGCTTATAGCAGCTTTAATTAGTATCGTAGTAGCATTTAATGAACAGTTTAAGGGCCCATGACGTAAATCACCGTCAAGTTCAGGTACACGTGTGGCGGTGCCCGAGACAGATTGATTAATCTACGTCAAATTAGTGATATCAAAACCGGTCGCATCGCTCCGCAGCCTAGATGAGCTTGTTGTGCAATCCTCAGTGTTGCACAACAGTGACGCGTCATCGAAAATGTCCCCCCCCCTGTTTAGCCGACGACAACGAAAATCTTAAAACGTTAATAACTCGCGATCTAAATCATCCCACCTAGTTATAAAAAAAGATCCTGTGTTTGACGGCCCTCCGCGGTGTAGTCGCGATAGATTTGTTCTTACCTCCCGTTGTTGTCGATCGCATCTTTGTGCGTGTGTGTCATGACAGTACTTTTATTGGCTATATATCATAGTTTCATTATCGGAAAATGAAAACTTTGCCCTGTGTAGGTGTCAACGCAATCATCAATGGGTATTAGGTAATGCAGCTAGCTCCTTGTCTATCTATCCTAATGGTTATTCTTAAATCATTTTCTCACTTTATTATGCTAGGCCCACCTAGCCCTGTTCGCTGTGTGTGTGTGTGTGTGAGATGTCGTCACTGGAGTGTGTTGAAATAATACAGATGGCTAATTTGTGGTAATCCTCAGTCCAAACGAACAGCAAGGGAAGCTTAGTGTGGTACGTGTGGCATGCCTGCAGAAAGAGGCAAAGGGACATTCTTTCTGTTGTGATTGTATTAGCCGTCCTGAGGCCGTTGGATTATAGCTGGCTGTTTGTCGCTTGTAGTGCCATTTCAGCAATGTGGGCCCTGGTGTGGCTCCTCGTTTGCAAAGAGTTACATATGCTTGAGTTGCACTTTCTTTTCTCTGTTACCTCCCTTTTCATGTCCCACTGTTTAATGCGCTGGTAGGATTAACTGTGTGACTAGTGAGTTCATTTCACCTTTTTCTCCATTGCTCCAGAGTCTAGACAATCACCACCACTACACGTCACCAACATGTTTTCTTTTGTTTGTGTCTGGGAAAAGTGTCATTAGTTTAATTTATCCCATTTTGTGCGGGAATCCCTTTTGGTGTTTTAAACATTATGTCATAATTTAGCTATTGAAAAATAGCAGATCTACAAGCTCATCATACGGTGGCGCGCTACGAGCTTGTAGGTCTGCTATTTTTTTAAAATGTGGCGCAAATCTTTGAATATATATTCTTTCAAAGTGAATGTTTTTAACTCTAGTCTAAATGGGTTAAAACAATATTTTGGATATTACACATTTTGTTTCCATAGAGAATAAATGTAGCATGCAGTTTTTGAATGGGCACTATTGACTGGTATTCCCTAAAGCCAAACTACGTTGGATGAAACTTTAAGGCACTTTCACTAATGTGTCAATCAATGTGTGGCAACAACGGGGCATCTGCAATTACAGTGTAACTGGGATTAAGTTAATTATAGCCACTAGTGGAGGGAAAGCAGGTTATCTTCACAAAGCAATGAAGCAAGAAATACTTTTACTGGAGTATAATTACACTGCAAAGGTCTTGTCTTGCCGTGCCGTTTGCTTTCCCTCATTTGGGCTAAACCCTTTTGTAATTATTGATTTACTAATGCATATTATTCGTATCTAAAGTAGCAAAGCAACACTGATATATATAATGGCAGCTGTTTGTTTCACTACTCATTTTGTCAAAGTTAACGAGGTTCGGTGCGGTAAGCAAAAAAATGACTAATGCTGTGTAATTTGACGATTAAAATGTCTTGACTGCTGTGCACCTCAACAAGTCGGTGAGAAACGTGCTAGCAACAGGTAATCCCTGTTTGAACCCATGGGATTTTAGGGTCACAAAAGGTCTTGCTTTGCTTAAACTAATTTGCTATAGACTGGCTCATGCTTTTAGCATCAATTAACTAAGTGATCCTTTGTTTTAAATGTTTAAAAACATAGAAGCAGCACCAATTACTGTCAAGATCACGGCAATTGGCTTAAAGGTGATATACTGGTTCCCAAACTTTACCACCAAAATATTTGTCTCTCCAAGTACCACCATAATAACAGAAGCTTATACCTGCCCTTTTTGTTCCATTCCCAATAATGCTGCTGCTCTGACAAAACTGTCTAATCAGTAATCGGCACAACTGATGATATTTCTAATGTGATTTAATCCGTTCTCAAATCTATTAACGGCTAGGTGTGCTGTCATGCTCATTTCAGCACGGCTGGATAGCCTATTTTAACCAATTGCTTGGTCAGAAGAACTACCTTTAGTAATGTAAATATTTCATTCCACTTTTGTCTTTTATTCCCCCCCCTTTTTTTACCAACCACTGTACCAGTGGTTGGGAACCTCTGATATAAACAACCTTTAAGCCAAAATGTAATTTATATGTATGTATGTATGTATATGTATGTATGTGTGTGTGTGTGTGTGTGTGTATATATATATATATATATATATATATATATATGTATATATGTATGTATATATAATTATATATATATAATATATATATATATATATTCACACTCCTTCACTTTTATCACATTTTGTGTTGTTACAGCATACACACATAATGATGAAAAATCGTCATTATGGTGTAGGGTGCAGGTCTTTTTTCCGACATACAAATAGCCGACGGGGCAATGGTCCGACAGTGTCGGACCATTGTCCGAAATACCGTCTTTTTACTCCAACAGTCCGACATGATATTAGAAAGACAGAAGTTCCCGCAATAGTCCGAAAACCGTAGTTTAGACGAGGCAATAGTCTCCGACGCGGGAGACCTAGCGAGCAACGGCAACGCAAGTGAGTGTGAATCATGGAGGTCCCGACCGGAGCTCCGGGGACCCCCGGGCGGACTGGCAGGTCCCTGCAAAAAAAAAAAAAATCCGGGACCTCCATGATTTTGAGACTCGACACGTCCCAGACGAGGCTCTGTTCTGGGGTAGAAAAGTGGAGCGAGTCCCTAAAAATCATGGAGGTCCCGGATTTTATTTAATTTTTTGCAGGGACCTGCCAGGCCGGGTCGGCCGACCTTCCTGCATACGGGATGGCCCCCGTGGGCCGAGAAAACCGAGGTGTGCATTTGTCGGCGGGGACGGGGGAAATAAGCCCCTGACCTCCTGGGTTCCGAGGGACTTCCAGGCTCTGCCAGGGACTCGCTGGCAGATGAGGGGAGGTCCCCTGCAGCACACTGGTGTCGCTATACGTGTTGCTGTTTTCTCCTCTCCGTGGTCGGCTCCTGGAGGTGTGGTCTGCTCCTGGTGTGGCCAGGTGTGGTCTGCTCCTGGTGTGGCGGTCAAAAATACAACTAGAAAATAAACAACCCAGCAGAAAACCTTAATGTCCTTTTCACTTTTATTTTAATCACTGAGACCAACAACAGACGTGTTTCAGCTCAAATAGCCTGCATCAGCGCTGATCAAGACGCTAACAGAAAATCATTACAAGATTAATCTAGAGCGCATTGTTGCTACAAGGTTATTGACTTATTGTGAGTAAATAAAGCACTAAAACACTGTGGAAGTAAGCTCACCAATAGTAAGTAAGTCCAATGCAGCTTTTAACTCGACGTCGGAAGACCTTTCTCTACACCAAACGAAAGTGAAATCTGACACCATGCAGCACGTGTTCCTGCAGCCCTGTTGCAGAGCAGCACTTCATAATCTGACTAAAGTATTGATAACCTGTTTATAAGAACATGGGTGCCACATGAAAATGAACTAATGTGGGTTTTATAGGGTACACGAGAAGAAAATTGCCATTCTGACCTGAGATCAGATTCTAAAAATGTCTTCTACATCCTGACAGTTTTCTGAAAAAGCTATGTTTCTATAACAAGCCCAACACACACCGGGTGCGCAGCGACGCGGCACAGGCGTGGAAAATAGAATAGCGTATCGGAGCGTCAGGCGAGGTGTGAACGCGCGTCGGACGCCGCCGGTGTGGGATAGATTCATTAAAAATAACGGAGGCGGCTGTTTTGACGCGCGCCGTTCGCAAACGGTGTGTGGAGGGCTTCAGTCGTTCTTCGATTTTTCAAAAATAGCAGACCAAACAAGCTCGTAGCGCACCACTCGGTGGCGCGCTATGAGCTTGTACATCTGCTATTTTTCAATAGCTAAAGCATAACATAATGCCAACACCAAAAGGTTCCCTTTAAGAATGGGTTAAAAAGAATAATAAAACGGTGCTGTCGGTGTGCAAGTAACGTACGCACTCAGTGGTGTGCCCGCCCACTGGTAACACCGGACACCTTGACTGTGACATGCCTAGCTGTCGGGGTCCAACATTAAAGGCCTATTCATAGTCTGGATTTACGGTGGTGAGGTGACCACCTCTGGTGGTGAGCTCACCACCGGAGCTGAAATAACGTTGAGCGGTGGTGAGTAAAAACAGAGAAGGGCTGGAGCAGTGGCGGTGGTTTTCTCTTCAACGCGGCTTGTGACGTCATGTTGTAGTTCGGTGGTCATCTAACCACCGAAAATCCAGACTATGTATGAGCCTTAACAGTTGCTCGATTGCCCAGGACAAGCAGAAACAACCTCCAGTCAAGTGAAATCAGTCTACTGTAGACCTACCTGAGGTTCGAGGGCTGCTCTAGACTGCAACCAAAATGGTTACAAAATACATCATGTAAATCTTGCCTTTTATCCAAAGCGTTTCAATGTGCATTACTCATTTACTGTCAGTGTCACTCTTCTTCACACACGCACTTCACACAGAAGGAAGGCACCAGCCTTCTCATCGGGAGTGTCTTACTCAAGGAGACTTAGGGCCGATTCATACTCCTATTTTAGAGCCTACGATGTGACGTCATTTGAGGTTCGGTGGGGGGGGGGGCGGGTACCATCCTAAAGTCGGCTCTTCGGTGCTACTGAAAATGTCTGACGAGCCAAAATTATTTCGGCACTACAGCGGTAAAATAGGAGTATGAATCGGCCCTAATATTCCCAAGCGGCCACTCTACCTCCTCATGTAACCGATAGAATAATTTCTGAGACAACAATAGATGGTTGCAGCCCCTACAGTGTTTACAATACAAGGCCACTAGGCCTAGGTCATGTTTGCTCAATCGGACTCTCGTGGCCTGCTGGGAGATGTTTTGTTTTGCCTAATACTGCATGACTCAACACTTTTATATAAACCAACGCTGCATTCTTGGCCCGGCTAAGGATGGACTTGTGGAACCCTGCATGTGCCACCGTTGAAATGACACCGTCCTCTACATGAGTTCTAAATATGACATCTTCCTGTGTCATTCTTCTAACTCCATGTCCAGAAAGGGAACACCAGCTCTGTGGTTTTACATTTCACTGGCATTTGCATGATGTCATGACTCATGACATAGGCTATTCATGGAAGCCTTTTTTCAGTTTTCATTTGTTCAAACGTGACAACAATGGCATATGTACCGGTAATGTACATCTTGACCTTCACACTGTGTTTCTTTCTTCCCACAGTACATCTTCGGGGAGTTCAGCCCTGATGAAATCAATCAGTTCTTCGTGACTCCACGATGTTATGTCGAGGTAAGCCGTTGGAATGGGTCTAAAATGAGAGTATGTAGTATGTTAAAGGTTTTATGACATTCATTTTCATTTATTTTTCTTTTTCTTTTTAGGTTTTATGACCTCAATTACACCCAAAAAACCTGAACTTTGAACATTCAGTGGATTTTCTGTGGTCTGAAGTTTTCTTTGGGGTTTGGAAGCTTTTTGAGCTACAATGAAAACAGGCAACACATTGAAAACAGTGACATCTGCTGGCAAATCCCATTGACATATATGGGATTTGCAGGATCTTACATCACAAACTGCCGGCAAATCAGAGCACCTGTTTGAGCCAGAAAACCCCAGATCACAGAAAATCTACTGAATGTTAAAAGTTTTTTGGGTGCAATTGAGATTAGAAAACTTAAAAAAGAACAATTCCAAAAGCTTTTTTTTAATGTCACAATCCCTTTAAAACCCATTTTGGGCGGGAACCCCTTTTGGTGTTAGCATTATGTTATGCTTTAGCTATTGAAAAATAGCAGATCTACAAGCTCATAGCGCGCCACTCGGTGGCGCGCTATGAGCATGTAGGTCTGCTATTTTTGAAAAATCGAAGAACCACTGACATAGAAACATAGCTTTTTAAAAAAACTCATTTTCAAACAGACATTTTTAGAATCTGATGTCAGGTCAAAATGGGTTAAAGCAAGTCTTTTCATGACAGTAAAAATGTTCTTATCAAGTAAGTAACCACAGTATTTACTATCTAAGGACAACTCCAGAGACTAAACATATAGGCTCATTGTCCTACTTATATTGATCCCAAACTACTTGCCATGTGTGTATTTTGCAGAATTGCCCCAGTCGTCCTGTTTCCCCAGCAGCCCTCACAGCATATCGCTTTTACCCTGTTTGTTGCGTTCACAAATGTTTTTTTTTTTATCAGCTTGCTGATCAAAGATCAGACTTTCTAGTGTAGTCACATGATCTAGTGGCGATATCTTCATGATTGGCTGGCCTAGTGACAACCAAGGCATTCATGAAATAAAAATAGACGCCATGGCAAGTCATTTGGGATCAATACACGTAGGAAAATGAGCATAGAAGGCCCATCTTAAAAAAAAAAAGGAAAATGAGCCTATCCCCTGGTATGTTGTTTAGTCTGAAGTTGTCGTTTAGTGCAGTGTTCTACCGCTACTATTTCTTATGTATCGTTCCATAGCTTAATTGTTTTTTGGCGTACATTTTCTCTCCCATGCTCGTCTCATGGAGTCAAACACAATGCCCCATTGGCCAAATGAGAATCTGTCTGCGAGTTAATTTTGGCCCATTGCCTCTAACGACCTCAAATAGTCAACGCACCAAATTAAAACCTCCCTTCTCTGCAGCCAATGGCATTCCCTCCTATAGTATTGCTTATAAAGTCTTAGTGCCATCACATGTAATTGGATATTTCTATGAATACAAATGCTTTTTTTTTCTTTTTTTCATTTTGACCTGAGATCAGATTCTAAAAATGTCTTCTACATCCTGACAGTTTTCTGAAAAAGCTATGTTTCTGTCAGTGGTTCTTCAATTTTTCATAAATAGCAGACCTTCAAGCTCGTAGCGCGCCACTCTGTGGCGCACTATGAGCTTGTAGATCTGCTATTTTTCAATAGCTGAAGCATAACATAATGCTTATGCTTTTGGGGTTCCCGCCCCAAAATGGGTTAAAGTCGTAGCAAAAACATGAATAGACAGCCTGAGACAACTAGTGCTGCACGATTCTTGCTCAAATGTAGAAATGAGATTGCATAGGTGTCTGAATTTAGATTGTGATCATCTTTTGATTCAAAAGTTAATTTCGAGCCCTGGACTAACCGTTTTAGAAATATTTTTTTTTACAATGCAAAAATATCCCTTTTCTTAATATCTAATCATCTCTACGATCTGCCCACAGCTTCAATATCCCTTTTCTTAATGTCTAATCCTCTCTACGATCTCTATGATATCTAATCCTCTCTACGATCTGCCCACAGCTTCCGCCATTCAATGACAAAGTCTCCTGCGTCAGTCAGTCTTCCGGTAAGTCCATTGCCCGTTTATACTATAAATATTCCCAGATAACTCATTTCTATCTCATGAAAAAATAAATCGTCAGCTTCAGACTGGTCTGGTGGGCATAATAAATTCATGCTCTTACATGATATAACGACAGTCACTCAGACTACCTGAGTTGAATCCGTGCTGCCAGCCAGGCAGAGATGCTTGGCATATGTTTTAATTTCTTTCCCCCCCTTTCTGTCTGTAATCTGTAAGATTACAGACGTATTAGAATGCATCGATGCAGCCCTTATCATGTATTGGTTCCCACGCAACCAACTTAAAAAATGTATAATATCGGCTGCCTCTCCTTGAGACGGTGTCATCTTTGCTCATAACACTTATCCTCACGTTGATTTGTATTGATCATTTAGGAAGCTACTGTACTCCTGCTGTACCTTACATTATGGAGTCTGTGAAACGGCAGGTTTGCGGTGAGTTTTGGGTCCGACGCTCCTTGGCTTGATTAGCTGTCGTAATTTTTGCTGGATAAAAAAATCTCCGGTTTTAAAAACCTAGTGGCTTTCTAAACCTTGCCACTATATTCTCTCTCTCTTGCCTGTTTGTACAATCTGTAAGGCTTTGCATGCTCTTAAAACAGTTAAGTATCTCTTATCTTCTCTTGCATTTAATGCGTTTGCTCCACAGCAGTGTTCTGAGTTTAACAGATGTTTTAATGAACCGCGCAATCCGCCTGTATTGGACTAAAATGGGCATAGGGATGGTTTTCAGGATTGCTAACATCTCTGTACCTCACGAATGCACCTGCTGCCTTGGATTGAAATGATAAAACACTAACAGGACCGTCTAATCCCGGTAGATGAAGTAATGGTGCCGTCTTCATACCCTCTCTTAACCATTATTACCTTGCAGTCCCTCAGGGTTTGCCGTTGAGGTTTATGGATTACCGCTCGGCTGCATCATATCGAAGAGCACTTGGATGATTTTACATGACTTGCACTTACTAATTGTTCTCCTTTTTTGTTGACTTTTTCACCGGGCGCCTCTCACTGCCTAATCGCTTCCAAGTTAAAGTCGCCATACAAA
Source organism: Protomyctophum parallelum (assembly GCF_964188405.1). Lineage (NCBI taxonomy): Eukaryota > Metazoa > Chordata > Actinopteri > Myctophiformes > Myctophidae > Protomyctophum > Protomyctophum parallelum. The sequence continues at coordinate 15,266,815 of NC_139699.1, forward strand.
ATGTAACCAAATGATATACCGAGTACATGTGCTTTTTAAGATGGTGTGCTACTGTTCTTTATCATGTACAGGGTATTGGGTTATTAAAATATATTTTAGAATAAGCTTGGCATACAGTTCTGTGAAAAATAAGTACACCCAATTGTGTTTTAGACAGTCCCTCCAGAAGAATGCGGGCAAATGAATTATGCAATGAAATATACAGGGGTCCTTGAGGGGGTTCCGGAAGGTTCCCCAACAAAATGTATAAATATCTTAATCTATTTTACCACTACCATATCTACAAGCTCACAACCTAAATTGTAAATAATCTTGAAAGAAGTTGAAAAATGTGGAATATTGAAAACATTTGAATACAAATCTTGTATTGAGGTCCCTCGCACAAAATATTTTCAGATGGGGTTCCGCAGCCAAATTCATGTCCTTTGTGGTTGGAGAACCACTGGTATACCTAATGCAAAATGTCATGTCAAGGACTCTCAGAATGACATGTACCTCACAGCTAGAAGGTCCTGGGTTCGATTCCCGCTGGGGACGCTGTGGGCGCTGGGGGCGTGTTCCCTCCTCCACGTCATCAGTGCCCATACCCGAGGCGAGGTTGGCGAAAGGGCCTTTCTGTGTGGAGTTTGCATGTTCTCCCCGTGTCCCCTAGGGTAGGCAGAGATTAAAATAGGGTGCATTTTGCATACCAAAACTCAGTTTATAGCTAAGGGACGCAATAAAACAACGACCTCTGCATCTACGGTATGCACTACTGTTCTACTGTACTGTTTTTTTATTCTAGTTTATTTTGCTAGCTTTAGTTATAATAATACATTTTCTACATGAATATAACCACATTATTTATAACCATATAAAATGAAATGGGAGTTTAATGCTGCATTTTGTAAAATATGACTCCTAATGTCGAAGTGGGACTCATAAAATGTCCCTGGGACTCATCTATAAGACCATCCCTGCATCCTGGGACTCATTACATTGAAAACCTATTTACATCACTGGGTAGGTACCCTCACAAAAACATGCAGTAATCCTGGTCTCTAAAACTACCTCCCCCTGGCCAGCCGGGGAGGGGAAAGGAACTGGTCGGAATAACGTGTTCCTTCCACGTGCTACGTCCGGCCAGGGAAATTCCCCCCTGTCGGGTGAAAAGAAGCAGCTTGGACTCCTCATGCATAGAAGGAGGCATGAGGTCAGTCCGCTGTCCCCCCCCCCAGGTTGGCAGAGGAAGTGTAGCGCCCATGATTACATTAGATAATTGGCACTGGGTGAAAAAACTGGGTTGCAAAAATCGTGGGATAAAAATTATTAAAAAAATAAAAGATATCTACTTGGCCGCTGACCCCCATCTCAAAATGTGTTGTTCCAGGGACCTCCCAGAAGCAAATATTTTAGTTAAAAATGTTCACTGTAAAGGAACATATATTCAAAGATTTTTTCAAAGAATAGCAGCTATTCATGCTCATTCAAACCCATGTCAACTATGTTGTGCTTTAAGCTCAGTTCATAAGGAGTGCAATGGACATTTTATCAAGTAGAATTCACAATGAAAGTCATTATGAAATTGTATTGAATTTTTACAGAGCAGGTTGATTTTTATCTCTTCCGCTGCAATGTCTGTGCCACACCGCGGTTTGTTTTGCTTCTGTGTGTGTGTGCAGGGTTTGTGAAATCATGCGAGCCCCACATATTTTGGAGTTATGCGATTTTTGGGGAAACTTACAAAATGCATAATATGTGCCATTTGGCTGATTATGCATTGAATTATGCGATTGCATGATCAGGTTTTTCTTGTGGGACTGGTTAGACTTAAGAAATCATAATCCTCATTTCAACACTATTGACTGTTAAAAGGTTCTAATCTAATGCAATAAATGACTGTTTTTCCACAACTACATTTGTCCTAAGGTAAAGGAAAAGTAAGATTTTGCACAAAGTACATATCAAACACCTCCATCCAATTAATGCCAGAAGTTAAAGCAGTTGATAATAGACCGTCGTTAACCCATTTAGAACGAGATCCCCTTTTTGTGTTTTTACCATTCAAGAGTTAACCCCTTTAGGCCTGACGGAGAAAAAAAAAAAAAGTTCGCTCTGAAAGAATATATATTCAAAAATTTGTGCCACATTTTTACGATTTTTCTAAAATAGCTAAAGTATAACATAATGTTTAGTTAAAACACCAAAAAGGGTTCCCGTCCAGAATGGGTTAAGACGGGAACCCATTTTTGGGTTGTTGCTACTATGTACATCAAGGGATTTACAGCAAACTTTGTTGTTATAGGGTGAAGACCGGGTGAAGGGTGAAGCAGTATTGTGAAGATGTGCTTTGAAATGATTAATCCAAGCTTGACTGAGTTATTTGGCCATAACTTAAAACCTAAATCCTAAAAATGCCCTTTATTTAGTATGCACCGTTCAAGGACAGGGCGATTGATTAATAAAACCACCATCCTGACTAAGAGCAACCTGGGGACCACCATTCTGACTAAGAGCAACCTGGGGACCACCATCCTGACTAAGAGCAACCTGGGGACCACCACTATTGTGTGTGGCGGGTCCATCATAGACCCACCCCACACAATAGTGGTGGGGGGTTCATGCACCACAGGGAGCTGGAGAAAATAAAATAGTGATTTTGTTTGAATATTAATTATGCAATATGATTAAGGATTACTGTGATTATGGTAATCTCACATTTCTTATCACACACACACACACCATACAGTAAGAACTCCTGTAAGTTATTAAAAGTAAAAAAAGAAATGGCCAGGGACCACCTGCAATACCTGGTGGTCCGCGGACCACCGGTTGAAAACCCCTGGCTTAAGCTGACTCATAAGTGGACCTTCATTATGTCAATGACACACAAAAGGCAAATTCACAAAATGATTCCATAACCGACAGAAACACGTGTGAGGTGTAATGTTTTTGAGAGGTAGTGTACTACATTAGGAGTGGACAAGAATTCCTCAATCAATGCAAGAGACTGATGCAAAGATACAAGTAAAGTTTGAGGTGTATCTAATTTTCCCACTCAAAATACTGCATTTCTCTTTGTTTCTGCTAACTAAATGATTGCATGTATCTTTTTCCACTATCTGATTATTGAATCGGATCATCTTTAACAATCAGTAGTGTTGAAATTAGTATTACGCTTTCCTTAATTTCCATAAATGTTTTAAAATAAGTCATTTTCATTGGGTGTGCTTAAAAACTTTTCACAACACTGCATGTATTCCTGTTGCATTGTTTTTGCTCCATAAACAGTTGAAAATATGCCCATGTTTGATTAGTTTATACATGTGAACTTGATTTATTGGAATTTGGCTGATCAGTGTTTCTCAACTAGTTTTGCATAGCCAGTAGCCACCCAAGTTTTATTATGAATCATCCTAAGGGCCCATTCATACTCCTATTTTACCGCTGTAGTGCCGAAATGATTTCGGCTCGTCAGACATTTTCAGTAGCACCGAAGAGCCGACTTTAGGACGGTACCACCCCCCCGAACCTCAAATGACGTCACATTGTAGGCTCTACAATAGGAGTATATATTCGGCTCTAAAATAGGAGTATGATTCGGCCCTAAGACCTTGTGAACTTGATTTATTGGAATTTGGCTGATCAGTGTTTCTCAACTAGTTTTGCATAGCCAGTAGCCACCCAAGTTTTATTATGAATCATCCTAAGGGCCCTTTGATGGAGGACACAGTTCTGTGCTACCGGAATGGTTGGACAGCGACACTGCTTAGGAAACACTGATGTAAAACTATCAACTGAAGGGTTTCTATATTGAATCATGTACAGTACACGGCGTAGAGGCTTAGATCTTTGGTCTTTTCCTTCTACCTAACCTGACTGAAATGTTGTTCTCCACAGGGGAAGACTACCAACGCATTGAGTTTGGCGTGGACGAGGTGATGAACTCCGAGTCCATCGGGGTGAAGGACCCTCTGTTCAAGGTCTCCAGCACCCTCAACCCCCAGGCTCCGGAGTTCATCCTGGGCTGCCAGGCCTCCTCCCAGCAGTCCTCCTCATCTCCGACAGCCGAGGAGGAGGACGTGGAGGACGTCCCCGACGGCGCCGACTTCAACATGCTGGACTGCCCCGACTCCGAGTGCTCTGCCATGGACAATCAGGCCTGCGCAGACATGGACGGGGTGGACGGGGGGGACGGGGAGGTCCCCGGCAGCCTCGGGCAACGCGGCGAGCGGAAGAAAAAGAAAAAGCGACCACCGGGATATTACAACTACCTGGAAGGGTCGGCCGGCAGCAGCAGCAGCAGCAACAACAGCAGCAGCGGTGGCGGAGCGATGGTAGACGGACCGCCCGTGACGGGCCTGGTGAACGGACATGCGCCGCTTGGCGCGCCACAACAACAACACAGCGCTGAGGACGTTATTATCGGCAAGGCGTTGTCGGGGCCTGAACTCTCCTCCCCCGGCCTCGGCCTCGTCTTGTTGGCGACGTCGGCCGCTCCAGTGGCAGCGGCTGGTTTTGCCTCCACATCATCCACCGTTGTCAATCAGAGGACTTGTGATAGCCCTGATGAGTCGTCTTTGGACTTAACGAGCGGAGCCGCCTCTTTATCAGACGGTAACAATGCGACATCCTCCTCTTCATCCTCCTCTCAAAGCAGTGGGATGACGGAGGGGCCCAGGACTGCAGATCAGCAGCCAGAGCATTTGGCTCCGACCAGCCCTGAACTCGTGGGGGGTAGCGGTGGGCACAGCCCCTGTCCCAAATCCCCCGTTCCTCCTCCCTCCTCGGCTGCCGTGGCCAGCCCCCCTGCCTCCACTGCTACTGCTACTACTGAACGGGAGGGGGGGGAGGAGGCTGCGGACAGTGGGGTCACGGCCAATGGACTAGCGGAGCCCAACACTGCCGACTGTACAGATGGACACAAAGAAGACTGTGAGACTGGGGAACAGGCCCAGCAGGGAACGGGCCCATCTCCAGACTCTGAGGCTCGGCCGGCGGCGGTGGCGGCGGAGGCTCATTCGCCGCCTGCCCCGCCCGCTGCACCCACTGCCAACCTCCCTAAATCGTGGGCTAGTCTCTTCCACAGCTCCAAGCCTCCGCCCGGGGGCCCTCAGGCCTTTGTGGAGGTGAAGAATGTTGTGGAAACGGCGGTGGCTCCACCCGCCGCTACTATGCCAGAGCAGCCCGAGAAGGCTGGGGAGGTCAAAGAGAACCCTGTTCATGTTTCGGAAGATCCCATGGCCCCTAAACTTGCAGGTATAATTAAAAAGATATCCAGAGTCCAGGGTTTAGCTTTAATTCTACCACAGGTCGTTTCGAGGAAGCAATCTGATTGGTTGAAACAGCCTTCTAGTGGGTCAAACCAGCACCGTTCACCACCTAATCAAAACAAAGAATTCAGCCACTCTGTTTTCCCAGAGCGCTAGCAAACTCGGTGGCTAGGCTAGCTAGTTTATTGGGACATTTGTGGTCGTAGTGACTACATCTGTCATTAAAAAAAAATATTCTTTCAGCGATGTTCTTAGTTTTAAGGGTAACTGTTGTAGAATTGCAATATTACACTCGAGGGTGTGGTTTAACGTGATTATTGCCACTTCAGTGATGCATGCGGAACTCGACTTCGCCTCGTTCCTGACCACATCACTGTCGTGGCAATAATCACGTTAACCCACCCTCTCGTGTAATATTGCTTAAGTACATATGTTGTCATGAAGTGTTTGAAGGCAGTCAGAAAGATGGGTTTGTTGATCTATACCGTTCACCCTCCACTTGATGGCGACATTGAGACGTGTTATTGCCTTATACCATGTGTACAACCTATGCTACCAGGCTTTATATATGCCAAGTGTAAGCAGAGCAAAAATAATGGCGGTGATCAAAATATATTTTTAATTATATAATCATTTAAACTGTTAATATGTGATTGGATTATGTCTGCTAGATGTATTGGAAACTTTGACAGGAAAAGACTCGCTCACCGTATAGAAAATAGAAGTAAAACTTCTTAGACTGAGACATTATTTTATCATGCTCTTAAAGTGCTCTGTGCTCTTTAAGAGCATGATAAAATAAAATAAACATTTTTTTTAAGTCTCAGTCTAAGAAGTTTTACTTCTATTTTCTATACGGTGAGCAAGTCTTTTCCTTTCAAAGTTTCCCTTATGTTTGACCACCGCTACCGTAGTCAAGTTTGAAAAAAAAAGGACGAAGAAAGGCGCAACAGTTTTCTCTTTGCTTCAGATGTATTGACCATGGATCATTTAACGTGTTTGCTTTCGATGAATAGGTTGAGTGAACACTAGGTGGCGGTAGCACATTGCAGAATAATATTGAGTCATTTGCCACATGTGTATGACCTTACCTCACTGCCAGTATTCACCTTTTTCCTGGGCTGTGTGCTCCACTTCCTGTCGCTTTCATTGGTCATCTGACCAGTTTCATTGGATTTCATTGGATCAAATCACAGGAAGTGGAGCACACACAGCCCAGGAAAAAGGTGAATAAGGTTCTTAAGGTGGGGGTTTTGCACCGGCACATTCGTCAGGTTAGGGTCTGGTCTCTTTTTTTTCTGGTCATTTCCCATGTGAACAGACAAATCACATTCTAACCTCAAGCACTGGAGCAAAAGGCACAGCCTAGATGGAAGGAGACCAGAAGTCCTAGCCTTTACAGCATTTAAATCATCAAATGCCTTTTAGATCCTCAATTGCCACCAGTTGCATCAAATAGTTGAGGATGATGTACACTAGGGTCACCACTTTGCAGACCAAACATCATCCACCCCGTCCTCTGTGTTTACTGTTGTGAAGGCCTATTTATACGTCGTCACTCAAGATTTATTGCTGTTGAAAATACATTTTTGTGTCTGGCATTTGTGGAAAGCATTGCATTTGTTGTGTGACAACAGAATGTATTGGCTTTAAAGGACCACTTCACCACTTTTCAACCTATCTTCATATACTAGGTCCTCACTGATAATCATGATAAAATGGCACCATTTGTTTCTACTCTGTGTCTCATAGGAGGGCTGTGGGCAGTTCAGAAACCCGTCCACCAGTGACATCATCGATAAGGAATCCAAGCTAATAGAAACTGCAGGCTTTCTAGTCCTGAAAAGTTGCAATGCGAGAATGGAAGCCATCGTTCTCACGATAATGAAAATCTAAACATTTTTGTAAACAAATATTGTTTAAAAAAGAATCTGCCTAACAATGATGTCACTGGTGGCCGGGTTTCTGAACTGCCCACAGCCCTCCTATGAGACACAGACTGAGTAGAATAAAATGGTGCCATTTTATCATGATTATTAGTGAGGACCTAGTATATGAAGATAGATTGAAAAGTGGTGAAGTCGTCCTTTATTGTGAGGTTCTATTGTGAGCCTGTTCTAAAGTAGCACTCGGTGGATGGGCTTATTTTTAATATTTGCTAAACAGACTTTGACACTAAGGATCATCGGTATGTTTGGCTCATCACCTGCTGTTCTGTCCACACAGATACAATTCAAAGTAACAATCCTAAACAAAAACAAAAAAATGAATCCTATAAATAATGGCTTTTCTTCCCGTTCTCACACTATGGAGCATTTGTGATGTGTCTGTTCTGTGAGCAATGTATGTACCTTTTTACTCTACTTGTGGATCGACTTGAGGGACTTCTCAGAAAGAAAGTGTACCTTTTTTTGTGCCAATTTAAAAAAGAATGAAAGAAGAAAAAAAACAGCAAATCTACAAGCTGAAAGTATGTAGGGCCTAATTGGTTTAACGACTGTTCATTTCCCAAAGTACTTTTTAGTCATGTTAAGTTATTTATAGAGCTGCAACTTGTGTCTCTGAACTTGATTTACAGCAATGTCTAGATCTTCTTGGACCTTTATTTGCAACATGGTCTCTTTCTGGCACAACTTATCGAATTCCATGTCACGTTTAACTATCCTTTACTACATGGATGCTTGCATTGACTTATCGATCAATATCGGATTGATGTTGTTTAACACAAAGACGGATTGCGTCTATTCAACATCAACAAACAAAATAATTTAAGCGAGTTTCATAGCATTCTGGGGGACGCCATCAAATTAATAATAATGCATGATTGCACCTAGTCAGTGCAGGATCTTTATTGGCATTAGTTCAAATCAATAATTTTTGCTTGTATGTGGTCGATATAGTACAGTCGGGCTGTACTACATCGACATTCACTGATACTGTGTATTTGTATTGGTATTAGGGCTGGGACTTTTGGTGTTTTAAACATTATGTTATAATTTAGCTATTGAAAAATAGCAGATCTACAAGCTCATAGCGTGCCACCGAGTGGAGGATTTAGAATAATGTTTTTTAAATGTTGAGGTCAGGCCTATCAGATCAGACCGCTTTGCTTGGCCCAGTCGATGGGACATTTTTATTTTAAAAAACAAAACAAAAAAATACTCACTCATTGATTAACCGAGTCTCAGCCCTGGTAAAAATGGATAATGCACAAAAAGAAAATCCCAATTGGACAATATTTACGTAACGCATAGACATACACACAATGTACATAATGGCATTTTCTTTTGAAACCTCCTGTTTCAGGTTCAGTGTTAATGCGTTGTCTAAAGTGTCCACGTTACCATGGGAGCTGTGTTTTCAGTGATGGCCTCCCTTCCTAGGCGTGGTACAACATGTCCTTTATTCTGTCTCGACTAGGCATGTGTGTCAGTCATATGCTGCAGGAGCAGAAAAAGGAACATTTGTGTTATCTAAATGTAATCCCACATTGACACTATGCTTGCACAATTCACAATGACGGGTTGCTGTTTTTCTTCATACTTATGTGCATGTGCTTGTCACCTTTTGTGGAAAATGATGTATTTGTTTGAATCCGCAGAACTTATTGAGAATGTGAAGTTGATACACAAACCAGTGTCTTTGCAACCGAGAGGACTGATCAACAAGGGAAACTGGTGCTATATCAACGCTGTATCCTTTTTGTGCTTTTCCGTTTCCGTTTTTAAATTTGACTCTTGTTTGCTTATTTAAGTTATTTCTGTCTCTTTTGATAGCTGAATATGAGTTGGGTTGTTATATTCTGGTCTAACATAAGCCATTTTTGCCCAGATCTTGCATTGCTCAATTTGAAATGAAACGTGACACCAGTCACAAGTTGTCACATTTTGGACAGTATCATAATATCATAATGTCATACTAGTTGACGGGAGCATGTGGATAATAAGGGCCATAGAGGGATATACTGTGACATTTTGAATTTTAGTTGGTTGTTTTTCCTCAGCTGACACTTGTCATATTGCAAGGGAGAGCCAGGAAAATAGAATATTTCTTTTAAACTAAGAGACATGGCCAAGCCAAGAAATGTAGTTTCAATGATGAATCTCACCCAAGCCATTTTTCAGAAACTCAAGGACACATAATTCAGAAACTTTCTTGCTAATGTGACGAGTGTCTGGTGAGGGTGGAAAAACGCTAATGAAGTAACGCCTACAATTCCTGTAGTATCCATTTTTAAGGCATCCTAAATGTAAAGGCTAATAAGCTTATGCTACTGCTGTAACAAAAAGACATCCTGGGTTTGAATATATTACGTGTGTATATATATGTGACCAGATTTGACTGAGACTGCCATCGCGCAAATTACAGCTTTTCACCAGAGGAGAAAAACTGTAAATATGAAATAAATGCCCAAACATGTAGCTAGGTGTAACGTTAGAAACCACAGAAGTGAACCTTTCAAGCCTGTTTTCTCAAATCGCTCTCTACTCTATAAGCCATATCTCCAAAACTGGTGGGTCAAACTGAACCAATATATCAATTTGAAGCTATGATTCCCTGCTTTCATATGACATGAAAAAACTAAATAAAAAAAATCCAGTCAGTCCCTCAGTCAAATTTAGTCACATATATAGCTCAATGAAACTATCAGCAGTTAAAGACTGGGTTTGAGACATGCGTTCCAGTTTTCTAGCACATGAAATTATTACATTTATCACGTTTTTCGTTTAGTTCGTCCACAGTTTAAATTCAGTTTAGAGTTTTTCGTTCCTTATTGTGGAAGTGCTGTCATACTCCTGTTCCTTATTGTGGAAGTGCTGTCATACTACTGTTCCTTATTGTGGAAGTGCTGTCATACTCCTGTTCCTTATGCCAGTTTGTCCCTTGACTCGGAGCCCTCAGACCCTCCAGGCCCTGGTGGCGTGCCCCCCCATGTATCACCTAATGAAGTCTATTCCTCTGCATAATGAAACGCAGAGACTGTGCACCTCCACCCCCATGATAGACAACTTGTAAGTAATGTGACGCAGAGCACAATTCTTTATGCACAGTTATAAGTTATATATATATATGCATGGACTGAACGCTGGATTCATGTAGAAATTGAATTGATAAATGTCTTAACCCTGTTAAGTCACATTGTCGTTCTTTGTGTGCCACAGCGTACGGCTTGTGAATGAGTTCAACAACATGCCTGTGCCATCTAAAGCCAAACAGCAAGGTAAGATGCATGACCGCTTCCTTTATGATGAATTCCTGTTCTGTTCTTTAACTATTTAGAAGTGTCTATTTGTACGTCTCTAAATGTTTTGATGAATTGAACATGGTGGACCCTCTTGTAAACAAGTGTAATGCTTAATTGGGTCGTCCACTCACAGTTAACAGTCTTTGTATTGAGTTTGTGCTCGAAATGTACTGTAATTCTGCAAACTGTTAATAAATATTTCAATCAATCTAAATCCTAATAGACAGAAGTCTTGAAGTCAAACCTAAGCCCCCCTGGGTCATTTTAGTTCTCCATTCAAAATATATGAAATCTATTCATAAATAGGAACACAGTTCTTACTTGTGATGCTGAAAAGACTGATTTAGAATGGGGGGGGGGGAACAGCCCTGCGATCCAAGGGTGTAACGATAACGGAAATTACATCAAACTTCGGTACTCTTATTATCCTCTATGTATTGGTATATATTTACTTATTTGTCTGTTTCTTCCGGTGTCACTAATTATGATACATTTCACTATTTTCCACAGCAGCTGGTGATAAGATAACGAAAGACATCCGACCCGGTGTACCGTTTGAGCCAACGTACATTTACAGACTGCTCACGCTCATCAAGTCCAGCCTCTCTGAGAAGGTATGTACAACCTGCTTCTGCACGGAAGAGATAACGCTATGACTACAAACTGTAAATGCTTTTCTTATCAAACGGGGGACAAATTGTCACTGAAGAAAATGTACAGGTTCAGAAATTCCAAAAGGCTTTTATTAATGGGTGAACACACCTGAATTGAGTCACACACACATCCGTCATGCCAAGTCAATGCCTCATTCATAATTCTAATTAATTACGTTTAAAAATGTCTGAATCAGGAGGTTCTTGTGGACACTCAACATTTATCAATAAGGTTAAACTAGTCACCTCACCTTCTAAACATTCTTGGTTAGGGCTGTGTGTGTGTGTGTGTGTGTGTGTGTGTGTGTGTGTGTGTGTGTGTGTGTGTGTGTGTGTGTGTGTGTGTGTGTGTGTGTGTGTGTGTGTGTGTGTGTGTGTGTGTGTGTGTGTGTGTGTGTGTGTGTGTGTGTGTGTGTGTGTGTGTGTGTGTGTGTGTGTGTGTGTGTGTGTGTGTGTGTGTGTGTGTGTGTGTGTGTGTGTGTGGCTGTGTCAGTCAGTGCTGTCCACATTGGAGAGGCTCACTCGGCAGAATGTATTAATTAGATCTGTTGACTGTATTAATTAGAGCTGATGACTGTTCCCAGGGTCGACAAGAGGACGCTGAAGAGTACCTGGGCTTCACTCTTAACGGATTGCATGAAGAGATGCTGGCTTTGAAAAAACTAATCTCGCCTCAGGAAGAGAGTAAGTAGTAGGTTTTTAATTGTCTTCGATGCAAGTGCTGCATATTTACACCAGAGAGTTTAAATATTTTCATCCCGGGGGGGGTTGGGGTTGGTTTTAGATGAGTCTGTTTTTGGGGAGAAACACTGGGGAGAAACACTTTGGTGGACACAGAGCCCAATGCCATAAAGGGGACATGCTTAGAAACATAATTGATTCCCCTAGTCCATCCATCCATCTTCAACCGCTTATCCGTAGTCGGGTCGCGGGGGCAACAGCTCCACCAGAGTGCTCCATACTTCCAGAGCAAAAAATCCCAATTGGACAATATTTACGTAACGCATGGACACACACATAATGTACATAATGGCATTTTCTTTTGAAACCTCCTGTTTCAGGTTCAGTATTAATGCGTTGTCTAAAGTGTCCACGTTACCATGGGAGCTGTGTTTTCAGTGATGGACTCGATGCAAGTGCTGCATATTTACACCATGTTTGCAGAGAGTTTAAATATTTTCATCCCGGGGGGGGTTGGGGTTGGTTTTAGATGAGTCTGTTTTTGGGGAGAAACACTGGGGAGAAACACTTTGGTGGACACCGAGCCCAATGCCATAAAGGGGACATGCTTAGAAACATAATTGATTCCCCTAGTCCATCCATCCATCTTCAACCGCTTATCCGTAGTCGGGTCGCGGGGGCAACAGCTCCATCAGAGTGCTCCATACTTCCAGAGCAACATTAGTGACTTCTCCTGGGGCGAGACGTTCCAAGGCCAGTGAGTCGATGCGTTTCCTCCAACTGCGCTTTGGTCTGCCCCGGGGTCTCCTCCCAGTGGGACGTGCATCGAGGACCTCCCTAGGGAAACACCCGAGAGGAATCCTAACCAGATGCCCCGAACCACCTCAGCTGGCTCCTTTCCAGGCAAAGGAGCAGCGGTTCTACTCCGAGTCTCTCTCGTGTGACTGAACTTCTCACCCTATCTCTAAGGGAGATGCCAGCTACCCGTCGAAGAAAACTCATTTCGGCCGCTTGTATTCGCGACCTTATTCTTTCAGTCATGACCCACACTTCATGACCATAGGTGAGAGTAGGAACACTTCATGACAATAGGTGAGAGTAGGAACACTTCATGACCATAGGAGAGAGTAGGAACACTTCATGACCATAGGTGAGAGTAGGAACACTTCATGACCATAGGAGAGAGTAGGAACACTTCATGACCATAGGTGAGAGTAGCAACACTTCATGACCATAGGTGAGAGTAGCAACACTTCATGACCATAGGTGAGAGTAGGAACACTTCATGACCATAGGTGAGAGTAGGAACACTTCATGACCATAGGTGAGAGTAGGAACACTTCATGACCATAGGTGAGAGTAGGAATGAAGATTGCTCAGTAGACGGAGAGCTTTGCCTTCTGGCTCAACTCTCTTTTCGTCACAACAGTGAGCGGTACAGCAACTCCAATACCGCCCCTGCCGCTCCGATTCTCAGGCTGATCTCCTTCTCCGTCCTCCACCCACTCGTGAACAACTCCCCGAGATACTTGAACTCCTTCACCCTAGTGTTTGTTGCAATTCAGGTTTTGTTTCTGCTTTTCCAGGCCAACGTGCATACCTTTTTATTGGTTCGTTCTTTCCTCTGTGTTGATGCAACAGAGACTGCTACTCCCAACGGCCCTGAGACCCAGCCAGCTGTGGAAGAACAACCTGCTGATAAGGAGGAAGAAGGGAGCGAGGATGAGTGGGAACAGGTCGGCCCGCGAAACAAGACCTCCATCACTCGCCAAGCCGATTTTGTCCGCACGCCTATCACCGACATATTTGGTGGGCACATCAGGTAAGCCCTGGTAAAAATGGATAATGCACAAAAAGAAAATCCCAATTGGACAATATTTACGTAACGCATGGACACACACATAATGTACATAATGGCATTTTCTTTTGAAACCTCCTGTTTCAGGTTCAGTATTAATGCGTTGTCTAAAGTGTCCACGTTACCATGGGAGCTGTGTTTTCAGTGATGGACTCCCTTCCTAGGCGTGGTACAACATGTCCTTTATTCTGTCTCGACTAGGCTTGTGTGTCAGTCATATGCTGCAGGAGCAGAAAAAGGAACATTATGTGTTATCTAAATGTAATCCCACATTGACACTATGCCTGCACAATATTCACAATGACGGGTTGCTGGTTTTCTTCATAGTTTAGCTAGAGGGATCTGATGCTTTTGCAGTTCTCAACAGGCCTGAAAATTAAGGCCCAGCCCTAACTGGGCCCTAACCGATCAGGCCCGAGGCCCGACGCGACTAATTAGCATTTGATAACTCTACACAAAGTGAAACGTCAGTCTTCATAATAGATGAATACACAAACAGACAGAACAAAACTATAATTTTTATTATTATTTTTATTAAAAAAAAGAAATCCCATGGAGACCGAGGCCCGGCCTGGCCCTACTGATTAGCATCACCCTGGGCAAGACCTACGCTGAAAAGACTATCAGCGGAAGTTGCAGGATTTTAGCGGAAGTATCGCCCAAGGAAATGACTTTGATGCTTTACAAATCAGTTTACATTCTCCGCGAATGAAACAAGTGTTGTGTAGTGGCGGATATCGCCAGGTACCTGGCGATGCGATTACACATCGTTTCCGAGGGTCACGATTCGATTAATCCCGATTAATCCTGATTAATTGGGCTATGTTACGATTCGATTAATCCCGATTAATCACTCACTGTTAATCACTCAGTCACTGTGTGACTAATAAACAAAGTGCTTTATAATGATTATGAATATATATATTCTTTCACAGTGCATGTTTTTAACTCGAATCTTTGCTTCTGGCGGGGTCCATAGAAGAAAATATTTTCAGATGGGTGACCGTGGCCAAATACAGAACAGCAATAAGCAGCTTTCTTTAAAAAAAAAAGAATGAGTTTGTACAAGCATACAATAAATATATATTAATAATGACATAAGATGTCATGTCATAGAAATACATGGGCAGGATTTCGGTTGAGGTCAGCAGCACTCTGTCAAATTGCCTTTATTCTTTGTTAGGACAAAAAAGGTGCTTTTCTTTGTTTCCTTATTCAGGGATTTAATTTTCAGTTACTGAAGTGTCATTAAGGAAGCTTTGGGTCAGTTCTTGAGACTATATGTTGCACTTTTCTGTTTGTTTGCACACATTAAGGAGCATTTGGTTTAAAGTATTTTACAAGTGTATGGCAACATTTTGGATTCTATGATGTTGAGGGGACACGGGAACTCGATACATCTCACAACGTGTACAAGACCATATTGCCCACTGACATCCAGAGATGCAGTCAAGACAACCATCCCGATCCCGAACACACGGACAGCTGCCCATGCACTCAGAAAAGGCGACTAGAATTACCAAGTCCATCGGCACTTTTATTGCAAAGGATTTACGTTCACATTCGGTCGTGGGGAGCGACGGATTCCGGGCCATGTTAGCACTTTGGAGCCACACTACATCGTCCCATCTCGGCCACATTTCACAGGCGGTCGATGGTGTGAGTTTTATCGAGTTCTCGTGTCCCCTCAACCTCATACGATCCAAAATGTTCCCTTTCTGTCATCTTTTTTCTCTTCCCCTCCGCGTTGGTAACTCGTTGTTTTGGTTGTTGAAAGCTAAAGCATGTGCGAGCGCTGTGTGCGTCACTCTAAACAGTCCGGTACGACGACGCAGCGCAGTCGCAGATTAGTTCCGCCCTTTTGCTCCGGGAAAAAAAATACATTATATAATCGATGTTTGACATTTGTGCATCGATGAATTATCGCCCATGATGGCATCGCGATTAATTGACTAATCGATTTTTTTCCCCACCACTAGTGTTGTGATTGGTCGGGAAAATATCGTATCCGGGGGAAATACATCTGATGGATGTTCCGGAGGATACATCCGCCGATAGCTTCTCTGCCTTACGTTGTGACCAGGCTTTTCTTTATGCTTCTCTGCCTTACGTTGTGACCAGGCTTTTCTTTATGCTTCTCTGCCTTACGTTGTGACCAGGCTTTACTTTATGCTTCTCTGTCTTACGTTGTGACCAGGCTTTACTTTATGCTTCTCTGCCTTACGTTGTGACCAGGCTTTACTTTATGCTTCTCTGCCTTACGTTGTGACCAGGCTTTACTTTATGCTTCTCTGCCTTAAGTTGTGACCAGGCTTTACTTTATGCTTCTCTGCCTTATGTTGTGACCAGGCTTTTCTTTATGCTTCTCTGCCTTACGTTGTGACCAGGCTTTTCTTTATGCTTCTCTGCCTTACGTTGTGACCAGGCTTTACTTAATGCTTCTCTGTCTTACGTTGTGACCAGGCTTTACGTTATGCTTCTCTGTCTTACGTTGTGACCAGGCTTTACTTTATGCTTCTCTGCCTTACGTTGTGACCAGGCTTTACTTTATGCCTCTCTGTCTTACGTTGTGACCAGGCTTTACGTTATGCTTCTCTGTCTTACGTTGTGACCAGGCTTTACTTTATGCTTCTCTGTCTTACGTTGTGACCAGGCTTTACTTTATGCTTCTCTGCCTTACGTTGTGACCAGGCTTTACTTTATGCTTCTCTGCCTTACGTTGTGACCAGGCTTTACTTTATGCTTCTCTGCCTTACGTTGTGACCAGGCTTTACTTTATGCTTCTCTGCCTTACGTTGTGACCAGGCTTTACTTTATGCTTCTCTGCCTTACGTTGTGACCAGGCTTTACTTTATGCTTCTCTGCCTTACGTTGTGACCAGGCTTTACTTTATGCTTCTCTGTCTTACGTTGTGACCAGGCTTTACTTTATGCTTCTCTGTCTTACGTTGTGACCAGGCTTTACTTTATGCTTCTCTGCCTTACGTTGTGACCAGGCTTTACTTTTCGCAGATAAGTAAGCCTGGGACCGAGGCTAGATTAGCATACATTTTAGGCCCGTTTGGATTTGGGCAGAGTTTGAGAAAGCGCTAAGTGCGCCTCTCATGGCATTTCTATGCCCACGGCCGGGCAAACGCTACATGAGTATCAAGAGCAGCACCACCAGACTCTTGAACAGTTTCTACTTGTCCACAATTAGACTGCTGAACAAGAGCTAGGATTGGTGACGCCACACAGACTGAACGGATTGGTCTCCTTTAGTAGAGACTACTCTGTATATACACATAGGCTACATCACCTTATTTTTTATATGCATACATATTGTACCCTGTAGATTAGTCATGTACTATGCACTTTCTTTCTTTTAACTGCAATGATGAGCCTGCACAAACAAGAATTTCACCCATGTTACCTGTAATGTGATGTGACAATAAAGTTTGATTCTGATTCTGGAGAAGCGCTGGTGGCTTGGACCCGTTTCTCCGCCTAAGCTGCAGTGATTGTCAGTGTTTCTTTTCTTCTTGCCCTGAGCTTATTTTTCTTCTTGCTGAGTAGAAGAGCTGTGGTGTGGAAGCAGTGGTGTGTCCTTGCGTTTCTTTTGCTTGGCTGTGGCTCCGTTGCAAGTTAATACGAGGGCTGAAAGAGCATGGTGCCATCTTTATCTGGGCCCCCTGTGTTGGCGGTACCGCTGCTGGCCCAGTGCTCCAGACCCTGATCAGGGTGCCATCACAAACAGGCCCACTACCAGCCACCTCTAGTGTCCCTCTGGACCGGGACCGCAGCCATTCTGACCTGAGATCAGATTCTAAAGATGTCTTCTACATCCTGACAGTTTTCTGAAAAAGCTATGTTTCTATGTCAGTCGTTCTTCGATTCTTCAAAAATAGCAGACCTACAAGCTCGTAGCGCGCCACTCGCTATGAGCTTGTAGATCTGCTATTTTTCAATAGCTAAAGCAAAACATAATGCTAACACAAAAAGGGGTTCCCGCCCAAAATGGGTTAAAGCCATTGTGGGCTGACTGTGGCCATGGCCCACAAGGTGTGGGGGCACACATTCACAAATAAAGAATCACAAAACAACTTTGAAAGCAAAGAACCCGTGGGGGTGTAACCCATCCTAAATGACTGTCTATGGGGGTTCTGGTCTGGCTTAATTCCAGGCCTTACTGGATATACACATGGGATTATTTTCTCAGAATCTGTAACAACCAGAGAGGGAAAGTACAGTGGTTGATTTTCATGGAGCGCTGTCGTCGTACAGTAACACCCGCTGAGGTTTTACAGCCACCGAGGCGAGTGTAAATGTGACCCAGCCTGACTGAGGGGCTGCCGTTGGATTGGATTTTATTTCATTTTTTCATGTCATATGATGGCTTCAAATTGACATATTGGTTGTGTAGTTTGACCCACTATTTATTTTAGATATGGCTTATATCTTGCAGGAGTAGAGCTAGCAGAGAAAACGAGCTTGAAGCATTCAGTTCTGTGATCTGTGACTTTAGGGGGCGCTGTTTGGCAGTGTTGCCATTTATGCTTATTATTAGTTTATCTGGGACTAGCCCTTACCCATTGTGAGATATTACCCCCGCTTGGGGTACTGTACCCTGGGTGCGTTTTTGCATTTTTAATTCACTAATAAATTAATTATTAATTTATAATTTGTTAAATTGGAAAAAGGGCTTCGTTAAGACCTCCATATTATTATGGGGGGTTGGGGAGTGGGTAAAATGTGGCTACTCAGAACAAAAAAATAGAATATACAATATCAATTGTATTGAAACCCTTCAGTAGTTCCACAGAATGCTTCTCATCAGTTTATACTGTTTTCATTTGTAGTTCCACAGAATGCTTCTCATCAGTTTATACTGTTTTCATTTGTAGTTCCACAGAATGCTTCTCATCAGTTTATACTGTTTTCATACCAGAATATGTGCCAAACTCTCTGTAGGTTCACTCAGTCTCTTAACCAGCTTGTCTTCACTGTGTGTGTGTGTGTGTGTGTGTGTGTGTGTGTGTGTGTGTGTGTGTGTGTGTGTGTGTGTGTGTGTGCGCTCTCAGATCGGTGGTGTACCAACAGAACTCCAAGGAGTCGGCCACCCTGCAGCCCTTCTTTACCTTACAACTGGACATTCAGTCAGAGAAGATCCGTACGGTCCAGGAGGCGCTGGAGACCCTGGTGGCACGGGAGTCGGTCCAGGGCTACACTACTAAGAGCAAGCAGGAGGTACGCCTTTAATCTTCCTCAGACTAGGGGAGGGCGGCTGTGGCTCAGGAGGTAGAGCAGGTCGTCCAATGATCCCTGGGTCGGCGGTTCGAATCCCGGCTCCTCCTCCTGTCTACATGTGGAAGTGTCCTTGGGCAAGACACTGAACCCTACATTGCCTCCAATGAGTCGTGTGTCTGTGTGAGCTCGCCACCATTGGTGTGTGAATGTGGGAAGTGAGGACGCTGGCGTCGACTGTTCGCCGCTTCACCTCCCAATGTATGAATGAATGAACCATTGTAAAGCACTTTGAGCACTTGGAAAAGCGCTATAAACATGCAATTCATTGGGTTTTTTTGTCGCTTTTGACATCAGTGTTGTGCAAAGATTTGTTTAGTGAATCACAATTTGTGTTTACAAATTGAATGAAAAGGACTAAGGAGATTTTGGTACAAACATGGAATTTGGATTGCACCAAATGCTGCGGCTGAAATTCCCATTGTCAGCAAATTGCCATTGAAAATTGTCATTGTTGATACAGTAGTTTGAAAAGTGACTTTAAAATATGTTATCTCTATTACTGTGACTATTATTCTCCTAAAATGTATCTTGGGTGAAATGTGGAGAAGTTACCAAAATGTACATTGCACTTGATTATGCACGTATTATATCCAGTTTAAATCCTCTTTTTGAGTGGTGCAACCACTCCCTTACGGAGCTGTGTGGGTGGCTGGGTCTGAGCACGAAAACAGCATGGTTGTTTTTCACCACCTGTGCGCAACCTAACACACATTAACTGTATATATGATGATTTCGGGTGTGCCAGTACAGTACAGTAGAGGGTACAGTAGAGGGACCCCCACACGGTTACTGTCATTTCTCAACCGTTTCGGACGTGGGGCGGCATGCCGGAACCGGCCCGGCCCGCTGGGCGCGTTTGTGGGGGTCTGGATGACCCCCCCAACATGGAGTTACACCACTCACTTCACACGGGTGTGATTTTTCTTTTTCTTTTCTTTTTTTCGGTTTCTGGGCATGTTACCAAAAAAAAAGAAATATCATCGTAGTAGCTGCTGCTTCCATTGGTTTGTGGACACTAGCGAAAGGTTTCCCCAGTGCATGCCCTGAGGGGATAGTACTGAAGGAAATCTATTTGTTTGAAAACCACATTGTTGATGAAACGGAGAGCTTTTAGCATATTGACAGAGCTGCTGATGGGCACATCTGCTCTACAGCTGGACAGTTGAGCCTCTTTACTGGCATGGCCATCTTTCTGGTCTACAGCTGTTACCTTGTGTCACCTTGTGTTTTCCAGTAGTAGACAAAGTGCGCCCAGTATAGGGCTGGACGATATGACGATATATATCGTTTTCACGATAGAAAATGTCTATCGTGAAAAATGATCTCTATCGTTTATATCTATCTATATCTATTCTACAAAAGATATAAAGCTACAAATAAGTTGAACTGGCTTCAACTTCAGATACAAAGTGACAAATATGCGGTGAATCTTTGCATCTGCCCGTGTGAACGCAGCATCAGTCCAAATGTGATTGATGAGTCGCTGAGATCAAAGCTCTCAACAGGCAAGTGTTTCTGACAAATGAAAGACCAAATCTAAAGGCTTCATTGTGGGGTTTTTTGTGAAGTTTTGTTTGGAAATTAAAAGCTTAATGAAGATTTAATGTAAGGAGATTAGCCCTTTGGCCCAAGGGCGAGAGATCACAATAAGAATCGTAATCATTCTTCCTCCACAATGTGAGAAAATCAGCATCTGAAAGTTTGATGGTGCATTTTTACACGTGAGTGCAGTTAGAACCTTTCCATTGCATCTTATGAGAGACAGGGTTCTTGTGCTGCCGGGCCGGCGCGCGCATGCTGCTGCTTATCAGTGTGACGTCGTCTGTTAAGGCGTCTACCTGTCCCTCCTATTCTTAATCTCTATATTTAGATATACCGTAATTTCCGGACTATAAAGCGCACCTGAATATAAGCCGCACCAGCTAAATGTAGGGGAAAAACCAAATGTGTACATATACAAGCCGCACTGGACTATAAGCCGCATAGAGGCCATAGAGATAGATTTAGCAGGTCCCCTAGTGGCCGTTAGCTGTAAAAATCCATAGATTAGCCGCACCATTGTATAGGCCGCAGGGTTCAAAGCATGGGGAAAAAAGTAGTGGCTTATAGTCCGGAAATTACGGCACTAGCCCTGCCCCCCCCCCCCCCCCCTTGTGGCCGCAGGGGTAACTGCGCCCTGGGTGCATTTTTAATTCACTAATAAATTCATTATTAATTTATAATTTGTTAAATTGGAAAAAGGGCTTCGTTAAGACCTCCATATTATTATGGCCAATGCCTGTGTGAAAAGTGGGAGCCATTGGTGCAGGCGGTGAGGAGATAGGGCGGTGTTTCTGACAGACAGACAGACACATTCAGACAGACATTGACTGAATTATAGTATGATGATGATGATATTGTTCCATCCGCAATTTATCAACATCTTTTCATGCCTTTTATTCTTCATAACGTCTCTTTTCTGTTCTTTGTTCCAGATTGAGATCAGTCGGAGGGTAACTCTTGAAGAGCTCCCTCCAGTGCTCGTGCTCCATCTCAAGAGGTTCGTCTTTGAGAAGACCGGAGGCTGCCAGAAACTGGTCAAGACCATCGACTACCCCGTTGACCTGGAAATCAGCAAAGGTACCAACTATGCATTGACCACTTTTTACCTTATTGCTTGTCTCACAGGAACCCCACTGAACTCATATGCATACAGTTCTAGTTGGCACGCTAGAGCCTTACCGATCTATTATACACTGCAATTATTTGACATTTTTTTGGATGAGGCTTTCGAGTTTTGAATAGGATTGTTGAAATGTTAATTTTTACAGGAAATTGTATTTTTTTAGCCTTGTGCTTCGGGTACATTGATTCATTAATTATTCTCTTGATTTATTTGTTAATCTTTTTAATTTCTTTTCAGACCTCTTGTCCTCTGGAGTGCGGAGCAAAGTTGTGAAAGGCCAAAGAACATACAGGCTCTTTGCAGGTACGTGATGTATTGTACTGTGTATTGTGTACTGTGTACTACAACTCTAAACATTACTTCAGTCAGAGTAGTAGGAGTATTGGAAGTATTGGCCACCCATACTATGCTGTATTATTGTGCTACAACTCTAAACATGACTTCAGTCAGAGTAGTAGGAGTATTAGAAGTATTGGCCACCAAGCGAGGCTATAGAGTCACTTCTGGACACTCCCCGTTGTCCTGGTGTGCTAGAGTGCTCGCAGAGAAATATCTTTGTTTATTCATTGGCTGACCGTCTTTCATGGTTCAGTCAATCACCAACTCAGAGACATCTGTTTCACTAACATGTTCATATTTCATATCAACTTGATTTACACAACCTATGTTTCTATATAACACCTTTTATTGCAAAGAATACTAGTAGCAATTTCCTGTTATGCCTACTCTACATGACCTAGTAATTTCCCTTCCCTATGTCTTAATTCAGTAGTTCATTGAATATGATTTATATACCTTATCTGATATTTTATATCTGATCATTAACACCAGGCCATGTTATGACTAATAATGTATTTTTAGTTATAATAAATGTATTAAAGTCAATGTATTCCTGTCTTCAGAGAAGAGGAAAAAAAAAGAAAAAGAAAGAAAAATAAGTATTGGCCACCCGTACTATGCTGTATTATTGTACTACAACTCTAAACATGACTTCAGTCAGAGTAGTAGGAGTATTGGCCTCTCACCACGAACACTGAACCCTTCACGGTGGTGGGCTGGAACCTTAACCCTGTGTCACAGGGACACCCCACTTATAGGGCTCTTTAACCCATTTTGACCTGAGATCAGATTAAAAAAATGTCTTCTACATCCTGACAGTTTTCTGAAAAAGCTATGTTTCTATGTCAGTCAAAAAAAGCTCATAGCGCCACTCGGTGGCACGCTATGAGCTTGTAGATCTTCTATTTTTCAATAGCTAAAGCATAACACAATGCTAACACCAAAAGGGGTTCCAGCCCAAAATGGGTTTTAATCTGTTTGGGAATAATTCCATCTTTACATAATCACTCTGCTTCTTTTATAATGTTGGGGGGACTCCTATATCTGTTTATACTCCAGTCAGCTCTTCATCCCCCCCACAAAGCTTTATATAATTCAAAATTTGACCTTTTGTTTGTAATTTTACAACTAAGCTTTGTGCATACTTTTAGATAGATTTCTATAGCTGCGGTAGTTATAATTCCTCCAGATTGGAGCCCATTTTAGAGCCCTTTTCACTGTCGGACAGGTCCACATTATGGGATGAAAGGAGGCTTTCATTTGGACCTGCCTGCCTGCCCTCATAAAATAAATCCTGTCCTTGCTAGTAAGATATGATTGCCCCCAGTCCAGCCTACCATCAAAACCTTTTTCATGTATTGAAAAGAACTATTACAATATTGGATTTGTGATTTCATGCAAACTCATGCCCTGGGGTCGCTGTGACCTCCATTGCTTTAGTTATTGTACATTACACAATGATGGGCCCTACATAGCTGAATACCCCAAATCCCTTTAAAAGCTGCTAATAATTATTATTGGGACAAAACAATTCACAATCATTGTGAGTAATTTCTTTCTAAGTTATTTGTCACCCTCTGCAATTTGCGTTCACAAAAACACATCGCAATTAGTTGTACTACAACGAATCGTCAAGTCAAAATGTCCCGATGGAGACAGACAGCTCTACTGGTAATTGGACAACATCCTGTAATTGTCTTCTCACCAGTAGGACAGACAGCCCTACTGGTAATTGGACAACATCCTGTAATTGTCTTCTCACCAGTAGGACAGTACAAGTAGGACAGACAGCCCTACTGGTAATTGGACAACATCCTGTAATTGTCTCCTCCCCCCCCTTCCTCTGCACATGCCCCTCCCACAGTCGTCTACCACCACGGGAACAGCGCGACAGGCGGCCATTACACCACAGATGTCTTCCACATCGGTCTGAACGGCTGGCTGCGCATCGATGACCAGGCGGTGAAGGTCATCAACCAGTACCAGGTGGTCAAGCAGACCCAGGAGCGCACCGCCTACCTGCTGTACTACCGCCGCGTCGACCTGCTGTAGAGACCACGCACGCCGCCGCTACCGCGCCACAACGCACACGCACACGCACCACGCATACACAAAACAGTACAAGAACAGCAAATATACATTACACGCAAAAAACACTCGTCAACAATACACATACATTTACACATGTGACTGCACACTTGCACCTGCCCCCACGCACGCACGCACAGACACGCACTCACACAGAGACAACACGCATACACACACACCACCATAAAAATACACAAACGCATACACACCAAACTAATGAACAGGAACACTGCCCAACTTCTTCTCTTGCAAGATTTTCCTCTCCCTCCCCCCCCCTTGTCCCTGCTTTCCAGAGAACCAGCTTTTCCGACACCTTTTTTTTCCTTTTTATTAAATATCTCCTTTTCCGTTTTTTCTTTTGGAAGAAGAGAAACGAGCCGTTCAGAAAAGATTTCCCTGTGACTGCTTTTCTCTTCTCTGTGCTCCACCACTGCTGTTTGTTGTGTGTTTTTTTTCTTATTTTTTTTTTTTTTTAATGCTGCGAGGAGGGACCGTTGAATGACTGGGGGTGTGGGGGGGGGGGGTTCGGGGTGAGGGGTGAGGGGTATTTTGAGGTCAGGGACCTGAGACTCTTCTCCAACTCTGTGCAACCACAACCAGGCTCGGATTGGAATGGGGGCGGGGCCAGGCACAGTGGATTAACAGAACTATCTACCACACCAGGCTACAATTTGGACTGCTGTTTTTCTTTTTTTTCTCTACTTTTTCTTTTCTTTTTTCTTATGGTGTAGTAATATCAGTGTATTGCCTTTTTAGTAAGGAGAGTCGTTGGCCTGATGGATTTTCAGCATTGTAAAAATGTCTGTTGGAGAATTTCTCTCATTCGTTGAAAAAGGCCCCCGGCAACCAGCAAAACTACACAGCATTCTCATGTTTCTGCACTCCCAGGGTGATGTTCACCTCACCCTCCTCCTCCCCAGGGTGATGTTCACCTCACCCTCCTCCCCCCCAGGGTGATGTTCACCTCACCGCTGCCACCACCTCACCCTCCTCCTCCCTTTGTCCATTTCCTCAATTTTATGACACTTTTAATTATAGGTAATAATCCTTGAACCGTCAAAAAAAAGAAAAAATAGAGGAAAATCTAAAAACGGAATGGAGAGATGCTACGTTGCTACGTTGAGATGCTACGTTGTATTGAAGCATTCTTTGAAGCTTCCTTGTTTGAGAGAACATTGTGGGAGTTTTGGGAGTTTAGAATTATATTGACGATCTAATTAAAAGAAATGTCTGTGTGCTTAAAAAGAAAAAGAAAAAAAAAAGATGATAAAAATAGAACGAAACCTTCTGTGCACATAAATAAAACTGATTGATGATTATAAGATGTGGTCATGATAATGCAGATTTTGAACGACTAAAATATATATATACATATATATATATATATATATATATATATATATAAACATCAATCTAAATGGAGGTGACTGACGGACTGTTTGTGCTCGTGCTCTTTTTCTGAGGAATAAAGGCACTCCACTGTCAAGTCTGTTTCCGCATGAAAGAAAAAAAACACAAACTTTCCAAAATTGTCAACCAACGTCTTGGGGCTGCTACGGCGTCATTTGTTCAGCTGAACCCAGTTTGATTCCTGCATTTTCTTCGGATACATGATAAAACACATTGGACTCTTGTGTGAGCGCTACATAATAGGCTGGAGAGGTGGCAACCTGTGAACACGGCATTCATTGCTAAAAACCTGCTATCGTTTTACTTCAACCTCCCTCCCGATCTCCATCGTTCAGTTGTTCTGTTCTGGTCTCAAAGATTGCACCTGTGTTGATAGATAGCCTGTCGGTGTAGTTACGCCAAATTACCCCTTTACCCCCAACTCAGCAGAAACAGGGGGCTGCCTTAGGTTCAGTATTTTGAAAAGAAAATGTTTTTTCTTTATTTCTTTTTCGTCTCATCCAAATCTCAGTGTATATGAGTCTAACGCTGTCAGGGCAGCATCATTAAGTCAAATGTCTGTGAAGTGTTAGGGAAATGTACCTGACTGTATTTTACTATTTTGTGGCTCATATCTTCCTCTGGAATTGAGGAAGGAAGCTGACCTGATCATGTTCAGGGAAAGTTGGGATTACACCTATTACTCTGCTCCTACGCTGAAGTCCCTCAATCATGCGCACATGCTTGGGTTCAAGACATTGCTTTTGCATCACTAGTCGATTGTGATGAGATTTTTGAATCACTAAATGTTTTTTTTTTTTTATATATATATATATAATTTGTTCATGTCATGTTCTCTCCCCCTTCAGAATTTCACTTACATTTGAATTGGTATTTGGAATAAATTACCCAGGCTAAAGCACAATAATGAATAAAATCTAACAAGTTCTTTGCTTGATATATTTATTTTATAATTGTTTTTTTTTCACCACCTTGTGGTGAAGAGCCATTTAATTAGTGTCAGAGTTGATCACTATCACCTAATTACTGAATCTATACTAGAACAATTTACTTTGAAGCACCATTAGCCAGTATGCGCCCCCTACAGATGAACAAGGAAAATTACAACAAGCCATTGTGTTTGAAAACAAGGTTTCTTTTCCCCTGGCTGTCTCGAAACAAAACTAAACCCCACACCGCAGCCAACGTGTTGAACACAAGAGAAGGTATCCAGCTAGGCTCAGGTGCTCACCCAATAAAAGAGTGAATCAAGAAAATAAAGTTTTCACACTGAACAAACTCCCATTAGATTCAGACCGGTATCAATTTGCGTTGCAAGTTTGCGTATTGTTGCTGTCGTGTGGAAAGTGTCAAAGTTTTGCTTTTCAATATTCGACTTTAAAAGGAAAAGGAAACCAGACTATACACTGGATAGCACTGGTTAAAAATGGAAAGGAAACTAGGCTATACACTGGATAGCACTGGTTAAAAATGGAAAGGAAACCAGGCTATACACTGGATAGCACTGGTTAAAAATGGAAAGGAAACCAGGCTATACACTGGATAGCACTGGTTAAAAATGGAAAGGAAACCAGGCTTTCTGTGGAAAACCTGGTCTTGCTAATGAGGCTACTATAGATTAGTTGATTCTTGATCTTGCGTGATGTTTTGAGCGCCATATGTATACAAACGGGGGGGCTTTTCACTCAGTGTGTGAACTTATGTTTCTTTGTTCATGTTCCATTTTGATGTAAATTGAAGATGTCGGTAGTTTAAATGTATAGCAATTTAACTGGTAATTGCATGGCTAATGATTGTAAAATCAGCTGAAGTGCATTCAAACGTTGTGTGGGTATACATCTTCCATAGTGGGAGGGGGTGAGCAGATTTTAGAGAGCAAGGTAGGTGCCAAAGCATTTCAACAAATATGGCAGCTAGGAGCTTGGGTAGCGGAATCATAAATCTGGATTTGGACATCATGCTTGATGTCCAAATCCAGCCAATCTAGTAAGATCTAGTAAGGAAGGTTGAAAACGTTATTAATGGTCGGCGTGTGCACAAAATGGTAGCTGGTGTTATGTCTCCATGAAGCACAACTTTCAGGCCTTGTGACTATAAGAGAATAATTGCACAATGCAGCTTTAACACCATCCCTCACTTTGTAATTTATTCACAGTTCTCTTATCTTAATATTAAAGTCAATGTCAAACAAAAATATTTGTTGGATACAAATACAAATTTAGAAGTGACTTAGAACTTTTTTTAAGTGCACTATTTAGCTTCAATGGGACCCAGCATTCATTTATTTATTTTCCCCTCCCCCTCCAACAAAATAGTTCATGGGTTTTTTAAGTTTAAAACTGCTCCCAGGTCAGGTAAACCAAAGGACATCGTCACAACAATGACCCTACTGCCTTTCATGTGAAACACATCTTAGTTTGCCCTCTAGCCTCTACTCATGGGTCTCTGTTGAAATAGCTCATAGCGGTCCACATGACCGCTATGAGTTCTAGCCTCTACACATGGGTCTCTGTTGAAATAACTCATAGCGGTCCACATGACTGAGTCTTGTCAGTACTCCTTGTAACATAAAGGTTACTTTAAGTGTTCTGATGGGTTTGTAGTCATTTCTGATGCACTCATCGTGACATTGTTGGTTTGCATTACTTTCCCTCGAGAATGTTTTGGAAGTTGGGACCTTCAAAACAGACAAACTAAAGTACTCTGTTGTTTTTCTGTTTAATCTTTTCATATAACTGGCCCGGACATGTTGCTGGTGTGAACTGCTTCAATGATGTCGCTCTGTTCAATATTTGCTCCTAACACTATTGTCTGCTGGGATTTGTTGGGATGTTCACCTTTTAAAAAAGGGGGGAAAAAAGGAAAAAGATCTATAGTATACTGTCTTTTAATTTCACGCCTCCAGCATTCTACTATTTTGTTTATTGTTCAAAATAAAAGATTGTGCAAAAAGCCGTTTGCTAAAGACGTGTAGTTCAGAAGACTACATAGCTTTCTTATTATACTCCAAACATCTGCAGTCTCTTGGACTCTCTTACACAGTCTCTTACACCTTGGACTGGCCTACAGAACAATGTTCTTATTATACTCCAAACAGTCTCTACACCTTGGACGAGCCTACAGAACAATGTGCACAATAAACCAAAACAAAATCGTGAAATAAAGGAGAAACTGATCCTTAACATTCTTTGTATATTTGCATAATTTTTAACCGTACCCGTACGCATCAACTACAGTCTTCCCAACACTGTCTCTCTTGGCCTACCGTGTCAACATACAGACTGTGTCACGTTTCCACTATGTTGTATATCTCTGCTTCTGTGGTCTAGCGCTAGTTGCCTTCACTGGCTGAGAAAGTACTCTGAATATTCTAGAAATACTGTAAAAGGTTTTTTTTCAGTACCAAAGTAAAATAGTCAAAAAAATTCAAAGGAGATTCATACTATAAGCTCATAATGCATGGCGTCGAGACACCTTGTGAGCTTGTAGATTGGCAATGTTTGAAAGTGTAAGAAAACGGAAATCAAGTAAAGTAAAAGTACCTCAAAACTGTACTTGATTAAAGTACTTAAGTAAATATACTTAGCTACTTTCCACCACACGCGTCCACGCTACGCTTGTTTTTTAGGGCCAGTGGGTGAGCTAGCTTGCCTCAGGTTTATATGGAAAGCATGGCCCATTATTGA
This sequence comes from Protomyctophum parallelum, assembly GCF_964188405.1. Lineage (NCBI taxonomy): Eukaryota > Metazoa > Chordata > Actinopteri > Myctophiformes > Myctophidae > Protomyctophum > Protomyctophum parallelum. Next base: position 15,295,977 of record NC_139699.1, read on the forward strand.
AGAATCTGCCAAGTAAGGTTTTTTCTCCCTGTCTGTATTTCTTTACAAAACTACAAGTTTGGCCTTCTGCTGAGATGCAGAGTGCGGTTTCACTCTTAAGACTTAAACGTATCATTAAGCGCAATATTTTCCTTGTTAATGTCACGACGCAACTAAAGATCATCTTTATAGGCCTTACGGCCTGCAGGGAGAATTACAGCCATGGACACCCACTGGTGGACCACCTAGACACTCAGAGCAGGGTCTTTTTCAGCCACTCCGAGGACTGATCCTCTGTAATGGTTGGTTCTAACTATACAACAAGGCATATTTTTCAACACAAGTCGGTAATTTCTAATGGCCATATTCTTGTGGCGTGTAGAGGCCTTGGCACAGAACAAGGAGAGATTGCCACAGAATTGGAGTCGATCGACAATTACATGTTATTGTGCCTGTATGGTCTTGTGCTCTTATTGTTGATACCCTGGTATTAAATTGGTGTTAGGAGATTAAAGTGGTCCAGTGGTCTAAAGAATTGTTCAGAAACGCTCCAGAGGTTACAGCACAGTATCAATGGATTTGAGGTTTCAATCAAACTTGATATTCTTTCATCCTTCGTCCTTGAGTGTGATGTATGGACGCGCATGCATGTTTTGAACTTGGAGCAAGTAGAGACCGAGATGACTGAAACGGTGAGGTCTAAAAAACCAGGCTGGAGAGTTGGATGGCATTTATTCCTGCCCTCACAACTGTTGGCTCACAACTATCTGAGCCATGAGCCAAACAAGTGGCCTTGAAGCTTTGGAATGTCAGGCATTCTCTCCCACATGCCAGTCTGCCACTCAGGAGGTTCTGTAGTCTCACACTTCCTCACGTAATCTGGGCTTCCATCCAGGGCTGCTTGCAACTATTCATTGTTTTCATCCATAATGCTTTTAACCCATTTTGACCTGAGATCAGATTCTAAAAATGTCTTCTGAATGCTGACAAGTTTTCTGAAAAAGCTATGTCAGTCTTTCTTCGATTTTTCAAAAATAGCAGACCTACAAGCTCGTGAGAGAGAGGATTCTTCTTTAAAAATAAAACATTTAAATAAATGTAGTCAATTTAAGTCCCCTATCTGTATGCAACTCCTTCACATAACCCTTCCTCTTATTCACACAGTCTATCTATGATATTTAGTTTTGTGTACACCTCTGAGAATATAGCCTAGATGTCATATGAAACGAAGTGCCCAGTTTGGGACATATTATGAATAAACTTGACCTTGATGTCAGGCCAGCTCAATGATTGTGATCACCTGCTGCAGTTCTGGGTCATGTCAGGCCAGCTCAATGGTTGTCACAAACAACCATTGAGCTGGCCTGACATGACCCAGAAGTGCAGCAGTGTTGTGTATGGTTTTGATTATGTTCATGTCTTGAAAATGTTGTTTGCTGAACATCAAAGGTCATAAAGATGAAGCGACCTGCCTTGTCCAGGTATGCAACCTCTGACCTAGTGATCTGTGACTGATGAACAAGCTGAAATTGCAGTGGAAGTCTGGGAGATGAAAATGTATTAACAGATTGATTTGATATTACAGTATAAAACAATAAAAAAGGGAAAAAAATACGTAGAAAAAAAGAAAAAGGAAAGTGCTAGGAGGAGGCAAGAAGCCCAAAGGACTTATACGAGGCCTCAAATAACCTGTGTACTTATTATTAACGTACAGTACAGTACTATACAACAAAGCATAAAAGAAAACTGTACACTCTAGACACGCTCCATACAGAATTCATTCCATATGTTGATCTGACCCCCCCCCCATGCCAAAGGGCCAGCGCTCGCCCAGCAGTCAGCCGTCACCCAGGCGGATGTGTGCACGCGACCTCAGCCTTTAGGGCGAGGTCGCTTCTCGCCCTCAGGGCGTCTTACGGGTACTTAATGTTAATATGGTGCGCCGACTATCAAGTAAATAAAAACATGGCACTCCATTTCAAAAAGATTGCTGACGCCATGGTTTAACCACTTTAGCCCTTCGAATACATCAGCTATTTGAAAATAGCCAATGTAGATCTGCTATTTTATCTTAGGGACTTGTCTTAACTTAACATAATTAGCAGAATTTCCTCATGCCTCTGTCAATTGCTGATACATAATAACAGATCAGAACAGCAATTTTCACCCAAGTATGCAAAGTGTCCGTGTGCAAAATAGATGTAGCCTACAAAGCTGCAGGGTCAATCAAATGTGACTCTTTGATACAGAGACAGTCATAGCGGAAAGACTAACTGTTTTGTTTTTGTTTTATCCAAAATGAGTTATTTTGTACTTTACTGGAGTACTTTAAGTAAGTACATTTTTATACCAAACCATTGTACTTTTACGCAAGTCCATTTTCTAATTCCGGACTTTTACTTTACGTAACAGAGTATTCTACATTGCAGTATTGATACTTTTACTTAAGTAGCCTAGAGCCTAGAGCTCTTGGCTCTGAGATATCTCAGGCGTTTACCGTTTCACATCATCCACAAACAAGTTGTTGCTAGGGGCGGGTGTCCTTCATAATCCATCTAGGTCATATAGATGATGTCTTTCTTCTCTTCTGACCTGGAGTTTAGAAGAGCTCCAGGAGATTCCCTGGTCACTAACGCCAAGATGTGAGTGAAAAATACATGGTTGGGTTATGTAATGTTTATACTCTTGTTTTGAACATAAACAGAGGTTGATTGTGGAACAATGAGTTTCCAATCTGTGCATGAGGACTTCATTAGGTCTGCATGCAAGGTTGACATAGATGAGTGATGTATTCCACTTTGCAAAATAGCAACCTCTTCTGGATGTATTAAATGTGCAAATAATAATGGCTTTTAAAATAGTTTAGTGCACTACTGCAGCATTGTAAATAGTTAATGTGATTTGGACACATGTTAGTTAATGCTATAGGTTAATATTGATTAACTGGTATTAGATACGTGATAGCATAAGGCATGATAGTTATCCGGCCATACTCACTTCTCTCTGCACTCCTTGTTTATTGAATGCAGTTAAATAAACACGTGTAAGGTGCTCTGGATATGAGCGTCTGCTAAATGCCTACATTGTAAATTTAATTAATCATGGCATTTTTGTCTCCTTGTTGGGACACCAAATTAAGTCAGTTAGTAACTAAAAGAAAACAGTGCACAAACATAGCCTCCTGTTGGTTCCATTATAACTACAGCAGAAGATGACACTACTCATTAAATGACTGACTACATTGATGACTAGGCCTACATGAAAATTAAAATAAATTATAAGTGCGTTTTAACCTTTTCCACAGCATTGATGTCTATCGATTTGGTTTTTGGGGTATTTGTTTTTCAGCAAATAATATCTTAATTGATTGGTTGAGTGTGTGGAATCATCACTCAGTAACACAATCTGTGCTAAACATGGGACCACAACCTCAAAGTGAGGTAACACACAGCCTGGCCACCTGATCGTTTTGACTCCTGCACATTCCCAGAACATGACTTAAAGGTTTCTTTTAAAGGGCTCGGTACTATTTGAGGTTGACAGCATTTTCTTGGTGATAAATAAAATAGATGGTTGTATTTGTGAGACGTTATGGCAATGATGTTCCACACTGTCACTCACTTCCAATCTATTTTTCCATGGTCTTTCAAATCTATGTCCAAACTAGAAAAAGTGCCCTTCTGGGCACAGGTCTCCACCAGGATAGGAATGTAGGACATTGCAGCTTGCCTTCATCTGGTGGTTGGATAAAATGGCAACAAACGTAAACTAGGGAGTTGGCATACAAAGTTATCCACAGATCCGTGCAGTTAGAGGTAAAAACACTTTTCGGCCAGTTATAGCGCCACCTTGAGGCTGAGTTGAAATTGTTCATGTGGCATTTCTTCCTCGGCCTAGTGGGAATGTGGGTGCACAATTTCACGGAAATCACGCGATGTGTTCATGATTTGCAGCATTTTGTTTGAAACTGAGCACTCCTGTGAACTTTGGAAGCCAATCTTAACCAATCAGGATGGAGTCTGAGAAATCTGAAAGACCCGTTTCGTTGAATGGCTCTAGAGAGACTGTGTACCAATTTGCGCGATGTTTGGACAAAATCTGTAGGTGTACTGTGCAAAAACTTGTTTTGCACAAAGCGGCCTCCTGGTGGCGCTATAACAGGCCGTTCTGGAAAGTTTGGGGCAGAGGTTCATCGTTGGCATCCAGGGAGTGTGTGTGCAAAATTGGGCATCGACCGGGTTAACGGTGGCCGAGATTAGCTGCTCACGGACACACACACGGACGGACACACGGACACACGGACACACAGACGGACGGACGTGTAAAACATACTCTCCCCCCATGCCTTCGGCCTGGTGGAGACAATAACTCTTCTTTCTATGGTAAAGAATAATTGTCTGCATTTCTTCTCACCACTAACCTCAATGTACATTCTATCATGTTATTATGGTTGGGTTCAATTTGTTATAGATCAGTAATTATGTGCAGAATCTTTTGTGAGATTTCAGTAATGTATTTCAGTATGGTGGTGGATTCCATTTAATATGAACTGTTTATTAAATCGACAATGTACTCAGCATTGCTGTCTCGTGTCTAACATGCGTGTCTGTTAGGAAAATAGACAATCTACAAGCTCACAATGTCTTGTATCATGACAAAATGTGAGCTTGTAGATCTGCTATTTTAGAACATTTTAGGGGAAAATAACTTTTAAAATTGTTGGTGGTTCTAACCCCACAACACGTCAAAATGTCAACATGTTGCGTTGCGAGCTTGTATGTCTGCTACTTTCACAATTATTGATATTGTGTGGAAACCTTTGATTATCTTGGGACATTTTCATGCATTAATATAAACCATTGAATAAAATGTACTACACTTTTTAAGTGGTGCAACCACTTCATTTTAAGTAGCTTTGTGTGTGGCTGCCTGGCTGGCTTCCTGGCTGGGTCTGAGCACGAAAATAGCATTTGGTTGGTTTTCAAAACCAAGTGTCACTGTTGTGCAGCCTAACACACACATTCATATTAACTGTATATATGATGATTTCAGGTGTATCAATACTGTACAGTACAGTACAGTAGAGGGACCCCCTGGGGACCCCCACACGGTAACTGTCATTTGTCAACCGTTTCGGACACAGGGCGGCTCGCCGGAACCGGCCCGGCCCCCATGGCGCGTTCCTGGGGGTCTGGATGTTCCGGGGACCCCCCCGGGGACCCCCACACGGAGTTGCACCACTTTTTTAGTGATTTAAAAGCATTTACTTTTGCATACTTTGCATAGTATATTTTTAAACCAAGTACTTGAGTACTTTAACTCAAGTAAAAATATGAATGATAGAGCAACGTTCACTTGTAGTTGAGCACTTGTACTGTACTGTACTGTACTGTACTGTACTGTACTGTACTGTACTGTACTGTACTGTACTGTACTGTACTGTACTGTACTGTACTGTACTGTACTGTACTGTACTGTACATCAAGCTGCCTCGCGCTATGGAAACAGGAGATATACAGTAGGCTGCTGACCTCTGGGCCACATGGCTCTGTTCCCAACGATACTTACTTATAATGACTTGCCCCAAATATGGACGCCAGGTTGAAGGTAGTTAATCCTCTCCATGTCACAGAGGAACGTCTCCCAGATGAGACCCCCCCCCCCCACCCACCCGCAAACTGAAATATTCGGGAGGCAAGGATAGTAGGAATGTAACTTTTTCAGCTGTTTTGCATAGCAATGTATGAGACTGACTTAAGTGAGGTCATCCCAGGTTAGATATGAGGCACTCGGCCACGCAGGCTCCGCTCTAGGAGATCGGACGAAGAGTATTGTCACTGTCGGGGTGGAAACCTATAGCTAGCATGTCCAAGTGGAGGGAAAAAATAAAATAAAAAGCAGTATTTCAATGGATCCAAATGTAGTTATATCATTTAGTGACAAATTAAGGTTAGCACTTTTCATTGGTTACATATAAAAACCCACAGACTTAACCGCCTTCACTTTCAAAATATTTCAGAATCGCAGATCTACAAACTTCAAGCTTGTAGATTGGCTATTGATTTGGCTACATTTTGTGTGACACTTAATTTACAGTTGAAATATGGAGATACAACTTCTGCCCGAGGCAACGATATGGATCAAAGATAGGTCAGAGTCAAGGGTAGGCGCTTCACTCCTCCTCACAGACATCCATATTTTCCTATAAACATCGGTCAGTAGACTATGGTTAAACTTGCTAACAGCTACAGAGGAATTTCAAGACAGAAGTCTGATGGGCGTGACAGCTTAGATTTCCTGTTAAACATGCATTTAGACTGAGTGCACAACCTGAAATGTCAAAGTCTGTGTGGAAAGAAAAGTGGTCTCTGTAGAGCCTCAGTGTAATTGTCAGCATCATTTGGGATTGAGTTTCTGTAGAATACATGTTAACCTGTCCTATATATGTCAGTGGTTCTGTAGAATACATGTTAACCTGTCCTATATATGTCAGTGGTTCTGCAGAATACATGTTAACCTGTCCTATATATGTCAGTGGTTCTGTAAAATACATGTTAACCTGTCCTATATATATGTCAGTGGTTCTCAAAACATTTATGTAGAATACATGTTAACCTGTCCTATATATGTCAATGGCTCAAAACATTTCATGTCAACCCAAACATGCATATGTATTATTTGGCTGTGGACCCCAATTTGAAAAGGTTTTGTGCCAAGGACCCCATGACACCATTTGTTGCGTTAAATAATTTCTAAATTATTCAAAAACATTCCAAAGATTTGCACGATTTTCAAAATGTTTCAAAAATAGTAGATCTACCAGCCTACAACGCATAGCATCATGAGGTGTTGTGAGTGTGTATAGATCGATTTATTTTTTTAAAGCCAAACCATAGAATCTGTGGTAAAACCGCTGATAGAACCACTCGTGGGGACCCCCTGGTCACTGCTAGCGCTGACCTTAGGGTGAACAGATCCAAATTGTTCATTTGAGGAACAAATCTGGTCACCCTAGCTGACCTACTGTAAATTTGAAAGAGCCGTCATCTTCAACATGGACAGAAATGTAAGTTATCTGGGTCACAATGCAGCCTTGTGTTGTAAATTACAGAGAGCTATTATTCAGCTTCACATAAAGGTCTTTGTCTCTGTCTCTGTGACTGTGCCAGCTCTCATCTTTCATCACAGGTACCCATCTGTATCCTCTTTACCTGTCATAAATCTGGAATGTGTAACGCTGTATGTTGGAGGGACGTTTATTTGATACTTTGTTTTGCTGCTTTTACTAACAAAGTCAGTGTTTGCCCCTGTCATAGTCTACTTGTGTATTTACCTGCTTATACATGCAGTCATACCTGTCCTGGGTATGACGTTAAACTGCATCCAACCTGGAGAGGGATGGGCGCCCAAGACACACCACACCACCACATGCAGTCCTGATGAAGAACTGCCTGGACACCAAGACATCCCGGTTTGTCCGGGATTATCCCTGACGGGTGTCTAGACTATGAGGTCCTGACAAATATCTCTAAAATACTATCACTATCACTATCAAATTGTCCTGTTTTCCCCCACAGTAAAACAAATAATACTTGTTTTGAGTGCTTAGATAGATGTTCCCACTGAGCAATAGCCGGCTATTAGACGTGCGTCTAAAAATGGGATACAAAACGTCTAAAAATTTAAGTTTTTTAAGTCTATCCTTAGATTAGACGTTGATTAGTGGTTCATTAGACGTCTCTATATAGACGTTTAAACAACAGCTAATCAACGTATGTTGATTGATTATGCTGTTTTTTTTTATCCCATTTTTAGACGGCCCTTTAGACGAATATTAGACGTCTATTAGACCAAAAAATGCTCAGTGGGTTCTGTTCTGTTGAAAGGTGCTGTCAAAAGGTGTATGTTGAAAAGGCCCTCCAGGTGGGGCCAATCAGCATCATAGGACAGAACTCACTGATTGCTATGTAAGGCAGGCAGCTGGACCACAGCTCCAGAAGAGAAACGTTTGGTGTGCAGTGTTGAGCCTTTTCTGTTCATGTGTGCGTCCATGGAAAAGCAAGTGAGTCATGTTTATGTTAGTTTCATGTTAAGTCCTATGTTTTTAGTTAAATTGATATATGCATATTTGATTTAGTATTTGTTGTATTTGTTTCAGAACCACACCTAACATTAAGGGAATAAAACAACACATGTGGAACACAAGCCTCATCTTTGAAACATAGAGCTCCACAGTAGTTTGATGCATCATAATCAGTGCCAGTCTACACTCAGTTTTAATGTACAATATAATTATTCCAATACCGGTAATTGTCCCATATCCTGATAAACGCCCTATCCATAGGCCCACAACCTTCATGGTGGTGGGCAGCCAGGGACTTTACCACTGTGCCACCTGAGTGACAGGGTTTTTGAAAATAGCGAGGAGGGGATCTTCCGCGGATTCCGTCGTTCTTCCGGGTTCTTGGAAACGCCCCCCAGCCACTGCGTTTAGTTTACTGAGGTTAGGTTTAGGTATAGTTTTACTGAGGTTAAGGTTAGGGTAAGGGCCGATTCATACTCCTATTTTAGAGCCGAATAAAAGTCGGTTCGGCTCTGCAGAGCCTACAATGTACCGTCCTAAAGTCGGCTCTTCGGTGCTACTGAAAGTTTCTGACGAGCCGAAATCATTTCGGCACTACAGAGCCGAAACAGTGGTAAAATAGGAGTATGGATCGGCCCTTAGGGTTAGGTTTAGGTATAGTTTTACTGAGGTTAAGGTTAGGGTTAGGTTTAGGTATAGTTTTACTGAGGTTAAGGTTAGGTTTCTGGGCTTTTCTCCAATGTCTGAGGTACGAGGTTAGGGTTAGGTGTCAATCACAGCGACTGGCCAGTCACAGCGCACCCTCTACGTCACAGCTGTACTCAACCCGAGGAAGGAACCATGCTCGCTTGAAAATATGGTGTCATGCACTGTCACCCTAAGTTTTCTATTTCCAGGTTTCTCCCAAGGGGAAGGGATATATTGGGCGCATGAGCTGGCTGGCAACAGTGGCAGGGTTACTGTGTTACATTCACCCCCACTTTGACCTCCCCCCCACCAGGACATGAGCTGGCTGCCAGGGTTACTGTGTTACATTCACCCCCACCTTGACCTCCCCCCCACCAGGAAATCCAATCCAGGTCACAGCACCAACCTAAGCATCTACCAGCCAGACGGGAATCCCCTTGGCTGGGGGGAGATAATATTTGCCTCTCAAACTAGGGATGCGCGACAAATCTGTCATCAGTATCGGCAATAATCGTAACCCAAAAAAATGCAATATTTTACCAGATATACGGATACAGTGTTTTAGAGGCGGGACAAGAGCGAGGATTTGATTAAACGGCGATAAAACATTAAAAACAATAATTTGCCATATGTGGTTGACATTGAGGGCTTAACCATGTGCCGTGCTTGTCTGCTTGACTATAGATGCGATGCTCGCCTTGCCAAGGCGCCCCACAACGAGTTTCATTTTTACAGGGAACAGGCCAAACCATTTTGATTTACACAGCTCCCTGACTCTTCTATGAAAACATAATCATAATATACAGTTAAATAAAAAGATTAAAAAGGGAAAAACTTGACATGCAGGCCTCACACCCCATGTGATCTTTGGCACCCCCCAAAGGGGGTCCAGAGTCAGACCCCAGGTTTGGAAACACTGAGCTGGAGCTGAATACTCTTCAAGCATTCATGCTGAAGAGACAATGAAGATGCATACTGAAAATCAGTGGGTGCGTGTGTGTCAGAATCTTATCTCCCAGGAAATCTACCAACATGGCAACATCAGGGCTATGTACACAGCTGGGAAAACGTCAAATATCAGTCAGGTGAGATAAGGAGATATAAGCCTAGTATACAGTATGCCTTAAACTTGACTTTGGTATCGTGATTGAACCCTGACCTCCCAATCTCAAGGTGGACACTAATCAGAAGGCCACTGAGCTGGTAAATTAGCTATACTTCATTATAAGGTACTTGTAGGATGTTAACTCCTAGTTGCACAACACTTTTGTATCCAATTCATTTAGAATAGACCTAAATTTAGCCAAGCAGCATGTCAGGAGGCCTTTCTTGGCAGCGTCACAGACAGAGGACAGCTTGCCAGCACAGCAGGTTTGTTGTGTCGAGTCAACCTGTGTGTGCTTGTAAAATTCCACCTTCGGTTTCCCACTCACATAGTAAGTTTGCCGCCATACTTTCTTGGGATCAAAGTGAAACCACATATTGAAGTCCTCATTTATATAATGTATTACAGAGGCAATAATGTGAGGAGTTCTACATTAGGTGCAGATGTGACTGGACTGTTTACAAGAGGATATTATTATTATTGCAACCGAAGGTCACACACTTACTATGCAAACGTGCAGTGACGCTATACACTACCAGTGATACTCACGCACGCACACGTGCAAGCGCACACACACACACACACACACACACACACACACACACACACACACACACACACACACACACACACACACACACACACACACATAATTCATTTTATCTGTGTTGGACGTTTGTTTTTGGTTTCAGTGCTTGAGCTGCTAACAAACTCCTCCTGCTGCTTAACGACCACTAGTGTCTGTGACTCTGTGTAGCTTAGCATCTTTGTATCTTTCGCATCTGCCCGTGTGGGCAGCATAACATTGTGGCAGAGTAGAAACGTCCATATCGTCGATATTATTATTGTTGTTGTTTTTGTTATTATTATTATATGATTGTTCCCACATAGGTTTGACTTGTATTTGAAAGAATCACACCTGTGTGAAGTGAGGGGCGCCCATATCATTGTATACATCATCTCATTCCGGCCAATCATAATTTGCGTTACTAATGTTTGTGTTACGCAATGTTTGTGTTTTACACAAACACTCAAAATTGTCCATTCATTGTCAATGGCATTTAATGTTTGTGTCCACATGTGAATTTCATGCTATCTCAATATCACAGCCAGTCCCCCTCATCCTCATTGTGCTCTATCGCCCCCCAGGAACTCTCGGGAACTTTCTGGAAGAACTAGACTCTCTGATCAGCTCATTTCCGGAAGATGGCACCCCTCTGATTCTACTGGGTGACTTCAACCTTCCTACCGCAGAGAAGTATCTTCCCGTTACATCCCTTCTGGCCTCATTTGACCTCTCCCTATCTTCCTCCCCCCCCACTCACAAGGCTGGTAATGTTTTGGACCTTGTGTTCTCCAGAGCCTGCTCTCCCTCCACACTCTCTGTTACCCCCTTAATTAGGTCTGACCACCACTTCATAACCTTCTCCCTCTCTCTCTCCACCCTCCCGCCTAAACCTATTAACCCTCCGAACGTCACCTCCCGACGCAATCTCAAGTCCCTAAACCCCTCCTCCCTCTCATCCTCTATTCTCTCCTCTCTACCCTCCCTGGAGTCCTTCCTCTCCCTCTCACCTGACACTGCAACCTCATCCTTTCTCTCCTCTATCTCATCTGCGTTCGACCAACACTGCCCGCTCTCATCCAGGCCAGCTCGCTCATGTCCACCGGCTCCCTGGCTATCTGAAACTCTCAGATCTGAACGAACACCTCTAAGGGCAGCCGAAAGAAAGTGGCACAAAAAAAAGCTACCAGATGACCTTTCCCACTTTCACTCACTCCTCTCTGCCTTCGCCCACTCACTAACCACTGCTAAAACCTCTTTCTACCACACCAAAATCCAATCCTGTACTTCTAACCCAAGGAAGCTCTTCTCCACTTTCTCCTCCCTCCTTAAACCCCCTCCCCCCACTCAACCTTCATCCCTCACTGCTGATGTTTTTGTCAACTACTTCGAGAAGAAGGTTGATGATATCAGCAGCTCCTTTCCTCCCCTCCCACATAAAGCGGCATCTGACTCAACCAACACTAACCCCATCATACCATGCATGTCCTCCTTCTCTCCTCTTTCCCCAGACGAGGTTCTACAACTAGTAACATCCTCTAGACCTACCACTTGTCCTCTTGACCCTGTCCCGTCTCCAATCTTCCAGACCATCGCACCTGATCTGCTCCCCTTCATCACCTCCATCATCAACACCTCAGTAACCTCAGGCTGCGTCCCATCTGCCCTCAAGTCAGCCAGAGTAACACCACTCCTCAAGAAACCAACCCTTGACCCCTCAGATGTCAAGAACTACAGACCGGTATCACTCCTTTCATTTATTTCTAAAACCATTGAACGTGTCTCCAACCAGCTCTCTCTCCACCTCTCACAGAACAATCTGCTGGATCCCAACCAGTCCGGATTCAAGAAGGCCCACTCCACAGAAACTGCCCTGCTGGCAGTCACAGAAGCACTGCATGCTGCCCAAGCTGCTTCCCACTCTGCAGTACTGATTCTCCTAGACCTATCGGCAGCATTTGACACAGTGAACCACCAGCTGCTCCTAGACACCCTAGCGGACCTAGGCATCGGTGGAACGGCACTAAAGTGGTTCTCCTCCTACCTCACCGACCGGACCTACCAGGTTTCCTGGAAAGGTCTGTTATCATCCCCCCGAACCCTCCAAACTGGGGTCCCACAGGGATCTGTACTTGGTCCTCTCCTTTTCTCACTGTACACTAAATCCCTTGGCACTATCATCTCTGCTCACAATATATCCTATCACTGCTACGCCGATGACACAAACTGTTTCTATCCTTCCCCCCCTCTGCCACTCAGGTGGAAGAGCGCATCACTGCATGCCTGGCTGACATCTCACAGTGGATGTCCTCCAATCACCTCAAGCTGAACCCAGACAAGACTGAGCTTCTCTTCTTCCCAGCTAAGTCCTGCCCTATGCGGGAGCTAACTATCTCCGTAGACAACGCCCTGGTAACGTCTGTCCAAACAGCCAGGAATCTCGGTGTTGTCCTGGACAGTCAGCTCTCGTTCAAAGCTCACATCACAGCTGTCACTCGATCCTGTAGGTTCACACTCTATAACATACGACGAATTAGACCGTTCCTCACCCAGGAATCAGCCCAGCTCCTAATCCAGACAACAGTCTTGTCAAAACTCGACTATTGTAACTCCCTCCTTACTGGCCTACCAGCATGTGCACTTAAGCCTCTCCAGCTGATCCAAAATGCCGCAGCTCGCTTGGTCTTCAACCAGCCAAAATTCTCACATGTCTCCCCCCTGCTCCGCTCCCTCCACTGGCTCCCGGTCGCTGCCCGCACAGAATACAAAACTCTGATGCTGGCATTCAAGGCAACCAAAGGTATGGCTCCCCCATATCTTGCAAGTATGATTGAACCCTACAAACCCTCCCACGCACTCAGATCAGCCAACGCAGGGAAGCTGGAAGTACCCTCACTAAAAACGCCGGGACAACGCTCCACACGTCCCAAACTCTTCTCCCTTCTGGCTCCAAAACTGTGGAATGCACTTCCCATTGCAGTCAGAACTGCAGCATCACTCCCAATCTTCCGCCGTAGTCTGAAAACCCACCTTTTTAGACTCCATCATGGCCCATAGCACTTACCCTATCCCCCTTAGATAGCATTTCTTTTTTTTTAAGATATTTTTTTGCGGCTTACGCCTTTTATTGATTTTTTGAAGGGACAGACAGTAGGCTGACAGGAAACGGGAGAGAGATGGGGGGATGACATGCAGTAAAGGCCGTGTCGGGCTCGGGAGTCGAACCCGCGGCACACTGCGACTGGATTACCAGTCAGGTGCCCAGACCGTTACGCCACGGCCTGGGCCGCATTTCTGTAGACTTAGATAGCATCTGATACAGACTTATAGCATGTTATGTAGACGGCACTATAATTGCATTGTATATAGTCATAGCACGCCATAGTACATATGTATAGCATAGTAGTATATATATATAGTTTATATGTATAGTCTCATAATATAGATATTCCACTGTTACTTTCTTAGCTTACGCATGTTTTATGATAAATGCTTTTGTGATGTATTCCCATGCTTTTGTTCTTGATTATTGTAAGTCGCTCTGGATTAAGAGCGTCTGCTAAATGCCTAAATTGTAAATTGTTAGGACAAAGTTTGTGTTTACACACACTAAAAGCTCGACATAGGAGGCCCTCAAAAATGGGCCTCTGTTATTTCTCAATTGTGGAATTTAAAATAAAGGTTATGGTATAATATCCATATTGTCTGGGATAATTATGGAGGGGTTAGAATTTTAGAGTTATCTTAAAATGTTGGACATTTTAGGCAGGCTTGTATTTCACTGAGAAGCTGGGCTAGGCAATTGGTTCTCAAACCAAGTGGGGTCCCCTGCAAAAATATAGCATAAAAAATCGGTTTAACACTGCACTTCAACATTTTGTACGTCGGCTTTCACAACATAATTATTTTTGAAACATACGGTATAGGCCTATTTTAATTTTAACAACACCGGGGTCCCCAAACTCTTCAAATGGGGGTCTGCCTGGGATCCAATAACACATTGACATGAAAATGTTCAAGAAACATTAGATTCATAGAAGAAACCCACCACCCCAGCGTTGCAGCAACATTGCAGTTTGAACTACATTCCTAGCGTTTTCCCTTCGACATCACTTGTCCGTGACGATTGCCAGGAACATAGCCTCCTCTCCTCTGGGACGGCAGGCTAAGCAAACGCGGGGGAGTAAAAAAAAAAAAAAAGGAGAATCGAAGGTTTTTGCCCACCCTAGCCTTGAGTCCTTGACCAGCGGTGGTCCCCGGACCAGACGTTGATAAACAGTGCTGTAGGGGTCTCCCGTCTCTATATAAGGCACTGTGGAGCCGATGCGAAGTCAGAAGTTGAAGTTTGTCTCAGTCAGCGCTCCGGGACCACCGCCAACATACAGAGCCTCCTCCACACACCAAAGCAGAGCCTCTCAGGAACATAAACTGGTGCACTGGATTATTGCACGGCTAAAGATAATAGGTAAGCCTGAACGAAGATGATATTAAAACGGGCGATAATAGACATGGGCATACAGTAGGGTATAACATTCAGAATGTTCTGTGTTAAATATTTACTCGCACTTTGTATAGGCTAGAAGGTTATACTATTATTTGTAAACATGAATCAGTGCCACTGCACACATGCATGTCTTGCTGTTGCACATCACTTTGGGTGTCTGGGTGAGGTAGACGGTCATCTTTCATGACAAAATATATGTGTGTAGGCTACAGTCATGTACTGGTAAGCTATCAGAGCTATAGGTGGTAAGAAGATATGATAAAACAGGCATAGGCTATATGCTAAAGCTTCCCATACAGCCTACAAGAGTTTTGAGATTTTGGAATGATTTTTAATCAATTTGGGTGTCAGAATTTAATATTTAATAATTTTCTTTCCAAAATATTGTCAAAATACTCTTGTATAGTGTGTCCCATACACTACAAGAGTATTTTGACAAGATTTTTTAATTTTGATCTTAAGCTCTGTAAAATGCTTTAACAGTTCGATAAACTTGCATTTCCTCTTTTGAACATGTATAAGTATAGTGTTCCATTTAAACTGGGTTACTGGAATATGTGGGATCATCTGTCAACCAACCAGTCACTGTCATGCCTTTTTAGATATCTTTATTCATTTGACATTGATTCATTGATTCTCAATGACCCCCATAACTCCATTTGAATGCCCAAGGAACCCTGGGGCTGAGGCTTTGATTTGAACATTATGGAGACGTCAGATATAGGCCTATCAGAGGACATATTATTTCACGATCCAGGTTATGTTTGCATTCCAGCCTTTGGTGCTTTTTTCTTTTATTTTTTGGCAGAGTAGAGCCTTGGCTCTGTATCATCCATTTGATGTGATAGATAGATTATACCCCTCTGCAGAGAGGGTTATGTTTGCAATGTGTACGTGTGCGTTACTATGTCTGTCACTTATAAAATTCATGAGAGCAATGAGAAGCCGGGCCAGAAATAAAAGCTGGTAGAGGTCTGGTGTGAAAGGGGGGCACCGCGCTGGGAGAAGGGTGGTGCTGCTGGGTCTCTATGCCCGGGCTGGCGCTCTGACAGCAGCTTGTGTTGACACAGTCCCCGGAGCCAAACCTCAAGCTGCCTTTTCATCCAGCGAGGTGGAGGGATTCAAGGGTAGAGCGACTGTCTGTGTGGATCTAGTCCAGTGGTAATCAAAGTGGGGTCCGGGGACCCTCCAAGGGTCTTTGAAGAGGTTCCAGAGGATCCCCAGCAAATCAATATAACCACTTTAACCCTATTTTATACATTTAGCTACTCACCTAGAAGAAGCTCGCAATTTGTATATAGAGCTTGTAGATCTGCTGTTTTTGAAAAAGGTAAATGTAAAATGTTGAATTCTGAAGACTTTTTAACAACACAGATATTCTCTTTTGGGGATCCCTGGCACACATTATTTAGGTCTATATGACCAACTACATTAATAATACAAATACTTAATTTGTACTTCTGAATCTACTTGGAGGCACTGCAGTGCAGTTCTAGTTTCATGCAGGATGTGCCAGTCATGTTTCTGGGGCTTTCCTTGCCAGGGAGAGAGAGTAGCAGCCTCGTAGCGGCTGGGGCGATTCCCACTGGATTGGCAGGTAGCCAGTTATGATGCGGAGGAGACGTAATGACAGCATCAACCTTCGTGACGTGGGCATCGCATGGACTCCAGGCTGGGGCACAGTATTCGTGGCATGGACTCCAGGCTGGGACACAGTATTCGTGACGTGGGCATGGACTCCAGGCTGGGGCACAGTATTCGTGACGTGGGCATGGACTCCAGGCTGGGGCACCGTGGGCATGGACTCCAGGCTGGGGCACAGTATTCGTGGCATGGACTCCAGGCTGGGACACAGTATTCGTGACGGGGGCATGGACTCCAGGCTGGGACACAGTATTCGTGACGTGGGCATGGACTCCAGGCTGGAGCACAGTATTCAAGACGTGGGCATGGACTCCAGGCTGGGGCACCGTGGGCATGGACTCCAGGCTGGGGCACCGTATTTGTGACGTGGGCATGGACTCCAGGCTGGAGCACAGTATTCGTGACGTGGGCATGGACTCCAGGCTGGGACACAGTATTCGTGACATGGGCATGGACTCCAGGCTGGGGCACTGTGGGCATGGACTCCAGGCTGGGGCACAGTATTCAAGACGTGGGCATGGACTCCAGGCTGGGGCACCGTGGGCATGGACTCCAGGCTGGGACACAGTATTCGTGACATGGGCATGGACTCCAGGCTGGGGCACTGTGGGCATGGACTCCAGGCTGGGGCACCGTGGGCATGGACTCCAGGCTGGGGCACCGTGGGCATGGACTCCAGGCTGGGGCACCGTGGGCATGGACTCCAGGCTGGAGCACAGTATTCGTGACGTGGGCATGGACTCCAGACTGGGGCACTGTGGGCATGGACTCCAGGCTGGGGCACCGTATTCAAGACGTGGGCATCGACTCCAGGCTGGGGCACCGTGGGCATGGACTCCAGGCTGGGGCACCGTGGGCATGGACTCCAGGCTGGGGCACCGTGGGCATGGACTCCAGGCTGGGGCACCGTGGGCATGGACTCCAGGCTGGGGCACCGTGGGCATGGACTCCAGGCTGGGGCACAGTATTCAAGACGTGGGCATGGACTCCAGGCTGGGACACCGTGGGCATGGACTCCAGGCTGGGGCACCATGGGCATGGACTCCAGGCTGGGGCACCGTGGGTATTGACTCCAGGCTGGGGCACCGTGGGCATGGACTCCAGGCTGGGACACAGTATTCGACTACAGAGAGACCAGAGCTTGCGCCAGACATGTGTAATGGCTGAAGTCAAGAAAGGCAAAACTCATATATTTTTAGATCATGGCAGTGCAGGACCTGCTGTGCATCATTAGGATGTTATGTAGGGTGCGTTCAGAAATGCGCAGCGGGAGCACACTCCTCGCCCATGATTTGCAGTGTGCCTATATCGGAATGCACCCAACTATGCCGGCTACATGAGCATAACAATCATGATAAAGTTACACTGTATTTCCCATTCAAGTTGAATACAATGTTCTATCATTGGGAGTATAAACTCTTCATCATGATGCTCATGTTGCCGACAGAGTAACCCTGCCTAAGGCCGCCCACAATCCTAATTCCTCCCCTGATCTAATATCTCCTAGCCTGGGCTGGGAGTCTGGGACGCATACCATTTAATATCTCCTAGCCTGGGCTGGGAGTCTGGGACGCATACCATTTAATATCTCCTAGCCTGGGCTGGGAGTCTGGGACGCGTACCATTGTGGGGTTTATGACCCGGTCGGGAGCGGATGGTAGGCTACTGTATAACCTACGTCAAGTTGTGATCACTGGTTTGTAGTCATCAGGCAGGAATTCCCTGTGATCAAGGAAGGGACTTGACTTGGTGCAGCGTATGAATTCGACACGTTTCTTCAAGTACTTCTTGGAATAGTTTGTTTGGGTATATCCATCTTGTATTCCAACCCGTAGCGACTGGAGAGACTATTGTGTTTGTCAATCAGTGGACCATGACACAGCTTAAACGCAACTCTTCTTTACTTTCAAACTCAATCATAATAACAATGGCAAATGCAACATCAACACACATCATCTTGTATCTCAAGAGTCAAGTAGTCGATCCCAGATAATCCCCCCAATCATCACAAAGCCAACACAGGAATATGCAACGAGCGCAGCACAATCAAACAGCTGTCAGTGAGACATAACAGGTTGAGCACACTCCATTCATAATTAAGGTTCCAATTTTGGAGCTCTGGCTCATGGACTAAGAACCAAAAAGAACTGGAAACCAACCGGTGGAAAAGGGGTCTTGGTGGCTGGCATGAGGCTTGGCTCTAGATAAGAACATCTGCTAAATGCCTAAATTGTATATTGTACTCACAGAGTTCAATTAAACCTCAGGATTATATTGTGTATTCGTCTTATGGTGAGGTATATAACTCAAAGGTGTTTCCTTCCTATACAGCCCTCAGGAGCCTCAACAGTCCCACTAAGCCCTGTTCAGACCGGAGACGACCCGGCAGACAACTTGAACAGACAGCCATAAAACCAGCTAACGAGTAGAGATGACCACTGCCGCCCTGCCCCTGGTCTGGCTGGTTGTTTTCTCCCTCTCCCTGGCCGTCCTGCTGTGTGCCAGAGACGCGGCTGCCCTCTTCCTGCCCGACTCCAAGGTTCTGCGACAGCTGCTGAGCCGCTATGAGGAGGACCTCTACGGAAACACGACGGCTGGCGGCAGAGCCCGACGGGCCATCCGATGGTCGGACCGCGAGGAGATCCTCCAGTTGCACAATAAGCTGAGGGGAGAGGTCTACCCCAAAGCCTCCAACATGGAGCACATGGTAAGACCCCGCCAGTCCTATTTAGTCATGAATGTAAAATGATCGCTTTCTTCTACAAAGTCATAGTTTTTTATTTGATTTTAGTTTTTATTAAGAGTAAGTCAATAACCAATAGAAAATAAAGATAACATAACATTTTCATCACTAATGGTGGCACAATTTCCATCTACTCACTCTATGTCTCAGAGGTGGGCTATGGACAGTTCAGAAACCTGAACCAGTGACATCCTTTTCCTGGAAAATTAGCACAATTAGAAAAATAGATGCCCTTTTACTTAACAAAAAGTTTGAAATCTTGTTTGAAATATCAAACCTGCCTAACGAGTGAGTAGACAGACATTGTGCCATCTTGTAATGACTAAAGACCATTATTGACGACCATATGAAGATGGGTTGAAAATGAGTCAGGTGTTACTGCATTTATTGGCTAGCATACTGTAGTACTAGTGGAGAGAGAGAGAGAGACACACACACTGGAAAGACTGGGGTTATTCTTTTCTTTCTTCTTGAGAATGGCTTCTTGATTATTTGTTCAGAGTCTCAGGTCATCGTTTGCGTATTTGGACGTGTCAGCATGCATTTTGCGCTAAATTAGAGTTACAGTAAGTGTTTAAAAACAGCCCTTTTTCTGTCTTTCTTTTCTACGCTGGAAAAGATGATATCATGACAGCAAGCTGTTGCCAGCCTGCTGGGCGGCTCTTTTACAAGCAGGATAATAATGCTGACCCTAGCCTACCTGCAAAAAAAACAACTGTAACAATATCCGTGAGACGAAGGGAGAAAAGGGGGTAGGATAGGATCGGGGTGAGGCTGGTTCACAGGAGGACAGAGGGAGATTAAGGCTAGAAGATGGAATATTCTCCTGCTGTTTGAAGCAGGATCTCCTTTTCAATCTCCTAATGATTGTTGTGGGGGAAAGGGTGTTAGAGTAACCCTGCCTTAATGTCCAGAATCTTAATACCTCCTTTGGCCATATTGGGGGCTCATCCAGATAATTTTCCTGTGTGCTGAAGCTAAGACAAAGTAACCCTGCCTAATGCCCAGAAGAAGCCTAATATCCTTCTTGGCAGTCCCCTTAAAGCAGGGGTTTTCAACTGATTGTGAACGAGGGACCACCACCATGACTTAGAATCAACCTGGGGACCACTATTGTGTTGGGTGGAGATATGGGCTAAGATTAGTGCTTTTGTAAGTTAACACTTGCTATGCATCCCATGTGTATACTGTGCATCCCACTGTTTCTCAACCGTTGACTACTACTGGTAAAATGTCCTAATAATAATGAATGACTCAACCAGACAATCCGGTGCACGTACTTCCCCCTTCTTGAGAATCTAACTCCCTTTTTCTGTTGAATTTCTTGACCTCCAACTTGTCAGTAAATGACTACATGGATGGACTCATCATAGGTCACCAGGTCATTCACTTCACGGTTTCTCAACTAGTGGAAACATTTAAAACAAATCAACAAATCCTACATGACTAAATGAATGGTCAGGGACCACATGCAATACCTCCACGGACCACCAGTGGTCCACGGACCACCTGTTGAAAACCCATGCCTTAAAGGACAATTCCATGCTAGAAGGCTTTCTTACCTTTATTTGTAGTTGTTACATCCTCCAGGTGTTATTTTGTGCAAAAGCGCATTATTGGCTATTTCTCCCACCCAGGGACAGATTAACCCCTACGAGGGCCCCTGGGCCGGTAATATTTGCAGGGCCCCCATAGCGCGCGTGCGCGTGACATTTTCGTGTTTTTATCATCTTTTTAACCTAAGTTTAACAAAATTAACAGCCAATGAAGGGCCTTTTCAGGGCGTCAAACCTAGTACCTCACGGTCCAATTTCCCCGAAGGGCCCCTGAGAGCCAAGGGCCCCTGGGCCACGGCCCAACTGGCCCAATGGGTAATTTGTCCCTGCTCCCACCATAAGCCCTCAATGAATTGCATTGAATTGAATGGGGCTATGGTGTGTTATGCCAATTTGCTTATTTCCATTGCTCAAAAATCAATATTCTTTGTATATATCCTCCCTTCATTATGTAATTAGTATCCCGAGCGGCACACTTTACTACTTATTTCGATGGAAATAAGCTAATTAGCACAAAAACCCCAACCCCCATTGAGGGCTTATATTAGGGGAAATAGCCACAAAATAACAACTGGACCTCTTTGGTGGGGACGTAACAACTACAAATAAAGGTAAGAAAGCCTTCTAGCATGCAATTCTCCTTTAAGTTGAGCGCTACATGCTTGGTTTCCTATGCAGAAGACCGCTCACAGGAGGACAGTGAGGCTAGAAGAGGGGAAACATCTCTGCTGCTGTTTGGAGCATTACTGATTGGAGTGGTGGGAAAGGGTGTTATTGTTGAGATGAGGGACGTTGGAAAGCCATTGTTTCCAGACATCACTCAGGGTTATTAAGAGAGGGGACCAATGTGTTTATAGAATGTGGTGATGTGGTATAAGTGGCCACCATGAGGTTGAATGCCATTTCTATGGACGGGGTCTGTGATCATGTGGTTAACACACAGTGTTCATGTAACTCTGAGACACATTGTCACTGTCGGGGTGGAAACCCTGGCATGTCCAAAACTATTGGACTATTGCGACGACAAGAAGTTTTCTGCCCCGAACGCAACTATAAAATGTAACAAAATGACCCGTTTGGTTCCATGCATTTGTGCACTCTCAGAGTTACAAATGGATAAATCAACATTCAACGCTGTGCAGTGCAGGTATAGTACCGGCAGTGTAGTGAACGGCCTGTACGTGTTGCTGCAGTGTGGTCGGGCTGCAGGGATGTGAAGTCTCACCCTGCCTAGTGCTTTTCCAAGCCTCTGGAACAGGACAGGACTTCACATGCAACCTCGGTTCAGGGAGATGTGTGTGTGTCTGTCTGTGTGTGTGTGTGTTGTTTTATGTTTACATGTGTGAGTGTGAGTTTTAGCGACCACCAAAAACGGCTGGAAATTTACTGAGTGCGGGTCGGCATGCAGAGACAAAATATGGAGTCTTCCATTGACTCGGAAAATGCTTAGTTAAAGGTCGATTTTTACAGTGATTTATTTTGGTATTTTTTTTTGTTTTTGTTTGTTAAAATGTTAAAGCTCTGTATTCTGATATTAATGTTAATTGCTAGCCTATTGAGCATTTGTTCAATAACAGCGGCCTCCCCAGCTCCCAATGTCTTTCTTTACTGAACAGAAAGGTGGGTCAACAATTTCATCCAATCTGGATGACTCGGGAGAGAGTACCCATTTATCAGCTTTAACTTTATAGTATTTACTAGAACAACTAGAATGACTTGTATTTTATGTTTACTAAAGAGCTTGAGTGACAGAAAGACTCCTGTCACTGAACAAACACTCTCAAATGTAGAGCTATTTAGCACGCACGCACGCACACACACACACACACACACACACACACACATACACACACACACACGCACACATGCACACACACACACACACACACGCACACACACATGCACACAAACACACATCACGTAGTGCACCTTTAAAGATGAACGCTCCAGATTCTTTGCTACGGAGATGTACGCCACTGGTCTCCTCCAGCCCATAATACCCCTGCTCCGTCCCATCCCACTGGTCTCCTCCAGCCCATAATACCCCTGCTCCGTCCCATCCCACTGGTCTCCTCCAGCCCATAATACCCCTGCTCCGTCCCATCCCACTGGTCTCCTCCAGCCCATAATACCCCTGCTCTGTCCCATCCCTGCGTGTCATCTCCTTGTGCTCCACCCTGCTTTCCACCGCTATAAAGCAAACCGCTCAGGAAATGTGGATAATTCAGCTGTGATTGCTGAGGATTTGTAGTGGACCAGGGCCAGGCGCCAGCTGCTCCGCTCAGATGTACCGGGGCGGGAAAGAAAAAGAAAAAGAAGAAAAAGTTAATGTTTTACTTGTATCCAGCTCCTTCTGAAGGAAGGCAGGGGTATAGAGGCCTTGAACAGGTTGCGGTGTTAGGTAGTTAGTGAGTCTGAACAAGTATAGTGGGACAGTGTACTGTGTGTGTGGCTGTGCGTGCGTGCGTGCGTGCGTGCGTGCGTGCGTGCGTGCGTGCGTGCGTGTGTATATAGCCGGTGGATACATTCCACCAATGACAGGTGAATATAGCCACTTCTATAAAAGTGTATCTGAGGTCTGTTGTGTCATGTTTTGTTTTGTTTTTTGCTGGGGAGGTTATCTCCATATTTTAACTTTTGATGTTTTTTGTTATGAGTTTTTAAATCTTCTATTTTCACTAAATTTTCACTTTCACTATAAATTCACTTCAAGTGAAAGTGATTAAAGGGGAATTCCACTCATTTTCAACATTTTACTATGTCATTAATATACCTTAGAGCTGTTGTGTGGAAATAATAAAAAAGTCCCCCCATTCTGTGTTGCCTAGAACTGGAGGTCTGAAAAAACATGGTGAAGTACATGGTGAAGTACAACTTGATGACATCATCAAGATTGTCCTTTATTCCCCTTTAAGTATGTCTGTGAGTTTTAAATGTCATCGATTATCTGTTTGTGTGTTTCCACACAGGTGTGGGATGATGAGTTGGAAACGTCAGCGACTCACTGGGCAGAACAGTGCCAGTGGGAGCATGGACCTCAGGATCTGCTCATGTCTATTGGACAGAATCTGGCTGTGCACTGGGGCAGGTGAGTGTCTATTTGACAGAATCTTGCTGTGCACTGGGTCAGGTGAGAGTCTATTGGACAGAATCTGGCTGTGCACTGGGGCAGGTGAGTGTCTATTGGACAGAATCTGGCTGTGCACTGGGGCAGGTCAGGTGAGAGTCTATTGGACAGAATCTGGCTGTGCACTGGGGCAGGTCAGGTGAGAGTCTATTGGACAGAATCTGACTGTGCACTGGGGCAGGTGAGAGCCACTCGCTAGCACAGTGGTTTCTTTTCAACCCTTTTGATGACCACCATTTGATGAGATTTAGCCTGGCTACAGTATTTAGTTATCGTTGGATACCATTTTGTCTACAATTCCATGCTGTATTGATGTGGTACCATAGCAGAGATAACAGGCAAACGATCAAAATAACAATTAATTTACATTGTCTAGCCTAATTGACTAAAATCTCCATCATTTATCTGGGGACCACCTGGAACCCCCTCCCAGACCACTGGTGACTGGTTGAAAACCACTGAGCTAGCATATTATGTTCAACTCTGTCTCTGTTATGTATGTGTAAATGTGTACTATTCCATGTATTGTTAAGGGGGCGGCGGTGACTCAGGGGTAGCGTGGCTGGATGGTAACCGCAAGGTTGCCAGTTCGAACCCTGTGGGCTCCCCCAGAGTTAGTGTCGAAGTGTCCTTGAGCAAGACACTGAACCCCTAATTGCTCCTGATGTGCAGGTTGGTGCCTTGCATGGTTTCTGCCGCCATCGGTGTATAAATGTGTGTGTGAATTGGTGAATGTATGTAAAGCGCCTTGGATAAAGACGCTATATAAATATACCATTTACCATTTAAAAGTTAGTCAAGATCGGTGCTTTATGTGTAAGCGTTTGTTTTTAACCTTATCTCAATGGGTGCAATCTTCTGTCATTTTCACAACACTCCTTGCTCCCTCCCTCCTCCCTGCTCTCTCTTCCTCTAACTAAGCCTGATTTATATTTGGTTGCGCACCGCGTCGTGCACCAAAAAAGTACCAGATCTAGAAGCTCACACACTGTCACATGTGTTTATATATCGGATCTAGAAGCTCACACACTGTCACATGTGTTTATATATCGGATCTAGAAGCTCACACACTGTCACATGTGTTTATATATCGGATCTAGAAGCTCACACACTGTCACATGTGTTTGTGAGCAGAATGGATTGCTGTGCAACTAAGTTATAAATCAGCCCAAACGGCAGCAGCCTCCACATGAACCAGTGTTTTTGTTTCCGCCCCACTGTGTCCTCCTGGCCCGGTCCATTTATGAGCTCAGCACTTTTCAATACCGTAAAAAGAGATGTTTACAATAAAGGCTGCGATTGATTTGTCAGGCTGTGTTGCCATGTTTAGTTTTTGGGTTTTTTTTCCCCCTCTCGCCTGAGTTATTCCAATTCCACCCGTTATGGACGGGAGAATTTTACAGGCAGTGGTAGAAGAAGTATTTAAGTGAGGTAGATTTGTTAATTTACGTAAGTAGTGTTGAAAGTATAAAAAGTACAATGTTTTGCCTCTGAAATGTAGTGGAATAGAAGTATACAGTATCAAGAATTGGAAATACTCAAGAAAGTACGGTATCTCAAATTGTACTTGAGTACAGTACTTGAGTAAATATACAGTAGTTTCTTTACACCACTCCTTACAGGACTGTGTGCCAGGTCAAAGGTCAAAACCAAACTACTCCTTACAGGACTGTGTGCCAGGTCAAAACCAAACTAACCCATTTTGACCTCAGATCAGAGGTGTCTTCTACATCCTGACAGTTTTCTGAAAAAGCTATTTTTCTATGTCAGTGGTTCTTCCATTTTTCAAAAATAGCAGACCTACAAGCTCGTAGCGCGCCACTCGGTGGCGCGCTATGAGCTTGTAGATCTGATAATTTTCCATAGCTAAAGCATAACATAATGCTAACACCAAAATGGGTTCCCGCCCAAACTGGATGTTTGAGGGAAGGGTGGGGGCTGGCCCACAGGGCCTCAATCACAGTCTCTCTGTGTGTACTTGTATTACTATACTTGTATAGTACAGTAGAATTTCAGAAAACAGACATTGTGAGAACCATTTGTCTGGTCCTCACAAGAGAAATGGTTGTTTTATGGTTAAAAATCACACCCGTGTGAACTGAGTGGTGCAACTCCCCCCCCCCCACCTCTCTCTCTCTCTCTCTCTCTCATTAGCAGGCAACAGTGCAGCACTATCCCTCTCTCTCTTTCTGGCACAACAGTGCCCCTACTGGTACTAATAGTCATATACTGGTGCCCATTAACGTCGCATAGATAGGTGAACACAGACACACGGACATCAAATCGCTGTCCTAAGGTGTGTGTGTGTGTGTGTGTGTGTGTGTGTGTGTGTGTGTGTGTGTGCTTGTCTCTGTGTGTGCGTGCGTGCTTCAGGTATCGCTCCCCATCCTACCACGTCCAGGCCTGGTATGACGAGGTGAAAGATTACACATATCCCTACCCTCAGGAGTGCAACCCCTGGTGTCCAGATCGCTGCTCAGGACCCATGTGCACGCATTACACCCAGGTGAGACCATGTTAAGGAGGTCATGGACAGAAGGAATGCACAACACTTTACCCACTAAGCCTAGGTGCCGTGCGTAGTTGTACATCTGAGTGCATCAAAGGGAAAGAAGATCAGAGTTGGCTTCTATGCAGGTCTAATATGATTTTCAACTTGATTTGTGTTTACCAAGTTGTCAGAATAAAGTCAAAATGAAGAGGGCCAGAAGTGTACCTCCCAGCCCTGGCAGAGTAGTTCTGGAGTAGTTCCAACGGATTGTGTGGCCCTGGTTTTTCCCTAGTGGGACTGATTGGGGGTAGCTACTGGGAAAGTCGGGACTTGAGCACTCCCGGCTGGGTCGCCTGAGTGAGGGGTATGATGTTGAGAGACCCGAAACCCCGTTGACCTCAGGATACATCACTGAGGATACGTCCCAGGTGCATCCATGCAATGTTTTTTAAAACTTATATACTATATATATATATATATATATATATATAGTATATAAGTTTTCACCTCACAGATGTTTATTCATTACATGAGTTGAGTTGAGCAGCTTTTGTGTTTGTGATTTGTTTCTCTGAGCAAAAGTGGGTCATTGGAGCATCTTGTGGTTTTAAGGGACAGGAGAGTTGAAACGCAGACATGGAAATAATAACGTGTAGAGCAAGGAAAGGCCAGGGATGACAGCAGTGGGAGAGGAACAGAAAGGACCAGAGATGATCCATGGGAAAAACAGACACACAGGGACAATTTGCTGGCTCTCCCTGTAGACTTCAAGACGCAGTGCCATGATTTTTGGCACTTTTCCACATTTTTCATTTGTCTTGTCTACATGACTCCTCCACCAGACCAACCGATGTGGTTAAAACGTGCGAGGATATTTTGCCTGTCTTATTTCCAGTTTCTCATTGTAAACGGCAAAGCTTCTCTGGAAAACGGCCGGGGCGGAGTAGACTGGACTCCTGATGTATCAGGGCCATACTGTATACCTAGGGTTGCAATGGGCAAAACGCATCGCTCCAAAAAAGAATCATACACCGAGCCTGATGTGAATGCAACTAAAAAACCATGGAAAGTATTATCAAGAGAACGTGGAACTTCTTTATGATGTAATGTAATCGACACAACTATTTATTTGCTAATGTCTTCGTTACAGCGGCATTGTTGTAGTGAAGCTGTTTTTACTAACAGCATTTTGGAAAGGAGGCAGATGAGTAAGAGAAAATCCATGTGGGCAGTGAAAAAGTGAAATTCTGTATTTGTAATGAATGAGATGCCCACAGAAAATACAGCGTTTTAACACTTAAATGTACAGTTTTTTGGAAGAAAATAAACCAGGTTTTGCTTTCACTTTGTCTGGGTCTGGGATAGGTTTTTGAAAACAGCCTGGATCCCCCATCTGTCTTGACTGTCAAACCACATCACTGGCATGTGGTAACAGTTAGCCATGCCAGTTATTCATTGCTTGACCTGGATTCCTTTGAAGACACTAAAATACAGGAAACGTTGCCAAAATCTGAAATGCTCACCTTGTCTACTACGTCTTTCATCTTCTGGGAATACTCATGTGTCGGTGAGCCCTGCTTCCTAGATGCCCTAACTACTTGGAGTCGGGATAGACATTAGAGAGCTGACTCTCTTACTGAACCGTAATATTGTTGTTTTACCACCAGTGCTCGCAGTGCATGTGCTGACTCACTGCTCCGACTCATGTCACTGTCCCAGGAAATGGATAGACGTTCCCAAGATAATATGGATATGGAGAAGATGATGATTATGATAGTTTAAGAGTATCGTGAAACAGCATAATATTATTCCTCAGTAGTGCTACCATATGAAGATGAATCCCCATTGGATTATAAAAAAAACATTAGTTTTACAATCACATGGTATGTACTGTATGCACACACAGGGCAGGACTCATATAGACATACAATGTGGAGAGATCGGCTGTCTCGTACTGTAGCAGTGCCTTGCTGAAGGGCACTTTGTCCACACTGCATACTGTTATCCATGCTGGACTTGAACCGCCCCCTTCCCCTCTGTAGGTTAACCCATTTTGACCTGAGATCTGATTCTAAAAATGTCTTCTACATCCTGACAGTTTTCTGAAAAAGCTATGTTTCTATGTCAGTCGTTCTTCGATTTTTCAAAAATGGTGGTGCGCTATGAGCTTGTAGATCTGCTATTATTCAATACCAAAAGGGGTTCCCGCCCAAAATAGGATAACCGTGGAGCAGGTTCATTTTTAATATTTGTTTTCAACAGAAGAAAAGTTGGATCTGTCCAGATCTCCCCTTATTTAATCAAACATATTGTGACATTTATTTCCTTTTCCACTCTGGATCATGAGAATAATCACTCTCTCTCACAGAGAAAGCCATCTATGTCCCGTCCCGTCCCCCCTCTGTGTGCATCTCGGGTTACACAGTAAAATGCTTAGTCCTTAGTGTACATTTTTAACTCAAAGCGTACAAATGATTGATTCCATTATTTTATACACTCTGAGTCAAATGAACTTACTAGAGGTTTGGGCCCTCAGACCTACTGTATAGAGTTTGTCCTGTTATACACAGCTCTCATCTAGCTGGTCACTCTGCCGCTCTGACTTATTGGTATAACTTTTAATGCTAATGTTATATTATCATTCCAATCGTAATGTTTTGTCAATAATTTGGGGTCCGCTTTCAATATCCTCACAGCTCACCAGAGCCCACAGGTTGGCAATCGCTGGGGGCAGAATAAAAGGCTCTGCTCCGGCTGTGAACTTTCCCTCATGTTTGCAGGACTAACGTTACTGTGGCAACTGTTCTGTGTTGAAAGGCTAAATGTTGTCTTTTTCTTTCCGTTGTCTCTTTTGTCTCACAGTTGGTGTGGGCGACCACTAGCCGTGTGGGCTGTGCTGTGCACGCGTGTCCAAGGATGAGCGTATGGGGAGATGTCTGGGAGAATTCTATTTACCTTGTGTGCAACTACTCCCCCAAGTACGATCAATATTCCTCTTTTTCCATGATCAACATCAATACATAGCAACAGAGTGGTGGACAGTACATTTACTTGAGTATACGTATGTGTATTACTTAAGTACATTTTTTTGAGTATCTTATTCTTTACTTTACTTTAAGTATTTGAATTTTTGGGATACTTGTGATACTTTTAACCCCTCTACATTTCTAAGAAGGGAAAATAAATTAACCACTCCATCTCCAAGCTCCATTTCAAATATAGTGAAAATACAAAATAGCTAAGTGACGGGTTGTGAGTTTGTAAATCAGCGTTTTTCATTATTATTGATTGATTGATTTTTTACTTTTGAATACTAATAATAAAAAGATATTACTTTAGCTCAATTACATTATTGACATGGCAACTTTCACTTGTAGTTGAGTAATATTTGACCAGGAATATTCTATACTTTGACTGAAGTATACATGGGTTGAGTACTTTGTCCACCACTGTTAAGACACTTGAGTGTGCATAGCCTCTTGAGTGTTTACATTCTCTATGCTTACAGTATTTGGCATGATGCTAAAGTGTGTGTTCCTAATGTACTGTAGCACTGCTAGGGATGTCTGTGGTGATGGCTTGCTGTTGCTGTCCAATGCTATTGTTTTAAGTGTTTGTCTAAGAAGTATGTATGACATATTGAGGCCATTAACATTCCTCACCAAGACAGAATAGAAAAATAATGAAGGGGGGAAACAAAAATAATAAAGAAAACAATGACAGAAGGGCAAAGAACGGTCGCTGGCTTTCTTAGACAGCTCTTGAAGTTTTAATTGCCAGGAGAGACATCATGGATTGTTTTTATTAGCTTGTGAGAGTGAAAGTCTAGAAGTGACGATGATAATGAAAACAGTGCTCAATACAATGAGCCCAGTGACACTTGAATCAATACGGTCATTTCCACCCAGTCAAGCTGTTTGTTGTGAACTTCTCCAGGGGCAACTGGATAGGTGAGGCCCCATACCAGCATGGCCGCCCATGCTCCCAGTGCCCTCCCAGCTATGGAGGAGGCTGCCGGGCTAATCTCTGCTACAAGGGTGAGATAATATGCAAAGATATACACAGTGGCATTTAGCACTATAGGAGTACACCAGTTAATTGAGATAATTGATTCAATCTGTATAAAGATTGCAATACAATAATTGATTTTGGGGGAAACAACTTGGGCATGTTCTTAATAATAACATTTACACACATATCTATTAACACAGCAGTACAGGCAGCAAGAACAATTACGCAGGCAATGCTAAAAGGATAACACTAATAGTGGTAAATCAGACAATCAATATTATTTTTATATTCATAAATATAAAAAATAAAACAACAATATAACAATTGTGCTTCTCAATTATTGTGCATAACTGTATAGTCCCATAGCTTCATCTGACTGGCTCGGCAGCAGATTTGAACGGGAAACACAAATAAAGGTGCGTTTCCCGTTCAAATTTGCTGATGAGCCAATCAAACAAAGCCATATTGACATTTGACATTGGTACGTATGCCACCTCCTGGAAACCCTGGACTACATATGCACAATGGACTACAGAGCCCATAATGCAGCCCTATTATCAGTGCCTTGTTGTAAAGGTGATTTGCATTTGCAGTGAATGTCTGTCCATCCATCCATCCATCCATCCATCCATCCATCTTCAACCGCTTATCCGTAGTCGGGTCGCGGGGGCAACAGCTCCACCAGAGTGCTCCATGCAGACTTCCCTCTCCAGAGCAACATTAGTGACTTCCTCCTGGGGGATTCCGAGACATTCCAAGGCCAGTGAGTCGATGTGTTTCCTCCAACTGCGCTTTGGTCTGCCACTCCCAGTGGGACGTGGTCCTTGGTCTGCCCCGGGGTCTCTACCCAGTCGGACGTGGTCCTTGGTCTGCCCCGGGGTCTCCTCCCAGTGGGACGTGGTCCTTGGTCTGCCCCGGGGTCTCTACCCAGTCGGACGTGGTCCTTGGTCTGCCCCGGGGTCTCCTCCCAGTGGGACGTGCGTCAAAGACCTCCCTAGGGAGGCGCCCGAGGGGCATCCTAACTAGATGCCCAAACCACCTCAGCTGGCTCCTTTCCAGGTGAAGGAGCAGCGGTTCTACTCCAAGTCTCTCTCGTGTAGCCTGAGCTAACGCTAGACATTTCTGGCCTAGATGGGAGGGTCGCGGCTCAGAAAAACGCGCACCCTGATTGGATCTCATCGATCTGTCCCTCACCCCCGGCCCCTCCTCTTCCCCCTAGTGCAGCGCTACGTCACATCATTTGGAGCGACGCCCACCCGGAAGGGTTGACTCCCACTTTTAGACCAGAGCGGCCAATGCGTTCCTCCAGGCTTTCAATTTTTGCACCAACAAAGTGAAAGCCTGGTACCGAGGCTTCTCTCGTGTGACTTAACTTCTCACCCTATCTCGGAGATGCCAGCCACCCGTTGAAGAAAACTAATTTCGGCCGCTTGTATTCGCGACCTTATTCTTTCGGTCATGACCCACACTTCATGACCATAGGTGAGAGTAGGAACGAAGATTGCTCGGTAGACAGAATATAATTGTGTCTTCTCTTCTCCGTAGACTCTCAGCGCACAGAGACAGAGGATATGAATGAGGTGGAGAAGCCCCAGGTCCCAGTGCCTCCTCGTACTACCACCACCATAAAGCCCGTTAGCAAACCCAAGCCCTCCGCCCCCAAGAAGACCCCAACCAAGCCTTCTGGTCCCAAACCCACCCGGACCCCTCACCCTAAGACAGCAGCTGGCAACATCTACTTTGGTATGTATAGGAATGTCTGGATGATAATGTCAGCCATTATTTGACTTTTTTGAAGATATCGTTGTTGTCGGACATTATGCAGTGTCTCGGTTTTTAATCTGGGGCCTCTATTTTGGCCAAGTCATTATAGGGGACATTTATTTTATTGTATTTTATATCACACAGCTACCAGCTATCACACAGCGTCACAACGTCACATGTTGTGAGCTTGTCCATCAAAAATCCAGACGGATAAAATAATTATTTTTGGACAAAATAATGGTCAACAAATCTGTAATCTTTTGTCTAGGACTTTCCATAATCGCTATTGGTGCCAACACTCGGGCATTGGTCAGGCTCTAACACTGCTAGACTTCCATGGTTTTCATTAATCCTACTACTGTCATTTCATTGCTCTTCATCTTACAGCTCAGACCATTAAGTGTGAGACCAGAGTGCGAGATAAGTGCAAAGGAGCCACTTGCAACAGGTCAGTCTATATTGTTCATCCAGAGCGATGTATCGGTTTGGCTGATGAATCAGCCATTATTTGGCTTTTTTGACAACATTTATATCAGCAATTATGCAGCCGATGTGTCCCGATCATTAACCACATTCAGGCACAAGCTCATAGCGCGCCACCGAGTGGCGCGCTATGAGCTTGTAGATCTGCTATTTTTCCATAGCTAAATTATAACATAATGTATGTAACCACCAAAAGGGGTTCCCGCTCAAAATGGGTTAACCACATTCAACCTCGTGTCCCTATTGGCCATGTCGTTATAGATGTTTTCACGTTGTATGACATGCTTTTTTCGCATTCATTTGGACAAAATGGACGGTGCTTTCCAAAATCGTGATCGAAAACGGAACCACAAATCTGTTGGACTATCTACTAACATTCCTGTGTGTATTCAGTCTAAAGCCAGTCCCTCTCTGACTCTACAGGTATAACTGTCCTGCTAACTGTCTCAATAAGAAGGGGAAGGTATGGGGAACTCTCTTTTATGATGTGGTAAGTCTGTTTTACATACAGTACATCTTACACCACTCAATTACTATTAATCATTAATGAATTAATTATAAACTATTAAATACTATTCTTTGTGATTGTTTCAGCAATCAAGTATTTGCCGTGCTGCTATACATTTCGGTGCCATCGATAATAATATCGGAGGTTTGGTGGACATCACAAGAATGGAAAAGTTTCCATTCTTTGTCAGAGCTGCAAAAAACGGTGTTGAATCTCTCAGGTAGATGTTTGTGCTTTGTTCCCGGCAAATATGTTGAAATCCGTTTTTTCTAAACCATATTGCAATACAGTAATGAGACATTATTTCTGATTTGTGCGATCACCGATGTCCGGAGAATAAGTCATTTCTTAATCCATGTCTCTTCTCTTTTGCAGTAAATATAAACCTAGCAATGCTTTTGTGGTGGCCAAGGTTGAAGGTAAATCAAGCCTCGTTTATTTCTCCTAAAATTACTTCAGTATTACTTCAGTAACCGTATGTACAGTACCTTCACATAAATATTGTGGTGTTGATGATGTCTTTTCTCTCCTCCATGTGACAGAAATGTCGGTGGACTGCTACACCACAGTGGCTGAAATCTGCCCCTTCAGAAAGCCTGCCTCCAGCTGCCCAAGGTGCCCTCAATGTCCAGCACAAATCTACAGCAGTGTTTCTCAAACTTTTTCCATTGCGATATAATTGTTTTAAAATCTCTGGGACCCATTATTATTATTTATTTATTTATTTACCCAGGGAAGTAGCTGAGCACAGGTGCTCATTTTCAGCAACGCCCTGCACATAGACACACACACACACACACACACACACACACACACACACACACACACACACACACACACACACACACACACACACACACACACACACACACACACACACACACACACACACTAAAACCTGGGAGCTGACCAGTACAACCACAGTCTTATACTGTTGGCCACTAAGCAGCTCCAGGGGGAGCAGTTGGGGGGGGGGGGTTCAGTGCCTTGCTCAAGGGCACTTCAGCGGTGTTGGGTGAGTGATGACAATCACTTCCCCACCCAGAGTTTTCCTGCCTGGCCGGGGAATCAAACCGGCAACCTTTCGGCAACAAGAGCCGCTCCTCTAACCCATGCCCACCGCTGCCCCAAATATACATACATATATATATCACATCCTCAGTGTTAACCCATTCTGAACGGGCACCCATTTTGGTGTCAGCATCATGTCATGCTTTAGCTATTGAAAAATAGCAGATCTACAAGCTCATATCGCGCCACCGAGTGGCGCGATACGAGCTTGTAGGTCTGCTATTTTTGAAAAATCAAAGAGCGACTGACATTTCTAGAATCTGATCTCAGGTCAGAATGGGTTCATCAGACCAGTGTGTGTCCAGTGGAAACCTCGTATATGAATCTGATCTCAGGTCAGAATGGGTTAAGTGAAGAAGGGTCCATTTGATGTATACACTGTCTGAGTTACAGACCTGTAACGATTCCTAAGTATCAATCATTTAGCTGGGGACCCCAACCCCCACAATGACTCATGGGGGGGGGGGGGTCCCTCCCTGGTCGCTGGAATTCAACGTCAATGACAGAAATATTTACGCAGACTAAAACAATAACCAGCTGGTGCTTGAAAATGAAACATGCTAATGTTCTTTATTGTTTTCCTCAGAGTACTCTGTCCTGCCAACTGCAAGAATCAACCTTCATATTGGTCACCCGTGATTGGGAACAACATCTACACATGTGTAAGTTGACTCTCAGGGGCAGCGGTGGCCGAACGGTTTGCGGAGCCGTCTTGATATCGGAAGGTCGCTAGTTCGTATTCCCGGAACGGCACGTTAAAATTACCACCGCTGAAGTGCCCTTGGACAAGGCATTGAACCCCTACCATGAAATGTTCTATGAGCAACTTGTTTACTTGAGTAAACAAGTTCTTGAGCTTAGTCCAGTTACCCTGGGTAAACATAGTACCTTTCCTTTCCTTTCCTTTCTCTATTTCCTCAGTATGAGAGTTCAGAACAGACCTAAAACTGGTAGCGACAAGCACGGTCATCTTGCGGAGGTCATGCAGTTCAGCCCTCTTTTGGGAGGCTGAGACAGCGAGGCCTTGGTGTTCTGATCTGAGTTTTTGGATTTGTTGCATGGTTTATGTTAGAGAGATGAGTGGTCTATGTCCCATGTTGCCCTTAAGTCAGTGGTTCCCAAACTCTTTCGTGTCAAGGACCCCCAAAGCAACATTTATTAGGCCACGGACCCCCCATTTGAAAACATATGCCAGTGACCCCGATAAGGGAGGATTTTTACGGTTCTAGCAGTGATTTCGAAACATATTAATTTCATGGACCCCCCCAGTTTCACACACATTATGCTACGGAACCCCGATTTAATGGCATTTCTATCTCTGGTACCCCAATTTATATTGTAAAACCACTGTTAATTTGTACACTCTCAGAGTTACAGACCCATAAGGGTCCATTTGGTTCCTACTATATCTCTAATTGAGCAAGGTACCCCCTGGAACTCCCTCAAGTACCCTAGGAGTCCCCGGACCCCACTTTGGGAACCACTGCCTTAAGAGACCATGTGGTCTTTGTGGTGCAAGGAAACCCACGGGGTCTTCTGAACTACAATGTGAGCATGGCTTTGTGCGGAATGGGAGCTGTGGTGAGGCCAGCCTCAGTGTGTCTCACAGCTCTGCGCCCGACCAGCGACCCACACATAGTTGTTACAGTGTGTATTGGCTTTGGTCAGAAGTGACCAAAAGCTTAGCTTTGGGATTCACCAACTGGCACATCAACACAAGGTTGCTATTTTACGAATGAGTCAGCGTTTTCCTCAGATGAACCTGCTGACATACATAATGTCCAGCTGATCACAAATCTTAGCCATCCAGAGATCTCCCAACAAGCTATGTTTTAGGGCTATAGTGCCTAAAATTGACAGTCATGTGCTCACATTCACAGCATCATCATCATCAAGCAACGTTATCACTCATGTGTGTAAAATGTACTTAGGAATGTTAGTTCCTTAGGAAGTGTCATTCTTTAGTACTGTAGTTGGATGTTGGACAAACATCGGAGACGTGCTTTCTGTGGACGGTGGGGTGAGCTGTATAGT
Source organism: Protomyctophum parallelum (assembly GCF_964188405.1). Taxonomy (NCBI): domain Eukaryota; kingdom Metazoa; phylum Chordata; class Actinopteri; order Myctophiformes; family Myctophidae; genus Protomyctophum; species Protomyctophum parallelum. The sequence continues at coordinate 15,332,332 of NC_139699.1, forward strand.
CAGTGTGGATGATTATTTATTTAACGATTTGCAAAATCCTTGAGACAAGCAGTTGCCTCCTCGTCTACTGTATGTGAACTACTGACTACTAGTCCTCCTTTTAGTCTTTGGTGAGAGCAGGCTTCAATTATGTGTTCCATTGTTTTCTCCTCTCCACAAGAACACAGTGGGCTTCATGGGCAGGGCTGCTGGTCCAGCAGGCTGGCCATGCACGGGCCTTGGGAGGTTGACCACTCTCTCATCGTAGGGCGGCTGTGGCTCAGGAGGTAGAGCAGGTCGTCCAATGATCCCTGGGTCGGCGGTTCGAATCCCGGCTCATCCTGTCCACATGTGGAAGTGTCCTTGGGCAAGACACTGAACCCTACATTGCCTCCAATGAGTCGGTCGGTGTGAGCTCGCCACCATTGGTGTCTGAATGTGGGAAGTGAGGACGCTGGTGTCGACTGTTCGCCGCTTCACCTCCCAATGTATGAATGAATGAACCATTTTAAAGTGCTTTGAGCACTTGGAAAAGCGCTATAAAAATACAATTCATCATTATTATTATTATTATTATTATTGTGAGGTTTGTGCCAGGAACCATGTTGGGTAGGGTCTGACACACATGGACTCCCACAGTCATTTTCCAAAGCTCATAGGGTGGTGAAGTCAGCTAGGGGTATTCTTCCAAATTGGTCATCTTGCATGGATTGGGAGATGGGGGGGAATCTTTGACTTATTGAAGCATCCTTTGAGCAAGTTGTACTCACTGGATATATGGGAGGGTGGGGGGGGGTGGGGGGTCGTGGTGGCTTATGTTGGATAAGACGGGGAGTGCTGTGAGTGTGGATGGTGGGGTGAGTGATCTGTTTAGACTATAAATGACTAAGGCTGCTCCTGACTCAGATTGGCCTCTGACTCAGATTGCACGCACGCACGCATGCACGCACGCATGCACGCACGCAACACGACACACACACACACACACACACACACACACACACACACACACACACACACACACACACACACACACACACACACACACACACACACACACACACACAGTCTCACACACACACACACACACACACACACACACACACAGTATACACACAGTCTACAGTGCACGACTGAACTGTTTTTACTCTTAGGTCCAGCAGGACAATATGAGGCTATTATATATATTTTAATCAAATACATACAAATGCTGTCTATATTTTTGCCACATTTTAACAAGGTCTCCTCTCCATCCTCTTCCCTCAGAGCTCCAGTATCTGCAGAGCAGCCATCCACGCTGGGGTGATCAAACCAGACGGAGGCCTGGTGGATGTTCTGGCTCTGGACAAGAGAAAGAACTATGTCGGAGTCCACAAAAATGGAATCCAATCTGAAAGGTATAAATCTACTCCACTTTAACCACATCATACCACTTCTTTGGGGTGAACATTCTGTGAAAATAGCTGATTTAGAAGCTCACAGTGAGCTTTTAGATCAGCTATTGTTGGCAAAGAGATTTGATGTTGAGAGAAAAATGTGTTTTACTGTGTTGGTCGGTATAGTTTCATATTTGTTCATTTGCTGATGATGCACTGCTTTATTTAATCCAGTAATACAAGTAGTCTTGGTTTTATAATGATTATCTAAGCAGAGCATAGATTAAATACTGCCTGTATTGCAACTATCTTTGCCACAATAATGATAGATTTCAGAGATTGTGCGAGTAAGAAGTGCACTTTTGACTGTCATTTTTTTTTATGTGATGAATTTCCCCTATATTATCTTTCTCCATTATCCCATTTTGGGACGGGAACCCCTTTTGGTGTTAGCATTATGTTATGCTTTAGCTATTGAAAAATAGCAGATCTACAAGCTCGTAGCGCGCCACTCGGTGGCATAATAGGTCTGCTATTTTTGAAAAATCGAAGAACCACTGACATAGAAACAAAGCTTTTTCAGAAAACTGTCAGGATGTAGAAGACATTTTTTGAATTGTCTTCAGGTCAAAATGGGTTAAGGCACTCTCTTCTTTCTTGCACATCAGTGTTCTAGCATCGCCCTCATGTCTGTGGTGTGGTCTGGTAGGCCAGAGGAGCAGGCACGGAAAGCCTTCTGGTCAAGTCCACGTTTGGCACGAAGGGCTATAAGAGTAATGGGGTGGTTTGGGAGAGAGGTCTGTGGACGGGCCACACATGGGCTCTTTGTTTACTTTACCCAAGCATTTCAATGGACTGTGCAAAGTGCTGCATGGCCAAAATCATCCCAGTTTGGAGTACTGTTTGAAATTTGATGCAGAAACCCCGGAGGCCATCTCAGGGCGTTATAGGAATGGATTGAGCATCGGGTCCCAAACAGTGTGCTGAGACACGCTGGGGGTGCCATGAGGCGAGTCCAGCTGTGCGTTCTGGCGATTCTGTGACAAGAAAACATTATGTTATGATTATGAATTATATTTTAACCCATTTTGACCTGAGATCAGATTCTAAAAATGTCTTCTACATCCTGACAGTTTTCTGAAAAAGCTATGTTTCTATGTCAGTCGTTCTTCGATTTTTCTAAAATAGCAGACCTACAGCTGCAGGTAATAGACTACCGGTAGTTTACTATATCAGTTCTTTGTGTGCTCTCATTTCCCAATACGGAGGCAAATTCTACACACAACATTTTAGCCACTTACAACATGGCATCACTATATTTGGGGCATTTCATTACAGGCGAAAATGTTTCATTTGATACGTTTCCTACAAGTTCAGAATGCGTTGCAACGCGCTGCGTTGGGAGCTTGTACAGTAGATTGGCTAATTCCTCGATGAATACAGCTGAAATCATGGCATAATTATGCCAACATCTAGTAGGGGCAGCAGGGCGGGCAGTTTGGACTGGCCTCTCTGTTGTACGGGAAGTAATCACAGCCTATCCAATTACTCCAGGATGGATACTGAGTCAGTGCTTCATTGATAATTACCACTGATCTGACACCAGTAGAACTGGCCTCATACTCAGAGTCAGTGCTTCCTGCATTGATAATTACCACTGATCTGACACCAGTAAGAGTAAGGACTGGCCTCATACTGAGTCAGTGCTTCCCTGCATTGATAATTACCACTGATCTGACACCAGTAAGGACTGGCCTCGTACTGACATTAGTGATAATTACCACTGATCTGACACCAGTAAGGACTGGCCTCGTACTGACATTAGTGAGCAGGGCAGGCCTTCCAAGGCCTCTCCACTAATGAACTAATAACAAAACCATGAAGTTAAATTCGAGCAGAGGTAGATGGAAAGGTCAGTTTCTGCACCATGGTCATAGTGAGCCAGTGTTTGATATGAGTCATGTTTCCCAAAGTGCCCAGTTTAATTACCCTGCCACAGGTCTGTCCACTGTAGTACTATGCATCATATGACAAGTGTCTGTCCGTTTCATGAGTATTATGTTCTGTGTCATTGGCAATAGGCTGCTTTTCCCCCCCCGCACAATCACACATATTAACAATCTGTCCAGAGAAAAGACAAATAAGAAGCTTGGGAAACGCTGATAAATAACACAGGGATGCTGTGAGTGGGGGGGCGTGTTGTGTTCTCTGATCCACGTCATCAGCGCCCATACCCTAGGTGGGGTTGTGCTGTGTTCTGTCATCAGCGCCCATACCCTAGGTGGGGTTGTGTTGTGTTCTGTCATCAGCGCCCATACCCGAGGTGGGGTTGTGTTGGGAGAGCAGCTTCCAGGATTATAGTTTAGGCATAATAGGCAATTGGTACCGGGTGAAAAATGGGTTACAAAATCGTAACTTAATTAATTAACATTTTCAGAGCCATATTTTAACATTGATGTTTGGCAGAAGTAATTGAATACTTGAAGGCAGAGAGAACGAGACAACCATGGTGCCCACAAGAGAGACGTAATAGTCAAAAGAGTTGAAATTGTAAAAGGTGCTCCTGGATCAGACGGCATCAGATAAAAGGGATATACAGGCGGGCATTTTGGGCGGGAACCCGTTTTGGTGTTAGCATTATGCTATGCTTTAGCTATTGGAAAAATAACAGACCTACAAGCTCATAGCGCGCCACCGAGGGTCGCGCTACGACCTTGTAGGTCTGCTATTTTTGAAAAGTCGAAGAACGACTGACATGTAGAAACATAGCTTTTTCAGAAAACTGTCAGGATGTCAGAAGACATTTTTTGAATGGTTCCCAGGTCAAAATGGGTTAAAAGAGGGAATGGAATGCCAACATGTTTTGACACAGAATAAATAAATGTGGTTGTTGTGTTGTAGAAGTCGTCTAAGTATAACCCGTTCCGTTTTGTCTCTCTCTTGCAGTAAGAGCAACACTGAAGGAGGCTCCTTCCGTGTCTTCGCTGTGAGGCAGTGAACCATCACAACTCCTCTGTGGTTTCAAACTTAACTTTGTCCAAATCTAAGAGTCCCCTCGTCGTCTGCTATTGATGAGCAGCTGTACAGTGGGATTCCACGGTAAATACATGTCTCTATCATCTCTGTCCCCTCGGAGGAAACAGAACATGCTAAAGGACTGATAGACCCCCTTCTCATTTTAGGTAATCAACAGTAGCAATTTTAATGGACCTTTTTGGTTGTTTATTTTCTCTGCTTTTAACTCCCAGATGTGGATATTTTTTTAAAGGGTACTTAATCTGTGAATGCAGAATGTGTTTATATTAAGATGCAATGAACAGCTGGTGCTGACTCTGTGTCTTTTACATTTTTATAGGTTTTAAATATATGTTTTATAGAAATTATGTTTACATTGATGTTGTTATTGCAATCATTGGTCTTAATACACAGGAATGTATATTGATCACACTGTATTTAATCATTGTGTACAGAACAGATATAATGTTTTGCTTGTTTTTCTAAATAGGGTACTCTATAGTAACAGTTTTTCCTGTGTATCTGTTCCCAGCAGAGAGGGTATACTATATAATGTCTGTTTGTTTCTGTCACAACTTGGTATATGAGCTGGCAGTGGTGGAAAAAGTACTCAATTGTTTTACTTAAGTAAAAGTATCAATACCGCAAGTAGAAGTCGGGAATTCAAAATGTACTTGAGTAAAAGTACAAAAGTAATGGCACAAAAATGTACTTAACCAAAAGTAGAAAGTACCATTTAAAGTTTTCTAATGTATTAAAATATTTTGAAAATAGCAGATCTACAAGCTGACAATGCGTCACATCGTGATGCATTTTGAGCTTGTAAATGGCTGAAATGCATATAGGGATGTAGTGCTTATTGCATGTTTTGTAATAATAATCAAAGTAACTAAAGTTTTCAAATAAATTTAGTGGAGTAAGTAGTACAATATTTGCCTCTGAGAAGTATTGGAAATTGGAAATATTACCTCAAATAACTCAAAATTGTACTTAATTACAGTACTTGTACTTAGTTACTTTCCATCACTGTGAGCTGGGTTAGGCTAAGATCCTGCGCTGTTGATTTTGTTTGTGATTCATTGATTTGTTCAAATTGGTCAATGCATACAGTAGTTCCCAGCGCAAGGTCAATGCTGCCCTATGCTTACTAATACATTGTATGTGGCATCATTCTGTCTACATTTCTATCAGTTCATTTTGTGTTTTGTAATAACTGGCCTCTGCTTTTTCTGGCTATTCTCTGCTTGACCCTGAATCAACATTTACGTAAGTCTTACGTTTTTTTATAATTTTAGAGTATAGCTCCATGGACGGTATGTCAGAGAGTAGGGATGTTTTGCGTGTTGGAGGGACCCTACAGCCACAGGGGAAAACATAGACGGTCACTTAGTGGTTCCCAACTTTTTCTGAATCAGGAACCATTTGAAAATCTCGAAAGCGTTCACGGCCCACCCATGTGACCACTTAAACACACCGTTTTCAGTGGTCACATGGGTTGGGACAATGGAACTATGTAAAGGCCCACAGAGCTGGCGTACACTGACACCACGGCGCGTATTCCAAGCTGTGACTCCGCCCACCCCCGGGGGAAGTTGTGATTTGCTCTCGTTCACTGCAATGCAATTTGCGGCATTTCCAAAACAATATTGCGCAGAGTAGCGGTTATCAAACGTATTTGCAATGCCATACGTTGAAAGATCTGTTGCCCATGGACAAGGCACGCTACCTCCGCAAGTTCGATATTATCGGCATAGATGTTTGTCCGTATGTGATTAAGGATTGGACCAAGTTGCATTGGCAGCCATAGAAAATTCTTACCCCGGGCTAAAACCGGATGTGACATTTGTGGGCGTTCCTATCTAGCTTGGTGTCGATGTATACTAGTGAATGTGGGTGGGAATACAATACAATGTGGCCTAGATTCTACCCACCTAAAGACAAATGAATGTGTCGGATTTTTTTTGTAATATATGATATGGGTAGGGTATCTTTCCTTTAGAGAATGAGTCAGAGTATTTTGAAATGTGTGTACATTTGCAAAGGGCACTTTTGACATTTATTTTTTCACTTGATAAACAATTTTTGTGCACACAGAACACTGATTTAGAAAACCACTCACAGATTTAAATATATAAAAAAAGAAAAGAAATGTAAGAAAGAAACTATCCAGAAGTCTGTGACGGCTCACTTCAGTCAAGCAATTCCACTTCAATAAGGCCATTAAATCACAATATGCTAGATTGTGGTGATGAAGGTAAACTAATTACATAATACAATAAATTAAAAACTGATGCAATGTCTTAAGGCTTTCAATATTCATCACCAGGTATAATGTAAGGAAGGGTTTCTGTATTGCCACCTACAGTGCATTAGACAGGTGAAAATTACAGTATACTGCGGCGGTGGGGAAGTTACTGTATACCAGTTGTGTTTTTGTGCAGAAGATTCTGAGTCTTGCCTACAGTACAGTACAGTACAGTACAGTACGGTATCTCATTGAAACACAAACCTTTTCCTCAAAATGTGATAAGTGCTTGGCAAAGCAGAATAACACTCATAAATATCTTCTTTTAAGCGTATTTAAACATTCTTTCTTTTAATCCTACCTCAGTCCTATCGCTATGCAAGGTCTTTTGGTCAATTGTATATGGGAATTATTTAGGCAAATAAGGTTTTGTACAGTTATATGCAATTTATTTGTAAATACTCAAATCTGTGTCTTTTAATTATCCTTTACATTTGTAGTTAAAATGGTTGAATATCTTTTGATTGTTTTGTGTATAGTTTTTATACAGGCATTGTATGTTTTTTGCACATTTGAAAATAAATGAATTAGAAATCTCATGCACTTATTTCTTTATGAAGCAATCCTAATATACTGTGTTAATAAAGTTAAACTCATATAGAATATGGAATATAGGTTAACATTACATAGAAAAGTACAATCATATAGTGGTGTTAATTACTGTTTAGATCGAATGTCTTTCTTTTGGACATAAGAAGTTAGTTCGCCAACCAATTCCCTCATAAAGGGACATTTCCCATAAATGCCCTGATGATACACTGGGGAAATCACAAGTAAGAAGTTATTGTTAAAGCCAGACACACATCCTCGTTATGGTACTGTATGATCAAATGATTCACTAATAGCTGATCACATGATATGACGTGACTCATATATCAAAAGAGTTAAGATAGCCAAAGTGCAGATTATTTATTAGAGTGCAGAGTAGAATAGAAACCAACGTTTCGGCAGGTACAACTGCCTTCTTCAGGGTAACTCTGGTGTGACTCATATATCAGTCACACCATCCTATATGCCAGTAAGTATGCCTACAGTAAGTAGTCTCGTGAGCCAGACTGTCTGCCTCCCACAATTTTCAAATGCTTCGTCATATCATTCAGAGATTGTGGAATAGTTCGCGGGCTACGCAAGACTAAGTCCTGAGTGTTAATTTAACTCTGAGGTTGTACAAATGTAACCAAAATGTCATGTTACTGGCCCATTTAGTTCCATTTGTACACATAAAAATGTCTTATTGAATATATTTGTGTGCGTAAATGCTTAAATATTGTGCTTAAATATTACACATGAAACCAAAACTTGAATTTGTCCAATGTACTAAAAGAGCGAATATCTTTTAATTATATGATCACCCTGATTTATTAGATGTTTTGTTGACCCGGGGGAGGCATGCTAAAACTCTCCACCAAGAACGTCATGAATGAAATGGAGACCCAGGCCACCCAGGATTGGTCTGTTATCTCTGGAGGACAGGCAGTGTTGGAGAATGTGTTCTGAACCTGGATTTCCGCCTTGTGGGTACAGTACAACTTGTACTGTACCCACATCATCCCATTATACTTTTACTGTTTTTCTGGATCAGGTCCCACTTTTCTCTGAAGCGTTTGCGGCCCACCCATATCTGACCAGTGACTCAGCTGCTGTGTGTTAAGTTGTCAGATGGGTGGGCCACGTGCATTTTCATGACCAATTAATCGATTGTGTTGGCTTGGATCAATGGAACTAACATAGTGTATTTTAAACTCCTATCTATCAGCATCTCAATGAAAACAAATTTTTCAATATTTTACAGAAAAAGATTTTTTTTTGTTATTTTCTTGGTTCTTAGTTATTTGGGGACACACGTGGGAACCCACAAGTTGGGAGCCACCTACTACAAGTATACTCAGATAGTGTGGATCTCATTCTGCGTCATTACCACGGACTAATTATGTCTGAATGATTTACTAAGGAGCACACTCCATGAAGTAAACGTTAGTATTGTAGGTGTAGGCAGAGAGAAGAGAGAGATTTATTCTCGGATTGGAAAAGCCAACGATGGTGGCACTCCGTTTATTTTTAGAAAAGCAAGAGAGAACAACAAACTTGTCGCATGATCAATACATCAACCTGTCACTACGTCAACACCTCGGAGGTGTGTTTCTTTACTCTTACGGTAACACATTATGCCTTGCATTAAGGTGAGAGGAGCAACCATATAAAACATGGGCAAGAACGCAGTGAATTATAAATGTCATTAATAACTGTTCAGTGTGTGTCTATCCACCACAGTATAGTTCATATTGCTCATCTTGTTTTTCATCCTATGCAGTGCTTATAGTATTCCACAAAATATGGGCTCCAAAATCAAACCTACCTATGTTGAATCCAGTTGGAAATGTTTTCCTTTTAATATGTTATCTATAGTATCTTACAATACTGTATGAAGTACTATATAAGTACTATATATTATAATATTTCTGAGAGAGAGAGAAAGTGGTTCTCAAGTAAGTCTCAAAGACTTACTTGAGGGAGTTCCAGAGGTTATCCAGCCAAATTATTGATATTTAGAAGAAGGAACCAAATGGACAGGTCTGTAACTCCAAGAGTTATGGTGGTCCGTGACTATTACAAACAAACTGTGTGTGTTTGGAATTAAAAGGTTTGAGAACCACTGAAGTACTGTAACATAGCATGCCTCCTGGGATTTTTACAAGGGGCAGATGCTCAGTTAAGCCCGGGTTGGATCAGATCTTATCCGTACCATTGATAAACAACTGCAGTTGGCCTGTGGGATGACAGTTTTACGTGTGTGTCAATGATATAAAGATTTTTACTTGCCTGTTAAATCCCCAAAGTACTGAGACATTACGGTAGGTGCACTCAGTTCAAGTTTCAACATTGTTTTCTGAAATCATTATTTTCCTTTTTATTCTCCAAGTACTCTGCGTTTGCACTGTATATACTTGGCATTTCTTCCCCTGGTATTTGCATAGCAGAGTAGCTCTGCCTGAATCCCAGAAGGCCAATCCTATTTGGCTGAACAGTAGTCTAATTAACCCCAGATGTTCTCCTTTAGTTTATTAATATTTCCACTTTTTTATCCACTTCATCTCACATCCAAACATCCAAATAAGATCTTAACCGTACGATTGATAAACAACTGCAGTTGGCCTGTGGGATGACAGTTTTACTTCCAGTGTTAATGAGATAAAGCCCAGGTTTGCAGACCCTGATTTCCACTTCATGTATTGAGAGTCAACGAGGGTTGAAGAATGGGCCACAAGCATGCAATACCACCAAGGCCAGGTGCACCACTCTTTCTTCTCCATACAACCACAGACTAACCTAACTCTTTACCCACAAAAATGCTTTGAAATAGCCATAGACTATACAAGTCAAATATCTGCTCCTTTGCTCAGGGTCAGAACAGGGGCTGGACTTGTATAGAACAGTGGTTGTAATTTCTAAAACATTTTCATGGCAAGGACCACCAAATGTATATGTTTTAGGCCACAGACCCACACCTGAAAATGATTTGTGCCAGGAACACCCCATAAGTGAATATTTGAGTCTTAAAATCTTTCAAAGTGATTTTACACTTAATGTAAAAGCTTGCATCGCTTCACATCACGACATATTGTGAGCTTGTAGATTGGTTATTTTTTAATGGTTACATTTAAAATAGGGTTAAGGTAAAAACTGGTTTTGATATACTAAGCTAAAATGATGCTGGGGAAGTGGGGATGCCCTGAAACCAGTCTCACGTGCCTCGGGGCTCCCTGGATCCCAATTTAGGAACCGTTTGTATAGAAGGGTGTGTGGTCACTGGTCTCTGGGTATAGAATTAGTAAGACGGAATTAGCGCTTCTCTCTTGTCTTGTATGTCAGGCTATACTAATCCTCTACTGTACAAAAGCACTTCTAGGGAGGAATGCAATCTCAGCACCTCTGTCCCACCACAAAGCACGGCAGGACCACAACTTTATCGGCCAGCTGCTGTTTGAAGTTGACTCGAGTTTAAAGGGAAGGAGGATGTTACAGAAACTGTAGGCTATTTGGCACGAGCTCCTTTGGCCCCGACTCTGCACTATAACTGGGCATAGTATTTAATCTGCAAGGGTCAGGGAGTGCACTGCACTGCAGCTCTGGCCCATGTCTTATATTCCATACCGGCAATTTCGTAGATTGATTCATCTCGGCGGCATTAATTTTTTTGGCTTTCGCCTTTATTTTTTTATAGAGGGACAGACAGTAGGCTGACAGGAAATGGGGAGAGAGATGGGGGGGGGTGACATGCAGTAAAGGCTGTCGGGATCGGGAGTCGAACCCGCGGCACACTGCCAGACTTGGGCTACCGGCCAAGGTGCCTGGACCGCTGAGCCACGGCCCAGGCCTCTCGGCTGGCATTCTAATTTATAGTGTACTGTGTACTTGTGTACTGACCCAATAATTCATTGCTGCAACTTGGGGTCAGCTCTCGTCATGTTCTGTATAGAAGCTGAGCATAGCATATCCATTTGCAGTGATGGACATTGGACAGTATAACAAAGTATATTACTAATACTGAGTGTTGTAGCCTAATAAGGGAACATTAGCTAAATGTGTGGCAAATCTGCAAAAAGATGATAAGAGCGCCCTTCACTTCACACAGGTGTGATTTTTTTGGATACTACATGACTTTCATTAGGCCTACATTACCTCAAAGACAAATTGTAGCCACTACCTTTGAAGAGAAAAAGTAGTGGAAATAGCAGATCAGGTTATTTCATTTATATTGTTTTGAAATTTCTGGAAAATTGTATGTTCTTAAATTTCTTATTTCAATATAGCAATAAATTGATATTACAAAAGAAAATGCAAATAACTAAGGCTATAATACTTAAAAGCAGACCTACTTTCGCAAAAAAAGATTAAGGATGCGAAGACGGCTAAATTACCGAAAAAGGTTCCATTGATTTCAAACTTCTTTCTTAACCACCAAATGAAGACGCAGACAGCGATGACTCCGACGAGACAGGTGATGCTGCTGCTGGGACTAGCAGTAGCACTGATGCTAACGTCTGATGCTAACGTCGTCAACCAGGGCGAGGGTGAGTAGAGAGGCTAGGCTACAGCGTTTTATTTTATACATATGGGTTACAATGTGTGGTATATCAGCCAGGGCTTTCTGTGATATGCTAAAACCCAAAATAACCACTCTACAAGTTCTCAAAAATGTCGCCTAGACAGATTATTAGGCGGCGGATGTCCAAATTAGCAAAGGGTTTGACAGTTGACATCCATGCTCTGGATATATTTCAATTGGCGCCTATTTCTACAACAATATTGGCTTTGTATTGTTGTTGGCATAGGTAGGCTACTAGGCAGGCTACTGTGGGTATTGTAATACTGAATATAAATAAGCTATAGCCTACTGCAGTGGTTCCCAACTTTTTATTATGTTCTAGCAGTGATTATCAACCATTTTAATTTCAAGCACCCGCAGTTGGACCTGCATTAGGCCACCATGGCACTTATATCTCGGGGACCCCCATATTTATATCTTAAAATCAATGTTAAGTTAACAGTTGATGTTAAGTTAACTGGTCTGTAACTCTGAGTGTACAAATGGAACCAAATGGACCCGTTTTTGTACACTCTCAGAGTTACAGACCCATAAGGGTCCATTTGGTTCCAAACTATCAGCTGGGTACCCCCTGTAACTCCCTCAAGGACCAGTCACCAGTGGGTGTCCCCGGACCCCACTTTGTGAACCACTGGCCTACTGTACATCAGCACTATAATGCTGGGTGGATGGATATTTTATTAATTATACACATTGGTTTGTACTTTATTGTACTGCAGATAGTTCATGGGTTTCACTCATAAGTGTGTCATCAGCAACACGGATCTATGCTGCTAGAGCAGGTGCTAGATAAACATGTCCATCTTTATGTGACAGATCTGGCCAATTTTAACCATGTTTTTTCCAAAAAAGGGACATAATTAAGACATGTGGAGTCACTGAGGCCCTTTTTCCACTGGTTGGTTCCCAATGGGAGCCGGTTCAGTTCTTTTTGGTTCTAGTCCATGAGCCAGAATTCGTTATTTATGAATTGAGTGTGATTGTTATCACCATGAAACTTCCCCAGTTGATTACTTACACGAAGACAATGATTTATTGTATTAGGCTACACTTTTTACATTTGTATACGGTATATGCAAATGAGGCATTATATAGGAAAATATGCAAAAAATTGAACATATTTTTGAGAATATATATTGATCCTAAACAATTTAATATGGGTATAGTTTTGCCCACTCAATTCATAAATAATGTTCCGATTTTGGAGCTCTGGCTCATGGACTAGGAACCAACCGGTGGAAAAGGGGTCTGTGTGTGGGGGCTTAGAAGGCCGTTGCACTCCTGACAGTCCTATAAAACAGATGATGTGGAGACGTGACTTGAGCTGTTATGATAGCAGTGCATCTGGCCTGTTGCTCCGTGGTAAAACGTGTAAGATTTGTAGATATAAAAGCGTATTGGATCAATCCTAGGGCCTTCTCTTATCTCAAGAGAATTATGGAAAGAATTATGGAAATCACAGTATTTGTGTTGTCCGTCTGCATGCATATGCCCCCGAGATATGGAACAGGTTTCGTTTCAAGGTTATGGTGCAGTTAAGTTATTAATATTATTATTCAAGTATATTTATTGAAGTTTGTACATAAGACAGGACAGACAACAGCTACTGTACATGACAACAATTACAGAACAGATACAGGACAAAACAACAACACCCAGTACTCAACGTTCATGTATAAAATATAAAAGTCTGAAATACAATGTAAAAACCACAAATTGTATATTAATGAAATCAACTATAACTGAAAAAAAAAAGAAAAGAGAAAATCAGTTAAGTTTGAATAACTTTGAAGTTGTCTTGCTCGCTGCCTTTTTTAATAAAATGATTAACTGGAATCGGGATATTCTTATAGTTAGTAAATATACAACATGCTTGTTAGGGCCTGTAAACCTGTATGCTCAATAATTTGAAATCTACTGAAGGAATATAGATATAGTAGCCTATACTCTATTGTACAAAGGTTAATGGTCAGTCTAGATTAGAATTTGCAAAGTAATAAAACAAAATAACACATTGACGCCTCCAAAGCACTTTGTAAAGAGCAATTCAACTTCAAATGATCCGCTCTGAATTAATTAATATATCCCCCTCCGAGCTATTCTGTTTTGCTTTGGTCCATTTAATTGTTTCTGGGCATAAAAAGAGCCCGCATTAAATCTGTGTCTCTGTTCCCTGGGGAGTCGGTCTGAAAACTGTCCCAGATGAAAGCAAACCCAAAGCAACAGAACAAAGACAGCTTGTCAGACGGATGATGAGGAATCTATGGTGATGCTGCTTAGTCAACCAATCCTGACTGGAACACAACAGCAAAACAACAACAACCCTTATTCAGTGGTGTAAACTAACTAAGCATGTTACAATTTACAAGTACAATTTCATTTTCAAGGTACCTTTACTTTAGTATTTCCATTTTTTCAATACTTGAGTAAAGTTTACTACTACTCCACTACATCTCAGATTGCAGTTTTTATTCTATTTGAAAGCTTTTAATTACTTTGCAGATTTAGATTAACAAATAAACATACATGAACCAGTACCGTAATCCCTAGGCTATACTTTATATTACGACGTGTATTCGAAAATGGCCCATCTGTGTTGCTGTTTTGGGAATTCTGAAAGATTTTTTACTTAAGTATAGTAAGTATATTTTGATACCCAATATGCCCTATTCTTTTGCACTTTTACTCAAGTAAAACTTTGAAAACAAGACGTACTTATAACAGAATATGTTTTTTACATTGTAGTATTGCTAATTTTAACTAAGTAAATCAATCTGTGTACTGCCCTTACTCCCTGGACAGTTGACCCATATATGCTACTGTCATGCGTCGCTATCAAATGATTAATTAGGTCCACTCTTCATCCATGATTTGACACAAATTGTGGACAGTTTTTTCTTTCTCTCTCATGACGTAATTCCACTGTGGGAAAAGTGTGCTGAAGATTCACACACAGCCTGTTGATCAAACATGAGAGCCGCTGGAACTAAACAAGCTATTATTTTGTGGTGCCAACTTTGGTTTGTTAAACGTGTCCTGTTGTTATTGAAAACACAACACACTTGCTACACCATATTTTACAGTGTTAAACTCCCACCCTAACTTTACTTGTAGGTGGTTGATTTATTGTAGCCAAAAGGATGTAGCTATCTATACTAATATACAGTAAAATCTCGAGTTGATTACACACTGAAAATGCTACTGATACTCGTTCTTGGTTAGGCATTTAGCAGACACTGTTTATCTAAACCAGGGGCTTTCAACTGATTTTGACCCAGGGACCACCATCCTGACTAAGAGCAACCTGGGGACCACCACTATGCTTGGCGGGTCCATCATAGACCCACCCCACACAATAGTGGTTCATGCACCACAGGGAGCTGGAGAAAATAAAATACAGTGATTTTGTTTGAATATTATGGAATATGATACTGTGATTATGTTTTATCCCCCACGTCCGAAACGGTTGAGAAATGACAGAGTTACCGTGTGGGGGTCCCTCTACTGTACTGTACTGTCACTGTACTGTACTGGCACACCCAAAATCATATATATATATATATATATACAGTTAATATGTGTGTTTGTGTGTGTGGGTTGCGTGAAAAACAACCATTCTATTTTTGTGCTCATAGCCACCCATTCGTGCTACCCACCCAGCCAGGCACCCACACACATAGCTCCGTAAGGGAGTGGTTGCACCACTCAAAAATAAAATGAACTCTCTCTTGGCCTGCTGCATTCACTGATGTAGCCTGCAGGTATATAGTGTTTCGGGGCTGAATCAACTCTCTTTTTTTTTTTTTTTTTGTCTTGTGTTTTGATAGGCCATGACTGCAGGCCACATTGGTGATTACTACACAGGCATGCCATCAGGAAATATCCCTAATCTCCCAAAGGCCAATCTAGGCCTGTTTACCAAGTTCTTTGGCCTAATGAGAGAGCGAAAAAAAATAAGTAGAGACTAGAGACTATAGATACTGCACTATGCAGTGATAAAGTGTCATTAAACAGCCCTGTGTAAAGTGTGTATGTTTGCAACTGTCGGAGATCTGCGCTCCACCGAGATGCCCCTTTCTAGTTGGGGCATGCCTCCTTCTCCTGGTGGATTGCATTATACTGAGAGCAACTTTATTTATTATTTTGAACTTAAACATTTTCACTGATTTTCACTGATTTTTTTGTCGCAAAGAAAAATAATCAGACCAGTGTGAAGCGAGTGGTGCAACAGCACCCCCTATTGGTACTCTAAACATCAGGACACAGGGACATAGTCACATAGGTTAGGACATACAGTAGGTTGGGACAAAAAGCTGTTCCTTGGAGTGGTTGCACCGCTCAAAAAACAGCCATCTGGACTTCATCAGTGTGCTTTCAAAACTTCTGTATGTGCATATCATTAACCTCCTTGGTTTTTATCAAACTTGAATTTATTACAGTGCATACGATATACGGTAAATCTTTAGATTTTGTTCCTTGTTGTGCTTTAACCCATTTTTTGTGGGAACGCCATTTGGTGTTTTAAGCATTATGTTATACTTTAGCTATTGAAAAATAGCAGATCTACAAGCTCATAGAGCGCCACCAAGTTCAAATCTTTGAATATATATTATTACAGTGTACATTTTATCTCAAATCTTTGCTTCTGAGGAGGTCCCTGGAACAACATATTTTCAGATAGGGGGCGGAGGCATATTACATATAAGTTTTGGGGACCTTGACATGTTCGATTTCAGGTCTAAATGGGTTAAAACATCAGTGTCTCCCTACGTCCTGAGATGAGCAGACTGCCCTGTGGAGCCAGTGGAGATCAATCATCCCTCTGGCGTTCTCTGTGTCTGTCAGGCTGTCTCCAAAAGATGAAGACAAGAGGCCTTTCTTCATATGAACGGCTATGGTATAGCTGCTGCTGTATATCCACCAGCCAGGTATGGAAAAGGTTTAACCATCCCTTTATTCTTCTAAAAGCATCTTCCCTTCTGCTGTAACCACTAATCCCATCTTATATAATGGAGGTTATTTCTCTGGACCATCGGTACACAGACGTGACACATCCATCACACTGTGTATACACATTGTATACTGTGGTGGAAGATGTGCTGCTTAGACTTTAGACTTTTCAGTAAATGTACCAACAACCACGATATAAAAATACTCTGTTACAAGTAAAAGGCCTATATGAAGTACACAATTATTAGCATTAAAATATACGGTACCAAAGTTAAAAGTAAGTCTTATGCAGAAAGCGTGTGTGCGTGGGTGCCTGCGTGCGTGTGTGCGGTAGAGTTAGAGTGGGTTATGCAAGAGATGGTGTTGAGATGTGAAGCCGCACATAGAATGCTCTAATCACTAGAATGGCAATGTTATTCTTTCAAATCTGCCTATAAATTCTGACCAAGTTTCCACTCCAGATATGGCTTAGAGACTATGGGGTGAATGAAGTGGTAAGAGCTTTTATTGCCATGGTTTAGTACAGTCCTTATATTCCCTCATGGTTTAGTAGAGTCCTGAGGGGCCCTTGGACCTGAGGACATATGGTTTAGTACAGTCCTTGTGGGGGAAGGGATGTGCACAGATAGACCACCTGCCCTCTGCACAGCAATGTGCCCTTTTGAAAGTTTGTTTTCTTTTGTTCTTTAGTTTTTGTGCAATATGTGCCCCGATCAATTCTGTATTAAAAGAGTCTAATATATTATTATCGTAGGAGGGGCCCGGACAGTAGACAACTCACAGAGCCTAGTCCTTCCATGATGCGCCAGAAGTGTACCTCCCAGCCCTGGCAGAGTAGTACTGGAGTAGTTCCAACGGATTGTGTGGCCCTGGTTTTGCCCTAGAGGGACTGATTGAGGGTAGCTACTGGGACGTAAGTCGGGACTTGATCACCCTGGCTGGGTCGCCTGAGTGAGGGGTATGATGTTGGTAGACCCGAAACCCCGTTGACCTCAGGATACATCACTGAGGATACGTCCCAGGTGCATCCATGCGATGTATTTTTAATTTAGTTTATGCCCCAGAATCTATAAATCTCCCACACTAAGTTGCTGGGGCATGCATGTCCTCCTGGTGTTCATGCAGGTGTCCTCCACGTCCTCCAGATTCCTCCCCCCCCACCTGAATACATGTTGGGTACGTACTCCTGCCAGTGCCCTGACCTTGGAGCTATTGAGCTGGTGCTGATCGCCAGGTGTCTGCCCCGCGTGTCTAATAGTAGGATGGGACTGGACATTCCCACACTGATCAATACATGCTAAATAGTCTGCATTAAGTGCATTTATATACTGTTACGAGATGTCTCCATTGGAGTCGGTGTCATGCGGGACGCCTTTAAGGGTCCCTTGTATTACTAAGAAACACTTAACATGAAACTGGGGTCGGGGATCGAACTGGGAACATTCCATTTCTTCAAATTTTACTCCCCACCCTCATTTATGTCAAAGGCTACCAATTAGTAATTTACTTATGAAGGCGCGATTGATCTTGTACCAGACAACGGACGTAATTTTTATTTTGTCCACTTTCAAACTGTCATCTTTGAATGGCCAGTATAGCAGTCTCTCTGTTGCAGTCTCTCTGTGCATGCGCTTGGCGTGTCCTATGCAGTGTGCAGTCTCTCTGTTGCAGTCTCTCTGTGCATGCGCTTGGCGTGTCCTATGCAGTGTGCAGTCTCTCTGTTGCAGTCTCTCTGTGCATGCGCGTGGCGTGTTTTGCTGTGTGTGTGTTCGTTCATTATGTTGGTCACTGTGTGGGTCTGAGGAATTGTAAAACTGGTGTCACTCTAAATTAGTGGTTGAACTAGTAGAGTTATTTACATCACATAATTGTAGCCGATGAGTAGAGTAGATGAGATGAGATGAGATATACTTTATTAATCCCCGAGGGGAAATTGAAGCGTTACAAGTTACAACAGCATAATGTGACACATAAAAAGCTAAAACTACTGGACAGACAGAAGAACACAAAACAGACACAAATGGACATAAACACACAAGACCAGGACCACCAAGGACCATATGCCATTTAGGCTGAGGCAGTTCTTATGCATTCGCATTGTATAGTCTGATAGCAGTTGGCATGAAAGAGTGTCTGTACCGTTCCGTGTGCATCCTCGGGGGGGAGAGTGTGACCCTACGGCTGAAAGTGCTCATCCTATCCCGCAGCACACCATAGAAGGGGTGGGAGGGATTAGCCAGCATGGAGTCCAGTTTGTCCCCGATCCTCCTCATGTGAACCCGGATATTACATGTACATGTGAACCCCGATATTACAGGAATCTCCTTACCGGGAGTGTTGTCTTTTCTTCGGTTTGGCCTAGCATGCACAACAAGCAATGATCGGTTAATTTGTGTGACTGGTGGAGATAATTTATGAGTCACAATATACTGTAGAACAGTTGTTGTTTATGAGCATCTGAGTTTGTCTTTTCCTGCAGATGTGATATGATTCATGTGCAGCTGTGATATGATTCACCTCTGGGGTTTTTAGTTCTAGTAAAAGACATTACAATGTGTAGATAATTTAGTGCTGTTTTGATGGTGAGCAATGTATCTGTACTGATTGATTGAATACTTTATTAGCGAGATTATTAAAATGAGTAATGACAAGTAGTACTGTCAAAAGTTATGAACACAAAAAGCCCTAGTTGCTTGTTTCCATTGTGGCCCTTATAACTCAATTAATCAGTAAGATAATACATACAAACATACAGTAGAATACATACAAACTCAGTAGCAGCGAAAGGCATTCCATGTTTTTTTATGGCCACGTAGTAGATTTTTCCCCCATGTTTGAGCTGAATTTGGGGGACATGAGGTCAGGTGAGCTCCCTCTGGTGTTATGCCCCCATAGGCATCACTCACTAGTTTAGAGACGTAGTAAGCTAATTGAGTCAGTATTCTGTTGGCAGCACTAGTGGATAGCTGATAAGATCTGTCATTTTACACAAGCCACAAGATTTGGTTTCCCCGTAATTGTTGTCTTATTAACCCATTTGGGCGGGAACCCCTTTTGGTGTTTTTAAACATTATGTTATAATTTAGCTATTGAAAAATAGCAGATCTACAAGATCATACGAGCTTGTAGTTCTGCTATTTTTGAATTTTTTAAAAAATGTGGCGCAAATCTTTGAATATATATATATATTCTTTCAAAGTGAATGTTTTTAACTCGGGTCTAAATGGGTTAACACAGGCTCTCATGGGAGAACATCTTATCAACGTGGCTTACGCTCACTGATGGTAATCAGCGTCAGCGTGGACGCACTTAGATCTCCTTTCCCATGTTACTCAGCAGGGTGATTATGCTGCCTGCGTAGCCGTAGTGCTGGCACTGAGCGCACATGCCAACACAAATGGTCCAGTGGTGGGAAGTAACCTAAGTACATTTTCTCAAGTACTGTACTCTTAACCCATTCTGACCTGATTCTACAAATGTCTTTTTCTGAAAAACCCATGTTTCTATGTCAGTGGTTCTCAAACATTTTCATGTCAAGGACCCCCAAAGATATATGTAATTGACCGCCGACCTCCATCTGAAAATATGTTATTCCAGGGAACTCCCCAAAAGCTAAGATTTGAGTTAAAAACGTTCGCTCTGAAAGAATATATATTCAAAGATTTGTGCCACATTTTCACGATTTTTCTAAAATAGCAGACCTACAAGCTCGTATGATCTTGTAGATCTGCTATTTTCAACAGCTAAAGCATAACGTAATGCTTAAAACACCAAAAGTACAAATTTGAGGTATTTTGTGTTTCCATTTTTCATACTTTCTACTCCACTACTGTACTCTCGGAGGCAATATTGTACTTTTAATACACATAGTATTGTACTCAACTACAGTTATTTGACAGCTTGAGTTGCTAGTTATACTTTGCCGATTTAATTAAATCAAATTATTAATCAGAAATTAATCACAATTGTTCAAAAATAGCAGTGTGAGCTTGAAGACTAACTAAAATGGGGCTTAATAGTTGACTATTTATGTCCAATAACCAATACATCTTCATAATGAATACTTTTACTTTTTGCTACTTCAAGTATATTTGGATGCTAATACACTTTTTACTTTTTTACTGCAAGACTTTTACTTAGAAATCTGAGTACCGGTACTTCTTTCACCACAGCCACTTGCGTAGTGCTGGCACTGAGTGTTCATGCCAACACAAATGTCACTGGGTCTGGGCACTCCCCTGGCTCTGATGAAAACCCAGCGGGTCTGGGCTAGCATGGTCCCCCGAACCCCTGCCACAGTGCAGCAGGGGTTCTGGGAAAGGATTGGTTCCCAGACAGATGCCTTGATGCTGCACAGTGCGCACATTAAGGCATTATTTCTGGGGGACTTTTTGGTGTTCTTTTGTTCTCACGTAGGTGCTGTGGAAACAAAGACTGCTTTTTGTTGAATCTAAAAGATGTTTAATTCACACCATTTGTGTCTTTTTAGAACACAAACAAACAAGCGTCTCAGAAATTAGATCACGCCCTTGCGGTTCACTGATGAATAACCAGGGTTTAAATACTGAAGGTTCAGACTCTCTTGGTTTACATGTTTTCAGGGCAACAGTTTGGATGAATGTTTCGCGCAGGTACCTGAGTCTGTCTATGCAATTATGCCTTTTGTATGAACAGCTTTTCATTGAATGAAAAATGTTTCTCCACTGTGCCGTGTCTGGACTTAATTTTCACGTGAACTCTTTCATGCTGAGAGAGACATCCAATATGTTATCATGGTGTAAAACACAAACCAGAGTTTTTTTTATTTTTTTCCCCGTGCTGTAATTTACAGTCGCCAATTATGATTGTGGGGGCGGACAGCTTTATTTGTCTTACATGTGCGTAGTTGTATTTCAAAATCGGGTTGAGGCGACCAGTGTTTGAGGGGGAGGTGATGAAACCCTTGTGTCTCTCTCCTCAACCATAAATTATATTTTGGGGTTTGGTGGCTTGACGTTGACGTCTGCGGCACTGTCTGTCCCGCTATGAGTAGTAAGTAGCAAGCAGAAAATCAGACTGCTGACACGAGCACTGAGCCATCTCAGCAGGCGTACGGAGTGAGTTCTGACGCAGGTCCACAGCAATGGGACCAGTAAATGATTCCTGGAGCCAAAGAGGCTGTGTTCCTGGAACTCGTGTCTTCTGTGTATGTCTGTCTCTCTCTGACTAACTGGCCTCAAAGTGCTGCTTTTACTGGTGTAGCTCGCTCTGCTGCTCATCAAATACCCCCAGCTTGTCTTAGTGGTGGTTTTACCACCAGTCTGCAGTGGTGGAAGGACTGCAAGTTGAGAACGTCAACCGATCAACAGATCCTCATCATGCTTTAGATTTTCGAATCCCCAGCATCCCCAGCTGTTTGTAAATCCTACTTGTACACTGTGTTCGCCTTTCATGCTCTTAAGGAAACGTTGTCGTCGTCCCCCGGTTGGAAAGCTGGCTGAGCGATAGCTGAACCTTGGAGTGATTATTTTTGGTTGATTTAGATATTAACAAATGAGACGCGTCACTGTGCTGTGTGATGCACAATGTGTCTGGTAGATTACAATAATGAACGAGACTCCGGCTTCTTCCGGTTAGTTTCCACATTACTTTTTGTGGATTCTGCTGTCCATGCTCCATCTTTTTGTCAGCTTAGCATTCCCTCCCCAGAATTAATGAGTCTCTGAAGTGATTATATAACAATGCATGAAGGCAGTAAACAGTGTCTCAGAGTCTTCACTCCCTTCACATAACATATTGCCATTTACTCCCCACATTCTTTTTCTTTTTCTGCCAAGACTTCAGTGACTTTGTTTGGCCCGAAGGCAACAAAATATTGCAGAAATTAAATATCATTTTGTGTGAGACAATGACCACAAAATTCGTATTCGTCATCTTTTTAAAATAGTCTAAGGAAAACTAACCGCAGTGGTCATTGCTGCACCAAGAGTTAACTTATAGTCGTTTTTTAAATGAAAATCAGTTGTTTTCGGTGGGTGTCAACTGTCATGTGATGAAATATTGGCCTAAATTAGGACTCTTGTCAAAGCAGTAGCATCTCTACTGTACGTTTTGCAGACTAAGCCTGGGTGGGACCGAAAAAGCCAACAAGTCAAAGCTGTGTTTTTTGTCATAGGTGCATGGGAAATGTTCTGAAACTCTGTATTTACCCAAGGGTGTTAATACTTGGTTGCTTTACTTAGATTTTCCCTGTTGAATGTCCCAAGTAAAAACCACCCTGTTTTGGCTCTGGGGGGTGTTGAAAGGTGGTGGGCAGCTAACAGTAAATACAAACCCATTATAACTTCAAACTCCATTTTAACCATGATACTGTACATTAATCGAATGTTGACTGATATTGTCCTTCTAATACGTGAGGGGGCCACCAGAAAGAACAGAAAATAAAATAAAAGAAGCGCTTCGTGGGTCCTTTATGTAGAAAACTGTAGGCAGGTGCTCTTTGGAGCACAAGTTCTTTAAAAGTTCTTTATCTTTGAGTAAAGACCAATGTGGATGGAGGTAAGGAGGTGGCAGACATTTAAGAGGATCCAAGGCAGCTTTGTGTAGTTGCGGTAGAAAAATCCTTTATTTCATTAGATTTAAAAAACAAGGGTTATAAAACGACCAAGGCGTTTGGGCCTGAATGGGCCTTCATTAGGGTCAACAATACTCAAAGGTATAGAACTTTTAAAGAACTCGTGTGCTGTAAACCAGAAAAAAGGGTTGGGGTGTTTTCGATTAATCTATCATGGTTAAAATGGAGTTTGAAGTTATAATGGGTTTGTATAGGAAGGGGGCGGGGCAGATCAAATTAATATAAAATATCTTAATTACTGAATCAAGTAGCTTAAAAACTGTCTGGGGTGTTCACATAAGCCTGAGTATAGACGATAAAATGACCAAACGTTGTTTGGTGTTTAATTCATTCAACACTGGAGCCTGGTTCTCGAGCTACAGCGTTTGGGAAACAAAGCCACACAAACCTCTCCACAGACCTGATAATCCTCCCATTCACAACATGATGAATAGGCCAACCACTCCAATCTGTCTTTAGGCTCCAACGTCTGCTCTCCAGCTGTATTGCTGATGAGTGCAGAACACAGAGCCATTTTAACACCAGCTCCATCACAGTTGACAATTCAAGAAACTCAGCACTGAGCACCAATGACCAAAATGGAATGCCACTACAGTATAATAACCCTGACATTAATATGTTGCATTGATTTAGACTAGAGAAACTAGATGCGATGTTGGAGGACATTTACAAACTGACTGGATTTTTTTGAGTGTCTCATGTAGAAAAATATAATCTTTACCTTGTGTCGAGGTGTGTTGATTGTATAGAACATGGGTTTTCAACAGGTGGTCCGAGGACCACTGGTGGTCCGTGGAGGTATTGCATGTGGTCCCTGACCAACCATTTAGTAATGTAGGATTTGTTGATTTGTTTGAAATGTTCTTTTCACTAGTTGAGAAATCGTGAACTGAATGACCTGGTGACCTACGATGAGTCCATCCATGTAGTAATTTACTGAGTTCAATAAATTCAACAGAAAAAGGGAGTTAGAATCTCAAGAACTGGATTGTCTGGTTGAGTCATTATTATTAGGACATTTTACCAGTATAGTAGTCAACGGTTGTGAAACAGTGGGATGTATTCATGTATACACATAGGATGCATAGCAAGTGTTAACTTACAACAGCACTAATCTTAGCCCATATCCCCACCCAACACAATAGTGGTCCCCAGGTTGATTCTAAGTCAGGGTGACGGTCCCTGGTTCACAATCAGGTGAAAACCCCTGTTATAGAACACTGGTTCTCAATGTGGGGCCCAGGAGTCCTAGTAGAGGGGATTCCAGGGGTCAACAGCTAAATAATCGATAGTTAGGATTTGTATTCTCTCTGAGTAAAATTAACATGGATGATTTTACACTGTAGATTGGGGTTCCATAGATTAAAAACACATACTGTATATAAAATGGGGGTATATGGACTAAAGCATATAAAATTGTAGGTCCTAGTTGAAATAAAAAAAAGGTTGAGAACCACCAGAATAGAACAGTACCTGTCCTCATTAGATAAATGGTTATTTTATTGTTATAAAGGACTTGGGGAGTTAGGCTTATAATTAGGAAAGGATTCAGGTTTGAGGTTAGTTTACGATAATGTATTTAAAGGACCACTTCACCACTTTTCAACCTATCTTCATATAATAGGTCCTCACTGATAATCATGAAAAATTGCGCAATTTCTTCTACTCGGTCTGTGTCCCATAGGAGGGCTGTGGGCAGTTCAGAAACCGTCTTCCAGTGACATCGATGGGGAATACAAGCTAATAGAAACTGCAGGCTTTCTAGTTCTGAAAAGTTGCAATGCGAAAATGGAAGCCATCGTTCTCACGATAATGAAGATCGAAACATTTTTGTAAAAAACAATCTTGTTAAAAGAAAATCTGCCTAATGATGAATCACTGGAAGACGGTTTCTAAACTGCCCACAGCCCTCCTATGAGACGCAGATTGAGTAGAAAAAAATCGTGCCATTTTATCATGATTATTAGTGAGGACCTATTATATGAAGAGGTTGAAAAGTGGTGAAGCGGTCCTTTAAGGGTTGAGGTTAGAGTTATGCCTGATTTATACTTGGTTGCAGCTGGTGTTGAGAATCAAAACTAGATGCAGTGATTCCCAAACCTTTTAGCTCGAGTCGAGACCCCAAAAGAAGAAGAAAAAAATCTCTCCCCAGGACTAGTAAAAATAGCTGATCTACAAGCATTACAACACGTAGCATCGCAACATGTAGAAAGTTTGTATAGATTAGCTATTTTCACTAGTTCATGTTTTTGACCCACAAGTTATTTCCACCACACTGTTTGGGAAACGCTCATGTAGTGTAAGTGTATTCATGCCTGCTGTGCGTTGGTCTGTTTGGGGTGTTTCTGTGTAAGCAGGTGTTCTGGTGGCTCCTGTACAGCACCACACACCCCACATCATCATGGCCCACGCCAGCAGCCTTTCGCCTCTCACACAGGTGTGTTTGTATGCATTTGTATGTGTTTGCAGTACTGTAGGTGATTTATTGGGTCTGGGTGCAGCTCACTTACGTAACTACATGAACCCTACTACCCTAGCTATTCTGGGTTTCACACGCTACGTCGACACGCTACGTCCGGCCGGGGAAACTCTCCCCCGTCAGGTGTAAAGAAGCAGCTTGGACTCCTCATGCATAGAAGGAAGAATGAGGTCAGTCCGCTGCCCCCCCCCCACAGGTTGGCAGAGGAAATGTAGCGCCTAAGATTACATTAGATAATTGACACTGGGTGAGAAATGGATTACAAAATTGTGGGATAAAAATGCATAAAAGAAAAGTCAAGGTGTCTTACTTTGTATAGTAGCCTACAGTAATTTACTGCACTTTGGCTTTGTAGGTCAGTATAGACCTCTGGGACTCCAGTCAACAAATATGTAGGGTTTAGAACCCATTCTAGACGGGAACCCCTTTTGGTGTTTTAAACTAAGCATTATGTTATACTTTAGCTATTGAAAAATGTATTTTTGTACAGTAGGTCTGCTATTTTTTTTTTAATCATGAAAATACGGCACAAATCTTTGAATATATATTCTTTCAGATTACTTATTTTTTTTATGTCAACATCAGGCCTAAATGGGTCAAGTGGTTAACCTGACTGCCCTACTTAAATTTAAATACAACTCATTCATAAATGGTCAAATGTTCTACATCGTGGGCTTGGAAAAACAAATCAGAAAGTGGCTGAACACACATCTCTGCCTTGTCCTTGTAAACACAGCTGTTCCCACAGTATGCCCCCAAGTCACCTCTCCTGGCCACACCACTTTCAACCTGGTGTCCCTATTTTGTGCATATCAGAAATGTTTAAAGATCCATCCATCCATCCATCCATCTTCAACCGCTTATCCGTAGTCGGGTCGCGGGGGCAACAGCTCCACCAGAGAGCTCCAGACTTCCCTCTCCAGAGCAACATTAGTGACTTCCTCCTGGGGGATCCCGAGACGTTCCAAGGCCAGTGAGTCGATGTGTTTCCTCCAACTGCGCCTTGGTCTGCCCCGGGGTCTCCTCCCAGTGGGACGTGGTCCTTGGTCTGCCCCGGGGGTCTCCTCCCAGTGGGACGTGATCATTGGTCTGCCCCGGGGTCTCCTCCCAGTGGGACGTGGTCCTTGGTCTGCCCCGGGGGTCTCCTCCCAGTGGGACGTGGTCCTTGGTCTGCCCCGGGGTCTCCTCCCAGTGGGACGTGATCCTTGGTCTGCCCCGGGGTCTCCTCCCAGTGGGACGTGATCCTTGCCCGAGAGGCATCCTAACCAGATGCCCGAACCACCTCAGCTGACTCCTTTCCAGGCGAACTAGCAGCGGTTCTACTCCGAGTCTCTCTCGTGTGACTGAACTTCTCACCCTATCTCTTGAGGGAAATGTTTAAAGATGTTCAAATTATTTTTTCAAAATGTCCCTATTTTGTTCTGACACTGTCGTATGATGAAGTATAAAGCCGGGCTTAATTGGTTTAACTTAACTGTATTATGCTGCTTTGACACAGAGAAATCATACAGGTCAGAAAAAGCACACATGCCCTCAGTTGATGCTGGACTTTGTTGAAGTATTTGAAATTTTTAATCACAATTTAGTCATGCCTATGTCTCCATGGAAGTGATGTCTGTAATGGAGCCTTACTGGTCCATTTGGTTCCATTTGTAGTACATGATTTTACAGTGTTTTCATATGCTTGGCTTTCATTGGTGATGTGGTTCCCTGGGTTATACTCCCATTCTGTCCCAGCCTGGATGATAAATGCTGATCCCTCTATGGCTAATCTCCAAATGTTGTTTATGGTAGACCAGATTCCATTTATTCTATGGTTTTACTGGAAGCATACAGTATAATACACAATTTTGTTGTATTGTTGCTCAAGTTCTAATAAAGAGTGGCAATAATTATACTGTGGAACATTTTCATCAGATTCTTTTTTTTACGTGTTTCAAAGAAAATATTTTCAGTGGACCAGGACATCCGTTGTATCTGTCTCATCCTAATTTATAAATACTCTGAAATAGAGTCATTACTCAAGGAACAGCTGCACGCACCAATAATTCAGTGCATTGGGTAATTCTCCAGTCCAGTGTCACATTTGATTGAAACAGAAAAGTGAGAATATTAATATGGTTACCATCATTTATTGCAATCATTTTTCATTTGACAATCTCCATGGGTGACGTACATTCTAAAGCGCTTTAGATAAAGGCACTAAAGAAATGCAGATATATATATATTTATTTTTACATTTTTACTCTGGTTCTTCTACTTCATACTTTACTGCATTTGGAAGAATATGTAGAAATAGTTACAATGAACAAAAGCAAATGAGGTTTTGACTGCTGCCTTCTAATTGTTTTCATATAAGGCCCTTGAGCAGTGAAACAAATTGGTCACTGTGACTTCACAGATGTGTTCTCTTGCGTCACAATCAATCATACTCTTAATTCCACTAAACTGTTTTCTATCTCTGTCTTAAAAACAAAACAAAAACAAACACCAGCCCATTATTTAATTAAAGGTTCAAGAGTACAATATTGACTATTCTTTATTGTTTACATCCTATTATAAGTATGTCCAATAAGTGTCCAATTTCGCAGCAACAAGAAAACTAGCAAAAACATCAATACATTTAAAACAAGAAAAAGTGCTCCTCCGAGCACAGGTCAGCTAGCTAGGTTATTGTGGGCCAGCAATACTCAGAATGTGCCAATCAGGATGGAATATGAAAATCTGTAGGAGTAATACCGGTATCAAGAATTGTGTTTTGCAAGAATCTGCTTCCTGGTGGTGCTATAAAAGGATGAGGTTTTCCCTTGGCCTCTCTCTAGGGCAGGGGTTCTCAACCCTTGGGCCGGTCGCCAAATTATTTTGGGGGCCCCCAAATTATTTTCAAAAGTTTTTTATTTATTTTGCTGAATGGCTGGGAAATGGAAATTGAGAGTTTACATAGT
This sequence comes from Protomyctophum parallelum, assembly GCF_964188405.1. Classification (NCBI taxonomy): domain Eukaryota; kingdom Metazoa; phylum Chordata; class Actinopteri; order Myctophiformes; family Myctophidae; genus Protomyctophum; species Protomyctophum parallelum. The sequence goes on from NC_139699.1 coordinate 15,361,101, forward strand.
ACACATAGTACATTCATATTAACTTTCCTTCCTCCAGTATTCATTTATGATATATTTTCTCTATTAAGATTATTTTTGCAGTCAGTTTGTATTGGGGGTGGGGAAGGGGGCAGGGCGAGGGTCGCAAGACATGGTCAAAGCATTTCCGGGGGTCGCGATACTTTACAAAATTGCGACTTTTCTAGTTGCCCTATGGTCTTCCCTGTGTGTATTCGGTTTCTTCCTGAAAGCCTTTGAGGGTTGGTCACGGCACTCCATCTTTAAATCATATTTGTAATAGTAGCCTAAGTACTTTAATAAGCTGTTCTTTAAATGTTAAATACTGTGTACACACACTCCAGTAATTTAGGTCAAACTGGTCACTAAAGCAAACAAATTTGCCTACCGGTATGTTTGCTGTGCTCTGCTCAGGCCTCGACTGTTACCTGCGTCTGTCTCTCTTTACACAGATTCTGATTGAAATGCAGCCCACGGAGAGAGAGCGGCCGGCCCTCCACACAGCTATATTTAGGTAGGCTGGTTTCCTGTCATAAAGCCATAACACAAAGGAGACTGCTGTCGGTCTGACTCTGAGCTACCTGAGAGAGCAGTGAAAACATCTGGACCACTGACTAGTTTGCCCTTACTTGAGATAAAGACGTGTTCTGTCCCGCCACTGACCACGCCAAAGTGTTTTTTTATGGCATATATGTGCATAATTAACTAATTCAATGCTTATTTCTCTTAGCTGTCAATATACAGTATCATAGGATCTTGGTGGGGGTATAAACAATCAATTCGAAACTGGTATTGGACAGGGGCACGGTGGCACAGTTGGTAGTGCTGTCGCCTCACAGCTAGAAGGTCCTGGGTTCGATTCCCGCTTGGGACGCTGTGGGTGCTGGCGGCGTGTTTCCTCCTCCGCGTCATCAGTGCCCATACCCGAAGGCGGGGTTGGCGAAAGGGCCTTTCTGTGTGGAGTTTGCATGTTCTCCCCGTGTCCCCTAGGGCAGGGGTTCCCAAACTTTTTTGGACCAGGTACCCCTTTTTGGGTAGATATTTTTCCAGGTACCCCCTCATCCTCGCAACACAGATAACAATATATTTACAACCACAAGCAGTGTTTCCTGCAGGAAAAAGCTTTGGCATGGTGCTGGGCGCAGGCCGCAGGGGGGGCCTTCTTGTGTCGAACATTTTGATGAATTAATTAATTTGATTCAATAATGAATTAATAAGATTAATAAATTAAGATTAATTTGTATTATTGCTCTTGTATTGCTATTGGAGACACTGGGGGGACACTGGGCAGGCACTGGGGAGGCACTGGGGAGACACTGGGGAGGCACTCGGGAGGCACTCGGGAGGCACTCAGGGAGGCACTGGGGAGGCACTGGGGAGGCACTCAGGGGGACACTGGGGAGGCACTCAGGGAGACACTGGGGAGGCACTCAGGGAGACACTGGGGAGGCACTCAGGGAGACACTGGGGAGGCACTGACGGGACACTGGGGAGGCACTGACGGGACACTGGAGAGGCACTGGGGAGACACTGGGGAGCATGGGGAGGCACTCAGGGGGACACTGGGGAGGCACTCAGGGGGACACTGGGGAGGCACTCGGCTGGGCACTGGGGAGGCACTGGGAAGGCACTGAGGGGACACTGGGGAGGCACTGGGAAGGCACTGAGGGGACACTGGGGAGAGACTGGGGAGGCACTGGGGAGACACTGGGCAGGCACTCAGGGGGACACTGGGGAGGCACTGGGGGACACTGGGGAGGCACTGGGGGACACTGGGGAGACACTGGGCAGGCACTCAGGGGGACACTGGGGAGGCACTGGGGAGGCACTAGGGGGGGACACTGAGGAGGCACTGGGGAGGCACTGGGGGGACACGGGGAGGCACTGGGGAGGCACTCAGGGGGACACTGGGGAGGCACTGGGGAAGCACTGAGGGGACACTGGGGAGGCACTGGGGAGAAACTGCAGCCACTGGGGAGACATTGGGGAGACACTGGGGAGGCACTGGGCAGACACTGGGCAGACACTGCAGGGCAGACACTGGGGTGGCACTTGGGGAGGCACTGGGGAGGTACTGGACATTTCATATCACACACACACCATGATTCACTAGCCCCTCAAGGGGGCTTGGGGTACCCCCTGGCTATGCGTCGCGTACCCCTAGGGGTCCGCGGACCCTCACAAAAAACATGCAGTAATCCTGGTCACTAAACTGCCTCCCCCTGGCCAGCCGGGGCGCCTGATGGAGGGGAAAGGAACTGGTTGGAATAACGTGTTCCTTCCACGCGCTACGTCCAACCAGGGAAACTCCCCCCTGTCAGGTGTAAAGGAGCAACTTGGACACTCGGGCATGAAGGAAGCATGAGTTCAAGTCCGTTGCTCTCCCCTTGTCCCCCATATATGGGGACTAGGTTGGTGGAGGGTGTGTAGAGCCCAGGATCACATTACCGGTAGATGATTGACACAGGGTTGAAAAATGGGTTACAAAATCGTGGGATAAAAAATATGTTTAAAAAAGAAACTGGTATTGGTAAGTTAGGTCACAATTATTACATAATCTACCTGAGAGATTATACTAGAGTGGTGCCCGTTGGGCACTGGCCTACTGTACTTGGAACGACGCAAGTTGGAAATGCATACCACACCCAGTGTGGTGACTATTTTAGTTGGGGGAGAGTGCTGTAGGCTCTCCCTTGGGGAGTTCAGTCGGTCTAGGAGGGAGGGAGAGAGAACGAGACCAGGTGAGCCGCAATACACGCACAGCACATCCAAGTGGGTCCAAAGGTTAGAGTTAGGCCCAATCCCAATTCCTTTTTTAACCCTACCCCTCAGCCCTTGCCCCTTCCCCTTGTCCCCATAATGAGTGTCAAGGGGTAGGGAGATAAATCATCCCCCTAGGAATTGGAACGTCCCTAAATATTGAACGTCCCTTGTAGATATTGATATAGGCCTACAACCTGTTCTCAGAAAATAGCTGATCTGCAAGCTCACTACAGACCAGTGGTCCCCAAACTTTGATGGCATTTCTGTCTCTAGGACCTCCAATTTATATTGTAAAATCAATGTTAATTAACTCTGATAGTGTACAAACTATCATTTAGCCCATAACCCACTTTGGAAACTACTTTACATTTGATTTAAGCTGTAGAGATGGAACGTAAATATAACATTGCTGTGGTTATGATGAAATAAATATATTGTAATTTTGTCTCATGTTGGTAGCCCACCATGCAGAATGTAATTCAGCTAGATATAGCTCATTCTGACACCTGCTCAACAGTTGTACCTGATTCATTCATTATTGTATTAACAGTTTGTATAGCATGCGTACAGATATATATATATCATATACAGGGTTAGAAAAAGGAAAAACAATTTACAGTATAGAAAGAAGGGGCTGTGGTCACTGTGTTCATTGTTTTTAATATCATTAAGAACAGAGTAATTTTCTATCAATGAAAATGCCATCGTGATTCATCTCCATCCAATGTACAGTCTGCACAGCAGCTTGCAATCTGTTCCGTAGCTGGTTTGCCTGGGGAAAAAAAACAACACCACTGCTAATTAGTTAAGTAAGTTTTGCAACTTGTGGGGATTAGCTTAACATTGGTCATGATAAAACCATAGCTATCACTGCAGCGAGTAGCCAACGTTATGCAGTGACAGCGTTATGTAGGTACAGTAGGCTATTTCACGGCTTTTAAGAGCTCCAAAACTGCAGAATGTTGACATATCGTGGTCTGGGGGGTCGGACTGATGCCTGCTAATAAGCTAGCTTGCATCCGAGTTGTATCACCGGCGCACCGGCGATAAATAAAAAAGAATAAAGCGCTGATGCGGCGCCAAATGAATGGGTAACGTTGTATGAATGCAACGCCGTATCATATCGTTAGTTCACGTGAGGTAACGTTAACCTTTGCTAGAGATTGCGATATTTTTGGCGATGCAGATTGTTAATACATTAAAATAATATTGGTTATTATAATATTTTTCCATAATAAAGGACATAAAAGGCTTCTTACCTCGTCCGCCTTTCAGCCCTCAGTGATGTTGCTCCGTTTGAAGTCCCGTCGAGATATCCCTTCAAACGAAGGGGATTCTAACCCTCGCCCTCAGCCCTACCCCTCGATCCAAAGACAATTGAGATAACCCTTCCCCCTCACGTGAACGCGCATAAGCAAGGGCAAGGGCTAAGGGCCAGGACGAAGGGGGGAATTGGGATTGAGCCTTAGTCTTGTACTCACTTGAGAGATCTCCCTCATACCAGCCTCCTCATGAACAGAGAGCTTGGGCGTCGGCTCTTTAACAGCTTCTGGTGATTGCCTTACTGGCTGCAGGTGCGTCCATGTCCAGGCTCCCATTGGCTGCAATACCTGTACAGGGTGATATACTCCCTCTATCACCTCCCCCAGCCTCATTCTGTGGGGAATTTGGCCTGGCTGTTTCCCCTGGTTTGCCACAACGTACGTAAGTACATACGTACAGAGACTTGGTTCATTAATACATATAAGATCTGCCCTGTACAATGCTTGTTTAAAAAGCCTAAAAAGGCAAACGGAAAGAGTGGCAAGGGTTATAGAGAGGACGAGGGGGTCTGTATGGAAAACCTGATGGGTGTTGTGAAGCAGATTTAAACATTACAGACCATAGTGTCTTCTAGGAGCCAGGGATGAGAGGGATGAGCAGTCACATCTGTCAACTCCTTTGATTGTGTTATGGCTGCAAGCCTTTTATCCACCGTTAGTCCATTACCTCTTGCATCTGCATCTCTGCTGTCAATTAATTTAAATTAAATGCAAATGGCTTTATTGGCATGATTCAGTCATGCAACACTGTACTATACACGTTGCCAAAGCAACTGTTTAAGCATAGAAAAGCTTAACATTGAATTAGAACGTGCACTACAGTGAATAGTAAACATACAGTAGGTGGAAGTCAAACATGGATATGTTCATAAACAACGGTGATTGTTGTTGTTTATGACAATTGACAAGCAGCAACGTGACTGATGCCCAAGTATGCTTGATTTGGTCACTGGTGTTGCACATCAAAAACGTATTGCATAATTTGCATCGTGATGCATTTTGAGTTTGTAGATCTGCTCTTTTGGGTTAAGGCTTAAGTATACATTATGCATTAACTCTAGTAGGATTGTTTTCTTCTCGCTCACTCTTCCCTGGTTACTAAATCATTAATTCCTTCTCAAGAGTTCAAAGAAGACAACAGTTGTACACACACATATTCTACTGTAAATTCAACAATGCTATCACTGCTAATGAAACATATCTGGAAACCACTTTTTTAACATTGTAGCTGTGCTATTCTTCAATATAATGAGCCTTGACAATGTTAGTGATTCAAAGGATTTATTTGGCCTTGGTGACGTGGTTGTTTTCCACAATCACCAGAAGATACAGAGTTTACTAGCTCAGTACAACATGTCATTCAGGAGAGGAAAGCCACCGGAAATATATTTTCACCTGTTAGAGATTAGTCAATGGCATATTTATGCACACGTAGTGCTGTATCTCCAAAGTGTTAGTGCTGTATCTCCAAAGTGTTAGTGCTGTATCTCCAAAGTGTTAGTGCTGTATCTCCAAAGTGTTAGTGCTGTATCTCCAAAGTTTTTGGCAGTTTCACTGTATGTTCCAAACTTCGGCAACAGAGCTGTGGAGACGGATTGATATGAAGTGTACCTCTGCAGTATTGCAACAACATAGAACCACATACTGTAATTACTGTATACCAGTCAGTGGTTCTAAAACTTTTTTTTGTGGACCCCTGATTTAATATGCATTTGAATAGATTTTGCCAGGGGCCCTCATAAGAGATTTGTGTTAAAACATTCGCAATTATTCAAAAATGTCAACTTATTCGTAAACGTATTATTACGAATATCTGCCATTTTTTAATAACCAACATAAGATATGTATAAAATCATCATCATATCATATCATCATACTATAATTAATTCAATGTCTGAATGAATGTCTGAATGTCTGTGTGTCAAACACTGCCGTAGCTCCTCACTGCCTGCACCAATTGCTTCCACTTTTCACACAGGCATTGACCATAATAATATGGAGGTCTTAACGAAGCCCTTTTTCCCATTTATCAAATAATTAATAACTAATTTAATTAACTCAATGTCTGAATGAATGGCACTGTTTCCATTTTGCTGCACAATAGTCGTTGTGTATTGGCTGCACACGTGCAGTAACTGCAGTTGCTCTTGGTCTCAACTCGATCAGACGGACACACACACACACACACACACACACACACACACACACACACACACACACACACACACACACACAAATAATAATGTCCCTGCACTTTTTATGTCCTGACGGCGCCACTGAACACTACACACACTACCACACTGTCCTGCCTCATGATTGACTGTAGGCCTACTGTACATCGGTGCAGTGCTGTACATCAGTGTTTCCAAGACTGGAGAAGTAGAGAAAAAAAGGGAACCCGCACACTGTCTTCACTTACAGAATTAGATTTATTGAGCGTTTCGGTGGTTCAGACCTTGCCTGATGAAGGTCTGAACTGGGGGGGAAATGACAACCTAAAGCAACTTGTTCTGTTTTTCGGATGCTTTCTTTGATAATAGCCCGAGACCATTCGGGGCCCCACAAAGCTGTCAGCCATGTCTCCAGTGGGCGGTTTGAACTCCCCAGACTGGACTCCTGTCACTGGAGGATCTGGTCTGCCAACTGCAGGCTGTGAGTGAACACTGATCACTGCACTGTCTGCTGGGCATGTATGACAGATCAATAAGACACACAGCCAGCAGGGCAGCCCCTCCTGGGATGGGGAACAGCATAGCCGCAGCAGCCTCTGGTGAACCTCTTCTTAACAGTGACAAACAATGAAACTTGAGAATGAGTAGACACGCTATTAACAACTCCCCCCCCCTTCTCTCTCTCTCTCTCTCTCTCTCTCAGAGAGGCTGGCAGTTGTAGCAGAATAGAAGTAATCTGATTTCTTCACTTAAGTAAAAGTATCAATACCACAATATAAACATATTCTGCTGTAGGGATGCACCGATATTTGCCGTTATCGGTCAATATAATATTGATATATAAATGTGTCCTTGAGCACCTGAACCTCTACCATGAAATGTTCTATGAGCAGGGCCTGGCTGTAAACAAGTTCTTGAGCTTAGTCCAGTTACCCTGGGTAAACATAGTAACTTTGCTTTGCTTTGCTTTGGTTAAAGTTACAGCCCAGAGTTTTTACTCTATGGTGGATCTAATTGTTGTGATATAAAATGTAAGCTTACCATAATCACAGTAAACATTATCACGTCATATTCAAGGTATTTCTTTTTTCCAGGTGCGAAGCAGCCTGGTTTACTTTTGCACACACCACTACTAAACTTGACCTACCATGATTGGCTGCCTCCTAGCGACCTTACTAGCAACCTAGTCATGATTGGCTGCCTGCCAAGCCAATGGGAGTCTGAACGGCATAAAAACCCATACTCTGAACGCTGCAACGCGGAGCGAGTGGAAACACAGCTAATGTTATGAGCTAACTGGAGCTACAGGAAAGCCATAACAAAACCCAGTGAGTGAACCAACAAAAGAACGCCAGAAACTAACAAACGGTGCGCTACAAGAGCTTGTTGCACCTGGCAGTTATGACTGAGTCATTTTCCTGTTTTTGTATTAACTCACTTTCAGTCCAACATCGTTATCAGCATTGGCTTCCCGCTAAATTGTTATTTTAAACATCAGTATCTCGGCCAAGAATATCCATATCGGTGCATCCCTAGTTAAAAGTAAAAAAATAAAAAATACCAAAAAAGCCTAGAGCTCTGGGGAGAGCCGTTTCTGGCAGAAGCCACTTGGCAGGTCTGAATCTTCACTTACAGCTTCTTCAGTCCAAAACAAACTGTATCTGGAGGCAGATTCACAGACACAGACTATGGGGAAGGTGTGTTCCTAATGTAGTTCCTTCCATCATCCATCTCCTCTACATTTGTAGTGTTGACTAAACATGAATCGATTAAACACTTGGGCGTTATCTTAGTCTTTAATTAGTAAACAACGGTGTTGTGCAAAAACCATAAAAATTGCCAACCTAAAGCTCACAACACGTGTGAGCACTTGTGACATGAGCATACAGACAGCTATTTTCGCATTTTTTTTTAAATGTTTTTATTTACTTTTCAACTCTAATGAAATTAATTGAATGAATTAAATTTATAGATTATTTTATTAAATTATCTATTTTTATATAATATTTATTTATATATTGTGATCCATGCTGAAATACACAAATCCCAGTTTGGTATAATTTGTCAGCAACATAATTTCCAAGAACCGCAGCTGAAAATCAGTTTAGCTCACTGTAAATGAACGGGCCATTTCCACAAACTTTGATCAATGTGCTTCATCCCTGTAAAAGTAATCCTAATAAATTAGGTCATGTATAAATATTGTAGGCCTAGACACGTGTGTGTGTGTGTGTTTATTTTAATTTATTTACAGAGGGAATGTTCATTATCCACACTTTCCTGTCATGCTCTTATGAATCAGGGAGAAATACAGAAATTATTTAAATGATCAATCCTCCTGCTTCTGGAATGAACACTGGTCGACCCAAATCTTTTAACCTTTGTAACAGAGTAGTTCTATATTGTGTTATTTTATTTCTTATTTTTTATGCCAGGTGCTTGAAAAACGCCTGGACTACATTTGCTACTACGTCTAGTAGCGACCGTAGTGGACACTTTTTCATGATTGGCTCTCTAGGCTGCCTCTAAGCCAATGGGAGACTTTAATTCCCATACGTGGCATAAAACGTGGCATAAAACCCATACTCTGAACGCCGCGAGCCGAGGCAGAGGCTGCGCCACACAAACTGAATATCCTGTAGATGTTCATAAACAAAAGCTTTCTGCACCTGACAGTTATGACTGAGTCATTCTTGTTTTTAATCTGAGTACATCTTCCTGCTCACAGGAAGAAATGATTTAAACTCCTCAATCCTCCCTAGCCTAGCAGGTCGTCCCAAATCTCTTCACCTGAACGAGAGGCAGTGCTGCTGAGCCAATTATGAAGGAGCATAACAACACAGTTTTGGCTGCACAAGAGTCAAATAGCAGCAACCAGGGAGGCTGAATGTGGGTCAGGGAAGGTGAAAGATCCAATATGAGTCATGTGAGGTACGAGTTGTACAAGTTAATTCCCCCATTCTTTCCCCCCAACCCAGAACATCTGAGGATAAGGTTGGATCAGTCAGAGGGGCTTCAGTGTTTGGGGTGAGCCATGGCAACAATAAAGAAAACAATTTGGGGGTCATGTCATGCATAAAGCGTGTCGTGACAAACGCACACACAGACTGAGTGAAAAACACACTCTCTCCCCATGCCTTCGGGCCTGGTGGAGACAAAAAGTGCGAGAGGCTAATGCTTAATCAATATACAAAGAAAGTGTAAATCAGGATTTACTTGGTCATATTAAAGCACATGGGGGTTAAAGTTGTTTAGATTATGTCTGACTGTTGTAGATATTGTTGCCATCACAGTTTTACTGACTCCGTTCGTGTGGTTTCGGCATTCGAGGTGTGAAAATAAGCACAGGGTGGCTAGAGAGACTGAGCCTTTCATTAAGCAGACTCCCCCCTCCCCCCCGCTCCCCTTCTAAACTCTGATGACTCATCACAGACCCTTAGAGGTCATCCTCTGTGTTGACCTCTCGTCCCTTACACCCAGAAGTGGAAAGTATAACTTACAGTAGTACTTTCACTCAAGTCCTGAGGTACTTTTACTTCCACAGGAGTGTTTCCATTTTTTGATTTTGATTTTTATACTACTGCACTACAACTAGGAAGCAAATATCGTGGCCTCCTTTGGCTTTTACATAGCCATGACAAGGGGTAAGGCGTGCAAGAAAGGTCCCTAGATCTGCTATTTTCAGAACAAACCTTTTGTCCTACTTTTAAGTATATTTTGATGGCACTATTTTGCAGTTTTACTCGAGTAAAGTTTGAACACAGACATTACTTGAGTAGTTATTTTGTGGTATTGTAAAGAATTGGAGTATGTCTTATAAATGCCTTCCACCACTGCTGAGTCAGAGCCTTTAGACTAGAGGTCGGCTTCACACTCAGCCCCACCCATAGCAACCAGTGGTGGAAAGTCATTGTGCTTATGAGTTTCTGGCATTACTACTTATTTACCTACCTCCCTGGCACACCAGGGTTTGTCATTGACCAATGGAAGAGTAGGGAAGACCACCTAACCAACCACCAAAGTAATAATGTTTAATTTGTCAAAACAATTTACAGAATGCAGCTTTAATTATGATTATTGCCATTCAATTCCAAATCAACCTCTGCTGTTTGAAGCATTCTTATAAGAAGCCCTCCATTTAGCATTCTATATTTTGCTAGTATGAGCAAAGAAATACATTCGCTCACATCCTCAAAGGGCAAGAAAATCATTTCTTAACGGGCTTTGAGCGCCCTCTGCTGTCAAGTTAGAGACAGTTCCCCCACAGCTGAAATAAGAGCTTCAGTGCCAGGATCCACTCAGCCATGACATGATTTCAGCCCTTCCACCATGAGCTCACTGTCTCCCTTCTAGTCTACTGTAGTTATTGTTTATATTGTTGCCTGTCTATGTGCTGAATGACCTCTGAGATTAATAATCTACATATATTAGCCTATCCCAACACACAGCTCCTTGGCCAAAATAACATGGAATAATCATCCCAACTGTTGACATTTGTTTTTGTTTGTTTATGCTTTTCTTTTTTTTACATTTATAGTCATTAAATAACAACCATGCTGAAAAATATTAGTGTGCAGTTTATTATTGTTCAAAGTAACAAAACGGTACAAAAGACTTAAGAATCATTATGACATATTTATTGTTGGTCCAAGTAAAAGTCTACTCTCTTTTTTTATTTATTTTGTTAAATACATTAAGTGATCTTTATTTTGACTGAAAACGCCCCACTGACTACTTGAATGATCCCTCTGTGTGCTTGGTGTGTGTGAGTGTGTAGTATTAGCTGCTATTCTTTTACATGTCTCTGAGAGGCGAAGGTAGACGGGTGCCACTGGCACACTGTGGGCACACTGGCATCCTCGCTGCGTCTGTACACCTCGGTGCCAGTCTGTGTGGGCACCTGCTGGCACGCCACCTGAAGAGCTGTGTGAGACAGACATCAGCGTTAAATATGCTATATATATGCACACAGCGGGGCAACCGTATTTGCGGAACCTGGGAGTCGATTGGCGCTGATGGGGGACACTTGTTTTACAGCGGTGGCTACTACTGGTAGGGCGGGGTTATGGGGAAAACGACCATCTCGCCAGAACATAATTTACTATTCTCTGCCTACCGGGTCTCTACTAAAACGGCCCTGAGTCGTTTTTTGTATGTTTGTATTATCAGTTGTGTGTAAAAAAAGGAAAATAAATACATTGTTGAAAAAAAAAAAAAAACAGCCCTGAGTCGGCTAAGCGAACTTCGCATCGTTCGACGCGGCAACTCGCTCGCTTTAGCTTGCTCGGTGGTGTCTCACGTGGCTCAAGTTCGCTTCAGATGGCAGGCCTCCGTCGTGGTCTAGTCCATACAGTTATATATAAACAAGCGCCCCATCAGTGCCTATCGACTCCCAGGCTCAGCAATAAAGGAATCCCATATGCACACAGGATAACTCTTCCTACTTCCGGGCCCTTTCTCTATTTCCTAGGTGTTACCAAGGACTGTCTAAAGAGGACGAGACGCGAAGACCGTACGGGTGACGCCATGTTGCTCCATGGAAGGAAAGAAACATGCGCAGTTGAGACCAGGAAGTTGTACATGCACAAATTTGTGCATTTACAACTTCCTGGTCTCAACGTGCGGTCGCCCGTAGCCCGTACGGTCTTCGCGTCTCGTCCTCTTTAGACAGTCCTTGGGTGTTACCAATGATACTAATTAATTTAACTGGTTCTGTTCCTTTTAGTGTACAGTGGTTCTCAAACCTTTACATTTCAAGGACCCCCATACAGTAACTCTGAGTGTACAAATTAAGACACCCGTACGGAGCCATTTGGAACCCACTCAAGGACACTTTGAGACCCACTGGTGTAGCAGAGGGTTTCCAGTGAGCCAACATGACTCTTTTTAAGAGTTATTCTGTGTGCATAGAGGCATGGACAATCAAATCAATATGGTTGAGCCTTTCTGTACAAACACCACAATTACCGTAATGTCACAAAGGAGAACATAGTACAGCTATTAATTCACTTACACTGCATGTGAAGTCATTGCAAGTGAGAACATCCACCGTCGTCAGAGACACCATATAATAACACAGATGTGATAGAAATTACTGTATAGTTACATTAATGGTAGATGGCAGACCCAGTATCAACATCCCTCACATGAGCTCAGAGCATTAGAGCTCAGAGCATTAGAGAGAGTCTGACCTCATGGTCATGGCTGAGGTTGCGCTGACCCAGGCGTGCCCAGGGCAGGTTGAATAAGGCTGGGCCAGAACAACTGCCATGGCCCCCTGATAGACCCGCCGTGGGGCCATGGGTGATGATCAACACTATGAGCTCACTGTGTGTCATTTTTACTTACCATGACGGCACAAGGGTTGTTGTCCAGGAGGATGCTTGTTTAGCTGTGCATGTTTACCTTAACCCATTTTGGGGCGGGAACCCCTTTTTGTTGTTTTAAACATGATGTTATAATTTAGCTATTAGAAAATAGCAGATCTATAAAAGCTCATCGCTACGAGCTTGTAGGTCTGCTATTTTTGAAAAATCGTTCAAATGTTGAATGTTGAATATATATTTGGTTCTGGGGGGTCCCTGGAACTACATATTTTGAGATGGGGGTCCGTGCCCCAATAGAGATCATTCTTGGGGTCCTTGACATGAAACAGGTTGAGCACCACTGACATAGAAACATGGGATTTAGAAGCCTTTTTTTTTTAATCGACCTCAGTCCAAAAAATATTAAAGGAGCACTTCACCCATAACACAGTCCTGACGTACCTCCCACAACCTCAGTAGGTCACAACTTTTTCTATTGTAATTGTCATAGGCAAATCTTAGTTTATGGCATATACGAACTGCGTTCCAAAAATAAACAAATAAACAATATTATATCCATATAATGATATTAGACTGGATATTGTCTGTGATTTGGGATATTGTGCTATTCGATCTTGGCAGATACTCAAAATCAAATGATCGGAATTGGATGGGGGCAAAATGATGCTTGATGCTTTGTATCTACGTACAGTATATTAGTAAAATCTCCACTCCAGCGTCATTTGTTTAATTCTGGAACACAGTTCTTATATGATGTGATTTAAGATTTGCCTTTGGGATTTCCAGTAAAACACACGTCAGATTTTGGTGCTCACTAATGTAAAAGATGCCACAATTTCCGTCATTGATGGGGATTCCAGGCTAATGGAAAATACAGCCTTTCTCCTCCTGGAAAGTTAGCATGATGAAATGGAAGCCATTTTTCTTGCATTATTAATAAAATAAAAACTTTGAAATCTTGTTTGAAATGTCCAGACCTGCCTATACTGAGGCAGGGTTCTGAACTATCCACAGCCCTCCTCTGAGAGACAGAGCGAGTAGACAGAATAGTGAGCAGTAGTAAGGACCAATTATATATAGAAAATTGGTGAAGTGGTACTGACTCCTTTTTTATTAGACGTTTGATGTCATTGATGTGTACAACAGTATCTATCCTGGTGTGACTGGCGTCCCCCAGTAGCTTATTGTAAATCGCTCTGGATTAAGTGCTAAATGCCTAAATTGTATGTTTGGTAAAAATGTCTTTGTCCAGAACTAAACGAAGCAGCGAACAGTAAGGCCTCACTCACACCTTCGCATCTAGCATACAACATTGTTGGATGCTAGATGTAAACAAAGGGTAAGTGTCATGGCAGCCCCAATGCATTTCCAATGGAAGTCACATGGTTTGACACAACATTTTTGTTGTACGGCTTTCGGCTGTGTTTCGACTGCCCCCCCTCCCCCTCATACAACAAAAATGTTGTGTCAAACCATGTGACTCCCATTGGAAATACATTGTGAGCTTGCATCAGTAAACAAGTCTCATGCATCATCTATACATCATTCTGTTGTGAAGGTGTGAGTCAGGCCTAAGGCTGAATAGAAGCTCACCAATGGGGACAGGAAGTATGACGGAGGTAAAGTTGCTGGGTAAACCTTGAAGTCCTAGTAGCTGGTCCTGGGTCAGGCTATTATCTGGAGGAAGGGGAACAGTCAGTCTTAGTAGCTGGTCCTGGGTCAGGCTATTATCTGGAGGAAGGGGAACTGTCAGCACATCTCGAGTAGATCCTGTGGATGGTAGGCAGATGAACAGTTTAACTCATTAAATGTAATTATTAATCAAGGACAGATTTATGTTTGGTTGGTTTACCATCACACATGTTACAGTGGCATGTGAGCTTTATGCTTCTTTGTGAAACACTTTATTCAGTGCTTAAAAATAAATCACACCTGTGTAAACCGAGTGGTGCAACTCCCCCCCCCCCCTCCTCCACCTCTCTCTCTCTCTCTCATTAGCAGGCAACAGTGCAGCACTATCCCTCTCTCTGTTTCTGGCACAACAGCGCCCCTACTGGTACTCATAGTCATATACTGGTGCTCATTAACCAACACAGAGTGTCACAGACACACATAGGTGAACATAGGCATAGGTGAACATTGCTGTTCCTTTTGAGTGATTGCCCCACTCAAAAAGTGTGTGTGTGTGTGTGTGTGTGTGTGGTTTAAAAAAAAAATATATATATATATATATATATATATATTTTTTTTAAATATATGCAACACTGCCCCCAGCTTGGCCGGGTGCCTCCTCCCACAAACACAAATGGGAATTCAACTGACTTCTCTGTAGGAAGCCAAAGATGGAGCATGGCTTTGTTTCTTGCTGTAAATCCATGACCAACCAGCAGGGGGCACTATCCCCCCATGCTGTTTGGTCATGGTTACAATTCAGCAAGAGAAAATGGGGGAGATGGGAGTGAACAGCCACAGCTGTACACTGTCCTGGTGAAACCCCGTTATTTGCAATATAAGTATAAAATAGGGATTACAGGTAAGTAGTAGTATGCAATCTATGTTTTGTAATAATAGTCAAAATCTACAATGTCTAATAATTAATGTTTTCAAATTATAGTGGAGTAAAAAGTACAGTAGCCTATATTTGCCTCTGAGACGTCATGGGGTAGAAGTGTAAAGTATCGAACAATGGAAATACTCAAGTAAAGCCAAAGCACCTCCAAATTGTACTTGAATACTATAATACTGTAAATGTACTGTGTTACTTTCCACTGCTGGAGAGAAGCGAACGGTGGTGACTACATGTGTATCGGAGCAGAGTAGGCACGTGGTTTTCTGTCTCCCCCTCCTCAGACCGACAGTAGGTGGGTTGGCTACGACAGGGATCACAGCTGGGGGGGAATTGGCAATGGCTAAATTGGGAGAAAATATGAAGGAAAAAGGTATCCGACAGTGATTCCTACCTGTTGGTAGAGCCCGTTCCATGCTGGCTTCCTCCCCAAGAAGCATCTCCTGGAGCAGGCTGTCTATCCTGGCGTCGCCCAGTAGCCGTGCCAGCTGCAGCGTCTCCACCATCTGCCACGCTACGCTCTGTAGCGGGGGCAGCATCAACAGGAGCTCCCCGAAGCGGCCTCGTTGCTCGCACGTCGCTTCATCCAGCAGCATCTGGGCCTGGAAACGCAGATGCCGTACCGTCTGAGGGCTCTGTAGGCCTGGGCAGTCTGGAATTACGGGGTGCATACTTAGTTTAGACTAGTCATTGGTTAGACATGGGTTAAGGTTAGGTTTAGGTGTGCTGCCCCGTGGGAGGTTAGGTTTAGGGTGAGGGTTTGAGATAGATTGTAGTTGTAGGACTAATGACTGGTCTAACCAATGACTAGTCTAAACCAAAAACTGTCTAAACTAAGTACTGCACCCGAAATTACATGTACAACACAACAATACTACTACAGGGACAGGTGAAGTGTTGGGGAAAAGCTTGCGGTACATCTATCTACTGCAGAATGGCAAGTGTAGTAAAGCAATTATTTACCAATTAAGGTTCTCCTACTTGGATCAATTAACTAATTATGCATACCTGCAAATCCTTAAAGAAAGCTTGGTCAATGTATACTAATGGACATGATTATCTACTGAATAGAGAGCCGTGTGTGTATATATTATGTCTGTATTGTACTGTAGCTTATCATTCTATAGATTAAGCTTTTGATATTTTGAATTATTCAGAAGCAGGCTTTGTTGGATAATTTGTCTTTTTTTACATATCGATAAATATATAGTCGACTAAATCGAATAGTCTGGTTAACCACTCGAGCCCTATTTTATAATTAGTCATAAAACAGTTTCAGACAAAAAATAGCGGAAATAGCCAATCGATTATCGATTACTGTTTATAATCTATGAAATAGATGTGTTCTTACTGAGGTAGCCCTAATGTAACTGCCACATTGTAGCTGTCATGGTGTGAATGTGGGACAGGTTGTGCTGCTTTTGAGTCACATTGACCAGTTTAATAGTTCCCTGGTCCTCCAGCTGTAATCACAGGACCAGGCAAATAGGCCATAAAGTCCTGCATGCAGCCAGCCACCTCTCCCTGAAAGCCTGTCATCATCACACCATCATATTATTATTAGATTCCCCCACAGTGCGGTGAAACTAGACAGCCCAGACTAATGTGCATGTTCCAAGGACAGAAGAAAAGATAGAGACCCAAGAGAAGGCTGGCTAGATTCCTGCAAGGTGTCTGTGCTTTTAGTCTGGGAGACGGTCTCCGCCATGACAGTGGAGCATGACAGTCTGAGATTGGTTCTCAAAGTGGGGTCCTGAGCCCCCCCCAGGGGTCCTTGAAGGGGTTCCAGGGGGTCCCCAGCTAAATTAAGTAATATAACATCACAATCATATTAACCACTTTAATTTTATATTTTGGATATTCAATATCTTTTTAATTGAAAAATCTTGGAAATGTTTGAAAATTCTGCAATAATTTGGAATTATTATTATATTTGAAACGCACATCTTCTCCTCTGGCGGTCCCTGGCACAAAATACCTGAACTTTACATGAACATTGCAATAGCGTCAGTGACAGTGACCTGCATGTTGAATTACTGACCGGGGTCAAAGAAGACAATGGTTCTAAGGCAGGCCACCTCTTTGTCAGTGATGTCCAAATCTCTGAGAGGTTTGACCAGCTCCTCCTGGACACGAACAGCCACTCTGGACACCTCTAGCTCTGCACCTCTCACTGGGATCACGAAGTCATTACCTGTCCACCAAACAATGAAAAAATACTATGTATCTATGTTGTAATTGTAAATTGCAGTATGAATATGGATATGCATAAGACAGTGGCACGCACACACACACACACACACACACACACACACACACACACACACACACACACACACACACTGTATGTACATGCACACTGTATAAACACAAATAATGATAGAACATTCGTGAATAATATCTATATTTATTACCTAAAAGGATGAGATTATTGTATGGTAGAGAGCGTCTGGCAACCCCTAGGATAAGGTGTTCTGCAGAGTGGGCTCGTAACAGGGAGACCTGCAAATGCACACAAACCAGTCAAATACAGCTGAACATTTTAAAATGGTTAGTGAACCAAACTACTGCTGTAAAATGAAAACAAGTGTTTTAATACCAGAATAAACACAGATGATCTGATTCTGAATGACTGTTGTTGTACCGTAATTTCCGGACTATAAGCCGCACCTTTTTACCCATGATTTGAACCCTGCGGCTTATACAACGGTGCGGCTTATCTATGGATTTTTACAGCTAAAGCAGAGCCATCTAAGGCTCTGAGCTAACGTAACGGCCACTAGGGGGCCTTCTAAATCTATCTATGGGCGGTCCATGCAGGCTTCCTAAACAATATGTAGAATTATGATGTTTATATATAGGCTATTATCATTCTAAACTAAACCCATGTTCTTGCTGTTCTACCGAAAGCCAACCAGTTAATCACAGATTGAGGCTATATATTTTATGAAATATCAGAGACTATAGGGTTTTATGGATGATGCTTCTGAACATGAAGTTACAATTTTAGCAATATATTCTATTATTGCTAGTTTTATCTATTCTGATACTCTTATAAAAATGACTGAAATCACTCATAAGGACTGATCCATGTGCATGTTAAGGTGTACAGCGAATGCATGTTAAGATTCTATAGTATGTATTGTGGAGGCTTTCATTATTTCATACCCTGTCGTCTATTGGGAGGCTGCAAAACTCTGGGATGCACTTTGCCCATTCCACCAGCAGGAGGAGCTGCTGCTTCATGGACTCGAACACATCTCCCACGCAGGCTATCTTTTTGGTGTTGATGTCACAAATCATAGGCAAGGCCATGGCTGGGAACTGAAAGTGTCAAATGAGAACATCTCAGTGGGCTAGGAGGTGTTTGTGTGATGTGGGAATGAACCATCTCAGTGTGCTAGGAGGTGTTGGTGTGATGTGGGAATGAACTGGAGGAGAGGGCGGATGAGTTGGGGAATGCTAGGCAAGATAGGTGTGTAATCAGTGGTTGAGAAGTATTCGGAATTTGGATTAAGTAAAAGTAGCAGTATGGCTACCACATTGTAAAAGTACATTGACATCGAAATATACTTAATGGTATTAGTACCGAAGTAAATGTGCTCAAATTTTCAAACCCGTCCAAAAATAGCCAATCTACAAACTTGTTCTGTACAGTGTACATGAGTAAATGGACTTCGTTACTTTCCTCCACTGCAAGTTCTGGTGGGAGTGAAGATGGTACTTGGAGTGTGAGGTCGTTTTGTCACAAATAATTGTAGCAAAATGAGACGTGTCTGTAGCGTGTGTAGGAAGGCGAGAGCGGTACTGTCAGACGGTGATCAGAGACTCAGAGTGCCTGGCTGACCTCAGGAAACATCACAGGTTGGAACCGCACCCTGGTCTCATTTACTGGTTCATTTGTCAATCATCTTATTTCATTTCTGTGCATTCCTTCCACATGCAAAACAGGGATATCTGGTTGTTATTATGCATCTGAAGGTAATTGAACATTGCCGCACAATCCCAGACCTATAGCGCTGCAATTAAATAGTCTCTGATTAGATGGGGTCCCTGGGAAATTTTGTACTTTCTAAGGAGTAACTGAATCCAGCCTGGAGCTCGAATCTCCAGGGAATTTAATGGCGTGCCTTGTCTAAAGTGCAAGCCTGTATCCTCACGATCTATAGGTCGTTATCTGCATGTTTCTCAGAAACAGATAAGGGTTCTCTTGGCCGGGGCTGTGTGGGAAATGGAAGCCCGTATATTTCCAACATAAGACTTTGTATCTAAGAATAAGCGTAGTGTTGTGAAGTGACAGTGTGATACCTGATGCACGGTGGCCTCGGCGTGCAGCAGCACGTTGATGGATAGAGTGCCCACAGTCTGTCCCTCCGCTCTGTAGCTGCTGATGCAGTCGCGCTCATTCTGCACAGCTGGGATTAAAACAAAGGTAGGGAGCATCAGGACCGTCTCTGTGTACTAATAATAATTAATAATAAAACTTTATTTGTATAGCACCTTTCATGACATGAAATGCAGCTCAAAGTGCTTTACAGAGCAATGGAGAAAAAAAGAAAAGAAAAGCAAGGCATAAACATAAAAAAACAAGCAGTAATGCAATACAGTGAGGACATGATTAACAATGAATGAAAAGATCAATTAACAGCAAGGGTGTAGAAGTGGGTCTTGAGCTGTGCTTTAAAAATGTCTACAGAGGCTGCCTGTCGAAGGTACAGTGGGAGTTTATTAAACTACAGAGGCTGCCTGACGAAGGTACAGTGGGAGCTTGTTCCATGCCGTCGGCCCGTAGAAGCAAAAAGCTGCTTCCCCGTATTTTTTTGTTGCCATTTTTTAGGCAAAGCGAGCTGGCCAGCAGTGGAAGACCTGAGGGGGCGGTTTGGGACATATTTAGGCAGGCAGTCATGTAGGTAGGAAGGTTATGTAGAGTGAAAAGTTAACCGAACTAATTGATTTGATCAATTATTTGAATACAATTATTATTATTATTTGGTATTCAATGTTGTGTGACAAAGCTTAATAAGTGGTTAATCAGACTACTCCCCAGAATGCCAAAGAAAAGGAAGTGTCTTTTTCTGGCCGGCAGTGCACAATACACAGTATACCAACTAGTGCTGGGCAATTAACCAATCGCACAGGTACAGTATGTCAAAAAAGAAATTTGGACCCAATAACCCACCTTTATGTTGCTCATGTAGGTTAATCGAATATTCGAGAAGCAATCGTAATAAAAAAAGGTTTGAAATAATGTTGACATTGACTTGAAGTGATGTTGCGCCCAGTCCTAGTACTAACGCCATGCTGGGAGCCCAGGCCGTAGTGGAGGAGAGTCAGTGGTGGTGGTGGAAACTAAAAGTATCTACTCAAGTACTGTTCTTAAGTACTACTTGGATGTAAACTGCTGAATACAGGACTTTTACTTGTAACATTGTGGTAATCTTTTACTTGTCTGCAGATCTGAGTGCTACTTCCACCACTGAGGAGAAGAGGAGGGAAGCTGCTTGCAGTGTCTCCTGAAAGGTGCATCATCCCACAGGTCCAAAAATACCTGGTGGTCCTGTCCTCCACGCTCACCTTCCATCCTGTGTGACAACATGGAGGACGTTGATGTCTGCGTGGCTGTGTTAGCAGCTGTCCCCACAGTGGAGGAGAGACAGCAGCTGCTTAAAAAGCCTCTCCATCGGCCGAGGAGACTGATAGGTCGGCTCTCCACCAAGTACAGGTATGACTGTCTAAATTAAGGCTGCAACTATCCATTATTTTCCAAGCGATATATAATTCTATTGTTTATTTTCGATTACGGTAATCAAGTAGTCGAAGCGTGTTTTTGTTTTAAATATATTTTGAGAGAGCAGCACGGTCAGACAAAAATATACAAATATAGATCATATATACATACATTAATATACGTGTATAAAAATATATAATTTTTTTACTTTTACTTCTCCTATAATCACATGCAAAAAATAATCTATTTGTTCAATTAACTGTTGCGCGACTATGACATTTTGACTTGCAGTATCCTATATTTTTTAACTTAGAGTAGACAATATTTTTTTACCCCTTTTTTCCCCCAATTTAGTATTAATGCCAATTGATTCCTCCCCACACATTCATCCTACTCCTCCTGTTCAACACTCCCTGCTGACTCCTACGGAAGTACACAAAGTACAGAACGTACAGGGCTACAGTACATTTTGGCAGTAGTCTAGCCTTTCATTGAATCTATCACATACATTGACATGTGGAATATGTGCGTGTGGGGGCAGCTTGATCACGTTGATTGTGCTTCACAGGTGAGACACTCTCATAGTGTTGCTGTTGGGCAGAAACCTCGTATCTAGATCGGCTATATTTGAATTCTCTTTAAAAATCAAAGTCAAATTGATGTATGCATGTCATTGGGTTTTATAAATATAGAACAAATAAAGTATCAACAAGATTGTGACTGAATAATTATTATCCAGTCCACAACCTCTTGTTCATACATTGGATTGAACGGAGCGCAAGATTCCAGTAACGGCTTTGAACATACAAGCTTTCCACTTTGACAGCGACAATATTTGGTGACCCCTAAAAGAAATTCATTAGAAAGAGAGCAACGCGGTTGGCCTCTCGTCTGATTCCAATATGCCCCCACAAAGTCAGACAACAAGGCCCAGTCTCTGAGCAATCAGTCATCAGAGCTGTCCTCTCGCTAACCAATCAGGAGCCTATTAATCAAACTGGAGCAGCGGCGAGAACAGGAGAGTCCCTTTCTGCTCCAGCGACATGGCCCTGCGTGACAGTGTCACAAATGACTCTTCTATGATACACCGGCTTGAGTGATAGATTGAAACAGCCCCGATGGTGGTGAGAGAGAAGAGGCTCTATAGTTACAGCTATTCCCCAACCTGCTGTGGGCACGCAGGGGCGCACGCAGGGGCATTTGCAAGTGGGCGCTTAGTAAGATTTTATTGTTAACCCATTTAGGCCTGACCTTGAAATAAAAATAAAAAAATCTTCTAAATCCTCCAGTTTTCTGAAATAAATATTTTCACAATTTTTCAAATTGAAAAATAGCAGATCTACAAGCTCACAAGCTTGTAGGTCTGCTATTTTTCAATAGATACATTTTATCATAATGTTTAAAACACCAAAAGGGGTTCCTACCCAATATGACATTAATGTATAATTTAAAAATATAAACGATGTAAAAAAATAAAAAATAAGTCATGATATAGGTATGTTGGTTCCATTGTTCAAAGTCGAAACACAATTGATTGATTTGAACATTAAAAGAAACATACTCTGAAAATGCACATCTGACCACATGGTCATAATGATGAGTCACGAACGCTTTTGCGATTTTCAAGTGGTCTCTAAGCCAGAAAAGGTTGTAGAACCGGTACTCTAAGGCTGAATTGTGTCTGCCAGGCCGAAGGCGTGCAGGCCGAAACGATGTATTCGCCCCTGTCCGTGCGTCGTACCCAGCGAAAAACACCAAATAATGCATGCAGGGCAGAATTAGGACGATACCCACTCATAATCAAAATAAAAAAGAGAGCACTTAAGTTCTACAACCACCTAAAAGAAAGTGACCTAGATGCACTCCATAACAAGGCACTCACACACAGTGAAACTCTAGAGAGATGCCCCCTCAGCCAGCTGGCCCTGGAACTCCGGGCACAAACACAAACAGAGCCACGAGATAGAAAACCCATTGGACTAAACCAAATTATAAAACAGCAAAAGGAAAACTATCTGACACACTGGAAAGTGGCAACACAAAAGCAGAGTAAACTAGAATGCTATCTGGCCCTAAACAGAGAATACACAGTGGCAGAATACCTGAGCACTGTGACCGACCCAAAACAAAGAAAAATCTTAACTAGGTACAGACTCAGTGAGCACAGTCTCGCGATCGAGAAAGGCCGTCATAGGCAGACCTGTATCCCGAGAGAAGACAGACTATGCACCCACTGCACACTAAATGAAGTGGAAACCGAGCTACACTTCCTAACCATCTGTCCATTGTACCAAGACATCAGAGACACATACTTCCCACAGATTACAACCACACACGGAGATTTTGAAAACATGACCAATGACAAAAAACTCCCATATCTGCTGGGCGAAGTACAACAATGTGCAAACACAGCAGCAAGATTTGTGAGTTGCTGTGATAGGAGAAGGATATCAAATGGAACACAACCACCGTAAAGACTAATCATTGTGTATATGCCTGCACTATACCTGCATCGAGTGATCTTGAACATAGAAGTTGATCTATTGAAGAATCTGACAAAGTACATAATTTTTGTTTTTGTTTTGATTGTATTGCTGTATTGTTGTACTGTTCTTTCTGCTTTGGCAATGTAAACGTATGTTTTCTCATGCCAATAAAGCCCTTTGAATTGAATTGAATTGAATTGTGTTTGATTGATTTAATTTTTTATTTCACAGTAGGTAGACTGTAGGTTATTTCAAACGAAAGTCAATAGAAAAACCGTTACTTTGTGGATGACACCATGAAAAGCACACGACTCGTTTACATCAATTCAACAGAACAACAAGACATACAAAAATACACTTCTATAAAAAAACAGGAAAACATCATATAAAGAAAGGGAAAAACATGTACAGTATGGGGAAAAGGCGGTGGGGGGGGGGGGGGGGAGAGAGAGACTCAGACTTTATTTACCGGGGCCAGTTTCAAATTACAGCCGTCCGCAGGTGCTCTTCGAGAGCGATTTTGAAGGAGTCACCCTTGTCTTAATGGCTGTTAGGTAGGGCATTCCACATTTTAGTGGCATAGGAGCTAAATTAATTTAATCCCTTGTTTGAGCTGAATCTGGGTTGCACGTGGTTTGTTGAACTCCCTCTGGTGTTGTGAGTGTGGACTTCGTTGACATTAAGGAAGTATTTATACCTGGGTATCTTGGTGGTGTATCGAATCTTGAAGACCAGACCCATTGCAAGGTGCTGTACTGGCTTAGGACTTAGGGTCGTCAACCTTAAGCCATTCCAGACTATCAAAATGGGCAGGGGTGAGGTGGGTTCGGGGATTGAAGCCAAGTAGTAGCCTGACCAGTTTGTTTTGGGTCTGGAGCCTTGTTTTAAGGGCCTTTTGAGGTGCATGCATAGTCAAATAAACCTGTACAAGGGCTCCTGTTAGGGTCCTCAAGTTGTTTTTGTGGACCAGGGAAGGAGATCCTGTACAGGAATCTTGTTCTTTGTTGACTTTTTTCATCACCGGAAAGATTTGCCTCCAGTGTGTGTGTGTTTGTCCGTCCATCCGTCTGTCTGTGGACAGCTGGACTGAGCGATGTGAAAATGTGCTCACACACTCCATAGAGGCCAGAGAAGAACCAGTGGCCCAGGTTTTTGCAGAACGGCCTGTCAAGGAAGAAATTGTCCTGTTATAGCACCACCAGCAGGCAGGTGTTTTCGGAAAAATAATGAAAATAATCACACTCGTGTGAAGTGAGGGGTGCTCTTATCATAGATCATACATCACATTCCGTGCTCAGCCAATAAAATCATTCCGATGGTACACAAGAACAGGAAGCCGGGGGGTCCCAGAGACACCGATGGAAAAGGGTTTCTCAGAGGTACAGACACCCCCACGTTGAGAACCAGTGCTTCTAGACCAATGACATCAACAGGTCCTTCAGCTTCCCTGATTGGTCGACGCAACACGCTGGCTTTATGGATTGGCCGTAGACATCACATGACGTTTGTACCGCTGTAGTGATATAAGAGGTATCATGCGGTGACAGAACTGCATTCTGGGACAGAGAACCAAGAAGATTCTCCATCTAAAAGGAGGAGCAGAGGGATGTCGCCATAAAGCTGTGGTGCTGATGTACAAGATGTACTGTTTTGGTGGAAACGGTGATGACATTGATGTTCACATCTTCAACACAGTGTCTTGACCTTATGCTGGATGGAGGAAGATAACCCCAGTGACCTCTGGGAGAGGAGAACGTCACCTTGATGTTCCATCCCATCGCTCTGGACACACAGCTGTGCTGGTAGAAGATTCCGTCTTCATCTGGGGAGGCTACTGGAGAGAGGATTACTACAATGTGCTTTATACATTTGATGTCGACACCCACATATTGTTCAAACTCAGGGTGTCTGGGACTGTTCCAGGGTTTCAGTCTGTGTCTTTGGGAAGGCCATGTTTATCCATGGACCAAAACGCAAATCACTGACACGTACAAGTTGGACACCATCGCAATGGTCTGGTCTTCAATCAACACCAGAGACACTTTACCACATACCATCACTCTGCCACCATCATCGGGCAAAATGTTTGTATTTGGGGGCTGGGGGCACCAGTGGGTGTATTACAACAACATCAGAGTGTTTGACACCAACCTGAGCACACCTTCTGCACAGCTTCTTCCAGAAGAACGCAGGGGTCATTCAGCCTTTGCCTACAACGGAGAGCTGTACATATTTGGAGAACTTCAATGATCTATGGTAATTCAATCCAGAAACCTTCTAGAAGAAGGTTGAGCCCAAGGGGAAAGGCCCATGTCCAACATATGTGCTGTTGCTCTTTGGAGGATACAAACACAGAGCCTACAGACCCACTGATGGATGGATGACCTGTACATCTTAGACTCGAGTCCTATACTCTTAAGATATTATGTAAGCTAGCAGTTACTCTGTGTGGTCTGGAACAGTCTGAACTCCCAGGCAACCAACAATAACAACAACATAAAAGTGTGACTATGATAAAGAAAAAATATATAAATAAAAAATCACACCGGTGTACATCACCCATTCATTTTCAATGGGAATTTGTTTTTTTGTTTAGGACAAAAGTAGCCAATTTGCTCGTCTACATACGTAAATTATCCATTAATTGTCAATGGGAATTTAATGTTTGTGTAAGACAAACAAATCACACCCATGTGAAGTGAGGGGCGCTAATATATTAAAGTCTAACTCATGTTTGATTAGGTGATGTAATGGTGATGTAACAAACGGTGCCAACACAAACAATAAAGAGACAATATGACGTAAACGACACGTTATGACGTTCATTTTCCTTTAATTGTCAATGCGTCATACATCATATGAAAGCTTACATTCTGTAGTTTCATAATGTTGTAAAAAGTCATGTCATCAAGACATACTGATGTCTTCTTTTATCTATAGCTTGTAGATCTGCTGTTTTATCATCATCATCATACTATAATTCAGTCAATGTCTGTCTGAATGTCTGTCTGTCTGTGTCAGAAACACCGCCGTATCTCCTCACCGCCTGCACCAATCGCTCCCACACAGGCATTGACCATAATAATATGGAGGTCTTAACGAAGCCCTTTTTCCAATTTAACAAATTATAAATTAATAATGAATTTATTAGTGAATAAAAAATGCGAAAACGCACCCAGGGCACAGTACCCCCACGGGGGGTACTACGGGGGGTATAACTGTATACAGCCAGGAAGAGAAGCATGGAGGCCTGCCTGTAGTAGACTGCATGTAATATGACCCGTTGTCTCAGGGCCCTTAGCCTCGGTACCAGTCTTTGATTTTTGTTGGTGAAAAAATTTAAAGCCTGGAGGAACGCATTGGCCGCTCTGGTCTAAAATTGGGAGTCAACCCTTCCGGGTGGGCGTCGCTCCAAATTATGTGACGTAGCGCTGCACTAGGGGGGAGAGGAGGGGCCGGGGGTGACGGACAGATCGATGAGATCCAATCAGGGCGTGCGCAAATCTCAGCCGCGACCCGCCCCTCTAGACCAGAAACCTAACACGTTAGCTCAGGCTACAGGGCCCTCAATTAGCCACGGCCACCCTGACCCTTGGCAGAAACACTGTCCAGTGCTGATTGACCAGAGCAAGCCCAGTAAATACTGCTTGCACCATCTCATCTCCCATGCTTTCTTCTCCCATGGCAGTAATATTTACTGTATTACTTTAGGAGTTCTACTTAGAAAGATCTTTCATATAGGAGCTATCGTGTATTGCTCACATGAAAAGTGTACGGAATGACGGAGGAAAGAAGTAATGCTCTCTGTATCCAGACTCCACTCACACCCTGTCCATGCGAACTGAACCCTCCTTTATCATCACGAGGCTGAGGGGTCAGAAACATTCACTGTTGATCCGATGTAATAATATATTGCTGACCACCTAGAATATATCCCTGCTTATCATTGGTTATTCTCAGGTAACATTGCCTTATTTAGCGGAGGACTCTGTACAAGCGTGGGCGAAATACTCAGGTCTATTCAGCTAATATTGCAACCTCCATGGACGCTTAAATGCTTTTAATAAACCTTGCTAAAACCGAGTTAATGTCTATTGTCATTTTATACTTTGATTAATTAACACATCAATACACGTTCGCTTTTTCATATTTCATCCTGATTGGCTAAGATTGACTTCTACTACCTGGCCTGGCCTGGTGGAGACCAGTGGGGCACATTCTTCTGTCGTATGATGGTGTCAAAATGGCAGATCTACAAGCTCACTACACGCCGCATATATCAGGCTTAAAAGGTCTATACGTCTGAGGTTGCTTTGTTTCACTCTATGTGTGTTGTAAAACAAAACTCATATTAATTCAAAGTGGTTGTCAAAATGTACGTGAAATGTGAAATGGCGTTGTGGTTTTCAAACTGCTTGACAAAATGAGTGAGGCAGAAATATTCCTGGCCTTCTCTTCAGGGAGTTTAAACTTTGGTTTCTCTTTATGTAACATTCCCTCCCTGGGACAAGGAGCTTGGAGTCGCATGTCTCTATTGAGGACTGCAAAGCAAATATTTGCCTATACTCAGCCATGTTAATTATTCATATGGGGAGGCAATCCATGGTTCCTCTAATCTCATCTCTCTTCCCTGGTTATCTGTGTCAGCTACTGGAAGATAATGCCAAGCACGGTGCACAAAACATGTTAAAAAAAGGGGGGAATATAAATATTAAATAAATAATAATATATATACATATAAATATGTATATATATTTTTCACATTCAATTCAAAAGACTATAACTAAAACTAAATCAAACCTCGCTGTAAAAAAATAACACTGTACATTAACCTCTGCAAACATACTGTAGCTTACTGCAGTTTTCTGTGCTGGTAATACCGGACCTCAGTGAAATGATGTTCATCATAATGTTATTGGAGATTACTACAAAAAGCAATTTTTAATGGAGCCTTTGGGCACAACAAAAGTGTACCATGCAAACAACGTAGACGTGACTATTGGCCATAATGTGACTTTTATGTTCATCTTTTTATTTTTAATGGGGCCTTTTTATATTTTATATGAAAAGTAGAAAGGTTTTTAATGGTTTTGTTAAAAAGGACATTCATGGAGGATTTGAAATTGAGATCATTTTTGCTATTGAGAATGTGGATTGTTTTGTCTATTAAATGTTAACCACTTAAACCCTAGCATTCCTATTCTGGGAGGGAACATTTTCTGGAAATAGCAGATCTAAAAGCTCGCAACACATCACAATGCAGTGAACTCAACAGCGTTGCGAGCTTGTAGATTGTCTATTTTCGGCAAAGAGATTTGGTGTAGGGAGGAAGAGCGGACCATGTACAGAGCTGACCCCCCCCCCCCCCCCCCCATCAACTAAGTATCAGTTTACTAAATATAGAGTTTAAATGTTTTACAAACTCTGAGAAGGCTTTACTCACTCACGCGTACAGTAAGACACATGCAAGACACTCTGGGCTGCATTTTGCGCGTCTTAAGTACCAGGTCTTATTACTTAACTTAAGACCTGGAGGCGTGATCAATGCCATTTGGCTATTCTGAGTGGCCAAAGAGCATTGACCGCGCCTCCAGGTCTTAAGTTAAGTAATAAGACCTGGTACTTAAGACACGCAAAATACAGCCCATTGTGTCTTGCATGTTGGGAGTGTCATGGCCGCCTCAATGCATTTCCAATGGGAGTCACATGGTTTGAAGACCCAACCTTCTTGTTGCATGGGGGGGGGGGGGGGGGGGGGGGGGAGCAGCAGAAGACAGCCATGCAACAAGGTTGTGTCATGAAACCATGTGACTCCCATTGGAAATGCATTGAGGCGGCCATGACACACAGAAGACAACATTGGGCCAAAATGTCCTCTCAGTACAGGGCTCTGTAAAATGGAATGGACTTCCTCTGTATGTAAGGGAATATGCTACATTTTCCTCTTTTAAATACAATCTAAAAAAAATGGTTGCTCTAAAACCAAAGCTGCAACCATTCATGATTATTTTAGGTGCATTTCTTTTGTATGCTGTGTTAGAGAGAGTATTAGAGTAAACCTACCCTAATAATAGTTTTTATCTAATAGTTTAAATCTTTTCTTATTCTTACTAGTCTTATTACGTTTGAAATGTACTAGGTATTTGTATGCTATATGTCCTGTACGTCAGTCCTGTTTGTATTGTTTGATGTTTGATGTCTGGGGACTGCAGATGGAAATTAGCAAGTCTTGATAAATCTGGTATATTTACACTGCATTTTTAATGTAATGTTCATCAATATACACTGTCCCGACCAAATAAACGAGTAAAGTAAAAAGACACAGGACACAAGTGTGTCGTGAGTGAGGCCATACTAGAGTACAGGGAGTTTGTTTGCACAGTGTTGCTGCGATCAATATGATGATATTAGATGATTCATTCCAAATATCTTTTGTACAATGTCTAAATCAATATTTGCTTATGCCTCATGGTTAGAAATAGACACAAGATCATTTGGGATTCACTTCAATGTGCTTTTTACCACCGGCTATTCATTTTATCATCTGCTTTTTATGTGTATTGTTCACAACGGTAAGAGTTACTGCAAACGTAACTGCCTGAATTAGGACATTCATAAATTATGACGGTTATGTAGAAAAATGCCTTTCTGTTAGCAATTACTGTACTCCACCAATATTATTGTTATTGTTTCCCCTAGACTGGAGCGCAGCGTAGGCGCGCAACAATTCTAGTACTGTATGTATGCATGCAATTTGGGTAAATGTTGCAGCTAATAACGGCAGGTTGACAGCACCCTAGCAAGACCTATGTTGTAGAGTTCATTGCTGGAATTTGGCAGAAGTAGCGGGATTTTGGCCCTCGCCGCTCAAGGAAATGACGTTTAATTTGCTTAATTTGCTTTACAGATGTAAACAAAGGGTTTGTTTACATCTTGCCCCAATGCATTTCCAATGGAAGTCACATGGTTTGACACATTTGTGTTGTACGGCCTTCAGCTGTGTTTCGACTGCCCCCCCCCCCCCCCCCCCTCATACAACACAAATGTTGTGTCAAACCATGTGACTCCCATTGGAAATGCATTGCGAGCTTGCATCAGTAAACAAGTCTCATGCATCAGCTATACATCAATCTGTTGTGAAGGTGTGAGTCAGGCCTAAGGCTGTGAGACCAAGGCTAGGTTGACAGTGGGTATACATTCTACTTGTTTCTCACCTTCCTTTCTCATCCCCGCTCTGAAACATTTCCGTAGCCTGCAGCAACGACACTGGTTCCTTTTGTCTTTGTCCACGACACATTGCCTGCTGAACCTGACAAAATAGACACACGCACGTATAAAGTTTGTTATACAGTTCCTCTCATGGGAACGCCGGCGAGCCCACAGCTATATCTCACCATTGATTTTTCAATCCTCTGTCATTGCATATAGGTTATTGCTTCCTTGTCTGGGCAGATCCCAGTAACTATGACCCACAAGTTGTTTTCCTCTATTCTCTGGTTGCTACCTCCTCTATGATGGATGTTTCACCTACTTGTATCATCACACTGTGCAACTTAAGTTAGTATTGGTTGTGTTTCATTTAGTTTCACAAAGCTATCTGTCATTCAACCACGTTGTTGTCAATTTGGTGTCACTATTCTGGGCATGTCATTATAGATAAAAATGTAAAAAAAACAAAAAGGATTTCCTTTTCTATAGATTTTAAAGGATAATAAAAAAGGAAAATAGCTGCTGTACAAGCTCACAATCTCCCTAACCAATGTCCCTGTGTCGTGTGACATCTTATCTTACCTGCAGGTATAGGCGTGTTTTTTGCGGACACTTCTCCTGAAGAAGCCCTTACAGCCATCACAGCTGAACGCTCCGTAATGCTTCCCCGTGGCTACGTCGGCACAGATGGAACACACGCTCCCACTGGGCGGCAGCGGTACAGAGGTGTGTGCTGAGATGCTTGACTCTGTCGATTAACACATAATAGTAGGGGTGAAACTTTTAATCAAACTAACTGTCTCCACCAGGCCGAAGGCATGGGGAGAGAGTATGTTTGTCTCCACCAGGCCGAAGGCATGGGGAGAGAGTATGTTTGTCTCCACCAGGCCGAAGGCATGGAGAGAGAGTATGTTTGTCTCCACCAGGCCGAAGGCATGGGGAGAGAGTATGTTTTGCACTCCGTCCATCTGTGAACAGCTAATCTCCGGCACCGTTAAATGTCTTTAAACAACATTAAATTCACTTTGTCACTCACTTTGCCACTCGATCTGCCATTCACTTCATGCATGCGCATACCCTCTATTTGATGAATCGCGGAAAAGTAATCGATGGAATAGTCACTAAGAACAATAGAGCATAATCGATAGTTGCAGTCCTACATAATGGCTATATAAAGACTAAAGTTTTGATTTAATGGATATTCTGGTTTGAAGATTACTTTACGGATTTTGATATTCCGTGCAAGGTTCTTCTTATTAATAACATGTATTGGTAAATGGTAAATGGTGCATTTATATAGCGCCTTTATCCAAGGCGCTTTACATAGATTGTGCATTACATTCACCCATTGTTGTTATTGTCACAATGATGCCATCACGATGAGGATTATTGATGTATAATGCATTTCTCATATTCATTGCCGGAGGAAAACAACAGACATCTTTGAAATGGAGACAAGAGAGGTAGTGTAACGGTGTGGGGACTCTGTATGGCTGCCAATGAATAAATAAACATCTGTGAGGCTGAACTAACAAGCCCCACAAGCATCTGAGACAGATCATTTAACTGAGAGAATGTCACCATGGTAGGACAGCAGATAAGCACCAACGCTATTGCTGGACAGTTAACTGGAAATGTCTCGAAATTCTTAACGGATCATTTAGAACCAATGACAGACTTAATCTTGCACATGTAGGTTAATCAAATAATGGAGAATAAACAATGTACTGTATATCAACGATTCGATTCAAAAACTTTTTTAGAATCAACTAAATTGATTAGCCTGATTAACCACGTACCTCTGTATTATTGTGTGTGTGTGTGTGCGTGTGTGAGTGCGTGCGTGCATCTCAGTCTGGTGATATTCCCAGGGCATGAACATCGTGTTGATTGGTCAAAAATACAGCTTCCAGGGGAAGTAGGCCTACATACAACGGAAGTCCCACCCTATTGACAATTCAATTTCTGCTGTAGTTCGTTACCAGGTTTTTCTCCTTGTGAGATGAGGAAAAGTTGTAAACAAGGTTAGATCATGAAACAACTCCTCGTATAGGCCAAACACTAACTAGATTTTCCGCCATTTAACATTTTCTTCAAAACAAACCTTTTCTTTTTTTTTTTTTTTTTTTTTAAGATATTTTTTTGCGGCTTACGCCTTTTATTGATTTTTGAAGGGACAGACAGTAGGCTGACAGGAAACGGGAGAGAGATGGGGGGGATGACATGCAGTAAAGGCCGTGTCGGGTCCGGGAGTCGAACCCGCGGCACACTGCGACTGGATTACCAGTCCGGTGCCCAGACCGTTACGCTACGGCCTGGGCCAAAACAAACCTTTTCTACTCTTACAGATTTTTTCAAACTCACAAAATCACTTATCACTCTGGGGTCATGCGATACGCCATGTTTTTGCCGGCTTTCAAAGTTTGTGGGAAGGGCCTATTTAAAAGAAAATGTCAGAAATCATGAACACATTGTCTGATCGACCCCAAATTGGAACTGCATGTTGAGCGACCTCTATAGCATGCACCTCCAACATCACTTGCCACAAAAGTTGAAACGTATGTCGTAGAAACTTAATTTCCCCCGTAACCTTCTTGGGCACTGACGGTGCAACCCACCGCTTACATGCATCCCTGGGTAGGCTGCCCGGTGTGGCAGAGATATGCAATCATATCATCACTGCCATGAGGCAGAAGAATTAACAGAAAATAAATAAATAAAAATCTTATGCTCGGTTGTGAGCAGGGCTGGACTGGCCACAGGACGTACCGGGCATATTCCCGGTGGGCCACGACTGTAGGGGGCCGCCATGATAGGCAGGCAGGCCAATAGGCGGCAGGCCACCAGGAAAGGTCCGGGCGTGCTGCCATTCTGCCAGTGCCATCATGATAATGACCCAGCCCAGCCCTGGTTGTGAGCCTGTGGTCTGCTATAGGAAGCATGAGGGCACAAGTCTGGCACGGGCTGTGCCAGGAGGAGTGATAATAAAAGCAGGGTCATAGGTAGAGATATCTCTGTGGCTGCCAGACTTATAGTCCTCTGAGGAGCCCTGCTACTTATTACTCAGAGGAGGAGGAAACTCAACATTTAATTAAAGCAGTTAGAGGTCAGTAGTAAGCCAAAGTCCACAACCCTCCTCTGGCTAATTTTACATTGGGAGCTCTTTTTTAATTCAATCTCCCTCCATGTTGCTCTAAATTGCCTCCTGTCAGTATTCGATTGCTACAGGATTGTCTCTCGTATAACCACTGACCATCAAATACACTCCGTCGGCGTAGTGTTCCCCACGCTCGCATGGACAATGGCTCCGGGCCGTAATGTATGTAAATTGCACACTTAGTTTTGGGAGACAGCGCAGCCAGGGATTACAATTTAACAAGGAGAATGCTTTCTGTGCTCAAAGATCGGGTAGATTGAATCAAGAGATTAGAATACATCTGCCTCGCAGTTATCTGCATTTGAAGTGCAGTCTACTGGTAAAGCATTTCCTTTAAAAGTGCCAAAGAAAGGCTCTGATTCAGCACAACAGAGCCCTAATGATAACTGGAAATGAGATTATGAGGGTTACCAGAGGAGGGAGGAGGGAGGTATTTCCAGCAGCTCTTGTCCTTCTTGTGGGAATAAATGCTTGGTACTTTTGCAGCGTTTAGCGGAATGAGAGCCGAGGTCATTGCAAAGGCACATTTTTTGTGTCTATGTCATGAAAATGTGGCATGTAGCTGTGTGTAAATTACTGTGTCTGTGCGACGTCCTATGGCAAAGCACCACTGGTCTGCACAATGCTTGCGAACGGCCAATACAAACATATAAAAAAAACAATATTCACCCATTTCAGATTGCTCCATTAAGGCTTAGACTGAGTGGATGTTCAGTGCTGAGACAGCCTCCCATCACTTTACTTATATTAATGAACAGTGCAGTACAGAAAGCA
Source organism: Protomyctophum parallelum (assembly GCF_964188405.1). Taxonomy (NCBI): domain Eukaryota; kingdom Metazoa; phylum Chordata; class Actinopteri; order Myctophiformes; family Myctophidae; genus Protomyctophum; species Protomyctophum parallelum. Next base: position 15,395,600 of record NC_139699.1, read on the forward strand.
GTGTGTTAAGCCATTTTGGACTGAGGTCGATTTAAAAAAACTTCTAAATCCTAACATTTTTCTGAAAACCCCATGTTTCTGTCAGTGGTGCTCAACCTTTTTCATGTCAAGGACCCCCAGAATTATCTCTATTGGGCCACGGACCCCCATCTCAAAATATGTAGTTCCAGGCACCCCCCAGGAGCCAATATTTTAGTTAAAAATGTTCGCTCTGAAATATATATTCAAAGATTTGTGCCACATTTTCACGATTAAAAAAAAATCTGCTATTTTTCAATAGCTAAAGTATAACATAATGCTTGAAACACCAACAGGGGTTCCCGTCCAAAACGAGTTAATATGGAGTTAGCAAGAACGCTAACCCTGCATGTCCCTGACTTATACAACAATAAAAAATACAAGCATCTTTTTGTCGAGTTATCGGACATTATTCCCCAGTTCTTGTTTTGTTACTAGTACTGCTAATGGCACAGTATCTGATTTAGGTGGCAGTGAATGCGCCGAGAGTGTCACCAACATACCTGCCATGCTTGTTTCCATGTGCAACACTGTGAAGTTGTCAAACTGTGCCACCACGGAGCAGGAGCCATCCAGGGAGCTGGTATTGTAATCACCAGAGTCTAGTTTTAGCATAGTCCCCGTCAGCTTCATGGCTCTCATCGGTATGTTGACGCAGGCGGAACTAGAGCAAGTTGTGTTGACAGAGTTCTGAGATGGCCCGGTGTTCTCCACTGACGTCCAACTCACCTATTCAGTGAAGCTTCCATTTATCAGAGGTGTTCTGTTCTGTTAAGTGTCTCCTCCTTTACACAGCTTTATGGTAGTTTTCTTCTTTGTCCTCCTGATCTGGTCTCAGTCAGTTAATAATTATAATACATTCTTCATTTCATCATCAGTTAGAAACGCTGTCATGGTGGATTGACAGACACTCCACTCCAGTGACCTTTAGTCTAGATAAGGGTCAGATCCTAAACAGTTCCCCAGAGGAATGGAATGAGGTGTGTGTGTGTGTGTGTGTGTGTGTGTGTGTGTGTGTGTGTGTGTGTGTGTGTGTGTGTGTGTGTGTGTGTGTGTGTGTGTGTGTGTGTGTGTGTGTGTGTGTGTGTGTGTGTGTGTGTGTGTGTGTGTGTGTGTGTGTGTGTGTGTGTGTGTGTGTGTGTGTGTGTGTGTGTGTGTGTGTGTGTGTGTGTGTGTGTGAGAAAACCCTGAGATTTGGCCCTCTGTCTGTTTGTTGGTCTCTTATCACAGCGAAACACAATAAAGGGGAGGGTGGATAAACATGACTCACTCTCAGTGACCAAACAGCTCATATATAGATCACAGGTTTTCATAGAGAGGAAATGAAGATTATGCCTTTTTATTATTGAATTCATAAATCCAATTGTGGCAGTTTGTAGCCAGTTTCAACCTTGTGTCCCTATTTTGTACATGCCATCATTATCAAAATCGAATAGCATGTTTTGAGCTTGTTTTTAAACATTTTGCTAAACTTTTAACAACACATAATCGTCTCTTATTGGGGGTTCCAAGCTTGGGGTCCTTGGGGTTTGAGAACCACACTGATGTAAATGTCTTGGACGAGGCCAAAGTTCACTGATGTGATATCTATAGTGTTTTTTTTAACCCCTTAAAGCACTAATACGATCAGAGATCAGCGTAGTTGAATTGAGAGGCAGTCGGTTGCCACAGACATTGATAAGCACGACTTCTTTCACAACATGCAACGCTTCTTTGTTCACCTTTGCCCATACTGGGAGTGTGCCATCAGCTGTTTGGTGCTATTGATTAGACCTGGAATGATAATGCATGGCTGCAAACATAACTCTGCTGTGAACCTTTGCTACAGATGCAGAACTGTCGCACAGTGGTCCCCTGGTCCCCTAGTCGGTCCCCTAGTCCCACAGTGGTCCCCAGCCTTTTCTGGATAGGGACCCACTTTAAAATCTAAGTGTTCACGGCCCACCCATCTGACCACCACAGCTATTTGACCGCAGCTATTTGACTTTGACTGAGTTTATTTTAATGATGAATCAATCGATGGAAGTTGGAACTAACGTAGTACACTTTTAAGTTCCTATTTATTGGTATCACAATGAAAACAGAATTTTCAAGGTTTGAAAATTGAAAAAAAAAAAAAAAAAACTTCAAAATAGCATTTCTTTTCACATTAAGTTTGTAATATTAACATTAAAATCTTTGTGTAAATGCACATTAGCGTTGTTGTTACTGCTGTTGTATCGTACTGAGCTCCCACCGGGAGTAGAGCCTTCCGAATAATCTAACGCTGTAATATATTTCAGCTAGGTAACTAACTTCACAAACTGAGCAGGCTAGCGGCTTTTATTCTGGGTTCCCCGGCGACGTAGACCCTCAAAGACGATACTGTAATGTTTTCCCAAACACAGGGACGGATGAACAGAATATTCTAGTGAATCATTGTGTTCGGGTAGGAGTTTTGAAAAAAGTACACACAAAAAAAAAGAAGAATAGTGATAAAGGTGAATGTGGCCACGCCAGTTTTTACAAATTATAACAAATTATATGTCAGACCACATATGAGCTTTTCCAGTGTGGATATCCATCATACTTTGGAGTAATGGGATTTCCTGGGTGAGCAGCACTCCTTCCGTGAATGTCACGCTAGGCCGCAGGTCAGACCTCCCCTGGCAGTGGCTCTTGCACTCCAGCTTTGTTTAGATGATTGATTGATCATAAAGACCGGTAAGTCATTGCAGGAATGTAGAATGGGCTTCACTGCCCAGTCAGATTATATTAGCTGCTGGAGGATTCAAAATGACCCACACACGTTTATATGATTGTTTTCTTTCCAATAATACGCAAGCTCTGATCTCAACGAGAGAAATTTAAAATAGTTAATTGTTTTGTTCATTTATAGATCTGGGTTATTATACATTTCTTGATGAGCCAAGCAGTTAGGAATTGTTAAAACTAAACTAAAATCTAACAGTTCATTTATGGGAACTGTCCGCCCATGATGTGATTGTGCAGGCACTGTTGTAATTTGTCCATGAATGTCCATTATAATATGCTGATAGTGTGCTGGCCGGCAGCGTGGGAAAAATCAGCATGTAGCAGTGACATAATTCAAGACCCACATGAACTGGCTAGTATTTTCTCTGTCCACCAGGGGGAGACAGAGTACAGTATTTGTAGCTAAACATGTCTTTGTGTAGAGTCTCCAGAATTGACCAGAAGCAGAATGAACTAGAAAAGGTGTCTGGTCTCCACCAGGGCAGGTCAGGTTCTGCCCCCCTTGTGGCACTATTATTTATATATATATATATATATATATATATATAATTATAGGCCAATGTAAAAAGGGTGCCATTTGTCCTTTGATGGCAATTGGATGATTTGAGGCATTTTGTTCCAAAAATGTGTTTTGCAAAAACTCCACCTGTTGGTGGCGCTATAACAGGCCAATGTGAAATGGGTGGGATATATTCCTCAGCCTAGTAGGAAAGTGTGTGTGAAAGATGTCATGTAAATTGTACGCTGCATTCATGATTTGAGGCTTTTTGTTCAAAACGGGCCAGTCCTGCAAACTTTGAAAGTTAATGTTATCCAATCTGGATGGAATATGCAATATTGGACAGATCCGTCTTGAGCACATGACTATAGAGATACTGTGTAACGATTTGCGGGATTTTCTGACAAAATCTGGAGGAGTAATAGAAAATAATGTGTTTTAACAAAAGTCGGCCTCCTGGTGGCGCTATAACAGGCCGTTCAGGAAAGTTTTCGGCAGAGGTTCATCGTTTTTTACCCCCTCAGGCCGGGAACCCATTTTGGTGTTCTTTACAGTATGTACAGTATTCAAAAATGTAAAAAATGTGATTGAGGTGTTTTTAGAATCTGCCTCAGGCCTAAATGGGTGGCGTGTAGTTAAAACGAAGAAGAAAATAGCTCTATTCAAAGCCTGTTGGTGTCCCATGTGTGTATTGACCTGCCTGTCTGTCGAACGCTCTGATGGATGAGGACTGAACTCCAGTATTTTAGGGTGAGGGCCTTTGTGATTTTAGAGGCTAGTGTAGTGAGCGCAGCAGAATTGGTCTTGGCCACAAATCAGCACTTCTGACTGTAATGTAGGTTGTGCTATTAACCTAACATAAATAAATAATGTCACTGGCACCTCTGAGTGGAAACCGGAAACTTTAGGTAGTGCACGTCTAATGTTCTTGTCAGGGTGAGTCAAATGAAATTAACTTTTAATCTGAATAACTTGCATGGAAGGCTTAATTTCGGTGTCCTCTAAAGTGCACAGACTAAATAGTCTGTGGAGATGCAGGACGCATACAGTAACTGATGCTTCAAAAAATACCCCAGTATAGCAGGTGAAATGTAGTCTGTTTGGGAATAGCACAGTGTGTCAAATCAATGACTGCTCGGTAGAATCACCTGACCTCCAGTGTGATTTCCCTGACTTGTGTTGCTACTGTATGACTTGTGATTTGTGGTGGTTTGTTTGTTAAAAAGTAACAGCAAGGAATCTCCTCGTCCCTCCAGCTCTTTAGTATAAACACAAGATATATCTTCCAATTTTGTTTCTGCAGTTTTTGTTCATCACAATTTAATTTGTTTATTCTGTATCCTAACCTGTATGTATGGGAACTCTCCTGATTGGTCCAGGATGTAGACTGTGAAATAAAACATATATGCAGGCCTTACTGTGAATAATGTATTAGTCATTGAACAGTAACATTCAACTGCTTAACATTATACTAAATATTTATGGCATACAGTAAACCTATATGAATTTATGAAACATTCAGTTAGCACCACTGGTGCACCACACGGTGCTTAACGTATTGATTTGTTCATATAAATTGATCAATGCTAAAATCTTAAAATGTCAAAATACTTTGGATTATCAGATACTGTAAGAGATAGGAAGAGGTGCTAATAAAGGCTGTGGCATTCGTAAACACATCGCTACACCATCCTTTATTACAGCGAGGGAGAAAAATCTGCCATGGCTTCTTAAACCTTCTCTCGTTCTCCCTGGCCTGTCATTCTGAGTTGACTGTCTGCCATGCTGTCTGCCTGTCAATCTGTGTTCTCTCTGAAACATCAAGTCTGGCCCTCACATAAATAATTAATATTATTCCAGAATTACAATAAACTTATTTCTGTATGCTACTCCAGTTGTTGCTTTTATAGGTGAAACAGAAGCAGTGCTGCACAGTGGGTATACTGGCAAAAAAACTAAACTAAACAACAAAACAACATGAATAAAAGCAAATGCTGTAGATATACAGTATGTGTACTGTAGATATGTTCTTTAGATAGAGCATTTTCTCCAGAGCATTTCTCCAGTCTATCACAATGAGATATGACATATTTTGTCTCTGTAAATCTGATTAATACGGCCAGATCCCAACACTCCATCTGAATACCAATGTGATGCTGTATCCTCCGAGATTACCATGATCCCCTTTTATGAAAGGAAAACAAAGGGAGAAAGAGCAGTGTTTTGTAGTTGTAGTCCAAAAATCTGAGGTTTAAAAAAATAAATAAAACAAAGCAGCAAAAATTGGTTATAAAAGCATGGTAAGCGTATGATTTAGAGGGGCAATAAAGAACGGAGAGGTGGTCATTCATCATAGCGGCTAGCTCACCGGGAGAGGGGCTGTCACGGACGTGGCCAGGTCTAAGAGGCAGTTCGGAGACAACCTCCAGGAGAGCCTCCAATAGACCCCCGAAAACCTACTTTAATCCAATGCCTTTTCCAGATGGACACGGATAGACCAATGGTTTGTCTTCAGCCAACCATCTCCTCCCATCACAATGGTACTCGGAACCACACGAAAGGCCCCACAACAAGGGCTGTAACCCTCTGTAAGCCCTCTGCTGGTGATCTGTTTACACTGTATGAATACAGAGGGTATGCGGCTCAGTGGCCTTGTGGTTAGAGTGTCCGCTGTGAGACTCAGGGGAGGTCATGGTTCAGTCCCTGGGCCGAGTCCTTCCAGAGACTGTGAAAATGGTATTGAATGCCACCCTGCTTAGCACTCGGCATCAAGGGTTGGATTGGGGGTTAAGCCCCTGTGACATAGCGTCATGTCCAGGGGGTTGTACTTCTACATCAATCTACCTCACGCTAAACGAAACTGCGGACTGGCTCCTGACCTATGGGCCACATGGCTCGGGGAACCATTCTGTAGATAGTTGATACATAGATGGAATATTTTACAGAAATAATGCAAATGCATTCTTCAGCAGATGCCTCAGATAATTTTTTAACATTATTCACTTTTCAGCTTGTAGATTTGCTTGTAGATTTGCTGTTTTATAACATTTTGTTTACATTTTTGAAAACTGAAAGGTGGTGCTTGCTGTAAATGGGGATAACAAATTCTTGAAAGGCGTTGCGCCAGTGGGTATATGGCAAGAACAATAAATAATTCATTTTTGACTGCGCATCTGTTTGAGACTAGCATTCATATTTCATTGAAAGATTTATACAGAAACACAGCACAGTTCTTTTGATAAAAAATACTAAAAATGTTAAAATGTCTGAAAACAAATTTCTTTTCTTATTAGATACTACGTATCGTACAGTGTCAAAGTTTTTCCTGTATAGTGTCTTTACACATTAGCAACTAGCATAAATGATGATTGTATTTCTTACACTATTTTCTGTCATTTTCCTGGACAAATTAGCCAACAACAAACAAATGCTTTAATTTACCTGGGCACCACTGGGCAGACTATGTAACTTTTTTAACCCCAGCATGCATTCTGGGGGGAACAACACCAGATGTGGTGTAGACAGGGAAAAAAGCGGTCCAACTATACAGTTGCAAGTTGCAACTCTGGTCCGTTTCACTAAGACTGGACTGGGTAATTAAGTGGTTAAGAAGATTGCAAACTTTTTGAATTGTTTACAAAGTTTTGTAGTGTAGCGCCAGACAGCTGTCAGGCTGGGGCATGTTTAGAGATGTGTTCCAGTGTGAGTGCTTGTTGTCTTCCACAGTGACATGTCTATGTTTACTGTACCTCCATGACAACATGACAACACCACAGCAACAAATAATTATACTCCTGTATATTCTACTTTAGAAGTAGAATATTGTTGTCAGGTGGAAGCCTTGTATCTCCATATTTACTTCTTTTAATGTTTTCATAAATTAATGCCCTATTTCTATGTCATACGCCATTGTATGATGTCGTCGTGCAAAAATAGCCACTCTATAATCTCACAACGCGTTGCATTGCAACAAGTTGTAAGCTTTACACAATAGTTCTAAGTAGATCATCTAGACTCTAGATGATCTTGTGTTTTATATTTTCGCTAATACTCTTCTATTCTAGAGTATTAGCGAAAATATATATATTTTTTGAGTGGTGCTAAACACTCATACACGCAGCAATGTTTGTCTGTGTTGTGTGTCTGTATCTGTATGCATGTCTAAGCACGGAAGTACCTTTTTTTTTTCACCACCACGTTACACTGTTGCTCAGCCGAACAGACACATGCACAGTACAAATATTCTCAGATCTACAAGCTCACAGCGTGTTGCTGTGCAAGTACTGTACAGTACTACGGAGAACAGTACAGTACAGTACTACAAAGTACAGTGCAGCAAAGTACAGTACAGCACTACAATGTACAGTACCGTGTAGTACAGTACTAGTGCTGTACTGTACTGTACTCTACTTCAAAGTACAGTGCAGTACTAGTACTGTACTACGAAGAACAGTACAGTATAGTACAGTACCAACAGCACCACTCACTTCAGACGTGTCTGATTTCTTTATATTTGCAAATGACTTGAGATGGCATTACCAAAATAAGGGACACAATATTGAGTGGTTAAATCTGTCTGTTAACCAATGAAAAGCAGCTGTTTAGGACTATACTATACAACGTTATCACATGGCAGTGACAACATCAACCGTACATTTGAATATCAGTCCAAACCATATGAGATGACTGTGAAGTAAGCCGTTGACCCCACGAAGAACCTCTGCATTTTCTCACTCAATCACAGTGATGGAACAAATTGGATGTATTGAAAAGCCATTGTTTCCTCCTGGTGGCTCACGGCGCCGCCCAGCACAAACTCATGTTGACAGGATCTGCTATGGTGATTACGCCCATATGTAATATCCTTTAAAGTTGCCGGGTCACAGTGTCACAGACATATGCTAAAATGTCTGCAAGTGCTGTTCATTAAGTCTCATACTGTTGAGTTCACTGTACATGTGGGCGGAACCGGCTGCAGCCAGCCAGCAGAAGGTCGTGAACGATTCCCCCTCTACCTCCTCGGAAGTGGGAAAATATGTCATTTAGTTCTTCGCTCTCTGAAGATTCTTTCATATATGCCACTCGTCTGTTTTAGCTATTTTATTCTTGTTTTCTTTATGTCCGCATTTAGGAAATGCAACATTCTCCAAACACTGTTGTTGTTTGGGCCCTGTGTTCCATCTTCATTATCTAGTTGCTAATTCATTTGGAGTATACTTCCTTTATTGTGCAACTCTCCGAGGAGTCGTTGGGTTGAAATGTGGTTTGAATACTGAACTGGTTGCAAGCCTCTCACTCTTCTCCCTCTTTCTTGTGAAAATGTACCTTTTTGTGAGATCTGAGTGTGCCCATGATTGCTAATAAAAGGGAAAACATATGAAGATTTCTCTGAAGAAGGATAAAGAGGAAAAAAAATCCCCCCCTGTCCAAGGTCCTCTGTGAAAGCAGCGTTTTAATTAAAACCACTTGCTTCCAAAGTTGTACTTAATGTTTCCCATTAGTCATGTTTGAAGGATTACAGACAGCTCCAATCAAAGTCAAGGACTAAATGGAAAATGCAGATGTGCGAACAATGTGTCTCATTCAATAGCCATCACAACTGTTTAGTTAGCAATTATTAAAAAAATGTTTTAACCTGGATTGACATGGTTTCCTAATCCCACTTCATGCAAATAGAAATGAGTTTTGGTGGAAAACGCAGACATTGTAGCAAAATTTAGTTTTTCCCTACTTTTTCATCTACATTAGCTGTATGACTTCATAAACATGAGGCCAGATCCCAGCCATTTAATGTTCTCTTCACTTATAATGGAGGTTGACATTATGTTCCTGATGCCCGCATATGTGATCACTGATTACAAAACGATGGAAACCGAATATATATATATATTATAACATCGCTTTTCAATTCATTAATTTTTGTCATTTATTTTAACAAATGGCACATTAACAAACTCTGAACACGTTGCATTGCGACACATTGTGAGCTTGTAGATCGGCTGTGGATTTGTCGTACAATGAAGTATAGGGCTTAACCCATTTTGGGGCGGGAACCCCTTTTGGTGTTAGCATTATGTTATGCTTTAACTATTGAAAAATAGCAGATCTACAAGCTCATAGCGCGCCGCTACGAGCTTGTAGGTCTGCTATTTTAGAAAAATCAAAGAACGACTGACATAGAAACATAGCCTTTTCAGAAAACTGTCAGGATGTAGAAGACATTTTTAGAATCTGATCAGTGGTTAAGGTGGCTATTCTGAAACGGCACATGTGCTGCGTGGGATGTTTACCAGTTTGACCTAATTCAAGTCAACAGGCAGAGGAACATAAAAGAGAGAAGTGCTAAGCAACACTTTAATTGGATCATCTGGGCAGCGAATCACTTTCATATGGGCCTCATGCGTGCATGTGTGATGGGCTCTGCTATCGGGTTCAGACTTCTGAGTAGATTTTGTCTTATATGTGCGTTGTGAATTGTTAGTGTGACCCTTTGGCCTGGGGTTATTATCCCTGACATAAAGGCCTCCTTGATTCTTCCCCAAACGCTTCAGGATAGAGAGGTGAGGGGCAGGCTGGATTAACTCTACCCCCTTCGCTCATTACCGTTAGCCCTGGTCTGAAACATCATATCCACACATGGACTGAACCTGGCGGAGGTTCAGTCCATTTGGAGAAAAGCGTGCCCGCACATTAATTAAGCGAGGCCACGTCCAGGTATATATCTTTAGTTATGTACCCCGTGCTTGACCTTTTACAGAGATTTTCTTTCTTTTTTGAACTAGTGTTTATTCCAGTCCGTCCTGTGTCTTCACTACCACTGGCCTGCTGAGATTCATGGAATTTTCCAAATGATGCATCTTGCAGAGTGATTCAGTATTTAAAATGCAGATAGAAGTGGTGTTCTCTGCAAGCAGGGGCTGAAGCATTTCTCTTTGGTCCTTTGCTTCTCAAGGAGAGGGCGCGTGGAAGCAAAGTGAGGGATGGAACAGTAATTTATCCCGTACATTGTACCCAGCGTTTAATAAGAACGGAAGGCAAGAACAGTAATGGGTTTGGTCATTGGCCCAATGTGATCATTAAGAATGGTTGCTGATAACGGCACCTAGTATGACTTATTGGAACGATGACATTTGTATCACCTCTTTGCCTTTCTCCTCTCTTTATGTTTTTCGAATTAGCCGCCTGCCACCAGCCGCCAGTTCACCAGCAGATTTGTGGACAGGAGAGAGAAAAGAAGAAAAAAAAATAGAAGGGGAAGATCGAGGTTCACTTCCAGGTATGAGAGCGAGTTTCTTTTTTCCTTTCCTTTTCTTTTTTTTTCTTCAAGATTTTGGCATATTTATGGGGCATTACTGTAGGAGCGGGCTGTTTAATGTTATTTGCAGAAAGCACACATTGTTCACATCAAGCTTTGCGAAAGCCGAAGGCACGGCCATGTCATCCATGACCTTGCTGTTATGTTACAGGGCCTGCGACTGCATGAAGTAAAATGGCTTCAGTGTTTAGTGAGAACTACAAACGGTTAACAATGGGACCGGGTTTCAAACTGACAACCGTGGTCTGGACTATACAGTACCGTGTCCCGTGAAGTGTCCTAAAGCCTACTATAATGGGTCAAAGATCACAGGCCTCGTTACTAGGCCTCGTCTGTCCAAATTATTTAAGCTCTTGCAAAATGTGAAACACTAATATGATTTAAAGAATATGCATTTTTTTATATTTATATGATGTATATGATATCATTTACATGATTAGCACAATTAGTCATAAGTAATAAAAGTAATTGCCAATAGTTCTACACACAGGTGTTTTAACCCATTTTGGGCGGGAACCCATGTTTTAAGCAATATGTTATACTTTAGCTATTGAAAAATAGCAGATCTACAAGCTCATAGCGCGCCACCGAGTGGCGCGCTACGAGCTTGTAGGTCTGCTATTTTTGAAAAGTCGTGAAAATGTGGCGCAAATCTTTGAATATATATTTCAGAGTGAACATTTTTAACTAAAATATTGGCTTCTGGGGGGTCCCTGGAACTACATATTTTGAGATGGGGGGTCCCTGCGTGGCCCAATAGAGATAATTCTGGGGGTCCTTGACATGAAAAAGGTTGAGCACCACTGACATAGAAACACAGGGTTTTCTGAAAAATGTTAGGATTTTGAAGCCTTTTTTTTAATCGACCTCAGTATGGGTTAATACTGCTTAAAGCCACTGAGTAACAGTGACTCTCTTGATTCAGATCATGTGGCTGTGGAGTACTGTACATTTCCCCCCCAATATTTTGTAAACGATATCACGCTGTACAATAGCAGGGTCAATAGCAAGGTGTGGAGATGCCGTCCTCAGAGCAGAAGGGCAACCACTGACCCTCGGGATCCACTTACAACTAAGATGTGGTCGGTGTGCCTTTTACTACGGCTGGCCAAATGTGAAATAAATAAAAAGAATGGGCTATACCCTTGGTCCCTTGCTCTTTGTTAAAACCATATCTCTGCTGCTCCATTGCCCCCAGCTACATTAAATCCCATTAAATTCACCTTCATTAAAGCAGTCCTCTCTGCTCCTTGCAGCAGACCTTAATGCGGGCCTCTCAAGGACAGAGCCGTAATGAGGGTGGACTGGGTTTAACCTTGAAGACTACAGGTTTTCATTTCCAAATCAATAACTTATGGTTCAAAACCGCCACGAGATCCAGGCTGTAATTTTCAAGCATTAATTGTGTGGATTATGTTTCTCCTGCAGTGAGAAGGTATTTAACTTTAAACTGCAGTGTAGATATTGCGTTTAACTTTGAATCCCCTCCCCCCCTCTCTCTCTCTCTCTCTCTCTCTCTCTCTCACACACACTCACACACACACAATGGGAAATGACAGCTTGCACATTTTCTATATCAGTGAGTTTATGTGCATGTGTACAGTTTGCTGCACAGATGGGATAGCTTAGACAGATTGTATTTCAAAGCGCCATTATGCTGTGTGTAAACAATTAGGCCATCGGTGCAATTTTCTTTCCTGAAGCCAAGCAGCGGGCAGTTGGCTGAAATGTCTCCTCCTTCTTGGTTTGAGATTGCAGTCCAGTGTCGTCATTCACTCGCACAACTCCATCACAGCCATTTTGATGCACTCTCAGGCAGTCACCTGCTGTCAGATGAAGTAGGAAGTTGTAAATTATGAATGAAACAAGAGGAAAAGCTAACCCATGAATGCAGTGCTGAAAAGTAACTCATTTACTAATTTAAATTACATGAGTATTTCCATTTTCAATACTTTATATGTCTACTCCACTACATCTCGGATGCAAATATTGTGTACTTTTTTACTCCACTATGGTTATTTGAATAATTTAGTCACTTAGATTATTATTATAAAACATATGTATGGCTATTCGAAAATAGCCGATTTACAAGCTCACAGCGCATTACATTGTGAGATTGTAGTTCAGTTGTTTTCGTAAATCTTTGAACATTTTTACATTTTAAAACAAGTGAGATATTTATATTTATTTTTAAATGGTTTTTTTTTGTGGCTTTCGTCTTAATTTTATATTTTTTATGGAAGGACAGACAGTAGGCTGACAGGAAATGGGGAGAGAGATGGGGGGTGGGGGGTGAGTGACATGCAGTAAAGGCCGTCGGGATCGGGAGTCGAACCCGCGGCACACTGGACCACTGAGCCATGGCCCAGGCCATTTATATTTATTTTAAGTACTTTTACATTGGTACTATAAGTATATTTGTATTTGATGCCAATACTTTTCCTCAGTATTACATTGAGGTATTGTTACTTTTACAGCAGATCTACAAGCTCATAACGCGCCACCAACTGTCACGCTACGAGCTTGTAGCTCTGCTATTTTTGAAAAAACGTGAAAATGTGGCACAAATCTTTGAATACCAATTATTTCAGAGCAAACATTTTTAACTAAAATATTGGTTTCTGGGGGGTCCCTGGAACTACATATTTTCAGATGGGGGTCCGTGGCCCAATAGAGATAATTCTAGGGGTCCTTGACATGAAAAAGGTTGAGCACCACTGACATAGAAACATGGGGTTTTCAGAAAAATGTTAGGATTTAGAAGCCTTTTTTTTTATCGACCTCAGTCCAATATTATGGGTTAAGTGAAAAAGAATGCACTTCTTCCACCACTGATGATGGTGGCAGACAGCAGATGGAAAAGAGAGAGAGTACCTGAGCTAGTTCTCCCTCTAGGTGTCATTACTATGGAACATATTTCACTCTCTATGGCAGGACTCGCTGTCACTATCATGTGATCTTATGGAAAGCATTAATTTGTCCTGCGGTGGTAATTTCTTCTCGACATATTCACAATATGAAATATTGGATCTTGTCATGTAGACGGGGCGGGCGGTGGCTGGGGTGATCACTGGAGCTTAATTTTTTAATCAACTCCTCTCTTAAATGAGGCTTTATTAAATTACACAGCTCACACAATGGGAGTAGGGCACGGGCAGATATGGCACAGTGTAAAAAAGAGCTTTGTGGCATAATTAAATAAAATTAATAAAAACCCTGGGCTAGGGGAGAGGAGGGGAACCCAGTGGCTATTTTCATGCTCGACTCTGGGTTTGTTCTTGCTTATTAGAGTCCCGGGAAATCCTGTGCCGAATTAGCCCATTTTGGGCGGGACCCCTTTTGGTGTTAGCATTATGTTATGCTTTAGCTATTGAAAAATAGCAGATCTACAAGCTCATAGCGCGCCACCGAGTGGCGCACTATGAGCTTGTAGATCTGCTATTTTTGAAAAATCGAAGGACGACTGACATAGAAACACAGCTTTTTCAGAAAACTGTCAGGATGTAGAAGACATTTTAAGAATCTGATCTTGTACATTCAGCTCTTATTGATAAAGGCTTTTCATTGGATAGATTTTCTCACTAAGAGGATTCTATTGCACTTACAGTATCATGATTTTTTAGTGGTGCAACCACTCCAAAGAACAGCAATGTCCCGTCCGTCCATCCCTATGTATGTTTAGAGTACCAGTAGGGGCAAAAGTGGCGCTGTTGTGCTAGAAACAGAGAGAGTGATAGTGTTAGCACTGTTACCTGCTAATTACAATGTGGATTGTGCATGAGAGAGAGAGGTGTCGTGTCTAATTCCCCCACACAGTAACTGTCATTTCTCGACCGTTTCGGACTCCGGGCGGCTCACCGGAATAAATATAAATATAAAAGGCAGATTTGAAAAATGTAGTCCAGATGTTTTTTCCTTTGCCTCTAGGGAGAGATCCGTGCAGTTATACTGTAGGTAATGACGTGACTTGGCCTCTTATAGCACCACCATGAGGCTGATTTGGAAAATGTCAAGTGGGAATGTGCGTGCACAGTTTCAACGCAATCGGACACTGCGTTCATGATCTGCGGCATTTTGTTCTAAACAGGCCAGTCGTGCAAACTTGAGATGTCAATCGTAGCCAATGGAATATGAGAAAACAAAGAATTTACACAGATCGGTGCAGTTCTAGATAAAAACATGAAGCAGCCTCTTATAGCGCCACCATGAGGCTGGTTTGAACATTTTTAATTGCCATTTCTTTCTCGGCCTAGTGGGAATGTGTGTGCAAAATTTCACAGAAATTGCACGCTGTGTTCATGATTTGAGGCATTTTTTTCAAAACGGACCAATCCTGCAAACTTTGGAAGGCAATCTTAGCCAATCGGGATGGAATTTGACAATCCATCAGAACCGTGTTGATCACATGACTAGAGATGTTGTGTACCGATTAGCTTGATGTATGGATAAAATGGTGACGCTATAACAGGCCCAATTTGGGGCAGAGGAAACATAGAGAAAACATACTCTCTCCCCATGCCTTCGGCCTGGTGGAGACGAACTCTCTCCCCATGCCTTCGGCCTGGTGGAGACAACTAAACATACTCTCTCCCCATGCCTTCGGCCTGGTGGAGACAACTAAACATACTCCCTCCCCATGCCTTCGGCCTGGTGGAGACAATAAAACATACTCTCTCCCCATGCCTTCGGCCTGGTGGAGACAACTAAACATACTCTCTCCCCATGCCTTCTGCCTGGTGGAGACAATAAAACATTCTCTCTCCCCATGCCTTCGGCCTGGTGGAGACAATAAAACATTCTCTCTCCCCATGCCTTCGGCCTGGTGGAGACAATAAAACATACTCTCTCCCCATGCCTTTGGCCTGGTGGAGACAATAAAACATACTCTCTCCCCATGCCTTCGGCCTGGTGGAGACAATAAAACATACTCTCTCCCCATGCCTTCGGCCTGGTGGAGACATACTCTCTCCCATGCCTTCGGCCTGGTGGAGACAATAAAACATACTCTCTCCCCATGCCTTCGGCCTGGTGGAGACAATAAAACATACTCTCTCCCCATGCCTTCTGCCTGGTGGAGACAACAATGGCATAGTCTCCTAGAAAGGTCTCCTTGCACCACTTCACAGCAGTTGAAGTGGCATTTTCCGGGCAGCCAGACTCGAGGCAGAGGCAACAGTAAAAGTTGCTTCTGGTACATGCTGACACTTACTATTGCCGTTTGAAGTTTTATGGCCTGTTGATCTCATTTTGAGCTGACTCACTTTGGGAAAGGTTGCAGCACACCTTATGTTGATGCATTTCATTTAGATGACAAACGTCCCCCTAAACTACTGGGCCACATCATCGGTCTAATAAAGATCCATAAAGTCTATTGATTGGAATTTCAGTCTGTCTGAACCGGAGACGACATGCCAGTGAGTTGCTTTTTCCACCCAGACCACCAGTGACACTCGCCGGCCTCCGGGCGCTTGTCCCAGTGATCCAGATGGTCAATCACAATCTCCTAAATGCTTCATTGCGATCACATGTGATTGTAGTAAAGGCATTGGCATGCTGTCAATATTAACATTATGGTGTTTTTCAAAGCATTTCTCTCCACTGATGAAGCCTTTCTCATCCTGTGACTCAAGACACTGCAGTCAAATCCTGTCTTAATGCCACTTAATCCCTATTTAAAAATAACCAAAAATTGCAGATCTACAAACTCACAACGTGTTTAAGTTAACGTTTTTTTGGGTGGGGGGGGGGGGCGGGGGGGTTTGCGTGAAATTTGATCTGTGGATTTGTTTATATTTTTCATCAAATGACCATCCTAGGTACATTTTGATTTTTAATTAGACCTACTTCCTGTACATGTAAAATATAGAATAAATAAATATTACACCCGTACTAGGTATCCTCTAAATGTAGTTTACTATGGCCAGACAATAAAGCCTTTGCAACAGATTTTTTTTAATTTTAAAATAATAGTAATAAAATAATAATATTTTGTTAATATTAGCTTTTTATCCTATTAACGATTAGTCGAATATTCCATATTATGACCCATCCCTATCAAACACACACATACATGCATTGCATACACGGACATGTACATACATGATGTACATAAATAAACACATACAGGCCTACCGTACGCAAGTATGTATACATACTGTACACACTGTACTGTACAACATGCATACAGACCAACTCTGTTCAACAACGTAGCCCATGGTGCCTATAGATTCCTTCTTATTGAGCACACATCTAATTACAAGAATTGTGTCTCAATACAAGATTGTTTTGGACATTTGTTGTATTATTCTTACTGAAACACCAGATTCCTTGTCGTTAGTGGAATTAGGCTGTGGTGCTATTTGGCACTCACTGAATGTGAAATGTTTAATTGAGCGTGTAACACAACTAATTGGAGCAGTGATGTATTGCTTTGCTTGAGATAATTGTCATAATTCTCAGGGGTCATGTTTATCTTCTTGCAGAATATATGAGATAGGCCTTTCGTCTTTATGAAGACAGGCATTTTGCTCATGTGTTTACCAGAAGTGGGATTTACGATATCCTCCTCCTCCTGTGAAGTATTATCTGTGTGTTGTTTGGTTTCTCAACCAGCTGAACATGTCTGTGGCCTGCTTGCCTTGTTTTAATGCCGCCTTTCACAGTTCACACAGCTGTCCTTGACATTTCCGAGAGTCTTATATGGTTATTTATAGTCCCTTAAATGGTCCCAAGTTGTGCAGTAGACTATTGTTGCAATCTCCCTCCTGCAGTCTCATTTAGGGGGCTTGCAATTCAGCCATGTGTTTTCAACTTAATTCTCCGAGATGCAACTGATAGCTTAAGCTTAAGGCTTTGCAGAAGAAGAAAAAAGAAAAGATCTCAGAGGTCCTGTGGTTTTAGGGGCAGATATCCCATACCCTGTTTCTGAAAGTGAATATGTGCCATGGAAAGTGTCTGCTCTTAATGCACACTGGACAGCCATATAGCCATGAATACTTGCAATAGGGGGAGCCTCTGTTTGAGACGCTTGTCTCTAGGGCACTTTGTTTGATGGGCTGTGGTTGTGTAGCTGCTTGGTTAGATTGGTCGGAGACTTTCGGTGGCTTTGAGGCGCTTGTGATATCTCATTAGGACAGCTTAGTGGTCCCCGCTCCGACACCAGGGCCATTTAACTCTTTCCCTGCTGATCAGAGCTGACAGTGGAAGAGACTGTGGAGCCTTTATGGGTTGGTGTGGTTTCATAACTACCCTCAAATCAACCCCTGGTATGACCAGAGACACTGTGTTGAACGGAGAAACAATTAGAATGGAAAAGCCCACTCTTATTTTTCAGTTTAGAGTGTGAGTGGTAGTTTGTGATGTGAAACCTAGGGAGTAATGTGAGTCAAAGGAGGGTTTTCTGGGCCAGGGCTCTCAGAGGGGTGGTTTGGTTGAAGCCGTGGCTGTGATGGGTCTTGTTTGAATTAGTTCATGGCAGTCAAATGAAAGCACCCTACTGGGATGCAAAGAAAGAGTGCCTGGAGGCCCTCTCAAACTATCTGTCCTTGGAAAGACATATTTATGTCTCTCAAACAGGTTTTTAATCACTTGTGTTTTTTGAAAGCTTAGTAGTTCTGAGAGATCAAATAAAACATAATCTGCTGTAAATGCACTTCATAGATTTTTTGTGTCCAGCCAAATGCCATATGGCATTGCCGTAATTAAAACTTTGATTATTTTTTATTGGCAAGGTTTTTGTATGGTCTCCTGTAAAAAACTCAAACTTTTGACTATCAATTCTAACTGCAGATTAACATTCCCATATATCTTAGCATATTTTTGTCATATGGATTACTCTGTAGTTCTTAAGCCATTCTGAACGGGAACCCCTTTTGGTGTTTAAAGCTATTGAAAAATAGCAGATCTACAAGCTCATAGCGCGCCACTCGGTGGCGCGCTATGAGCTTGTAGGTCTGCTAAAAAAAAATTATCGTGAAAATGTGGTGCAAATCTTTGAATATATATTCTTGCTCAGCGAACATTTTAACTCAAATCTTCTGTGGGGGTCCCTGGAACAACATATTTTCAGATGGGAGCCAAATACATATCATTTTTGGGGTCCTTGACATGAAATATTGAGCACCACTGATACAGAAACATGACGTCAGGCCTAAATGGGTTAAAGTGCAGATTGACAGTAAAGATGAATGATATATGATAGTCAGCTTACTATGTACTCACTGTATTGCTTAATAAATTGGTATGACAACACTTTGGCTCAGCCACCCCAACATTCTAAAATGTTGCCCCTATATTGGATTTTTGGAAAGCTGTCAATTTTATATTTATAATAAAATACATCGCAATAGAATTCAGCTATCCTGGAGAGTTGTTGATACATTTACTATCCTGTTTGATGAAGGTTACACTGCATTCAGTGGATTTATATCACACAGTTGATTTAATTGATTTTGGATGTGTTACTGTGGTAGTCATCATTAAGTTATATATTATGGGACACATTGCCCTGGAAGACATTTTGCATCACATTGCCAAATGACATTCAAATGTACCGTTTGTTCAGTTTCTCTTTGATGAAAAACATTTTAAGTGCGTCGGGTCTATTTTTCTTATAAGACCAGAAGGTTTGACTTGACATGATAAGCTGTATAGTCCCACAACTGTCTGATATGTACAGAAAGTACAGTAGTCTCAGTTGAGCTTAAAACACTTTGTCCCACTCTCTAATTATAATGTGGTTTTACTGCTTCAGATAGGATAGGGAATGATGGAAAATATGATATTTCAATATCCAGAATAATCTCTTGGGTGATTATATAATTTCTCAGGGTTCAGAGCTGACAGACATTGATGGTGTGAATGTGATACAATCACGTTAGGATGTTAATGTACAAAAGTTGTCATGTATACAGTACATCTTCCAGAAAACTAGTGTACTACTACGGAGCAAAATTAACATGTTCTTGTATTGTTCAGCACATATTTTCCTAGTTTTTATACTGCAAGTAGCTGTTTTCAGCATTTCAGGTGAATCTAACACTTAGCCATGCATGGAATTGAAAAGGAAAACACTTGCCCATTCATAGTTTAATGTCAGTCTATGGCAGAAAGCCTATGGCAGGACTTCAAAGCCAAAACATTGTAATTTATCCCATTTTGGGCGGGAACCCCTTTTGGTGTTTTAAACATTGTGTTATAATTTAGCTATTGAAAAATAGCAGATCTACAAGCTCATATGAGATTGTAGATCTGATATTTTTCAATAGCTAAATTATAACATAATGTTTAAAACTACGAGCTTGTAGGTCTGCTATTTTTGAAAAATCATGAAAAAGTTTTGAATATATGCTCTTTCAGAGCGAACGTTTTTAACTCAAGTCTTTGCTTCTGGGAGGTGGTCCCTGATACAATACATTTTCAGATGGGGCTCAGCGGCCAATTTCAGATATTTTTGGGGGTCCTTGACATGAAATATTGAGAACCACTGACACAAAAAAATACATTTTAAAAAAGAATTTTTTTAAATTTCAACGTCGGGCCTAAATGGGTTATCTTGCACTGCAGTGCTTATCCTCACCACTACGTGTGCAGTTTGGCTGATTTAGTTTTGCCTAAACCTTTTCCAGCCGAGGTCTCTGGAGTTTTACACCTCTGACCAGTTCTGATGTGAGGTTTTTTGTTAAAAGAGCTCCAGACATTTTTATGCCTCCCTGTCTATCAAACTTTATAATGCTCTGATTTGTACCCCGCTGGCACTGTCCTTTAATTAGATTATACTGGAGAAATAACCAGAATTCAAAATGCCAATTTGTGTCCCAGACGGTGTAGAATTTGCCGTTACTGCTGCCCAACAGAGCAGGTGAGTGCAGACAAGGTCCTCAGGCAAAGAACAGTCGACTTCTCTCTAAACCACACACACACACACACACACACACACACACACACACACACACACACACACACACACACACACACACACACACACACACACACACACTAACATAGGGTTGTAGAACATACACATTGTTAGTGTCTACCAATCACAGTGAAATACAAAATAATTATGAATTCACAATTTTTTACATGTTTTTAAAACCTCTGATGTGTGAGTACATTTAAACTGACATGGTGTCACACATTAAATGGATCTCAACCTGAGAAAGAACTCAGTCACTCCTTTGTGAACCTGCGTCCAGATCAGGGGGCACAAAAGCAAAAAATAATATAAACTAAAACTATTTCACTTATAATATCCGTGTAGAAGTGTGCCAGAAAAAAAAATCACAATATTGTCGTGAAAACATAATCTCAAAATATCATTATCACAGTGAGCCATGATGTAGCTTCCCATATAACAGCGAGACTTTTCTATTTAGTCTGTTACAGATCTCATAATTTACATTGAAAAAATAGGACCTTGCATTTGAAGGCAAAGGCCAAAGTAAGCAGTGGAGAAGTGAACAGCTGTAGGTAATTAGAGAGGGCCCTACGAATGGGCCGGGGATTCAAAGTAAACATGGACGCTTTCCACAGTCAACAACATTTACAAATGTAGAAGAAGGAAGCTACTGAATTTGTGAAGAATGTGCAGTTGGGATGGAAAGCGTAGAAGCATGAAGCCAGCAGATGGCGAAAATTAAATCCATGCGGCATGTGGCTAACAGGACTGTGAGCTTATTCTTCTTCTGGTGAACCCTGCAGTTCTAGCCCATTTTGGGCGGGAACCCCTTTTTTGGTGTTAGCATTATGTTATGCTTTAGCTATTGAAAAATAGCAGATCTACAAGCTCATAGCGCGCCACTCGGTGGCGCGCTATGAGCTTGTAGATCTGCTATTTTTTAAAAATCGAAGAACGACTGACATAGAAACATAGCTTTTTCAGAAAACAGTCAGGATGTAGAAGACATTTTTTGAATCTGATCTCAGTGTCAGAATGGGCTAGAGGGCCAGAGGACGCCTGTTCCAGGTTAATATTTAAAGGTTTACATCGAGCCATGCATTGCCAAGATATCTTTTTTTAAATGAATTTACTTCAGGGCAAAAAAAAAAAAAAGTTTTAGTTTTAGAGCTATACGGCTTGCTACCGCTTTGGTACACATATTTGTCTAATTCCTTGAAATGAGCTGTTAAAACATCTGCAGATTTTCAAACTTTTAGTTTGTTGTCATCAGTGGTGAAATCCAAGTACTTTTACTCAAGTGCTGTACTTACTGTATAAGTACAACTTTGAGGTTGTTTTACTTTACTTGAGTATATCTATTTTTCTATACGCATTGTGAACTTGTAGATCTGCTATTTTCAAAAACAATTTGACACATTTAGGAATATACTGTAACTTGTATGAGACGAGTACTTTTGGTACCTTAAGTCCATTTTATGCCAATTCTTTAGTACTTTAACTTGGGTAGAAAATTGAATACGGGACTTTTACTTGTAACAGAGTATTTCTATATAGTGGAATTGATAATTTTACTTAAAAAAAAAAAGAAAAGAAAAAAATATAGTACTTCCTTCACCACTGGTTGTCATCAAAGGTCATGTGAACGATACAATTGGCCATTGAGCAAAACTTCAAAAATGGCTGGATGAAACCAAACTCTCGTACACTTCTGGCCCCAGAGAGCTCAGACTCTTGCAAGGCGTGCCTGTGAAATATTCAAGCTCTTGACTGCCAAATGGCTCTACTTTAAATTGCTGAAATGTCTTTCATTGAAAGTGATTGGCAGAAAAGGGGCCTGTTCTTCTGTGGCGGCCCCCTTAGCTGGTCCTCCGTCGCTTTTAAGTCCCACGCAACGCCTCCACCTGCTAAGATGTTCTCTGTCCTGTGGGGTCTAATGGACCGCGTAGCTGTTTTTAAGAGGAATGTATCATAAGGAAGATACATTTATTACCAGGGTGAGCTGTTCGTCTATAATTAATAGCACTGTAATATTTCACAGTAAAAAGCCATTCTTTTTCCAGCCCCGAAGACATTAGTTATTCTTAGACATTCTTAGACATTCTTAGTAGAGTGAAATATGAATCAAAGAACCTCATTCTTTGGCAAAAGTGGGTAATTTAACTCTAACTGTATGTTTTTGAAATATGACAATAGTTCTCCAGTATTACTTAACACACCATCTGCAGATGCATTATATTGGTCCTTTTGTATTAAGTTACTGACTGGAATATCTTGAAGCTACGTATATACATTATGAATTTAAACACAAAGGAATGATGGAAGGACCAGACCAGAATAGAAGTATGTGTGAGAATTGGAATAGCTTTGACGTTATGCTGGAATGCATTGTGTTCAGTCTGACCATGACATCCCTAAACCAAATATTAGCCCATGGGCTGGGCAGCCTGTGTGGATACCACCTCCCTGAAAGCATCAATATTCTGTTTATTACACATAGCTGCCTAAATTATGGCCTATTTGAGTGTTTCTCCCTTCGTTCTGCTATGGTAGCACTAGCAACGATATAACAATAGCATTTAAAATACTACTGTCATAAATTCTGAGCACTGATGTGTGTAGGCATTCAATTTGACTGGGTGTGAGGGCCAGCCTGGAGAGTTGTAGGTTTTGTTTTTCAAAGCCAGGCACAACTTCAGAGGAATGAAAGTTTTAACATTTGCTTTTTGTTTAACCTCCACCGCTAGAAGAAACAAAATACCGTACTGCCTTTCACTGGCAGAGACAGCACTTCATTCAGCCCGCCATACGGTGTCCATTCATTTCACTGTTAATATTTCAAAATGTCACTAATGTGCATAGGTTGTCCTTTACAGAAACGCTTGAGTTTCCCTGTCTGAATTCTTTATGACATGTTCTTGGAAACCTATCGGAGGAAATAATCTATGCATGTTATCACAGTCTCTTGGCAATATTCTGAAGGCATTATGGGAAATAATGTGGGAAACCATTTTGGGGGCGGGATCCCCTTTTGGTGTTTCAAGCATTATGTTATTGAAAAATAGAAGATCTACAAGCTCATAGCGTGGCACAGAGTGCCGCGCTATGAACTTGTAGGTCTGCTATTTTTGAAAAATCGTAAAAAATGTGGCGCAAATCTTTGAATATATATTCTTTCAAAGTGAATGTTTTCAACTCAGGGTCTAAATGGATTAAAGTCTACATCAGAGTCTCAATCTATGCAATTTTAAATCTTCTCATTGGTCGTAAAACTAATTGTTAAATTTGTAGCACTAATTGTGGTTCTCTTAACCTTCATCAATTATGTGCATTTGTGATAATGCACATAATTATTCAACATCAGACTATATAACACTGATTAAGGATTTTGTTTATGCTCTTGTGTGCATGGTTGTTGAACTGCTTAACATTTACATTTCAGGCTCCTGCCCTTCAACTCATATTAGCTCCAAGACCTGTTCCTGGATCTAGAGGACTGAAGGAGTCACGGCTGCCCTGCTTGCCTCTTGCCCTCCTCACCTCTTACCCCGTTGACCAGGTGGGTCTGTGTAATCACCTCACTCACAAACTGGAGCTGGGCTAGTTTTATGACTTAATCACCGCTGTCACATCCCATCAAAGCCTAAAATGAATGTTGCCAGCTGCTCTACCTGCACTCCTCTACAGTGTTGATTTCGTCGGCTAACAGTGGCGTGCACAGACATTTAGAGGGGCAGGTGCTCAAGTGAAAAAAGGGCACCTTGTGCAGCGCGTGGAACCGGCCGGTTGCCTTAAAGTGTGAGATTTATAGATTTTGGGGCCTACTGTAAGTAATAAATTAGAAGCTTTTTATCAAGAATTGATCAATGACACCATGGTCCACATACTGTACATTGTACACTGTACAAAGAAAAAAAAATCAAAAGGGCACATTTGTCCAGAGGGAAAGGTGCTCTAGCACCCCCTAGTGTCTATCTGTGCACGCCACTGTCGGCTAATACTATGACGAAAAATGTTCGTCCACAACCTTTTTTTCACTGAGGAAAACTAAATGGAAACTAAATTAAAACTAAGCTATGATGATTAAAACTGAGACTATATATATTGACAAATTTCATCAACAAATAAAAACTAGACTAAAATGTGAGATCCAGTATAAGTAAGTAAAAGACAAAAGTCATTTTACGTTTTGGTTGCATGCTGAAAATAGCCGATCTACAAGCTCACAACGCATTGTGTTGTGAGCTTGCAGATCGGCTACAGATCGATTGTAGATGGGCTATTTTCAGCGTAAGTGTAAAATGAGTCATTACGACGGCATCAAGGCCCTGCAAAATACATTTTAGTCGACTGAATCAACTGTAGATTTAGACGACTAAAATCTTATGATATTTAATCGACTGAAACTAGACTTGACACAAAAACATTCCAGTTGACTAAAATGTGACTAAAACTAAATGAAAACCAATCAAGAGACAATATGACTGAAACTAAAATCTAAATGTTGCTGTCAAAAACAACACTCAGCTCCTCTCTTTCCTCCCAATCTATACCGCGTCCTCTCCTGTTCTCTCTCTAGGTCTCTCTACCCTCTCTCTACCCTGCCACTCATGCTCCACACGGTGGTGGTGAAGCTCCGTCCTTGGTGAGTACTGTAACAGTATACAGAATATATACAGTATACCCAGCAAAAACTTTATTAAAGGCTCTCTATAGTTGTCGATGCTGAAGTATAGCACACTGTCTGCAGCACACAAAAACTTCAAAGTGCTGAAATACTGTGGCGTTCGTTCTTCATCATAAGTTTGTTGTTGTTGAGGGAAGATTGGTTTTAACGTGTGAGATAAGAAGAAGATGTTCCCCTGTGGGTTAAACACACGCTGCTCTGCTGTAGATTCTGATAGTCAGGTGACGGACATTAGATATCTTACATTACATATCTTAAATGAGAGCGGTGGGTTTATCTCCACAAAGGGGGTGATGTTCAGTTCCTTCTGGCCAGGAGGATGTTGCAGAAGGCTGGAGCCCTCCTGCTCCCCAGAGGTGGGCAGAGGTCTTTGATGTTTTCCACATTCTCTTTAGGCTGACTTGGCCTGAAGGATATTTAATATCGCTCCTGCAAATTTCCAGTTAGGAATAATTTGAACTGAGCATCTGTCAAAGGGAACAGCCATTTAAATACATTGGTCATGGTTAAAAAGGCATAAAATGAGGCCAGATTAGCCGGAGCACCTTTCTCTGAAGGCTGGGCTTTGGTCTTGTGGGGGCCACTCTTCAACCTGGGGTCTGCAACAAAAAAAGGGAAAAAAAAGCTCCTGTTTCCAATTCATTAGGAATAACGCTCCAACGCCACTGGGTTTCAAACTCTTCCTGCCTGCTCCCGTCAGGACGAGACGTCTGCTGCTGTGGCACGGAGAGGATTGTGTTAGGGTCTCGGTTCCTTGATATTTTATTTATGAATGTTCAGGAGAGTTGGGGCTGAGATGAGATCCCCTCTCTGTCTCTCTGATGCCCTGAGTAACGGGGGACTGCATCTTCCCCCCACAGTCTCTCCACTTCAAAGGTCCCCCTTGTGTTTTCACTGGGTTGTGAAGAAGGACCTTTATCAGGGTATACAATCTGAGATTATGTTTTATCACTCTGAGAGCCATGAAAGAGCATGCATTACGTCCACTGAAAGCAGCAGTCCGTTTTTTTTATTGGATCTGGGCTGGATCTGCCTTAAGATTCTTCTCCTTGTGATTCCTCCTTCATTCAAAAACCAAGGCATAGCCACTCCCTCAATCACAGAATGGTACATTATTATGAAATAGAACGTTTGATTATTTGTGTTATTTCTTTTATTCTTTTTCCTGCCGCAGGAGTTCAGTTTCAGCTTCACCCAGCTGATGACTACTCAGATGGTCAGTAAGGAGTTAGGGGGTTCTGTGTCCTGCTCGGGGACACTTGGACAAACATATTACTTACCGTACCGTAGACATACCGTTACTGAACGTTGTAGATGTAGTTTGGTTCTTGCATCTTACACCAATGGTAGATGTATATCATAGACGTTAGCTATGGCTATTCTGTACTCTGTACTGTAGTGCCGTTGTCCAAAGATGTGTGTTTCATTCACACACCGACTGCGGAGGTATCCATGCAAGGCGTCAACCTGCTCACAGAGAACAGTTCAAACTATACATCTGCACTTTTGATATGGCTAAAGTCAGGGTGTGGAACGCGTGTGTCAAATTTGAAGTAGGTGGAGCAAACGGTTCTCAAGATACGTGTATTACAGATATACATACACACAGAGACTTGGTGCATTTATAGTTATAAATATGCCAATATGTACAGTATCTCTCTCTCTCTCTCTCTCTCTCTCTCTCTCTTTCTCTAACATATATATGTGTACACACATGTGTGTGTTTGTGTGTATCGTGAGAGAGTAACAGGAAATCAAAAAGTTGGAAACACAGCACACTTTCACACCCGCCGCAGCACCCCTCTCAGCCCTCACACACCCACCCCTGTCCCCATTGCTTTCTGTTTAGACCTCCCCACCTGCAGTTTGGGGCTGGGCGTCTGCAGATGAAGACAGGTTGCGTGAGCAGAGAGCTCCAGACACTCTCTTTGGAGGGAAATAAACAACACATTAGTTCCAGGTCGTCTTGGAACAGAATGAAACAGAAGAACGGAGAGGAGCTGGAGGTTAGGGGAAGTCCACCGCAGGAGGGAAGCTGGGGAATATTAGCAGGCAGGGACATATTAAAAACCTACGTTTGCTCAAGCATCTCTCTCTCTCTCTCTCTCTCTCTCTCTCTCTCTCTCTCTCTCTCTCTCTCTCTCTCCCCCCCCTGTTTTCTCAACTCCTCTGCCATGTGCAGTAGATTAACTGCACCTCAGTAGAACTCATTCCTTTCTGCGTTTTCCCTACAACTTTCTCTCTTCGTTGTTTCAAAGGCAATGAAGTGAAATGTAAAAATGAGAAAAAGGCCCTCACACACATAGCCACGATGCTGTATATTTATTATTATCCAACGTTTCCACCGAATTAAGTGAAATGTTTCACGACTCTTTCAACTCCTGCGTTGTTGAACTGTTTGTTTTATGGATAAGTAAGTTACGTGACAAAGGATTAATAATTTAAATGGTTCTCCTTTCTTCTCCCTTGCTCTGTTTTGTAGCAGCGCACACACACACACACACACACACACACACACACACACACACACACACACACACACACACACACACACACACACACACACACACACACACACACACACACACACACACACACACACACACACACACACACACACACACACAATTAACCTTACATAGACTTCTCATTTTAAAAAGCACTGTAGTCCCCAGAGTTAATTGTCTAAAAATGGTTAATTATCTTCAAGGTAAATAGACCAGTGAGGGTCTGGCCAAACCACTAAGGAATACCGCATGCACTGAACTTTTAGTCTCCATCATTTCTCATCAGTGACCTCAACCTTTCACGATGCTTTTAAATTAACCCATTTTGGGCGGAAACCCCTGTTGGTGTTTTAAGCATTATGTTTTACTTTAGCTATTGAAAAATAGCAGATCTACAAGCTCGTAGGGCGCCGCTCGTAGGGCGCCACTCGGTGGCGCGCTACGAGCTTCTCGGTCTGCTATTTTTGAAAAGTCGTGAAAATGTGCCTCAAATCTTTGAATATATATTCTTTCACAGTTTCAGTTTTTAACTAAAATCTTTGATTCTGGGGTGTCCCTGGAACAACATTTCAGATGGGGGTCGGCGGTTCTTGACATGTAATATTGAGAAACACTGATGGTGGTTTTTCAGAAAATAAATACATTTTAAAGAAGCTTTTTTTTTTTCGATGTCAGGCCAAAATGGGTTAAGAATGATAGTGCCCTATTTGTGTTGATATTTCCTATATCCCATACTGTACATATACAGGCATATTATTATTCTCAAGTCTTTTCAGGATCTTCAGACTGCAGTTGATTCAGAAGGCTGCTGCTCCATTCCTTAATAATACCAAGAAAGTTGAGCATATCAATATCCGGTTCTTAGATCTTTACACTGGCTCCCTGTATGTCAAAGTATTGATTTAAAAATACTACTGTTGGTCTATAAAGCATTGAATGGTTTATGAAATACATTTCTGATGTTGTGCTATATCATGAACCATCCAGACCTCTGGCGTCATCTGGGACAGGCCTGCTTTATGTCCCTAGAATCAGAGCTAAACGTGGACAAGTAGCAGTCAGTTTTCTGGAACAAACTCTCAGAAAACTGCAGGTCTGCTGCAACGCTCAGTTATTTTACACTTAAAGCGCTTCTGTTAGCTGCTTTCTTTTATTGAGATGTTTTTAATACATGCTTTAATTAACGTTAATGTGTCATGAAATTGTTACTTTAAAAATGTACAGATAAGGATACCCTGTATACACTTATACTGTATTTTGGTTTGTTTACTGTTGAATGAGAAGACAATGTTGGACATTAAACTATCTCATTATGAAATCTCATTCCTATATCTGGACTGGCCAAAAATCTAATCTGCCAGTCTGAACATGGCCCCATGATGTTGGAGCTCTGCTGGGCCCTTAATCCCTAGATTTTGGCCCTGGAGATCTGTAGTGAAGTAATGCTCTGGATGTTCTGGAGGTGCCAGATGGTTGGTGGCTGGTGGGGTTTGCCACACTGTGTGTGTGATTTGAGGTGATGTGCCCTGCTCTGCTCCGTGTTAAGCAGCGCTCCAGGGGTCGCGGTCGGAGGGCAAGCCACATTTACCTAATTACCCAGAATGAGAGAGAGAGAGAGTGCTGGCGTATTTGACGTGAGAGAAGCTCTGTTGCCGTTGCCGACTTTGAAGTTCGATTGGGTGTTAAATAACCAGGAAATGGGGAGTAGTTAATCTGAGTGAAGTTGTAACTTTCCTCTCTTTCCCCTGGCTGCTCCTGGGCGTTGGGTGGTGAATGTGCTGTAAGTGTGGAAGTGCCCTGGAATGGGCTGTCAGGGTTCATTAGCCCGAGCCATCTCTATCTCAGGAGGAACTTGGCCAGTGGTTTAAAACCAATTTCCATTACCTGGGCTTCATTTTTATTAACTTCCGTACCATTACCACTCTCTCTTCCCTTTGACGGTTACTCCCTCTCACCGTCTCCCACTTCTACGAGATCCCCAGTGGGATGTGGTTGCTTAGAACCTGAGGTACCCTCTCCACTGTCTTCTCTTTAATCGCTGTGCACGGTGAACGTGAGGTACCCTCTCCACTGTCTTCTCTTTAATCGCTGAGCACAGTGAAAGTGACGTACCCTCTCCACTGTCTTCTCTTTAATCGCTGTGCACGGTGAACGTGAGGTACCCTCTCCACTGTCTTCTCTTTAATCGCTGTGCACGGTGAACGTGAGGTACCCTCTCCACTGTCTTCTCTTTAATCGCTGTGCACGGTGAACGTGAGGTACCCTCTCCACTGTCTTCTCTTTAATCGCTGTGCACGGTGAACGTGAGGTACCCTCTCCACTGTCTTCTCTTTAATCGCTGAGCACAGTGAACGTGAGGTACCCTCTCCACTGTCTTCTCTTTAATCGCTGTGCACGGTGAACGTGAGGTACCCTCTCCACTGTCTTCTCTTTAATCGCTGAGCACAGTGAACGTGAGGTACCCTCTCCACTGTCTTCTCTTTAATCGCTGTGCACAGTGTCGGGGCTCCGTCCCGTCTGGCCTTGTGCTTCGAGGCCAGCCTCAGAACCCCAGACACCAGACACCATGCATCGAACCCTCTGTGAGCTCCACACCAAGGACGAGCTGACATCAATATTGGATATTTAACTATAGTTTTAAGACCTGTTGTATAGGAGGGATTCTGTGAGAACAGGGGGGGGGGGGGGGGGGGGAAATAATCTCAAATGTTGAGAACGGGTCTCAGCCTACACGGCTTTCTGATGGCCTCCAGCAGCTGACAGTCTTTTCCAC
The DNA here is from genome assembly GCF_964188405.1 of Protomyctophum parallelum. Taxonomy (NCBI): domain Eukaryota; kingdom Metazoa; phylum Chordata; class Actinopteri; order Myctophiformes; family Myctophidae; genus Protomyctophum; species Protomyctophum parallelum. The sequence goes on from NC_139699.1 coordinate 15,426,051, forward strand.
TCATAAACACCACACCGGGGAAGAAGAACCATGTGGGAAGCAGAGAGGAGCAGTAAACGGTGGCTCTGATATCTATCCCCTCCCTGACCCCATGGTTCTCCAGCATTGATTGGATCTGTGGGGAGCATTTTGTCCATGAAAAAGACGGGCTTTTCCAGCCACTCTAAGGAAGACGAGGAGTAAAGAACAAGTGAGACACCCCTCCCTCCCTCACCGCCCCCCCTGTGACTGTCACAGGGGAGCAGTAGGAAATGGAGGAGGAGGAGGAGGTGAAAGGCCAGGTGTCTGCCACAGAATTTAATTAGAAAGACGGGGTGCTTTGTCCTCAATAAAGTTGCTTTAGGCGTTCTTTAATTGCCCCGTACCCGTTTTGTTCATCAGCCCCTTCTCCAAAGTTCATTAGCGTTCGTCTTGGAAGGCGTGTGAGAAGGAGAGATGTCGCCGATGTCTCCTCTTCACTCCCTGTTTCTGAAACTTTTGGTGTGATACTCCCACTTCTTAAATGTACAGGTAAATCTATTTTCACAATCACCCTTTGTATGATTTGATTCCCTTTTCAAGCATTGAAGTTTAAATTAGTTCAGTACACGATTGGTTAATTTGATTCTGAAAGGGTCAAAATGTTTACACTTTCGGAGTTAAAATAATACTACAGATCTTACGGTGTAGATTGTCTAGTGCAGTAATTTATACTTCTGATGCTCAGGATGTCCACACACGTCTTATTAAATAAAAACTGTGGGGTGCTAAAGACGTATGGGCACGTATTGAAGTATTCTTTATCGATATAAAACGGGAGCACTAACATATATATATTTTTAAACGTCCGTTGCCGGTTTTGGGAAGAAATGGAAGGTGGGGGTTTTCAGAGTAAAATCCCCCTCATTTGCTTGGCATAATAGTACCTTCATTCTGAAAGATTCCCCGGCACCAGAAGTGCATGTCATGTCATGTCATGTTATGCATTGAAAAGTTATTTGGTGGATTGGCCCGTCATAATCATCAGTGTTAATTTAACTGCGAAGAGAGTACAAATGGACTCACAATAAGGGTCCATTTCTACACTCTTTAGCATTAAATTAATCCTGATGATTTGACACTGTAGGGAAAGGATGGAGAGGCAGAGACTCGATACAACACATTAGTTCTATCCTGAATGCTCTTCACGCTACAGTATGTATTCAAGAGGGCAGTCGTTTTAAAAGGATTACTCGTTTCGTCAAAAAACAAAACAAATTGCTTCTGAAACCATTTTATTTCAAGTACCCCCCCCTATAACTCTTGAGTGCACAGCTGGATTTACAGACCTGTTGGAACCCACCCTGAGGGACTGTGAGGGATCCTGGACCCAGCCACATGTACAGTGCAGATGTTTGTGGCCCCCTTCACTCCTGAGATTGTTCAGATCTGATTAGCTTAACCCATTCTGAACGGGAACCCCTTTTGGTGTTTTAACTAAGCATTATGTTATACTTTAGCTATTCAAAAATAGCAGATCTACAAGCTCATAGCGCGCCACCGAGTGGCGCGCTACGAGCTTGTAGGTCTGCTATTTTTGAAAAGTCGTGACAATGCAGTGCAAATCTTTGAATATATTTTTTCAGAGCGAACGTTTTTAAATCAAATCTTTGCTTCTGGGGGGTCCCTGGAACAACACATTTTCAGGCGTCTGCGGCCTATTACATATGATGTTGGGGGTCCTTGAAATGAAATAGTTTGAGAACCACTGACATAGAAACATAGGTTTTTCAGAAAACTGTCTGATTTGGAAGACGATTTGGTCGATTTGTAGAATCGAAAGCAGTTCTAAATGGCTTAACCGCCTGTGTTCCTTAGATGAGCCTTACACTCTATTTGGTCTGACTTGAACCAGGTTTGACCGGGGGCCTCTGAGCGCCGAGCACACCCAAGCCATTGTTTACCGTCTTCTCTAAGAAAGGTTTGGTAACTGTTACGAGTGCATCAGACGGAGACTATCTTCAAAGAGAAGCCGGAGAGGAAGGTTGACATCAGGGCCATACCTGTCATGTTCGCGGAAAAGGACTTCATAATGCCGGGTTTACAGCAGCATAGACTGAAACAAGCCAGATCAAACGCACAGCCGAGGCACAGGATCATTGGAGAGCGCGGTTGGTCATTAGCGGACAGCTTTGAGTAAAGCCCGTTACTATGAGATATGTTTAGATCAATCGTGAATTGATTAAGCATTTAATGAAATCCAGGAGGGGGATTTGATTGTTTTGATAAATCTGGATTTATGTAATAGGCAATTAACTTTTAAATTCCTACGACTTGTACGCTGGCATTGTCGAATAAGTTGAAAGAAAAATTGCTTTGAAAGAGAGGTAAATTGAAGGATTTTCTCCATCGCCAGCCGCGAGCTTTATCAGCGGCTGTTTAGCCCAGCTACCAGCATTAAAAAAGAGAAAGTTGAGATTAACCCCAGCAATAACACTGCCCATCGCTCATTAAAACTGTAATCGTGCGTAAAATGAGATTGATGGAAATTTATCTAAAAGGTTAAGGAAAGGGAATGGAAAGGGAATGTTCTAGCCTGACATGGGATTTAATGGACAGGGTTTTAATTCAGCCCTCTTTACACAACACCGCAAGGATGAAAATCCCCCTAGGCAAATTATAACCCCTCGCTCGTACCACCAGACCTCCTCTCTCTCTGTCCTCGTCTACGCCGTGGAATAGTTACGTATGAGAGCGGTCTAGTTTGATGGACCACTTTCAACCTTTTTTCAACGTTTTTTTTCAAAAATAACAAATCTATAAAGCTCACAACACGTCGCATTGTGATGCATTGTACAGTAAGCTTGTACAGTAGTCACTGTGTGACACCGTACGACAGAGCTTGAAATAGTTTGAAGTGGTAAAATGTATTGGCATATGTTTTGGACACAGACTGTTATATAATATCTGTCAGCACAGAGGAGCTGTACTGTATATGTCCAAGGCCTGGCCATGGAAAAGAAGGACTTCATGACGACAAACCGCGCAGGCGGGCGCACGTAATTATGCACGCACTCACACACATACCAGACACACAGAGAGGTACACATTCACACACAGCTTTGTACTGTGTAATATCTAGTTGCTGGGAATAGTTAAATCCTTCACAGGGGAACCACTCTGTTGGTAGGATTACTTCAGCATTTCTCCCCTCACTATCACCTTTTATTCTAAGCAGGCGAGTTTAAATCCAGTGTTTTAATGTTCATCTCCTATTCAATCCCTAGCTTTTACACCGGATCAAGTATTTATTTTGGTTAATCACTAAGTATCCCTGAGCGCAATATCTTCAGCGGGCAGTAACAGGATTGGATGCATGCGGGTTGAAATTGAGGGCAAGGCAGACACTTTTTATATATACCGTATTAAAACAACTTTTTAAAGTAATGTTTTTCTCCTGTAAATGCTCTTGGCTGTTAACACTATTTTGTAGTTCATGGCTATTTCACCAGCTCCTGCACGCCATGTGAATTCATTCTCAGTTAGTATACTTCACTGGGGATTCGAATGCTTAATGCACTATGCATGTGTCTCTTTAAACCATCACAAGTTGTCTTATTGCTGACCGGTGCCCTTTGGGCAGTGGCCTCTCAGGGACCACGCACGCTGGGAACGATACGTGCAACCAATGCAACCCACTGAGCATTTTTGTAGTCTAATAGACGTCTAAATGGCAAAAAAAGGTAATAGATAAACGGGGGTGAAAATAGTCTAAAAACTGAAGTTTTTTAGCAGTCTAGGCTAAAAAACTCGGCTAAAAAACGTCGTTTCAATGTCTATATATAGATAGATATATAGAGCTTGATTAGCCAGGCTAATCAAGGTCTAAATGTAGACCGTCTATATATAGACGTTGAAACGACGTTGTTTCAACGTCTAATCTAAGCCTAGACTGCTAAAAAACTTAATTTTCACCCCAATTCGTCTAAAAGCCGAAAATTGCTCAGTGGGATGCTCCACCCAGTTCTGAAGTACGGGTATTACCCCTCTGTCTGCATGTGTCCCCTTGTAATGCCCATATATGGAGATCTCTGTAACGATCTGTCCATGTCTCTCTTCTATGCCCACATGTATGGAGATCCCTGTCTTCAGTATACGCCCATATATGGATATATGGGCATATCCGACAGCTCGGCAGGCGATCTCCATATATTATACCTACCTACAGTATATGGGCATATTGGTCAGATTGGTGGTTCTATAGGCAACTGCCGGACTGACGACTTCACGCCAGGCCTGTCCTTGGCGACACGCTGAGGTGTGTGTGTGTGTGTGTGTGTGTGTGTGTGTGTGTGTGTGAGAGAGACAGAGTGCATGTGGTTCCTCTTTGGTTGCTAGTGTACATAAAATGTATGAGGGTAAGTGAATGGTGTTTGTTGTTGAATTTTTCTCTAGTTTAAAAAAACATTTTATATGCTACAATCTTGTGTCTCCCCCCCCTGCAAAGTTCACTGAAGGGCGGACTCTTCCGCCTGCTGTTTTAAAGGTTCATTTTGAGCTAACATCAGAAGCGAGCGCCCGCAGAACCCACTGCCTTTTGATTGATTGTCAAGGCCATTGATCTAATTTCGAAAAACCTTTGAATTTCTCCGGCTAGCTCCCCGCGCTCTTCCATGTTGCTGAATGAACCTAATTTCCCCGAGCGTCATGCGGGGCCACGCTCGGGCCAAGGTGGTGGAAAACCACCGATAGATAAATAAATAAATAAAACCTTAAGGATCCAGTCGTCCCTCACAGCGGCACTTGGATTTTTTATAGACCGGATCAATTAAATTTGTCTTATTTGGAACGATGGGGCTCCGTAACTCGATAAGAGGTAATGCGGTTGAAAATGCCTCTCGCTGTGCGGCCATTAAGGCAAGAGAATGTTAACCGTAGAGAATATTAACATGCAGACATTACCGAGGCACTGGCATGGTCTGAGCCAATTAGAATCAGGAGCAGTCAAGAAAGAGGAGAGATGCGGGGGTGGTGGTGGGGGGTCGTGGTGGGATTTTCTCAGCGAGAGGCCTATCCTGCTATGTGTCCTGCTGTGGCGGTCAGAGAGATGCACAGACCATCAGTGGTGGATGGAAGGTAACTCAGTCAGTAGAGTGGTTTTCAACCTATTTCATATCAAGGCCCATTAGTTATTCTGCATTTGAGCCACAGAAGCACCATTTGATGAGATTTTCGTCACCACTAAACCCCTTATCCCTAAACTGCTTTGCCTTTTTTTTTTTACTATTTTGAAAAACATTTTTGAATAGTTCAACTATCCAATCTACATTGACACGTTGTGAGCTTGTAGACTGGCCATTTTTACTATTCAAAAATGTTTAGCAAAATAGCAAAAAAAAGGCAAAAGTTTAAGGCAAGGGGTTTAGCGGTGACGAAAATGGAGCCCTTAGCCTCTCCGACCCAAGACTAAAGAATATTTTGTTGACGTTGGATAAGATTGGAAAAAATAAGAATCATTAAATAAATGTTACACTCTCAACAGTAAAAGATATAATACGGGTCAATTTGGTTACCGACCCATCATTTAGCTGGGGACCACCTGGAACCTCCTCAAGGACCACCGCTGGTCCCCGGACCACCTGGAACCTCCTCAAGGACCACCGCTGGTCCCCGGACCACCTGGAACCTCCTCAAGGACCACCGCTGGTCCCCGGACCACCTGGAACCTCCTCAAGGACCACCGCTGGTCCCCGGACCACCTGGAACCTCCTCAAGGACCACCGCTGGTCCCCGGACCACCTGGAACCTCCTCAAGGACCACCGGTGGTCCCCGGACCACCTGGAACCTCCTCAAGGACCACCGGTGGTCCCCGGACCACCTGGAACCTCCTCAAGGACCACCGCTGGTCCCCGGACCACCTGGAACCTCCTCAAGGACCACCGCTGGTCCCCGGACCACCTGGAACCTCCTCAAGGACCACTGGTGGTCCCGGACCACCTGGAACCTCCTCAAGGACCACCGCTGGTCCCCGGACCACCTGGAACCTCCTCAAGGACCACCGGTGGTCCCTGGACCACCTGGAACCTCCTCAAGGACCACCGGTGGTCCCCGGACCACCTGGAACCTCCTCAAGGACCACCGGTGGTCCCTGGACCACCTGGAACCTCCTCAAGGACCACCGCTGGTCCCCGGACCACCTGGAACCTCGTCAAGGACCACTGGTGGTCCCTGGACCACCTGGAACCTCCTCAAGGACCACCGCTGGTCCCCGGACCACCTGGAACCCCCTCAAGGACCACTGGTGGTCCCGGACCACCTGGAACCTCCTCAAGGACCACTGGTGGTCCCTGGACCACCTGGAACCTCCTCAAGGACCACTGGTGGTCCCCGGACCACCTGGAACCTCCTCAAGGACCACCGCTGGTCCCCGGACCACCTGGAACCTCCTCAAGGACCACTGGTGGTCCCTGGACCACCTGGAACCTCCTCAAGGACCACTGGTGGTCCCCGGACCACCTGGAACCTCCTCAAGGACCACTGGTGGTCCCCGGACCACCTGGAACCTCCTCAAGGACCACCGCTGGTCCCCGGACCACCTGGAACCTCCTCAAGGACCACCGCTGGTCTCCGGAACACCTGGAACCTCCTCAAGGACCACTGGTGGTCCCTGGACCACCTGGAACCTCCTCAAGGACCACCTCTGGTCCCTGGATCACCTGGAACCTCCTCAAGGACCACCGCTGGTCCCCGGACCACCTGGAACCTCCTCAAGGACCACTGGTGGTCCCTGGACCACCTGGAACCTCCTCAAGGACCACCGCTGGTCCCCGGACCACCTGGAACCTCCTCAAAGACCACTGCTGGTCCACGGACCACTAGTTAAAAACCACTGACTTAGTATATTTACTCAAATACTGTACTTGAGTTCAATTCCAAGGTACAGTACAAGGTTAGTATAACTAGTAAATATATTCAAAATCTTTCGATTTGCGAGGCGTTGTGAGCTTGCAGATCTGCTATTTTTTTTAAATAATATCCTAAGTATGAAATAAGCCTTACACTAAGTGGTTAATGATCAGACAATGTACAAGTCTCTGCGTGTGTGTATGTAATACCTACGCACGTCTGTAATCCACGTAACTAGAAAACCATTCGCCCCACCGACTTCAAATTCGACACACACGTTCCACACCACCACAGGGGTTGCAGTGCCCGGTGTCGAGGCGGTCGGACCCACGGTTATCCAGAACCGCCCCCAAAAAGGCCTCTGCCCAGGCTCTGGACAGGACCCCTGCATGCCCAGTGTCCATATGAGCTGGCCTTTTCCTGCCATGTTCACTCACGCGCTCTCTCTCTTTCATCAATGTCTCTCTACCTCTAGATGTATTGATCTTTTGTGTATGAATATGCATGCAAACATGCACGTGCATATATTCACCTATTAGTGACTCGGTTATGTCGGTTGCGATGCCTGAGTAAAACATGCACACACAGCGCCTCAGGACATTGTCATGGAGTCCCTGGTGCCACCACCAGCCCCCCCACCAGCCCCCCCTGACACAATTACCCGCTCATGTCTAATTGGCATTTGAGGCTCCTCTGCTTGATCGACCATGGTCACATCAGCGTGAAGTGGCAGGGCAAGGGACTGCCAAGCTGTGTTGGCTGGTATCACGCTTTGTTACTCGGGGCTCTCCGCTTCTAGCCGCTTACATCATTTGCTGATGTTTAAGTTTACGCTGCCTAATTAACATCGCCGGTTACTGGTTTAATCCGAACAGACATGGGATGCATCCAGTCCCTCGCGCTGATGTCCATGGCGCTGGCATTCCATTGGCCTGTCTGTCTACGGTGGCGCTGCCGTCTAATAGGCTATGCCTTTTTCTCTTTTGCGTTGTTGAACCAATTCTTTGCTCAGCACTTCCAGGACTCAAAGGCTGGGCTGGAGGAGTTGAGAAGGAAGGGGGGGGACGGGGGACGGATGCAAACTTTTCCAGAGCTGTGCCTAATTAAATAATTAAGTTTATCCCATCTATTATGGGGTTGAGTGTTTTAACTTTGGCACGGCTCAGGCACTGATGCACGGACGCTAATCTGCCCGACGGGTCTGGCTCTGGAGATGAGCTCTGCGATATCCGAGGTGACCGCGCTGCACACAAACAATCATACTCTCAATTAGAGTCCCCTTTTCCCGTACTCATCCGGAGGTCTCTGCTATACTTCTAATGGCCTGTTTGCACATAGCCGTCTCTGGATGCCTGCATGGTCGTCATTAGCCAACCAGACCCGGCTTTGTTAATAAATGACAAGAGTCTAGAATATTGATTGGCTAACCTTCAAAGCAGCCAAACCATCCAATGCAGACTGTAGAGTTATCAGTAGATAATGAACATGAGGAGTATTCCGCAGTGTAATGCTACTGTGTGTGTGTGTGTGTGTGTGTGCGTTTCAAGAATCTGAACTGCTTTCTGCAATTCTTTGAAAACCCACAGTCAAGTCCTCAGTGTTAATTCATACATTTGTAACTCAGAGAGCACAAAGGGGAACAAAAATGGTTCCGTCTGTTCTCAATACTCAGAATTTAATAGTGTAACCTACAGTAAGTTCAGCCTTTGCTTACTAGACCTGCAATTTTTTGAATGGTGAGTTGCTGGTGCTGAGAGACGAGGGCTGGAACAGGGCTGGGTCTCAGTCATGTAAAGTGAGTAAGTACATTTACCAAAGTATATATACCCAGCTTACCCAAGTACGATTTCAAGGTACTTTTACTTTACTTGTGTATTTCAATGTCTTGATACTTTTTACTTCTATACTCCACTACATCTCAGAGGCAAATGTACACTGGCACAGTGTACATTATTGGCTAAATAGAAATTGTTTGATTGATAAAATACCATTATTAGCAGATTTGTTAACACAATCCATGCCAGTACACTATAATAGAAACACAGACCAGTGGCCAGCGTTTATATTGTAAAAAAAAGAAAGAAAAACCTGTCTGTACTGCATTCATTCCAGCCAAGTAACGTCAGTTATATTATGCTAAAAGGATAATAATTAAACACTAATAGTAATTAATAGTCAAACATTAATAATATAAGAGTACTGTGATTAAGTATAGGCCAATAGCTTCCTGCTTTTACATTTGCTATACTTACATTTTAATATGTACTTTAGTATACTTTAACCCTTAGTATGTACTTTAACCCAAGTAAGATTTCGAGCACTTTTACTTGTGACAAGGTTGGCTACCTTAATGTGTGTGTGTGTGTGTGTGTGTGTGTGTGTGTGTGTGTGTGTGTGTGTGTGTGTGTGTGTGTGTGTGTGTGTGTGTGTGTGTGTGTGTGTGTGTGTGTGTGTGTGTGTGTGTGTGTGTGTGTGTGTGTGTGTGTGTGTGTGTGTGTGTGTGTGTGTGTGTGTGTGTGTGTGTGTGTGTGTGTTGAGATGAGGTTTGGAGCAGGGCTGGGTGCATGGGCTGACGTTGAGCGAGCCCCCCTCTCGCTGGCTGTCTCACGCAGCCAGCCAGGTTATTAGATCAGACTGGTGTTTTGTGATGGCAGCGTGAGTGAGGTCACTGAGCATCTCACTCACACATCACCCCCTCTCTCTCTCTCTCTCTCTCCCACCCGCTCCGTTCTCTGCCGCACTGCAGGGTAATCAGGACAGTGACACTTTATAAAAGGGGACGACAAAGGCGTTCACATACACGCCGGGTCAGGGACTAGATCTCATTTGCCTCCAGAGTTTGAACCGCAAGCAAAGAAAGTTGAAAGGAAATGAAGTTCGATGGCATCCAATCTAGCCTAATTGCATGTATTCATTTGCATGCGACGATTTTGATACTGACAGGCTCTAGAATTAGAGCATGTATATTTTCCCTTTGACATAATATTATTAAGCATTACCTAGAAATGTCAACAACTTTTAATTTGACATCTTCCCAAACACCAGCACGCCACCCGTAGCTCATTGGGTGCAAGTAATTGAATTCCCACTGTCATTTTGCAAACTTTGTTAACCACTCTCTTTTTTTTTTACCCTATAGGCCTGTTTTATAATTTATTTGTAAATATGAGTTGAATTCTTGCAGTATTTATGCTGATTTGTAGGCCTGCACCATTTACTGAAAATACTTTGCAACTCATTTCATCAGCTATTATACCTGGCCTTTGTCTCCTCAATAGTAGACATATGACTTCAATTAGATCACTATTATCTCTGACTTAATTACGATGAATTATGATGTACGTGCTTCTCGATTATGATTACCCTACATGTGCAAGATTACGTTGGTTATTGGTTCTAAATATCAGTTTGGAGGAGGGTTTTTCCCGGCGGAGGAAGTCAGTGTACTGTAGTTTTTTGGAAGGTGTTCTCTCCTGTGTTGTGTGTATACAGTACGCATTGTGCAGAAGCTGCGGTTCAGAATCTGTGTTGGGACAGTACTAGTAGTGGCAATAGGGGTGAGGGAGACTGAAATTAGAGGCAGGAGTATTAAAATATTGATAAACCCTCTCTGTGTCCATTGCCATCCCATGTATTATTCATTCTACCGTGAAGGTAGCATGTGAGATGGGCCTTTTCATTCAGGCCCCTTTTCATTCAGGCCCCTGACGGTAGTTTGCAGTTTCACTGACATTTTGCATCAGCATTGGCCATTCACACAAGTATTTTTTTAATCCTCTCACGGTCTCCCCCAGTCACTATGCTCAACCATCTCTCTCTCTCTCTCTCTCTCTATCTCTCTCCCTCTCTCTCTCTCACTCATAGTGTGTGTATGTGTGTGTGTGTGTATTAGGGACTCTTAAATGATGTCATGCGTGCACCCATTCATGCACGTTCATGCACGTGCACACCATGCATAGTACACACACCAATAGGTTCCGACACCTAATGCATTCATGTTTCTGATTGGTTAGGTGAGCATGTTTACATGAAAAGAACATCACAAACGTCTATACGACTACCCAAAACAACTATTATTATTTTAATTATGTGTGTGAAAACCGGGACATGATTGCAGGAGCCGGAGCAGGAGCGATATCTATGTGCACAGTTTCGCTCTGGAATATTACCACTATATTGAAACGGTCGGTGTGGCTGTTGTGAAAGTACCATCCCGTGTAGGTCTGTCCCATGATAGCAATTTATTTAAATGTTTAAATTCACAATATCACATCTGATCCATAAAGCCTGGAGCAAAAGAAAACATGCATAGTGGCACTGTGATGGATCATACCAACTTGCTTTGACTCCTTAGTATTGAGTTCTTTATTTTGTATATTATGGCATCACCTTGTCTAGTTAATGTTCAAGTCTGTCTTCTCTGTTTATTCTCTTCTTGTCTCCTCCCTGTCTCTCTCTCTCTCTCTCTCTCTTGTCCTCCACTCTCTTTTTAGGCTACTAAACTGTTTCTGTACCTTTGATGGGAGGTGTGTGTGTGTGTGTGTGTGTGTGTGTGTGTGTGTGTGTGTGTGTGTGTGTGTGTGTGTGTGTGTGTGTGTGTGTGTGTGTGTGTGTGTGTGTGTGTGTGTGTGTGTGTGTGTGTGTGTGTGTGTGTGTGTGCGCGAGTGCGAGTGCGAGTGAGAGAGAGAGAGACACATACCTCAGGAGTGTGTATTTCATCTCTATTCATGATACATTGTACACCTATAGTACATTTATGTTTCAATCTCATAGTTGGGTTTTCAATTACAATGATGTGTACAATGACAGAGGCGCATTGTAAAGTTCTGAACAAAGTAAATGCTTTTAGAGTGGAGTATACGGATGCATATACTACATGAAGCTATGTGCCCTCTGCCCTCTCACTACATCCCTAGTTTATATTGTCTTTTCTGGGGATTTCTATCTCACTTTCATTATGGTAGATTGCACGAAGACATGCTGAACCTTGTTTGACAGATTTATACAGCTTGAATAATGTCAAATTCCCAGCAACTCATCCGGTGGATTCACATTTCATAGGAGCATATTTGCTGGGTTGTTCTTTGAAGGGCGGTGTAGAGCCCCCCATCCTGACTTTGGTCAGTAATAAACAGGAGCTCCCCCGGGGTTGAGGCTCATAGGTGCTGTTTGTGTTGACCAATGGAACCACAGCCTCGGAAACCGGAGGGGCAGCACTGCTGGGATTGGAGCAGGTGGGTTCTGGGCTTCAAAGACCTGTGGATAAGCTGCTGCAAACCCCTAAAGCAGGGCTCTGAAATGTGCCGAACATCTCCAAGACTCCTGCTCGCAAAGACACACGGCTCACCGCTCGGGTCCAAGCTGGCCCAAGGACGCTTTGATGCCAGCGATCCCCCCAACTTTTGTTCGTTTATTTGCCTGCATTTTTATGTATAATATGTATTCCAAACGTTAGCCCTTCTTTTAAAGACTCGAACGGAAATCCTCCAGAAATAACCTCGGAGTCGAGACGCTTCTGCTAAAGCATCAGTTGATTCAACGGCTCAGTCGCAAAGTCTTCAATAACACAGAAGCAGAAGTGTAGGGTCAATCGCCGGATAAATCGTTGTGGATGAAATAATAGCATAAGCTGAGGTGGATTTTATCAATTTGATATTTCTTATTGCCTGAGCAGAATACTAATGAAGAGATATTGATCGCTATAGCGAACATTAAGAATGCTTTTTAAACACATTTCATTCATAAAGACTACAAAAAAACGGAAGCCCTGACACCTTTGAACAACTGCTGTTCCGTAATCTGTTTTTAATCATAATATAATAATATGATCTATGAATGAGGGAAATTAACCTAATTGCATCTCTGCCTCAAGTTCAGGTGTCTTTTCTTTGCATCTGGACACTCAACATACTGTAGTCTGTAAAGTGTTCTGTTAACCAACCATACTCAACTGGGCATTATAGGCAAAGCATTATTATTATTTTTTCTAAAATAGCTACATACAGATACAAGATCTACAACAAAACCTTGTGGACTTGTTCTTCATAACATACAGTAGGAGTAGGGCATACATCGTTGAATCAATCTAAAGACAAGTTTTCATTAGGATGAGGACACAGTTATCAAAGGCCGTAAGAGTTGAAATGATCTGCTGCATTCTGTAGCACACCAACGGACCAGAACAGCGTGTGAGACGGGATCATGGGATCGCCTCCTTCGTCTTTATGAACGTACAGTCCAATAGGGTTCACCAAGGGAGCCATTTTGTCTGCCATGACCATCCATGATTTGATTGTTTGCAGGTGATGTTCAAGCCAACTTAAACTTTAGCATGCCTTTGTAGCCCATGCAGACATTAAGGAACTGACCAATGGATTTAGCCTTCATTTGGAAAAGAAAACCAATCCAACAGGTGTGTGGATGAGAGTCGAGAGTGATATTTCCCTTGAGTACATTTTGCCATTTGAACCACTCAGGAGAGCTGCGACTCAACTGGGAGCTCGCTATCCACAACTATACTCCCTTCCTCTCTCTTTCTGCAGCATTAAGATGAATGTGTGCTGCGTTTCTCCGGCTTATTTGAATCGAAGCTGCAGACGTCCAATTTTTATCACCTACGAGGTGGAGATTCGGAGCAGACCTGGAAATATGAAAAGTACATTTCTGCTCCACTGTATTCCCATCTGTCTGGAGTGCCAGCGATATTAGAAAGCACAGCACATTTAAGGCTATTTTCTGACCGAGCAGTTTGAATTTGGACCATCTGTGACCCATTAAATTATATGAAATCACCGGCATTTTTCAGATACATGCTGGGTTGAAAACTGTTAATAAATCTTCGCTGGAGCATTACAAGGAAGGGAAGGTTCTCTGCTTATATAAGTGTTGCGTCAAGGTGATTTCAGCTTGTCTGTGGAAATTGCTCCGCTCGCATAATCATAAGGGTAGAATGGGTAGAATTAAGGTTGAGTGTGCAGTGGTGGAAAGTAAATATGTACATTAACTTTAGCACTGGACTTATAGTACAACTTTGAGGTACTTTTTGATACTTCTGGTTCACTACATCTCGGGGACAAATGCTGTACTTTTTACTCCACTACAATTATTTGAAACCTTAACAAAGGGAGTCTACCGACGCGCCTCAAGCCTGAAACGGCTGATCCGTTGCTTCAGGTACAAGGACATAAGTTGCATAAAGAGAAGAGACTGGAGCACCACGGACATTTAGAGCCTTTTATTAGATTGAAGTCTAGTCTTTGTATACTTTAGCACCTAATAAAAGGCTCTAAATATTTGAAACCTTACTACTATTATTAATACAAATGTGACTAAATTTGACTGAGGGACTGCCATTGGATTTTCATGTCATATGAAAGCAGGCAATCATAGCTTCAAATTGACATATTGGTTGTTCAGTTTGACCCACCAGTTTTGGAGATATGGCTTATAGAGTAATGTCTTGCAGAAAACAGCGAATTGAGAAAACACGCTTGAAAGGTTCACTTCTGTGGTCTCTAACATTACACATGTTTGGGCATTTATTTCATATGGTCAATTTCAGCTCTGACATTTGTTTCAGACATGCTCTAGTATGTGAAGATACCTGTGCTACAGACTCATTTTTGGTGAAAAGCTGGAATTTGCGCGATGGCAGTCTCTCAGTCAAATCTGGTCACAAATCCCCTATTCTATACTAAAGCTATTCAAAAATATCCAATCCAGAACCTCACAATGCACCACGGTACAGAGCTGCTGCACATTTGGAAATGTCTTTAAAAAATTGAGGACGTCTATACTTTTGTACTTTTAGTACATTTGGCTGGAAATACTTTTGTACTCAAGTACTGTACAACTTTGAATACAGGACTTTTACATTTAACAGGGGATTTCTACATTGTGGTATATATTGCTGCTTTTACTTAAGTAAAAACATTGCTGTTGTTTCCTTCACCACTTTAACTTTGGTTATAACCTTTTTTTTAAAGTAACCCTGCCATGCCAACAAACATGCACACTGATTCATACCTTATATGATGGTGTCATATCTACATTGTGATATTGATATGTGAATTAATGTCAATATTTATTTTATCTTTTCTTTGGAGCTTTTCTAAATGGTTCTTGCAATGAAATTAGAATAACAACAAAATGTCTTTGGAGTAAAGTATAATATAGGAAATGGCCTCCGAGGCTCCATCTTAGTTTTAATAAACAGGATGTTTGTGTAAAATGATTGGGTTCTCTTTGCCTGCAGAGGGGGATGTTGCCCTGGACAAGAGCTCATCTCCTGTCTGTATTCTAAAGCAATATCTCTGCTGTGTACCTGCATTGGTTTCGCTCTGCCATCCACCACAGGAGTTATTCTTTTTAATGCAGCTCTCAAGCATTATACTGTACAAATCTATGAATCATAACATAGCTACTGTATATTTTTGATGTAATGTTGTTTAATGGCCTTTCATCTCCCTAGTTTGCCATACATTTTACGACATTAACTGCACGGGAGCTCTCATTTTTTATTTGTCTATACCGCCTTTTGAAAGCAATTGCATTTCTGTGATTTCAGCATGACGTCAAGTTAGTTTTTAGGTCAGAAATAACCCATTTTGGGCGGGAACCCCTTTTGGTGTTAGCATTGTGTTATGCTTTAGCTATTGAAAAATAGCAGATCTACAAGCTCATAGCGCGCCACCGAGTGGCGCGCTACGAGCTTGTAGGTCTGCTATTTTTGAAAAGTCGTGAAAATGTGCCTCAAATCTTTGAATATATATTCTTTCAGAGTTTCAGTTTTTAACTCAAATCTTTGATTCTGGGGGTGTCCCTGGAACAACATATTTTCAGATGGGGGTCGGCGGCATAATTTATTACATATCATTTTTGGGGTTCTTGACATGAAATATTGAGAACCACTGATATAGAAACATGAGGTTTTTCAGAAAAAATAAATTTTAAAGAAAGATTTGAGCTTGTAGGTCTGCTATTTTTGAAAAATCGAAGAACCACTGACATAGAAACGTAGCTTTTTCAGAAAACTGTCAGGATGTAGAAGATTTTTTTTTTAGAATCTGATCTCCGGTCAGAACGGGATAAATATAATTGAAGATATTTCTTCTGGTGTATATAAAAGATGTGCAGGTAAAAAAAAAAAGCCAGTCAGCGGGGTGCGGGGGGGGGGGGGGGGGGGGCAGTATGAAACCCAGTCCATAAATATGAGAAATAGCCCGGGTTGAAGAATGAGCTACGGAGGTGGGAGATGAGATAGCGGCGGTATACAGATGGCCCCCCTCCCGGCGCTCGGCCGTCAGAAGGAACGAAGTGGCCATTTTGTGGTGAGTGCGGTGGTGCGGTATAGAGATGAGATGGTTAACCCATTCTGACCTGAGATCAGATTCTAAAAATGGCAGTTTTCTGAAAAAGCTGTTTCCATGTCAGTCGTTCTTCGATTTTTTCAAAAATAGCAGACCTACAAGCTCGTAGCGTGCCACTCGGTGGCGCGCTATGAGCTTGTAGATCTGCTATTTTTCAATAGCTAAAGCATAGCGTAATGCTAACACCAAAAGGGGTTCCCGCACAAAATAGGTTAACACCCTTCTGCAGTACAGCCACCCGCCTTTCCCCCCCCGCCCCCCCCTCCAAAGCCCCATTTATGCTCCGTCGCATGGCGGTGTCACGCGTCAGAAATGGCAGACGTACATTGCTCACATCGCGTCGCGGATGGCACGCGCTGTGAGCTTGTAGGTCTGCTGTTTTCGCCGTGCGACACCGCTGTGGGGATGAAGTATATAAATGGGACTTAATTCTCTCTGCCTCTCTCTCTCTCTCTTTCGCTCGCCCCCCTTGTTCACTCGCTCACTCGAGTATGAAGACACTTCATCTTCGCTGACAGTGTGACCACCGCTGCATGTTCTGATGCGTTCAGCATACCTTCATTGCATCATAAATAAATCAGAGAAATTACTTCTTTTCTTTCTCCTCCTTTTCTCTCTTTCTCACGCATCTCGCTTCTTTATCTCCCACTCCTCTCAGCCGTTGTTATCTTGGCTATAGTAGAAGGAGAAGCCGAAGAGGAGAGAATGATTCAGCCATGTATGTATGGCTGGGTTCTCCCTCCTGTGCACTTCTTCTGCGACGTCGTCTTTTCATGTGCAATGTCTGGGTCCCCAGAACCACCCAAAGACCCCTTTTTACATTATCTCCCAAGGAAAGGAATTATTTTTTTTGCTCCGTAATGATATTCAATTTCTTGTTATGACATTATCTTGCTGTAATTTTAATTTAAATGTCATGAATGTGAGTGATTTTCCTAATTAACGTGCACATGGAATAACGGGAAGAAAAGGACCAACGGTGCTGGCATTTCCGCCCTTTTTGTGTGTGGGGGGGGGGGGGTGGTTTGCATTGTGACATGCGTTGTTATTAGAGCTGGAACTAAAAGACCCCCTCACACCACACACACACACACACACACACGCACGCGCGCATGTGCATTGTGGGGGCTACAGATTACATGAGAGGGTGGGGTAGGGATGGGTGGATGGAAGGAAGGAGAAGGGGGGGATGCAGAGAAAGATTGTCAAGAAGCCGTCCCTCTCTCCCCTCCCTCCTCCCCCCCACAACACACACACACACACACACACACACACACACACACACACACACACACACACACACACACACACGCACATGCACACCCTTTGCTGTAATCTCCACTCCTCCACGGGTAGTCTCAAACCTTGTGTTCGTCCACCACCAACCAATTACCTGGCAACCCTGCCCTTCTCCCCAGCGCTGGCATGATGCTGCTGCATGATGGGGTTTTTGTATATTGAATTCCATCTCCTGGTGAGATAAAGGCTGTAGGAACAGGGCTCTGCCGCTGTGCTAGCCCCTTTTGAGCGGGAGCCTCTTTTGGTGTTATAGCATTATGTTATGCTTTAGCTATTGAAAAATAGCAGATCTACAAGCGCTACGAGCTTGTAGGTCTGCAATTTTTGAAAAATCGAAGAACGACTGACATAGAAACATAGCTTTTTCAGAAAACTGTCGGGATGTAGAAGACATTTTTAGAATCTGATCTCAGGTCAGAATGAAAACTGTCAGGATGTAGAAGACATTTTTAGAATCTGATCTCGGGTCAGAATGAAAACTGTCAGGATGTAGAAGACATGTTTAGAATCTGATCTCAGGTCAGAATGAAAACTGTCAGGATGTAGAAGACATGTTCAGAATCCGATCTCAGGTCAAAATGGGCTAGATAAGTGTTTCTCACAAACCGTTCCTCGCCGCTTCTTCTGACACTGATTGTGGAGAAAAGAGACATTGGGGATGGCAGGGGGAGAGAGAGGTGCGGGGTAAAGAGACATTGGGGATGCATGGCAGGGGGAGAGAGAGAGAGGTGCGGGGTAAAGAGACATTGGGGGATGGCAGGGGGGGAGAGAGAGGTGCGGGTTGCTGCTTGTTGCAGAGTGATGGGACCCAATTTCCACTATGATTTTTCTCCTCCTTGTATTTTTAATTTGCTATGAAGCGGCGAGCGGTTTGCGGAAGGGGAGTTTGATATCCAGCTCTTTGGCTGTTCCATTGTGGTCTCGCATGTTTAGGCAAAAGTCACAGCACACAGCACGAGATGTTTGGATCAATATTAAACCAGCAGGTTAACGCATCCTCTTGCTTAGTGATGCCCACACTTTTTTTTACTTGAGAGCTACTTTCAATATGACCAGCTCAACAAGATCTACCCACCAAAAACATTATAATACCATTGCTGAAAATGGCTTTGGAATGGAGATTTTTTTTTTGTATTTAATTTGTAATCTACCGACATTTGTGAGCAGCAACACTCTTGAAAACAAAGTATTGCATTATGGGTTTGAGCTGACAGGCCAGGTCAGTCAATCAATCAAGTCAACTTAATTCAAGTGGCAGATGCCAAAAATAGTTTTTATATTTAAATTAAATATTCTCTAGGGGCATGTCATGTGGTCTACCTGCACAGACTTTGTGATCTACTGGTAGATCGCAATCTACCTTTTGGGCACCCCTTTTGGGTCTTTCGTATCCTCTTACTGTAGTGTTAGACTCACCGAATTTGAAATACTGCAATGTAAAATCTATGGTTTATCCTCATTTACAGTAGGAAACTTCCAATCTGCCAAGATGGCACTTGGGTGAGATGAGCAGTTCTGTGGAGTATTAGCCTTCCTCCCATCCCTCTCACACCCATTTGTCCAAGGGCTGGATACCGTATACCTTGTTGTAAAGGGCTGGATACCGTATACCTTGTCACGTTGCGGTGTCGCGCTGCACCCAAGATGGTTGATCTAAAACCTCACAACTGCAAGCTCACAGCTGTCACTGTGGTGCTTGGAGATCAACTATTTTCGGCGCACCTCGCCGGGCGCATATAAATCCGGCTTAAGCCGTCCATGCTCTTGGTCCCCCGGTGCCGCTGGCCTGGGACGGGCCTGGCTATCCGTCTCTGTCTGGGACACTGCAGGGAACCACACACTCATTGGTTGTCCTGGGGAGGAATATAAGTGATGGACCACCGTTCATACATCAAACCTGCAAGGCGTTCGACAGTGACGGACAAAAAAAACATTGAAAATAATGACCATACAGCAATATGTAGCACAGAGTTAAAAATAGAAAGTTAAGGCCGAGAGAGCTCTTTTAAGTGACCCGTTCAACCCCCGGCCCTCCTGGTGTTTTAGAGGTTAATGGAAGCTGCCCCGAGCGGCACAAGACAAGATGTTTCCAGTTAGCCAGAATGAGTGATACTCAACTACTTGGACACTAATATGCACCCAATTGAATTTCTGCCTTTGTCAGAGGGGAGTCTGTCCCGCAGCGAGCCCCCCCCCCCCCTCACATCTGCACCCTCAGCGGCCCCACCTCAACCAGCGCCGAGCCCAGTGTCAGAGTTCAGGGTTCAAGAGTGAAGGGTCAAGTTCACCCCGCAGTCAGAGTGAGAGAGGTAGAGAGGAGAGAGAGTCACTGCTCTTCAGCATGTTGTTGAGCTCCTATAGTGTGGGTGTGTGTGTGTATGTGGGCGTGTGCGTATGTGGGTGGGTGCGTGCATGCATGCACGTGTAAACATATGGTCTCTGGCCCCAAGCCACCTCCCATACACACACATGTACTGTATACATACATATACTGAGACAATATAATTTACAGAAAAAAACACACACACACACACACACACACACACACACACACACACACACACACACACACACACACACACACACACACACACACACACACACACACACACACACACACACACACACACACACACACACACACACACACACACAGCCACAGCCACATTCATAGTGTGTCTGTCCACACCTGGAACAGATAAAGGGGGCCTTTCATGTTAGTGGGGCTATTCTGAGGTCAGCAAGCGCTGGTGTTGAGAGCTGGGTTTTTACAAGGGGCGACTCGAAGTGGAGGAGAAATGAAATGAAACGGTATACAACCAGGTGTTGCAGAGTAAAGAAACTTTTATTAGTCTACTAACCTTGATACCTTCCCTCTCAACCGCCCCTCCGGTCTATTGTGAGGTTGTCTCTCAAACAAGAGGGAGGACGACTGGCTGTTTAGTGCCAGATTATCAACAGTACAGAGTGTAAATAAAAGTCTGCCTAGTGTTTTTTTTTATTTTTATTTTTTTCCATGTTACAGTTGCAAGTCGTGTTTCGGGGTTTTAGGACACGGTGTTGACCTTCGCCGTGCTAACTTCTACACACGCAGTAAAGTCATGTGAGTGGAGAGTCAGAGTTAAATTAACATTGTTGGACACTGAGGAGGCATCCTCCTGTCTCCTCTCTCTTGCGCACGCACAAATGAAGGAACGAACACACGTGCACCCGCACAAACGCAGTAACGCACACAGACAATGAATCCTTTATTTCTGTCCATAGAAAGAATGAAGGGGCACAAATTATAAACAAAACAAAACAGCCCCACACATAGGTAAACACTAAACAGTGGTGGGAATGCCACTATCGAGCATTTTCTATTCTTTTGTGGAAAGATGTTGAACGACAACTTCTGAACAGAAGTATATTTGAATGCAGTACTTTTCTAACAGACAGAAGGCAATTGACCTTTTTACTTTTGGAAAATAATATTGAAGAAACTGTTAACTGGTTAATATGTACACTGTCACTTTAAAAGCATAATTTTGTTTACCTGATTGGCAGGTATCAATACACTTTTAGACCGACATGTTTGTGCTGACACAAACAACATCTCATTTATTTCTTGATCGCATCTTGTCTTGATTGTTTAAACATGACGTCATTGGCAGCTATGCTCAATAACAGGCTTGATAAGCCCAAAGCTTATTGATATTACCAGGTACTCAATAAGCTTGTTAATGGATTTTATCGGGTATCGGGTATCGGTTATCGCGCTCCATCCCTAAATGTGAGTAATTGATATATTACTGCATGCTCTTGCAATGCCTTTTTGCAATGTGGCAATTATCGACTGTGAATAAAGTGACTTAGTTGGAAGTGATGATTTGATCCGACAATTTGCAGATGAACATTGAATCTATCTTCGTTTTTGGTCGTTATAGGATTCGGTTCCTAATCTTTTAAAAAACTCTTCAAATGTTTTTAAAAAACTCACACACGTGTGGAGCGAGGAGTGCTCTTATCATCATACATCATCACATTCCGGCCAATCACAATTGGCGTCCTGTCTTTTCTGTCCTCACTTTTTATCCTCAATATGTATATTGCTCAGCCAATCAAATCATTGCTATGGGATGCTCAGCCAATCAAATCATTGCTATGGGGTACACAAACACACAAAGCTCAGCATAGGAGTGGCTAGCACCCTTCAAAATTTGAAAGAAATAACAGAAAAGCTCACACACCTTGTGAAGTTTTAGATACGTTATTTAAAATAGGCCTAAGTGTATTTAAAAAATATGGAATATGGAAATACAGATTCTGCCTGAATGTGACAATATATTCTGGCTCTCATGAACCCATAGTGCTCATTGGCCCCGTTATTAGCAGTCGGGTGAAAGGGGCAATTATGTGATATTCTGATTGATTCTGAATGACAGGTTCGTGTCACAAAGGCAGCATTTTTCTTCCTTTATCCCTTAAACTTCCATGTTGATACAAAATACTTTCTACTTCCCCTTCAGAAGCCATCCCTATAAGACCTACCTATACCGCACGCTCAGAGGTGCTTTGTATTAGGCCCATTATTATTCATGGCCGTATATTATGTGATGTATGCTACATTATACATGCAGTATCTTGTAAGATTCAATGCATGTTTTCCGCATGGTTCCCCTTTGAAACAACCGGGGGGGCTGGGTTCTGAACATGGGCTATACGCTGAGACGCCTCGGGCTATCTCTACAAGGTTACAGAGCATTAGGAGTCTGAACGCAACGCCCAGGGAGGTTGAGGGGGATCCTAGTGTTGGACGAACCTAATGCACCCCATAACCCCCCCCGCCAGCCCCAGTCTGGGCCTCCAGGGGAGGTCCCTGGATATATTGTGTGTGTGTGTGTGTGTGTGACTGTGACTGTGTGTGTGTGTGTGTGTGTGTGTGTGTGTGTGTGTGTGCAGAGAGCAGTATGTAGGAAGGGTTAAATGATGGTGCTGTAAAACATTTATCTGTTTCAGATAGAGCGTTAGATACGGTGGACCTCGTCCCCTGCCATTACAGAATTACCCTAACTGCTGCTGCAGTGTCTGTTCGCTCACACACACACGTGCACGAACGCAATAACGTTGCACGCACGCACGCACACGCATGCACGCACGTGCATGCACAAATGCACACACACACACACACACACAATCCCTCTCCGCCACCCTATTGATTTTCACGCCCAGAGACGGTGTGCTCCCAAAGGGCAGTAAATTATAGGGCATTTTACAGGGAATTACACCTGCACTGGAAACTTTACAGGGACACGGGTGTCATGCACGGATCAGTCACGAACACACACACACATACGTACGCACACGCACACACACATACACACACGCACTTTAGCACACGCACATTGTAGTTGCTTTTGCACACTGGACCTGGGGACCCACACACACCACAGTAAAACCTCAGTGCTCATTTAACTCTGAGAGTGTACACATGGAACCAAACTTCGAGTTCCAGACCCATGTACTGTAAGGGTCCATTTGGTTCCAGTTCTACATTCAGAATGGGTGCCCCGTCCGTTTATACAATACCCGTATCAATTACCCGTTGTCAGAGTACCCAGTGTCCACTAACACACTGTACATACAGTGCCCACTAACATACTGTACATCTGATATGGTTGTGGACTAAATATGGACATACAGGGTTCCCTGATGTCGTCAGAAACCCATGATATTGTGATTAGACTTCCATTGTATACACGCTGCCCCCCCCCCCCCCCCCACACACACACACACACACACATATTGGGCGTGTCCTCTGCCGATCCGGGACAGGCAGGATACATCTAGATATTGTTTCGGTTGTCAAAATCCATCCAATCAAATTGCCACTCAGCACTGCACAGCCGTGCTGCATACATAGCACCAACACGCCAGGTGTGTTCAATATGGTGTCACTCCAGTTATGCCCGGGACAGATAGAGAAGTATCATTTTGAGACTAAATAATAACTTGCTTTGGATGCATTGCAACACAGGTTATTTTCTTTCAGTTCTTGGAATGTAATGGTTTTTGACATACAGTACATGGTTTCTGCATTCACGATATATGTGTGATGGTTAGGCAGGAGCCTGTGTGTGTGTGAGGCTCCTAGCAGACTATGTGTGATGGTTAGGCAGGAGCCTGTGTGTGTGTGAGGCTCCTAGCAGACTATGTGTGATGGTTAGGCAGGAGCCTGTGTGTGTGAGAGGCTCCTAGCAGTCTATGTGTGATGGTTAGGCAGGAGCCTGTGTGTGTGTGAGGCTCCTAGCAGACTAGTGATGGTTAGGCAGGAGCCTGTGTGTGTGTGAGGCTCCCAGCAGTCTATGTGTGATGGTTAGGCAGGAGCCTGTGTGTGTGTGAGAGGCTCCTAGCAGACTATGTGTGATGGTTAGGCAGGAGCCTGTGTGTGTGAGAGGCTCCTAGCAGTCTATGTGTGATGGTTAGGCAGGACCCTGTGTGTGTGTGTGAGGCTCCTAGCAGACTCTGTGTGATGGTTAGGCAGGAGCCTGTGTGTGTGTGAGGCTCCTAGCAGACTATGTGTGATGGTTAGGCAGGAGCCTGTGTGTGTGTGAGGCTCCTAGCAGACTCTGTGTGATGGTTAGGCAGGAGCCTGTGTGTGTGTGAGAGGCTCCTAGCAGACTCTGTGTGATGGTTAGGCAGGAGCCTGTGTGTGTGAGGCTCCTAGCAGTCTATGTGTGATGGTTAGGCAGGAGCCTGTGTGTGTGTGAGGCTCCTAGCAGACTCTGTGTGATGGTTAGGCAGGAGCCTGTGTGTGTGTGAGAGGCTCCTAGCAGACTCTGTGTGATGGTTAGGCAGGAGCCTGTGTGTGTGAGGCTCCTAGCAGTCTATGTGTGATGGTTAGGCAGGAGCCTGTGTGTGTGTGAGGCTCCTAGCAGACTATGTGGTGGTGGTGGTGGAGGAGGAGGAGGAGGAGGGGGGGGGGGGATCCCTGGCAGACGTACTACCCAATCCGGATGACGTCTCTGGGCCTCTCTCTCAGCTGGGACACACATTTCATTCTTTGGAGGAACACAATGCAAAGATCGCATTGTGCCCGCCCGGATTGGCACCCACAGCAATCGCTTGTTTCTGATTTATTAGATTGCAGAGGAAATTAATTTTGCTCTGAAATGCACGGTCGGAAATTAGATGGAGAAATTGTGTGAAAGAATCTGTGATTGTTTTTCCACACAATCCCTTCGGAGGTGCTGATAACTGCTGATCTCTGCGACACCATTAATGAAAAACTTATTCAGACTCGGGGAGGAGAAGCGATGTTGTAATTAACTTGGCTATCTCCCCAGTCCTTGACATGGTTTTAGCCCCCCATTAACACCACCCTCTACCCCAAAATACCCCAGTATTCAGCTGGCTGCTGACCCCAGGAAGTGCTGTCCTGCATTGTAGTTCAAGGTCACATTACCTTCATAAAGCCAAAGGTTGATAAGAGAGACGATGGATGAGACTTCCAAAGCAGACCATTGATACAAAATAATTCCTGTCACATTCATGTATGTATGTATAATGGGCCAAATAATAGCCTAATAAGGTTGATTAAGAGAGTGATTAAGAAGGTAATACATCGAATGCAGCAATATCTATAGGATACACAGGTAAACCAAGCACCTATCATCAGTCTAACATGTGTGTGTGTGTGTGTGTGAGTGTGAGTGTGAGTGTGTGTGTGCGTGGGCGCGCATATATCATCATACTTTAACCAAATGTCTGTCTGAATGTGTGTCAAACACTTCCGTAGCTCCTCACCGCCTGCACCAATCACTCCCACTTTTCACACAGGCATTGACCATAATGATATGGAGGTCTTAACGAAGACCTTTTTCCGATTTTTACACATTAAGCAATAAGCCACGAGAGGTCTCAGGTTATCGGGTATTTTACAATGGCTGGGAGGTGTAGGCATGGTCTTCTACCCTCCCAGGTGTTTTAGAGAAGGTTCTGCTAGCTAGTGTCAGTTAGTGGGAGGGGTTGTAGGGTTCAATCAGGCTGTGAAGATACAGGGGTTCCATACCTTCGGTTGCTTTGTAGACTGACATCAGTGTTTTGTACAGTAACTGAGAAGTGCATATGCCAGGAGGCCAGTAAGGAGAGCGTTACAGTAGTCAGTTTGATATGACTGATGTCTGGATAAGGTGCTGGGCTGACTCCCAATGAATCAAGATTGTATTGATTCATTGTGATACCTATAAATAGGAACTTAAAGTATACTTTGTTATTATACTTTATTTGTCATTTCAATCCAAGGCATAGAAAGACCATCATTGACGTATCGTTCGTCATGTGGTGTTTTCAGTGGTTTGCGATAGAGGGCGCTCATCCGCAACCTGTGAGTGACCGTAGGACTTCTGAAGAAGAGTACACCCGGAACTAAAGTTGTCTAAACAAATCCAACCCCGTCCGTTCTAATCTTATAGGATTTGTAAAAAGTAAAAAATTTAAAAATCGCTGACGGTGTTGTCAGACTGTTCTAGAGAAACTCTGGCAGTTATTGAGTTAAATACTTTCAGTGCCATTGCCGTTGATTAATGCCAATTGAAGCCTAATTTTGATACTAACGCTTAACGCCATTGCCGTTGATTAATGGCAATTGCGCTTTTATAGTGCATTCGATCGATTGAGCCATAATGCTACTTACGTTAGCCGGTTAGCTAGCTATGTTGTTAGCACAGCACAGCAATCGACCTGTATCTTTTATTCCTTGTCCCAGATGGCATTTGGTCAAAACAGCGTTTCTTTGACGGCACAGAGCCGACGATGTGGAGCTCTCCAGTGCCCCGGTTTGGATTCACATGGTAAACAAGGCCTGTCTCGGCTCTGTTGAGCGTCCTAGGATAAACTACTTACGCTAGACTGGAACTGTGGCTTTTCAAAATAAGAGCTCGACTGGAAAAAATGCTGGCGTAAATTAGATCCAACATTTTCAATAAATAAAGCGCTGAAAGGGTTAAGGCTATATGGACCAGAGCTACTGTAAATCGTTCTTGTGTGCTCACAGGATACAGAACACAGTAAAATATTTATCCATTTGTTACTCTGAAAGTGTACAAATGCAGCCAATGGTGAATGTTCCCATAACTCTCAGAGATGAATGAACACTTGAGTTTGTTTGTTTTATTTGTTTGTTCCCTCAGCCTGTGGTTATAATTTCACATTATTTGCCCTATAGTGGCCACACTTCCTTATTAACAAGCCCATGGATGATCACATCTATCAGCCGCAGTGTGGATCAGTAGCTATTAGACAATGCTCACGCTGTCAGGGGGAAACCTTGTATGTCCAAAACTGGAATGGAGGGAATAGAACTTATGTTCAAATGCAGTCATAATTTATTTACAAGCTCTTATTAATACTGTACTTTTCATTGGGTCAATAAAACCCACTGATGGACTCAACCACTTACTGTACACACTGTACAAAAATGTGCGATGCGACACGTTAAATACAATGGGGAAAAATGGGAAAAGAAATGTACATGGTTTCCGTCAGCAAGACAATTGACTGTGGAGAATAACTGTGTCACATTTTCAGCCTATAGCTATCTCCTTGTTTATTGACCATGAATAAATGTAGCTATACTGTTCGAAAATAAGTTTTCGTATTGAAAGTCCATTTTGAACAGGCTTCTTTTGTTGTTTTCGTCGAGGTGAAATTCGTTGCTCACGTGACTGTAGTCGTGAGCAAGATTTGAAACTCGACCTTGCACATTCAACACTGCATGTGGCCAGTTCAGCACATTGAATTATTCCTG
The DNA here is from genome assembly GCF_964188405.1 of Protomyctophum parallelum. Lineage (NCBI taxonomy): Eukaryota > Metazoa > Chordata > Actinopteri > Myctophiformes > Myctophidae > Protomyctophum > Protomyctophum parallelum. The sequence continues at coordinate 15,453,370 of NC_139699.1, forward strand.
TATATATATATGATAATGCGTCTCTGTGCGTAGCGGTAATGTTTGCGTTGGAGCGTTGTTCATCTGTCCTGGTTGTTTTTCCAATGGCGTAACCTTGATGACACTCCGGTGCGTGTTGTGATTGTGTGTTATTTGTTGCCTTGCCCAGAGGGTGTGAGCCGGTCTAACGGGATGACCATCACTTTATTTTCTCTCCTCATGCGGTGTCTCACAGGCAGAGGCAGCCCAGTGCAGGCGCTGTGCAGAGCAGAGTCATCCCCATTTATTTTAAGTAAAACTATAGCAATACCACAATATAAAAAGAATCTGTTACAAGTAAAAGGTCTGTATAGAAAATGTGCAAATGTATTGGCATCAAAATATACTAAAATCTTTTGAAAATAACTGATGTACAAGCTCACAACATAATCAAGCTTGTACATCATCTATTTTCGAATAGCCAAAAATATAACGGAGCCCAATTGGTTAATAATATGTTTATAATAATGATTTAAATCAACAAAGTAACTAGTAACTATAACGCTGCCAAATTATTAAGTATACTGATGAATGGAAATTCTATAAAAACCTATACCTAAAAACCTGAACTTAAGGACAATACTTGAGTAAATTTTTTCAGCAGTACTCATAGGCGGAGGCAGTCTCCATCCCTCACCTATCAGAGAGCTGATAACATGTTCACATTGTCTTCATCCCTCCACCTATCAGAAAGCTGATAACATGTTCACATTGTCTTCATCCCTCACCTATCAGCCTATCAGAGAGCTGATAACATGTTCACATTGCTGGTCGTCTACTCCAGTGCTCAGGGGGGTTGTGGGATTGAATTTAATTACGCAATTTTGTATTATTATTATTATAAACATTACACACCTCTTCCATGACACAATCCCCCAAACAGTGACTCAGATACATGTAAACACACAACACAACACACATACAAATCTATCTCTCTCTCTCTCTCTCTCTCTCTCTCGATCGAACGCACACACGCACACACGCACGTGCACGCACACACAACTCAGAACATCATACAGCACTTCTATAAATGTACACGATACACACAAGCATCCCTGTCGGATACCCGATCATTCATTCAGCCTTCTCCCTTTTTCACCGCGGTGTTCTTGTCCTCCATCAAGGCTGTGTTCCTGTTCCACCATTTTACCAGGGATTGTGAATGCAAATTGGAAGAAACACTGATCAGAACTTATTACAAAATGGAGCCTTTGCTTTAGAGAAAAGAAATAGTGCATCAGTATGAGAGGGGGTAATGGGGAGGGGCTGAGGAAAGCCTGCGCTGGGGGTGGGGGCTGGGGGAAGGGGGGGTTGCTGGTGGGGGGACGGGAAAATTAGATTTTTTTTCATGGGCTATATAGAGTGGGAGGATGGAAGGGGGTGTGGGGTTCAGTAATGGTTGCCTCACTGTATTTTTTATATATATATACGCAGAAAAATGAAAATTGTTTGCCCCATATATTTCAATGTTTTTGTGTGTGTGTGTCTGTCTGTCTGTCTGTCTTCAACTTTCTCTGCAACCTGCATGGTATTATTGTAGGTGAAATTCCTAGATTAAAAAAAAAACAATCTTCAAAAATAGCTGCTAGCTGATCGACAAGCTCACAGCTATATTTTAGCAATTTTTTTGCAGGACACCACCATTCGACTTAAGTATAAAATAGGTTCTTGAGTGGTTAACCCTGCTCCCCCCCCCCCCCCCCCCCCACCCCCTGGCTGAACCCCAAGGTTATGGCACGTCTGGACATCTAATCAGACAGAGCCTCTGCTGTTCCTGCATGTTGTTGTGTAGCTTTTCATCTCCGCAGCAGTCACACACACACACACACACAACACACACACACACACACACACACACACACACACACAAACACACACACACACACACACAGTTTGTCCTGTACTATTGCCATTACACATTCAAGTCTTCGTCCAGCCTACCACACATGTCCTGCTGTGATAAATGAACATGACCTTGAAAGAAAAGAGAGATTGAAATACAATGTTGTTATTATTATTTTTTTTCTCTTTAATTCATTCTCTCTCCCTTTGTGTGCAGCAGGAAATGCACCCCTCTCTCTCTCTCTCTCTCCCCCCCCCCCCCCCCCATGTCTGATATAGGTAGGAGTTTGAGCGTTTGGAATTGATTGAGGCAAAATGGAGGCAGAGGCTACATATGTGAGCCATTATGGGTAATTTAGGCAGTTATGTCTCTTGTCCCTTTGACCTAAAGGGATCATTTTTGCACCTTGTTAGAAACAATAAAAAAAGAGCAAGTTCCTTTTGAATTATACCTCCCCCCGCCTTGTCAGGATGTATTTTTGAAACTGTGCTTTGCACTGTTTGTTTGAGAACAAATGAGAATTAACTGTGACATGTCCTTATTTGGCAGCTTTGCAAAATGTACTATTCAGTGCTATTCAGTGAGAGAGTAATCGATGCAAGACAACATCAGGTTCACCAAATGAACAACTTATTGCACTGAATCTCTTCACGCATTATTTTATACAGTATACGTGTGTTATATTATACAGAACATATGAATTGTCAAATGATTTGCTATATGGATGAAAACAGTGGTTCTTCAAGGCGGGTCTATAGGGACCCCCAGGGGTCCTTGACAGGATTTGCAGGGGGTCCCCGCAACAGAATGAGTTAATATAGAAGTTTTAGCAATTTTAACCTTATTTCATATACATTGTATTCGGAAATGGCTTGAAATGGAGAAGAAAGAAAGAAAAGACAAATCTGGAAATATTTTAATAAGCTTTTAAATAATTATTATGGAAATCCCTGTCATAACATCTTTTCAGATGGGTGTCCACTGCCAAGTACATGTCAATCTAGTGGTCCTTCACATAATGTTTTAAATTAGACACTGGATTAGAAGAATATAGAGAAAGCTGTTTCACACTGATGTCTCCACCACTATATGTCCCCTGTTTCTGTTTCCTACTAGCACCCCACACACACACATGCACGCGCGCACACACACACACACACACACACACACACACACACACACACACACACACACACACACACACACACACACACACACACACACACACACACACACACACACACACACACACACACACACACACACACACACACACACACACACACACACACACAGTGACACACACAGACACACACAGAAGCAGCAGCCTGCAGTACCCTCGCCTGGCCAGTAGATGGTGTGCCTAGTTCAAGTTTGCCGGGGAAAACACTTGCAGAAAACCTTGCTTGCTCACCCGTGACTTGTGAAAGCGCTCTGGGGTAGGCCTCCCCGAACCTATCATCCTACAGCCCCCTCGACACCCCTCTGAGCACCCCCTTTCCATCTCCCCCATTGCCCCGCACGCCCCCCCTCTCCCATCCAGGGGGGCAGAGTCACAGAGGTGGCAGTTCTAACAAGCTGCCGGGGAACTGCACCGCTCAAATGAGCCAAATCAAAGAGAAAAGAGGGGGAGTGGGGATAGGTAGCACCATGAGCCCCCCTGCTGAGAACAGCCCATTCTGATGAATATGAAATGAATGTGTATGGCCCGACACGATAAGCCCACGGATAACACACCACGACGCCCCTACAGACATATACACAACGTTATTGTCAAAAAAAAGGCCATGGCAGCATCTCCTGTCCTTGAGGACCTTGAGGTCTTTCTGGTCATATATTTGCTTTAACCACTGTCTTAAACCCTCATATCGTTAGTAAACTGGACATGAGTTGCCTCTGTATTTTTTCCCTAGTCTATACACCAAATCTGTTTGGCTAAAATAGCCTCTCTACAAGCTCACAACGCGCTGTGATGACACGTGAAATCTTGCAGATTGGCCATTTTTTGCCAGCCCAGAATATGGCTGCTGGAGTTCCAAGTGGATAATGCACACGTGAACCTCTTTTTAAGCATGTAAGCACCCTTTAATAGAAAGAAGTATAAACGTCATGACTTGCTGCTCATCTGACGTGTGTCTGTGAGACTGTGAGTTGCATGTCGGCAGGACCACGGCGTCTGTTGTGTTGTTTAGGAGATGCAGCAGCAGCGGCGCTGCGATCCGCTTCTGCGCTGCCATGTCTGTTCACATCCCCATCTGGAGGGGGGGGGGGGGGGGGGGGGGGGGGGGGAAGAGAGAGAGAGAGAGAGAGAGAGAGAGAGAGAGAGAGAAGGCACTGCAATGCCACTGAGATCTCTTGGATTCCATGTCTGTCTGGTGGACTCGGCATAAATAGGCGAGTCCTCCTCGTCTCGTTCTCTTGTGCTCCCCCCCCCCTCCACTCTTCGTTCTTCATCCCTCATCACTCTTTCTCCATCTTTCCTCTGATTCCTGGTCTCATTTGGCCGGTGTGGCTGCCTCTGCTATATCCTTCCTTCCGCATCTCTCGTCTCAGTCGGGCCGTCCCCCTGGGGTCCCTGATGAGATGGCGTCGGGTCACCCAACAAAGAAAAAATATATGGAATCATGAAAAAAAGCCATGTTCTGTCCCTCCCTATCAGGCAGACTTAGTCTGTCACCTCAACACATACGTCAAACACACGCACGCGCGTGTGCACACATGCATGCACGCGCTCGCTCGGATACACTCTTACAGCTGCTGCACACTTCATTTAACACACATAGATGCAGGGCTTTGTGCTTTTTCTTAAAGCCTGAAAACAAGGAAGTGTATAGAAAAATATATAAAAGCCGGCGTTATCATTTATGGTCACAAATGCTTCTGGCATGGAGGGAGTGCCATTGAAATTGCTCATCCAAGAGAAGGGAATGGGAAACATTGTGCATAATAATGTGAATAGTAATGTTTCAGCTTTATGTTCCCCATTTAGTCTCTACTCTCTATATCTGCAACGGCCTTATAGAGCCCCGAAACCTAGATTTACAATGATTTCACAATTTAGCAGAAGGTAATTCCAAAAAGGAATCGGGAGGCTTTTCTCCTCTCTTTTCTGCTCTTTCTTTTTCCTCGTGTATTTAGTCTCCTTTCGGCTTCAGTGGGTTTAAAGAATTGCAGCTTGAAGATGGCTTCACATCAGGCCCTTAGCCTTTTCTCTCAAAGATGTTCTTTTTTTTATATAGTACATGTCTGACCACAAGGACGCTGTGAACATGTGTCACCGTATACAGCTAGAATGGAATATTCTGCCACTGCTTTTTTCTATTGGTTTGTAGTATATATATATTTTCTTTCTTAAGCATTTCAGCCCTATTTCTTACTTTGACGTGTGACTGTATCACGACTCGATGCAGGAAAAATATTAGAACAAATGCTTAATGTCATGCCATTAACTGCTGTGGTTGATTAACTATAATACTTCGGTATAAATACTATTTCTCTTTCATAGACAAAGCAATTTGAGTTTCTGTATTACTGTGTTCTTTTCTTTTTTTTCTTTAGGTTATTTAATTAAAATTCTGATGTTTTTAAGGGGACTTTGTAAATATAAAATAAATATATAGCTCTTTAGATCTGCTTTGCGTTTTACTATCTTGCCCTAGAGATAGACACTGTGTTGTTGACCTCCTGTGGCCTGTCTCAGAGCGGTAGGGCAGAGTGTTGGATTGGCTCCGTAAAACTCCTAGCCTCAGCTGTGACTCTCCCAGGCTCAGTGGAAAATGGGCCGGTGTCCGCGGGCTCCCTTGTGGACTGCCCCGCTAGATTCATGTGGATAGGTGTTTATGCTTCCTTTTTAGCTAGACATGAGGTCTAACTCTGTGGTCTCACTATACTACCGCACCTCCCTCGCGCAGGGAAATATCTTGTTCTGGGAGCTTCGGCATGCTTGTGCATGGAAAGTTTTTCTTTGATGGTGCAACATGTGCTCAGGTATTCATTATGAGCCAGACATGTAGAATAGCTGTAGAAAAAGGACATTGTTATGCGTGTTGATCCTGTTTGGCAAGTAATTTCTGAATGCCTTTGTGAGTGTCGTCTTCAAACTTGGTACTGCAGGTGTTTTTTTTTCTTTCTGGTTCTTTTCTTTCTGAATGAACACAATAAAAGCAATCTCTCCATAAAGCCACTCCAAAATGGAGTGAACGGACAAAAGGCGTTTACAGAAAATCTGGGACACAGCAAAAACCAAGCTGCCCCTCTGCTAACCTTCTCTCAAACAAACATAGCAGCCATTTCCTCCCGCTTTCCCTGGAGCCCCTCACCCTTTGCTGAAGCACCAATTCAGCCAGCCGTGCGGGGCACAGGTGATGTGACGCACGCCATTTCTATCCTATTTCACTTTAGTTTCCACTAAAGCAGCCCCTGTTATCCACAGCAACTTACAGGAGTGGGTTCATATAATGTGATTTCTGACAAACTTTCAGATAATTTGTGCGAATCAGTGCGGATCTTACGGAATTCTTCACTGAGTATATACATGTATACATAATAGTGAATACAAAATAAATGTAAATGTATTCAGTGCAATTCATTATTATATTATACTGTTGGAAAATGGAATATTTATATTTATATTCAAATGTTTTTTCTGGGCATTTTAATAGGTAATTGTTTAACCTATTGCACATTTTAGGAAGAATGAACGGTACAGTGTACATGCATATATTTGATTATTTTTCCTATTTTAATGTGTTTTATATCCAAACTACAATGTGAAGGACTTTCCAGTCTGGCGGTGTATTTAATGTACAGTACAAATGCATATGGTAGGAATCATTTCAGCCCAGCAAGAGAGCTGGAAGTGGAAAAAGCTGTTGGGTGTTCAGTACGCCCTGGTTAAAGTGCCAAAAGTCTGATCGTCTGATTGCACTGAATCCCAGGCGTGTCTGTCGGTGTCCCTACGCTAAAACCATCTGACCACTGAACCCCAGGCGTGTCTGTCGGTGTCCCTACGCTAAAACCAACTGACCACTGAACCCCAGGCGTGTCTGTCGGTGTCCCTACATTAATCCATTTTGACCTGAGATCAGATTCTGAAAATGTCTTCCACATCCTGACAGTTTTCTGAAAAAGCTATGTTTCTATGTCAGTCGTTCTTCGAATTTTCAAAAATAGCAGATCTACAAGCTCATAGCACGCCACCGAGTGGCGCGATACGAGCTTGTAGATCTGCTATTTTTCAATAGCTAAAGCATAACATAATGCTAACACCAAAAGGGGTTCCCTCCCCAAATTGGGTTAAAACCAAGTGTCATCTGACCACTGAATCTCAGGCGTGTCCCTACACTAAAACCAAGTGTCATCATCTGACCACAGCCGTGTTATGTAGAAAGAATCCACCAGTCCAACTAAGAAAATGTCAAATAAGTAAATAAATATATAGCCCCCTTTGCATGTGCACAAATTATTTCAAGTGATCAATTATTTATTAGAGATTTTATATTTAAAAAAAAATCTAAACTTTCCCATCACTATTTTGTTGCCATGCTGAAATTAGAGATTAACTCTATAGTAATAGTAACATATAATAATTGCTTTTTTTTTTTTTATAAGATTGCAATGAAATAAAATGTCATTCATATTAAAATTTCATGTACGTTTTATTTTTTATTTTTTTTATTGCTTGTATATGTCCTGCTTTTGGCGGGATTCCCCCCCCCCCCCCCCCCCCTCTCTCGCCTTTACCATTTTCATCAGCTGCTCTGATAGCCATGAATCTTGTCACTCATGTTTTTCATCAGCTCATGTCCACGGAGCCGTGTGGCGAGTCCTGGAGATGGCCGCTGAAACCAATGCAACGGCCAGTCAGAGACACGCCAAGACAGAGAAACACACACACAAGTATGTACACACACACACACACACACACACACACCCACACACACACACACACACACACACACACACACACACACTCTCTCTCTCTCTTTCACCAGCTCACATCTCATCCTCTTCCTCCTACTATGAGATCAAGCTGAAGTGGTGTAGTTACATGAACAAACCGCCGCCACAAAGTCTTGGGGATAAAGCATATGGTTGTGAACTGTCTGTCCTTTTTCCAAATTACATCAACCGCTACAACCAGTATTGTTCAGAAGTGAATTGAACGGACAGCCCCAAAATGTGGGAACAGTGTGTTGCACTTGACACAAACACTGCTTAGGCACGGACCTCCGTAAATATAATTTTTCTAAAGGCAAAATGGACCTTTTTTTTATACGAAGTGGACTGGGAGGAAAACCTTGTTTTCTGGTGTAATGCGGCTAAAAGAGAGTAGGCCTAGAGAACAAGAGAACAGGGGGGGGTGTTTTCCCTCGGATGGCAGGAACCAGTTACTATGCATGTATATCAGCATCTGGGTTCTGCTGCTTGTCAGTTTAGCTCCTAGTTGTGTTCACATGTTCCTTTTGTTGTAATTTTTCCCCTCCTCCTGGATGCTTTGTTCCCTAAACTCGAACTTGACATTGTTTTCCATTCTCATGTTCGAGGCTGGAATGATTGGCTGTGACAATGTAGGTAGGTATCTCCCTCCTTGCTTTAAGAAGAAGAGAGATGGCCTTTCAGACAGCTGTCATTTATCATTAGCCATGTCCAATTCTGCTCACATAACTTGACTTCTTATAGTTTTTTTTTTAAATGCTTTTTCATGCAGAAATACCATAAATGGCATTTTCAAAACTGCAGGAAATGTAAAGCACATTTCCCCTGCTGACCTGAACTTTTTTATTTTTTCCCTGTGCGTGAAATAATAATCACATTGAACTTGGCGGTTTTAATTGTGGTGTAATTGCCCTAATTACTGGAATAATCTCATGCACGATTAAGATAATTAGCTTAGTGTTAAATACATTGACTTATTTTTAGTCAGAAATGCCCTTGATTAGCTAATTATATTAATTATATTCAGTGATACACCAGGTAGAATTGTGAAAATTCCCACCTGCAATCTCTTGTCTCTCACTCTTAATGAAAACTATAGATGAAGACGTGCTTGTTAAATCCTTATCACATAATTAATTATGTGACACCTCATACTTGCAGTCTACATGAAATGTGAATAATCTCCTTGCAGTTTTTGTTCGTAATAGTTTCTCATTTTTCTCAGAGAACTTTTGGCTTCTTTTAAAAGAACATTTTAACGATGACTTTTCAGCAAGGGGTCTTTAAAACACATTAGGCCATCATATTTCCATGTGGTTTGATTTGGAGGTCAAGTAAGAACGGCATTGTAAGTTTCTCCACAAAATTAATACTTCTCGCTCAGTAGAAACCCAATGAATTTCCCGGTATATGAATATGACTTATATTTCTTTAATTCTAATTCCTCGTTAAGCCGTAGCTGCATAGTCCAAGACCGGCCTTAATGTCCGTCTCTCTGATGAGCGAGCGTCTGGAAAGCGTAGCCTGAATAAGGTCAGCATGCATGGAATGGAATGGGACCAATCACCGTGGTTAGCCTTTAGTGGATCTTAACCACTTTAGGACATCATAAGTTTAATACGGCATGCGGCCCGAAAAACCTAGCAATGTTCAGATACTCAGGAGACGGCTGTCTATGCCTGCCTCCATGCATCATCCCCTCTCCACCCTCTGTCTCTGTCTGTCTCTCTCTCTCTCTCTGTCTCTCTCTCTCTCTCTGTCTGCAGTCAGAGGGGTAGAGTCAGTTTTACTGTCACTACCTGTGAAATTGTATTCCAGGAAGATGGATCCTTTCTCTTATATTCATGACATCCAGGGAAGCACAGTCACCTCCAGAACCTGTTTAATATGGATGCTGTGGGGGCGTGGACACACACACACACACACGCGCGCGCGAGCGCGCACTCACACATGGACACACACACGTGCACACAAGTAAATATACTCTAGCATACATGTGCATTAACACACACACACACACACACACACACACACACACACACACACACACACACACACACACACACACTTAGTTTTTTGCCCCAAAGACAATGCATGGCTGGTTGTTTTTGCCTGGGCTGCTGATGAAGACTGTTAGTGACAGTCGTGCTCTCAGTGGGGTTGCCATGTTGTGTAAAGCCTCCATCTCTCCTCAGTGAGAACATGGAGGCTTCCAGAAGCCGGAAACACTCGATCTACATACATGCACACGGCGCGTAGACGTAGTGACCGAGCGCAACATGTTTGTAGATCGGCTATTTTCGGGGCACGACGGACGACGCCGGCGTGCAGGAGAACAGAAATGAGGCGTTGTTGTGCACGGTACACGTGCACACTAGTAGTGCACCTTCACTGTATCTCATCATCCGGTGTTTTCAGGGTTTCAGAACCTCAGATTCTAGGGAGGTCTGCTCGATTGGAGGCTGCAGGTGTGTGTGTGTGTGTGTGTGTGTGTGTGTGCGCCCGTGTTTGCGTGCATGCAAGTTCTTATATTACCGTCCCCACAAGTATATATTTAGAATTTGAGAAACATTACATTCATATTGTGAGGGACATTTTACTGGTTGCCTTTTTGTTTTATGGTTAAAAATGATTTGGAGAGTTATCACAGTAGGAAAAGTGGGCTATTTTCAATGCGGTCCTAAAATGTTTATGTCCTCACAAATATAGGGGTGTGTGTGTGTGTGTGTGTGTTCCTCCAATCGTCCGGGGGGGTTGAGGGACGGGTCTACATGTGCTCTGCAGGTGTAACACCTCCTCTAGCCGGGGAAAAGCCATGCAGAGGAATCTACTCAGGTGGGACGAAAAGATGAGAGAAAAAGAAAATGTATAAAAGACAAGTTTACCAGCTGCGTGCGTGCGCATGTGCGTGCGTGCGCTTATTTGCACTGAAGCGAGGATGGCGAGGGGGTGGGGGGTTGGTGGGTTTGGGGGTGGAACGGGGGGGGGTCAAGGGGGCAGAGGAGACTCCCGGGTGAGAGGCTGGTATAGGATAGGAGCTGCAGCAGCTGAAATAAACTAGATTAATAAAACAACACAGACCGCAGGATAGGACTCGGAGGAGACCGGCAGACCCCTCTCTCTCTTCCCTCCCTCCTCAATCCCTCAACCCCCCCCCCCCCTTCTCTCTCTCTCTCTCTCTCCCCTCCCTCCTCTCCCTCAACCCCCCCCCCCCCCTCTCTCTCTGTGTCTCTCTCTCTCTCTGCTCCCTTAATATCAGCAAGACATGGAGCCCCACGAGTCCTTGGGAGGCTTTGGTTGTGTTTCATTTGGGTTTGTGTGTTTTTGCTCTCACTGTGCGCTGTTCTGTTACAGTACTTAGCCAGCGCCGCGCTCCTGTCTAGGATGAGGCCAGCAGGGTCTCCCAAGAGCACAGGCTTCCTTCTCATTATGACCCCCCCCCCCAACACACACACACACACACACACACACACACTGCTTAGACTGTGCAGATGGGGCACTAAAAGAGTCCAATTGGTTATGTTTGTTACCAGCTACGAGGCTCTTTTCTTTCACCAACAACAACAGACAGAACAACACCGTGGTCAGTCACGTCTACTCCTTCAAGGAATATTATCTCCACTGAGATACTTGGCTATACTGCTGTATACTTTTGCTTTCTCTCTCTGAGCGTGCTTTGGCATTTACACCTTGCGATATATGTACCTGCAGCATATAGTGACTATACTAGCCGAGTGTGTGTGGTAGCGTACGTGTGTACATGCAGCTTCTATGTGACTGTGTGACTACAAAGCTGTGTGTTTACTGTAGCTTGTATGTGTGACTACAGTCTGTAACAGTATAGCTATCTATAGCTGCAACTTGAACCTAACTACAGACCTGAGTCTAGTCTGCATGGTCTACTCTACACTAGCTGCAGTGTGTGAGTGTCTATATCTCTATACTGTATAGTATAAACCTGAGTCTAGTCTATTACCTGCAGCTTGTTTTGGGGGTTCTACACTTTGTTCTTTCATGAGGGGGGGTTCTGTACAGAACGTTCAGAAGAGAGGGTTTTGTGTAATCCTATGCTAAATTCGGCATTAGATCTTTTCCGGAGCCGTGTAAAACCGCTGTGTTTTTCTTGTTTTTACTCCCCCCCCCCCCCCCCCCACACACACACACACACACACACACACACACACACACACCCCACCCCCTCCTCCTCCCTCTCTCTGCGCACCTCAAAAATGATGATAGCGTGCTGCTTTTCAGCTATCTCAACCCTGGAGGCAAAATGTACATGGCTGCCAGGCGGCGTTACCCCTACCCTACCCTACCTCTTCCTCCTCCCAGAGACAGGCTAACCCCCTCAAAGGATGCAGGAGTCTGGAGACCAGGGAATGCCTATATGAGCGAGGGGGGGGGGGGGGGGGGGGGTGAAGGGGGGAGGGGGGCGTAAGGGTTGTTTGATTCAAAGAAAAAATAAAAATGAGTCAATTCAGTCCCCCTGTTCTTTGTAGAACATTTAGCTTTGACCCTCCGACGCTTTCTTTATTCCCTCCCACCTTAACACACAAACGCACACGCACGCACACACACATGCATGCACACACACACATGCACGCGCACACACACACACGCACGCACACACACACACACAGTCCAGCAGATCGGCGGGATATCATATTATTGGCGAGCCTTTTATATGTTCTCCCCCTGCCTAGATGTGTGTTTTTTATTATATATCCTCACTGTATAGAGTGTCTACTGTATGTCCACACTGTGGCAACAGGCTCACTGAGGGAGGAGAGTACAGGAAATACAGCGAAGGGAGTGTGTGATAGGGAGAGGGAGAGAGAGAGAGAGAGGGAGAGAGAGTCAGAGTGAAATGCTAAAAGGGAGGGGGAGTGTTTTATATGTTGGTTCCTTGTTTATATGATGCCGTGAAAAAAAATATCAACCCAAGATTTAATACAAAAAACTAATATGTATAAAAAAATTATAATAATACTTGAGATATGAATGAGTATTTATTTCTCATATTTCTGGTGAACTAGTCTTTAAAAAAGAAAAAAAAAAAGAAAACCCAGCTGCAGCCAAGCCCCTCTGAGCAGACTTCTACTTGTGCAGAGCAGTCTGGAAGCGACCCGGGGTAAGTTGTTGGGCTTTCTATTTTTTCTCTCGCTCTCCCTCTCTCTCTCTCTCTCTCTCTCTCTCTCTCTCTACGCCGCTGATTACGATGCTGCTGATTGATTGGTTAGAGGCTGTGGATTATCACGGGCCGCTCGTCACCAGGTGCCTGATGATGAGAGGAGAGAGAGACGAGAGGAGAGGAGGAGAGGGAGGAGGAGGGAGGGGGGTGGAAATTAGATGAGCGCCGCACCGCGCGGCCAGCGCTCTCATCACCAGATCTCACTAACTCGCTTTTTTTTCTTCTTTTTCTCTCTCTTTTTTTCCCTGATTTCTCTGTTTACTCTGCCGGTGCACATTAGTATACTGTACGTTCAAAATTGATTTTCTTTTCTGTGTGTGTTATGTGTGTTTGTGTGTGTATGTTTGCTTTTATTTTTTTTATTTTTTTATTTCTCTTCTTTTCTCCCTTCCTCCTTGCGTCTGGCTGTGATAGTGTGTGGTCCCGACTCCCGGCACACGTTGCCCGCCTGCCTCTTCCTTTAGCCCAGCCGGCGCAGCGCGTGCTGATGAGACTACGGGGAGGCAGAGGCAGCTGCCCGGGAGGCAGAGGGCCTTTTTGTGAATATGCAGATGAGCGTGTGTACGTGTGTGTGTGTGTGCGTGCGTGTGTGTGTGTGTGTGTGTGTGTGTGTTTTGGCCTGTAAGTGTGCCACATGCTTCACTGTTTATACGTTCTCTACGGGGAGCCTGATCCTCAACAGATTGCTGGGGGTTTCGGTCGTGATTCCTGCCCGCCGTGTGTTGCTTGTTTTGGGGGTTGAAAGATGCAGCGAGAAGAGAGGGGAACCAGAGCAGGGCAAAACAGATCAAATTAAAAAAATCAAAACCAACAATGGCAAACAACAACAAGGACAACAACGACAAAAGAAAACACAGGGAAAACGGCAGCAGAGCTTCAGGGCATATTATTCACCCCGTTGACAAGACACCATGATTACTGTTTTGCCCCCGTTCCCTCCTCCCCCTCCCCCTCCCTGGACATTTGCATGTCAAAGCAGTGGAGGCCACTGTGCAGATTAGCATGAGATGACATAATGATGTAATGAATTAAATGCTGCCGCTTAAGCCTTTGCGCTCTACAGTGGATGCAACAGTTAATCACACTAATGCATGTCATTAATTATGAAAAATAATCAATAATTAAATTAAAAAATATCGGCTAATCGATCGATTGGTTTAGAAAACTGGAAAGAATATAGAGAAAATAGCTCATCTACAAGCTCAGTGACAACGCATCACTATGCGACATGTGTGAGCTTGTAGATCTTCTAATTTCACTGTTTTTGCATGATGCCATTGTGCGACGAACCATAAAACAAGTGGTCAATCGATTTGTTGATCTAAAAGAAACACGCTTCTCGATTATTCGATCAATCGAAAAAGTAATCGACAGAATAATTGCTGAGATAAGATAACGGATAGTTGCAGCTCTGCTCTGCCCTGGTGGGAGGCGAGGAAGAGGAAGAGAGGAACAGCTGAAGGGTGAACATCGACACACTTCTCTCTCCCGTGAACTTTGATCGTTTGTGTGCCTTTCGAGAACAGCATTTATTTTTAAATTCCGTACCCAAATTGCCTGACTGCACATGAGTTTTGAGAAAGGCCCAAATATGTAATTTTGTTTTTCACATTTTATAGGTCCCATAGTTGGTCTTTTTCTATTGAATACATAGTTGACTTGCCAGCCGCTCATGGAAGTGATTCCTGGACGCTCGGCTGCATCTACCCGGCCGTCACATGGATATTTATGCAGCGCTCATATGTCATTCTGTGGTGCAGAGCTCTGTTTATTATAAGTAGCCGGAGTCTCCTTCAAGAGCCTCCTGTTGCCTTTTGGTGATTGTTTTTTCCCACACCCACACTACAGATTAAAATCAAGGAGAATATAACGACCAGTAAAAGTTCACATTATCCGTATAAGCAATACATGACTTTGATTTACTTGATTTACTATTACATATAATAAATCACCTTCACATTATATAGGCTACTTTGACTACGAAAAATAGACGATCTACTGCACCAGCACTGACGTGTTGTGAGCTTGTTGATCTGGAATTTTGCTGTTTTTCATTTAGAAAATCTTCAAATTTGCTTAATGGCCTGCCCAAAACTATGGATGCAAAGTTGAATCATATCTCAGGAAAACTGCATTTAATTTCCAAAAAATATTCTAATTATTCTTAGTCTTTGCTACCCCTTTAGCGGAAAACTGTTGGCAGAAAACATATTATGTTTGACATGGTCGGAAATGGAATTTGCTGTAATGTTCTCCCTGCCCAGAGAGAAGGGTTCGAGAGGCATGTATGCAGAGTGCAGTGTCCCTCACTCTGCCCTTTCTCCTCAATACACTCACTTCTCTTACAGTACTTTACATCCCAGTCTGAACACACCCATCTCTCCGTTTTCTCGGAGAGATGGGATACTTGCGTCCATACGGCTCACATAATGGTACGACTGTGTTCACAGAGATATACGCTCGCTCTTCAAATCGGCACGGTCACCCAACATGGAGCCCTGGAAATGACTGTGTGTGGCAACAAGCAAATGTAGTATATCATCGATTGATGCACTGGCTAAAGTGGTGTTTTTATGGAGCTGAAAGACATGGCGCCTCAGTCTCTGTGGAGAAACACCTACTCACGTATACGCACACACTGACACGCACGCACAAGTCACACGCATGCACACACGCACACGCACACACACACACACACACACACACACACACACACACACACACACACACACACACACACAAACACACACCTGGACAAAGTGAGACCAGCAGGTTGGATGCTTGTTAACCGCATGAAACCTAGCATCACAACACACACACACACACACACACACACACACACACACACACGCTCTCAGCTGTGAGCTAATGGATACTATTTTCACAGAAGAGATTTGGTGTAGAAGGAAAATAGAGCGCACCAGTACAGTGCCAACTCAGGTCTGTTTTAGAGTGTCTGAGTGGTTGAGGAGACGGAGACAGTATATGTTGTTTTGCTCTATATACAATGGTCTTTATTCATATTGCTGCACAATCTCTTCTTAGTCCTTATAGTGTACTTATTGATTTAATAGATTTGACAGAGATTGACCTTTGCTTGTCTTGTGGTTGTCTCTTCCGTTTGCTCCATGATTTGGTTCTTACTTCTTATACCAGAGAAGTTGAATTTGACTCATCTACACTGAAATCAATAATTGAGGAAGACATCAGGGCCTATCGGCAGATGCATTGATTATCCGGAGTGCCACATACTGTACGTATGTTTTGCTACATGCTACATATTTAGCCTAAATTACATGAGAGCGGAAATAAAAAATGAAGAGTGGCATGTGAATTTACATTTATACCCTCTACACACCAAATCTCTTCAGACTCATGTTCCACCCAGAATGTGGACGCTGGGTTTCAAGTGGTTAAGCACATAATTGTATTGAAAAAATATATTATTATTATTTACTATCATTGTTTTTATACCATTTCAACGCAGGATGAATTAACATGGCTGGAATGGAGGAGGCGATTTAAAAAAAAGCATTTTTCTTGTGTGCGTGTGGCCCTGGAGCAGTGTCCAGGCGGGTGTGTCCGTGTGGAGTCAGCTGCCTGGTGCAGGGGATGGTGCAGGGGGTAATGAGTATTCACTGTGACAGCTGGGATAAAGTGTATGGATGCGTTGGGGTGGGAGCAATCAGCTGCACGACCATGGGGTGCACCAGGCTGATGTGAGCCTTTATGACTGCAGAGCGCTCGCATGCACGCACGCACGCACACTCACACTCATATTCGCATTCACAAGTGTACCGTGCTTACGAATGCATATGCGTGTGCGTGTACACACACACAGACACACACACACACACACACTCACACAGCCAAACACACACACACACACACACGTGTATGTGGGTCCCAATGGAGGTCCATTGGGACTGCATGCTTCATCTCACCCTTGCGCTGCTGAATATATCCTGACTACACTGCAAGCCACTCCCTCTGGTCTACAGTGTGTGTGTGTGTGTGTGTATATATATATATATATATATATATATACACACACACACACACACACACACAGAAACACACACATACATAGAATCTACTGGCAGAGGCTTTTCACTAAAAATATATATTATTTTCTAGTGTAATTATACAGATTCAGTGCAATTCGAATTATTGAGATGAAATTGCATTTTGCAAATTTGCACGTTGAGAAACTAATGAATATTGTTGCATAGAAATATGTAATTTCTCTAATGAAGGATAGAGTATTATGTTGTTAAACAGCAGACCCAGCAGAAAATATCGAGCATGTGGTATATTAAACAAATGCTTTTCCAATATTACAGAAGAAAATGAATAATGTGGTATAATATAATTTGTGTAGTGTTGCGGTGGACCTTCGCTGTAATTTCATTACTGAGAGGGCTCGCATTGTTACAGACTTACATCTCAATTTAAGATTTCGGAGCCTGTGGCGACATAGGCATTAAAAAAAATGAAAAAACGAACTTGAAAAATTAATATA
Source organism: Protomyctophum parallelum (assembly GCF_964188405.1). Lineage (NCBI taxonomy): Eukaryota > Metazoa > Chordata > Actinopteri > Myctophiformes > Myctophidae > Protomyctophum > Protomyctophum parallelum. The sequence continues at coordinate 15,470,884 of NC_139699.1, forward strand.
GAGTGGACCCCACTGGCCAGCTAAATTGAACACAATAATAAATGCATGAAGGGAAAATAAATATTGATCACCCAGGGCACGAGGACCGTCCAACTTTGATTTAATTCTCACATTTTGCAAGGTAGAGTATAGGATAGTAATAGTATTTGTGTGTGAGGGTGGATGGATGGATGGATGTATGTATTGTTTGCCATGTGCCTGTGTATTTCTGTGTGCCGGACCTCTCTGACGGTGTGCTACTGTCAATTCAAAGCTTACATTTCTTTGTAGCCACCACATACTGACTGCAGTCCAAACGCCAAATGACCATTTGTAACTCAACATAGTGTACAAATGGAACCAAACGGACCCGTAAAAGGGTCCATTTTGTCCCATTTGTAACAATCTCTCTAAGTTAAATTAACATTGACGATTTCACTTGGTGCCCTTATACGTGCGCGCTGCGAGGGACCGGGTCCTTGCCTTGAACTCCTGGTCCTGTCACTCAGTGCTGCAGTTTTCCCCCTGCTTCTCCTAGGTTCTCCTCTATAGCCAATGAGGAGGATAGGCAGGAAAGAGGATTATTGGTATTGATCTACCCAGGGGGATCATTAGGCATCACTATCAATTCACAGCTCCTAGCACACAGCACCAGCAGCCTGCACAGACATTGCCAATTTGTCCCTATTAGAGGGCCCAGTTTTCACTGTGTCTGCTGTGATGGAGGCCGCGCTGAAGAGGAGCCGGCCAGCAGGCCCGTTCAGGAGCCTTACTCCCCTCGTCTCGTAGCGAGGCAGAGCTATAGACCAGACTAAACTACGCCTCCGTCGAGGTCAGCCAGAGACCGAGCGGTTGTGGAGTGTGGACAGGACACACAAGGTCCTACTCCTTACACACTGGGAGCGTTTTATTTCGTGCAATTAACCCATTTTGACATATCAGATTCTAAAAATGTCTTCTGAATCCTGACAGTTTTCTGAATTTTTTTTCTATGTCAGTCATATGAGCTTGTAGATCTGCTATTTTTCAATAGCTAAAGCACAACATAATGCTAACACCAAAAGGGATTCCCGCCCAAAATGGCTTAATTGCTGTTAATTATGTAGTATATAATTATGATGCCTCATACAATATCTCTGATGTCCGGGTTCAATTCCCGGGTCTGGCGGACCTTTGATGAATGTCACTCCCTGACTCTGTCTCCCTGCTTCATTGTCGACTATCAACACAGGCAGAAAAATCTCCCCAAAATATCGTGCACCAGTGACACCACCACGCATATTCATGATGCGAGGTGTGGATACGGTTATTGTCACGATGCGTATACCGGCCCTTGAGTATGTATTGCATTGATATGTCTTGGAGATAAAAATCAAAATGATTTGAATGACCCTATAGTGTGCAGCACTGTGGCATTTTTTTTTTTTTTTTTTTTAAGATATTTTTTTGCGGCTTACGCCTTTTATTGATTTTTTAAGGGACAGATAGTAGGCTGACAGGAAACGGGAGAGAGATGGGGGGATGACATGCGGTAAAGGCCGTGTCGGGTCCGGGAGTCGAACCCGCGGCACACCGCGACTGGATCACCAGTCCGGTGCCCAGACCGTTACGCTACGGCCTGGGCCTACTGTGGCATTATTAACTGTGGCCCAATTGGTGCTGTAATAGAATCCTTCAGTGAAGCTTATATCCATCCTGGACAACTTATCTGCCTAAGCTGGATGTTCTGGTGGCTAAAGCCTGTAGATTCACCATGTCCCTGACTCCCTGACTGCTAGTCCTGCTGCCAGAGCCTGTAGATTCACCATGTCCCTGACTCCCTGACTACTAGTCCTGCTGCCAGAGCCTGTAGATTCACCATGTCCCTGACTCCCTGACTACTAGCCCTGCTACCAGAGCCTGTAGATTCACCATGTCCCTGACTCCCTGACTGCTAGCCCTGCTACCAGAGCCTGTAGATTCACCATGTCCCTGACTCCCTGACTACTAGTCCTGCTGCCAGAGCCTGTAGATTCACCATGTCCCTGACTACTAGTCCTGCTGCCAGAGCCTGTAGATTCACCATCTCACTGACTCCCTGACTGCTAGTCCTGCTGCCAGAGCCTGTAGATTCACCATGTCCCTGACTCCCTGACTGCTAGTCCTGCTGCCAGAGCCTGTAGATTCACCATGTCCCTGACTCCCTGACTGCTAGCCATGCTACCAGAGCCTGTAGATTCACCATGTCCCTGACTGCTAGCCATGCTACCAGAGCCTGTAGAAGTGTAGATTCACCATGTCCCTGACTCCCTGACTGCTAGCCCTGCTGCCAGAGCCTGTAGATTCACCATGTCCCTGACTCCCTGACTGCTAGCCCTGCTACCAGAGCCTGTAGATTCACCATGTCCCTGACTCCCTGACTGCTAGCCATGCTACCAGAGCCTGTAGATTCACCATGTCCCTGACTCCCTGACTGCTAGTCCTGCTGCCAGAGCCTGTAGATTCACCATGTCCCTGACTCCCTGACTGCTAGCCCTACTACCAGAGCCTGTAGATTCACCATGTCCCTGACTCCCTGACTGCTAGCCATGCTACCAGAGCCTGTAGATTCACCATGTCCCTGACTCCCTGACTGCTAGCCCTGCTACCAGAGCCTGTAGATTCACCATGTCCCTGACTCCCTGACTGCTAGCCATGCTGCCAGAGCCTGTAGATTCACCATGTCCCTGACTGCTAGCCCTACTACCAGAGCCTGTAGATTCACCATGTCCCTGACTCCTAGCCCTACTACCAGAGCCTGTAGATTCACCATCTCACTGACTCCCTGACTGCTAGCCCTGCTACCAGAGCCTGTAGATTCACCATGTCCCTGACTCCCTGACTGCTAGCCATGCTGCCAGAGCCTGTAGATTCACCATGTCCCTGACTGCTAGCCCTACTACCAGAGCCTGTAGATTCACCATGTCCCTGACTCCTAGCCCTACTACCAGAGCCTGTAGATTCACCATGTCCCTGACTCCTAGCCCTGCTACCAGAGCCTGTAGATTCACCATGTCCCTGACTCCCTGACTGCTAGCCCTGCTACCAGAGCCTGTAGATTCACCATGTCCCTGACTGCTAGCCCTGCTACCAGAGCCTGTAGATTCACCATGTCCCTGACTCCTAGCCCTACTACCAGAGCCTGTAGATTCACCATGTCCCTGACTGCTAGCCATGCTACCAGAGCCTGTAGATTCACCATGTCCCTGACTGCTAGCCCTACTACCAGAGCCTGTAGATTCACCATGTCCCTGACTGCTAGCCATGCTACCAGAGCCTGTAGATTCACCATGTCCCTGACTCCTAGCCCTACTACCAGAGCCTGTAGATTCACCATGTCCCTGACTGCTAGCCCTACTACCAGAGCCTGTAGATTCACCATGTCCCTGACTGCTAGCCCTACTACCAGAGCCTGTAGATTCACCATGTCCCTGACTGCTAGCCCTACTACCAGAGCCTGTAGATTCACCATGTCCCTGACTGCTAGCCATGCTACCAGAGCCTGTAGATTCACCATGTCCCTGACTGCTAGCCCTGCTACCAGAGCCTGCTACACACACAACCACACAGTATATGCCCTATATAGTTCAGTTCAGTTCAGTTTTATTTTCGGAAGGGTGGACATACAGTTCATACATAGCACACATAGTTTCCATTTTTTTTCCTACTCCTTTTGAGTGTCCGTTGCTCGTGTCCTGTCCGATATACTGTACCCTGTAAACTCTGAGAGTAAATGGACATTTGGATGGATACAATTAATAACAATAATGACACTGAGGATTTTGCAGTGTACTGTATATACCTTACCTTACGTGTGTGTGTGTGTGTGTGTGTGTGTGTGTGTGCACGCCTGTGCGTGTGCGGCTGTAACTGTATGTGCATTTGTTTTGTGGTACACACACTTCCCAAATTATGCCTTGGATCACCTTTGATTATTTTTTTCTGAAAAATAAGAGATATCGTATGTTGAAAAAAAGATGTATATATGTTTAAGGTATAGCCGTGAGTAGTCACTGACTGTATACATAGTTATCTTAAAAGCAGCTATATATGTGAGTAGTCACTGACTGTATACATAGTTATCTTAAAAGCAGCTTTCGCGCTTTGAAAGAAAAATATATAAGCGTTTGTTGTGTTCTGACGGCTCCCTTTTTCAACATGTGTGAAACATCTACACTTTGACAATAGAGTGTTTTGTGTGCGAGTAGAGGCTGACATATTGAGCTTGTCTTGTTCTTCATCGATGCTTATTCTCTATGAAGGGGGATCCTGATACCTGGTTTAGTGTTCTTCATCGATGCTTATTCTCTATGAAGGGGGATCCTGATACCTGGTTTAGTGTTCTTCATCGATGCTTATTCTCTATGAAGCAGTGTTGTTTTCGTCGACTAAAACTAAGACGAAAAATGTTCGTCAACTACCTTTTTCCACTGACAAAAACGAATGGAAACTAAATGAAAACTAAGCTATCATGACTAAAACTAAGACTAAATATACTGACAATTTCGTCGACAAATAAAAACTAGACTAAAATGTTAGGAAGGGACTAGTGGACAAGAGATCCACTATAAGTCATTTTACTCTTGGTTGCATGCTGAAAATAGCTGATCTACAAGCTCACAACGCGTCGCGTTGCGACGCGTTGTGAGCTTGTTGATCGGCTATTTTCAGCAAGTGTAAAAACACTCATTACGACGGCATCAAGGCCCGCCAAAATACATTTTAGTCCACTAAATCAACTGTAGATTTAGTCGACTAAAATCTTATGACATTTAGTCGACTAAAACTAGACTAACACTAAGACATTCCAGGTGACTAAAATGTGACTAAAACTAAATGAAGTTTCAGTCCAAAGACTATGACTAAACTAAAATAGAAATTATCTGCCAAAAACAACACTGCCTGATACCTGGTTTAGTGTTGCACAATAGAGCACTGGTCCATTTAGGCCTACCGTTCAAAAAATAAAAAAAAATACGACAGTTTTCTGAAATAGCTCATGTTTCTGTATCAGTGGCGCTCAATATTTCATGTCAAGGACTCCAAAAATGATATGTAATTGGCCACCGACCCCCATCTGAAAATATGTTGTTGAGGAGGAACCCCTCAGAAGCAAATATTTGAGTTAAAAACGTTCACTCTGAAAGAATTCAATTCAAAGATTTGTGCTACATTTTCACGATTTTTCAAAAATAGCAGACCTACAAGCTCGTAGCGCGCCACTCGGTGGCGCGCTATGAGCTTGTTGATCTGCTATTTTTCAATAGCTAAATTATAACATAATGTTTACGACACCAAATGGGGTTCCCGCCCAAAATTGGTTAACATGGGGTGCGGGGACCCCCTGGGGTCCTTCAGGTGGTTCTATAGGGGGTCTCCAGTTGCAGAAATCAAATGGACCCGGCCTGCGTTGTTTGTATCTCTTAATTCCACTTGTACACTATCAGAGTGAAATGAACACTGAGGATTTTACAGTGTCTTTTGGGGCTCCCAGAGATGCAAAATGGTATGACATGGTGGTTCGTGGTCTAATGCATATCAAACTGGAGGCCCTTGAAATTAAAACGATTTAGAATCATATTTGTAATAGAGGACTGTGTGGAATAGACACATGGCGCTGGGCTTGTAAACTGCTCTTGTATCTGCCCAAAGCGTGGTGTTCACTGTTTGTAGCGCTTATAAATGGATGGTGAAGGAAATCTGAGAATAATGGTCTGGCATTTCATATCGTCAATGTCAGCTGGAAACCTTTTGTCCAAAACCGTGACTTTTCAGGAAGTAGAAAACACTGGATCCAATGTATTAATTATTTAGTAAATACTTTTTTGGTAATGAAAATTATAAACCCACTTGCTATTAGCTACTTTTAAGCGACACTCTTGTATGACGAAGTAGGGCATTAATTTACAAAAAAAAACAACATTCCAATATGAACATACAAGGTGCCTATACCTGACATCAGCGACAATACATGTTATTGTTAATATTTATTCAGACATGTGTAAGTCCATTTGGTCACTAACATATTAACAACACATATTACATGTCTGCGCTCACACAGACAGACCTGGCAACTGACCAAGCAAATCAGTCAACAGCAGGTGATCTTTTCTCACGCCCCTTGACCCCATGACGCCCAGCCAGACCCTAATGATGCAGACAGACACCTCCGTCATTTTCTACACACACACACACACGCACACGCACACACACACACACACACACGCACGCACGCACGCACGCACGCAGTATGCACTCAGACGCCCGTGCACAGAGTTGCTGTAATACACCTTTATACACACACAGAACATCTTGAAATACCAAGAAAAGCTTTTTTTTCTAAAGCTTTTTAGTGCCATATAAATGGCTGTGGTTAAAGCTGCACCAGTGTGGCTTCTTGCAGAGGTCTATTAGAGGGTGAATGAGGTGTGAAGGGCATCCCGCAGACCTCTGAAGTCCTCTAATAAATCACGTGAAGAACATTCACAATTCATCTGAGCCAGCGCTTTGTGTCCCATCTTTTAGGGTTGCTCCTGGTGCAGAGAGCCGTACCATATGCACAGTTGTGCAGCGGTGGCCGAACGGTTTGCGGAGCGGTCTTGATATCGGAAGGTCGCTAGTTCGTATCCCCGGACCGGCACGTTAAAATTACCACCGCTGAAGTGCCCTTGAGCAAGGCATTGAACCCCTACCATGAAATGTTCTATGAGCAGGGCCTATGGCTGTAAACAAGTTCTTGAGCTTAGTCCAGTTACCCTGGGTAAACATAGTACCTTTCCTTTCCTTTACACAGTAAAATCATTTAGTCGTTTATAACTCTGGGCATGTGCAAATGTAACACATCTACGCTTTTGGGGCGGGAACCTCATATCTCCATATTTTTTAATTTGTGTGTATTTTTCTTCAATTTATGTCCTACTTTGGCAGAAGAAGAATTTCATGCCTTGTTGTGACCTTGTAGATGGCAGTTCTTTTATTTATTTTTTATGAAAGTGGTTAATTCTGTTTGTGCCTTGTATAAATATATTATATTATAAATATTGATCCCAATTAAATATTTTTAACAAGAGCTTTGTGACTACATAATAACTACTGTACATCGGATCCATGGGAACTCTTTTTTTTTCTTCATTTACTGAAAAAGTAACAGTTTTTCACATACAAGGTTTAGGTACAAATGTTATGTTTACTGTACCTTTCTACACGTTTGGAGTGAAATATAAACACACTCAGGATTCTTCACCACATGCAACAGCGGCCACGGCGGTGTAAAAAAAAACGCCTACCCCACACACACAACATAGCTGCACATTGGTCTTTAACCTGAGGTTTTCTACCATGGAAATCAAAGGGCTGGTGGTAATGACTTCAGTCTGGACTACGTGTGGGGGTCTGGACTACGTGTGGGGGGGTCCCCTTTGAGCCGCTAGCCCCCCCCAGTCACAACACCCCGCATTCACACATCCTCACTCACAGGACACACCCCCCCCCCCCCACACCCCCCCGACGTGAGGCCAATGGCCACCACAAATGACATATGGAGCCGGCTCCATTTTACGTCCGCTGCCCATGTGGTCACACTTCATCAAATATAAAACCACAGGACAAATATTAAGTTGGAATAAATCATAAGGAAATATTATGTGTTGGAAATATGACTTTTTTTTGTGTGTGTGTGTGTCAGGGCTTAAAAGTTTAAAAAGAGGGTTCAATATGATTATGCAAGCGGGTTCGTGGCCCATAAACTGGCATTATTATTTTGTGCTTGGATTTTTTATATCCTTTATATCCAGCTTTGTTCTGGAGCCGTCAACAGAGGGCAGTGTGGCCTGCCCTGGAGCATAGCTAGCAGCTGCATATCAGGTTGGAACATTCTGATCACCTGACACTAGGCGCACACACACACACACACACACACACACACACACACACACACACACACACACACACACCACTACTCCTGGTTGTTATATAAATGCATACTAGATGATAGTATAAGCATGACTATCTTTTGTGTGTGTGTTTATTTATTTGACAGTGGAGAAGAACTCTCATCTTTAGCTGTGGTGTTCTTGACTGTCTCCAAAGGTTTTTGGCCATGTTTTCCCTCTCTGTTCATCTTTAATTTAGTTTGTCCAGTCTGGTGGAAAAAAATAAATACAAATACAGGAAGCCGATACCCTCGGCTTTTATTCTGGGGTGGATTACCTTAATGCTGTTATACACCGTGCACGGTCCAATGATAGGACGGCATCACCCAGTGGCATTCATCAGGCCTGGATGAATGTTTATTTATGTCATATCTGTATACTTCCATGGGCTCGTCGTGAACGAGTGGCGATACGGGGATGAATCTTGACAACTTCGAAGCCAACATCGATATTCTAGGGGGTAACGTTAGCCAAAATTGACAATCGATAGGCTATTTCTGGTGAAGAGATGTGATACAGGTGCGGGAAAAAAAGTGGTCCAAGTACAAGAGACAACTCGGGTCCAATTCACCGAGTCTAGACTGGAGGGTTTTATGTGGTTAAAGGATAGAGGGACATCTGTTAAAGGACCGTGCGGTGGTTGTTGTTGTGTGGTGTGTGTTTCTACGAGGCCAACAGGAGGAGGCAGACTGTCTAGGGGTAATCAGATAAAAACAAAGGATCATTCATGATCCTTAAAAACACACAAATGAAAAATAAATGGATCGCTCCGAGCCAGTGGGAGCGATGTGTGTAGATTTTACCCAGAGGACCCAGTGATCTGCAGATCTCCCTGGCACAAATTCAACATGAGCTTCAGTATTATGCGTAGTAGTGTGTCGTCGTGTGCGTTTTGTTATCTGAAAATGTAATGCCTGCGTGCATGTGGTTGTGCGTGCATGTGTGTGTGTGTGTTGTGTGTGTGTGTGTGTGTGTGTGTGTGTGTGTGTGTGTGTGTGTGTGTGTGTGTACACAGCGGGTGGGGTGGTGGTGGGGGAGTGAGTGAGTGAGGGAGCGGTAGAAAAAGAGGGGCGAGATGGATGAGGCCAGTTGTGGGGCTCTGGGTGTTTTAATTATCCTGTGCTGTGTCGCTGGGTCTCGGCGCATGGCTATCTCTCCCTGGCTTTATCCCCTGTCTCATGATTTGAGCTGTACCTTTATCCTTAAGCCTTCAGCTCCTCTGGCCAAACAAAAGAAAAGGGGAGGGCAAAGGAAGGGTTTTACAACAGTAACTATGCCACACATACTGTTAATATCCCTCCCATCCTCCTTTTTATGTAGTATAGCGTGCAGGGGTAACCCAGGTAAAGTGACCCAGGTGAGGCCTCTGTGCTGGTATGTAGGATAGCGCGGGATAACCCAGGTAAAGTGACCCCGGTAACCCAGGTGAAGCGGGATAACCCAGGTAAAGTGACCCCGGTAACCCAGGTGAAGCGGGATAACCCAGGTAAAGTGACCCCGGTAACCCAGGTAGCGTGACCCCAGTGAGGCCTCTGTGCTGGTATGTAGGATAGCGCCGGGTAACCCAGGTAAAGTGACCCCGGTAACCCAGGTGAAGCGGGATAACCCAGGTAAAGTGACCCCGGTAACCCAGGTGAAGCGGGGTGACCCAGGTAAAGTGACCCCGGTAACCCAGGTGAAGCGGGGTGACCCAGGTAAAGTGACCCCGGTAACCCAGGTGAAGCGGGGTGACCCAGGTAAAGTGACCCCGGTAACCCAGGTGAAGCGGGATAACCCAGGTAAAGTGACCCCGGTAACCCAGGTGAAGCGGGATAACCCAGGTAAAGTGACCCCGGTAACCCAGGTAGCGTGACCCCAGTGAGGCCTCGGTGCTGGTATGTAGGATAGTGCCGGGTAACCCAGGTAAAGTGAACCCGGTAACCCAGGTGAAGCGGGGTGACCCAGGTAAAGTGACCCCGGTAACCCAGGTGAAGCGGGGTAACCCAGGTAAAGTGACCCCGGTAACCCAGGTGAAGCGGGATAACCCAGGTAAAGTGACCCCGGTAACCCAGGTGAAGCGGGGTGACCCAGGTAAAGTGACCCCGGTAACCCAGGTGAAGCGGGATAACCCAGGTAAAGTGACCCCGGTAACCCAGGTGAAGCGGGATAACCCAGGTAAAGTGACCCCGGTAACCCAGGTGAAGCGGGGTGACCCAGGTAAAGTGACCCCGGTAACCCAGGTGAAGCGGGATAACCCAGGTAAAGTGACCCCGGTAACCCAGGTGAAGCGGGGTGACCCAGGTAAAGTGACCCCGGTAACCCAGGTGAAGCGGGATAACCCAGGTAAAGTGACCCAGGTAACCCAGGTGAAGCGGGATAACCCAGGTAAAGTGACCCCGGTAACCCAGGTGAAGCGGGGTGACCCAGGTAAAGTGACCCCGGTAACCCAGGTGAAGCGGGGTAACCCAGGTAAAGTGACCCCGGTAACCCAGGTGAAGCGGGGTAACCCAGGTAAAGTGACCCCGGTAACCCAGGTGAAGCGGGGTGACCCAGGTAAAGTGACCCCGGTAACCCAGGTGAAGCGGGGTGACCCAGGTAAAGTGACCCCGGTAACCCAGGTGAAGCGGGGTGACCCAGGTAAAGTGACCCCGGTAACCCAGGTGAAGCGGGGTGACCCAGGTAAAGTGACCCCGGTAACCCAGGTGAAGCGGGGTAACCCAGGTAAAGTGACCCCGGTAACCCAGGTGAAGCGGGGTGACCCAGGTAAAGTGACCCCGGTAACCCAGGTGAAGCGGGGTGACCCAGGTAAAGTGACCCCGGTAACCCAGGTGAAGCGGGGTGACCCAGGTAAAGTGACCCCGGTAACCCAGGTGAAGCGGGGTAACCCAGGTAAAGTGACCCCGGTAACCCAGGTGAAGCGGGGTGACCCAGGTAAAGTGACCCCGGTAACCCAGGTGAAGCGGGGTGACCCAGGTAAAGGGACCCCGGTAACCCAGGTGAAGCGGGGTGACCCAGGTAAAGTGACCCCGGTAACCCAGGTGAAGCGGGGTAACCCAGGTAAAGTGACCCCGGTAACCCAGGTGAAGCGGGGTGACCCAGGTAAAGTGACCCCGGTAACCCAGGTGAAGCGGGGTGACCCAGGTAAAGGGACCCCGGTAACCCAGGTGAAGCGGGGTGACCCAGGTAAAGGGACCCCGGTAACCCAGGTGAAGCGGGGTGACCCAGGTAAAGTGACCCCGGTGAGGCCTCGGTGCTGGGGTGTGAATATGGATAACGGTGCGTTTTGGGATGGAGGCTCTTCTCTCTCTTGCACCAGGGGCAGATGTTCAGGTCTCCACCTCGGCTCAAATGCTGGAGCCATAAAGTGCTGGCAGCCAGCGAAACGCGTGGGGTTGAAGGAGCACGGCTTTTTCTATTTCATCTTCTTTCACCCGAGTCTTTCTTTTCTTTTCTATTTTGTTTTGGGTGAGAAGAGATCATAGGAATGCCAAAGCGTTCTTCTGGCATCATATGATGTCTCCTACACTACAGCACTATGCTGGCAGAGGAATGGCCTCAGTGGATGGGCAGGTTGGTCACATGGGTTCTCTATGGCCGCACTGTTTCCCAGGCTTGGGTTGTGGACCAATGTCTATAAATATCTGCATTTTATTAGCATCTTGGTACTTTCATAACAAAAAAGGACCCCCCCCCCCCCACACACACACACACACACATGCACACACACACACACGTCAATTTGGGTTTTTTATGTTTAAAATTACATTTTCTTTTAAAATCTGAAATGTTAATTGTGAAAATCTACATGCTCTCTCTCGTCGCAATGCGATGTGAACTTGCAGATATATTATCTTTATGCTATTTTTTAAATTGGACTTGCGTGTTTGATTTATAGTGTATTTTTTCACTGATCTATAGAACCTCCCTGCCACAGTCCACGGTAGACAGAGGGATGGCTTCTCTGGTGCGTTGAATGTCCCGTGAAAGCCATGAATGTGAACTCAATGGGATTCATCCCATCATGGTAAAAACCTCACCATGTCTTTGGAAAAGGCGTTATTGTTGTCGGATGTAGTTGTGTTTCTTATTCTTTCGTGCTGTACGTGAGTGACTTTCAGGAATGAATCTTCATCTTTCATAATAAAAAATTAAATACAGGTGCATGGAGATGAAGAAATGCATTGTGCAAGTCAACATATCTCTTGACATTTACACACGCACGCATGCACGCACATTGTGAAACCAAACTTATATCCATTTAAATATTGGCAACTGAAAGGCAAATATCTTGGTCAAAATATCTTGGTTAAAAACAAATCAGTCCATAAAATGTGCATGTCTTTACGGTGAATTGTGACCTAGAATCTATAGATATTTATAATCCCTGGTTTCTACATTGTTTTGTGAGCTTGTAGATCATCTCTTTTTAGTATATATCAGACTGAAGCGTGTGTGTGTGTGTGTGTGTGTGTGTGTGTGTGTGTGTGTGTGTGTGTGTGTGTGTGTGTGTGTGTGTGTGTGTGTGTGTGTGTGTGTGTGTGTGTGTGTGTGTGTGCACGCGTGCATGTGTGCGTTGCACGCATGTGTCTTTTCTGGACCGTATACTGTATCTCCATGACAACAGGGTTTTGATGTGGGATCCCGTCTCTGACATTTCCCCATTTGGGGGAAGGCTTGTGAATTGCCTCTCCGCTCCTCCCTTCAGTCAGCATGTCACATGAGGAAGGAAAAAAAAAGGTGTGGGGTGCAAGGGGATGGGGGAGGGAGGAGGGAAGGGGGGGGGGGGGGGGGGGGCAATATGAAGAATGTAATGGGCGTCTGGTCTGATTGTCCTCAGCCGTGGCAGTAGAGACAAAGCAGATGAATTGTGCAATGTATTCGAAGAGATTGGAGACAAGTGCATGTCAGCAGCCCCTCCATCTCTCTGCTCTCCCCTCCTCTCTTCCCCATTTCAGCATGAGGGTCCCTCCCTCTCCCATCTTCCCCCACGCCCCCCACCCCCTTTTTTTTGTCTGACACCCTGGAAAAAAAGCAGGCATGACAGCAGTGCTCTGTTTGAGCAAAACATAAAAAAAAAGAAAAGAAATGCAATTTCCACTCGTTTGTCTTGAATATTAGATATCAGGGGTAGACGTTCGACGCGCTGAACCCATATTAATTGTGAAACACCTTGTGACAAATCAACACACTGTTAATCGTTAAGGAAACATCAAGGCGGTTTTTGTTTTTGTCATGCTGTGTGAAATACTAGAATACTACTGAATAATAATGATGTGTTTCTACTTTCTAGATAAAGTTACTTTATATTTACAAGAGGGGATATTGCAGGGTTGAGTTATGGGTCTGTGTTGTTTTTATTTTAACAGAATGTTAAAGAATGCATGATTAGTCTCGTCTCTTCATGTTGTTTGTTTGGATAATTCAGTGTAGGACAATAATTCCTCCACCCATCCCCCATTTGGGCCGTCTGTCTGGACCATGTCTGCCCCCACGCCCTGGTCACTGACCCCTAGGAGACGCTTGACAGTCAGCATGGATGGTCATCAGGGGGCCGCACGCACAGACACACACACACACACACACACACACACACACACACACACACACACACACACACACACACACACACACACACACACACACACACACACACACACACACACACACACACACACACACACTCAATTCAATTTCAAAAGTCTTTATTGGCATGATAAATATGTTCTACATTGCCAAAGTGTACACACACACACTCTCTCTCTCTCTCTCTCCTCTCTCTCTCTCTCTCTCTCCTTCCCTAGTTACCTGTAGTGGTATCACACGTGGTAAAATCTTCAGCGCCAGTTCTGTCCTCTTGGAACCCAGAGGGTGTACAGTATAACTGTATATACGAATTGGAAGCATCCATTGGGTTCCGTTTTGCACACTCTCCGAGTAAAATGTCCTCTCGGGATTTTTACCAGTGCAGTAATTCATTGTTCCCCCACAGGCATGACCTCTGAACCCTGCAAGGTTAATGACAGATGTCCCGCTGCAGCGCCCGGGACTTCGCCCCGGTGCTGCCGCCCGCCGCTGTGTTAATTTAACTCTGAGAGCGGGTGCAGACGTATAACCAAATGGACCCTGTATAAAAGGTGTTCCGTTTGGTTCTGTTTGCACCCGCTCCGATTTACGAATGGATGAATTGACGCTGAGGATTTTCTTTTTTGTTACTGTGTGAGGTACTCCCATCTGTGCTGATGATGACTTTTAGACGGCTGCTTTGCCTTTGAAATCTCAGAGAGGAAACACTGGGGGCTCTTAAAGGAAAGGCGTCACGTTTCTTTCACAAAACATGATATTTCGCTCAGCTATGCTTCTCTCTCTCTCTCTCTCTGTCTCTCTCTCTGTCTCTGTCTCTCTCTCTCTCTCTCTCTCTCTCTCTCTCTCTCTCTCTCTCTCTCTCTATTCCGCTCCTAAGAGACGATGCCGGAAACTGATTTACTGAATACACAGAATTTCTATAAAATACATTTTCTCTCTCCCTTTCCCTCTCTCTCTCTCTCTCTCCCTCTCCCTCTCCCTCTCCCTCTCCCTCTCTAAAAATAATGTTCCAAAAAAGAGGAATACCTCTTTAACACCGCAAAAAGGAAATATCAATATAATATTTAATTCCTGGAATTCGTGGAAATTCTAATGTTGTGCACTGCGCACGGCCAAAATATACATTATGGTGAGGGAATACATACATAGATCAAATAGATTCTCATCTCTATCAAGTGACCACCTCGACAGCAGCGCTCTGCCAGCTTTTGTTTTGTGTTGACTGCATTTATTATTCATCTGTACATCAGTCTGTATTTTAATATGAATAATGGAGGAGGTATCAGAGGAGATGGAGCGAGGTGTGTGTGTGTGTGTGTGTGTGTGTGTGTGTGTGTGTGTGTGTGTGTGTGTGTGTGTGCGTGCGCAAGAAGGAGAGAGAGAGGAGTGCCACACAGCAGGTGTCCTTGGCTGTTCCTCTGCTCCTGTGTGGACCAGGTGGGTCGGAGCAGGAGTGGTTTCACAGAATCTGGGTGTGATTCGTGGAGAGCGTGCAGTCTTGGTCTGTTTCTCTCTGCCTAGCTCTCTCTGTCTGTCTCTCTCTCTCTCTCTCTCTCTCTCTCTCTGTCTGTCCTTCTGTCCCTCGTTCTCTGTCTCCATCCCAGCCTCCCCTGCTTACCTGGCTGGCTCTCATGTCGAATTTAATAACGTTGTATAAATCAAAAGGCTGCTGTCAGCCACGCAGCCTTCATTAAATTCAAATGGGAAACTGCTCTCTTCGGATCCAATTTTAATAAAACCTAGGCAATCAAATGTGGGTTTAAAAATGGGTCATCATTTCCACCGTGACTCCCAGAGATGTCCAGTGGCCCGGCGTCGTGTTTGTTGTTGTGCAGCAACGCGTCACGTTAACAGGGCTGAGGAACGCACCCGTGCACAATGCACCACACGTCACACACACACACACACACACAATGCACCGCACGTCTCACACACACACACACACACACACAATGCACCGCACGTCACACTCGGCATGCACATGCACCAATAATAACCCATTCAGGCCTGACGTCGAAATGATTATATATATTTTTTAAATCATGACCATTTTCGGAAAGATTCGAGGCACATGTTAACGATTTTTTTTAAATAGCAGACCTACAAGCTCGAGTGGCGCGCTACGAGCTTGTAGATCTGCTATTTTTCAATAGCTAAATTATAACATAATGTATGTAACCACCAAAAGGGGTTCCGCTCAAAAAGGGATAACTTAGGAATGGAAATGGTAAGGTTTCACAAACAAACAAAACCGCATTTTATTAAGTAAAATGTTCTTGATATATATATGTGGGGCTTTTCTTTTCTTTTTCAGAAATGGCACGGTGCTGAACATGATTTTTCATTATCACACTGATTGGGATACAGAATATAATGGAATATCAATTCAATTCAATTCAATTCAAAGGAGCTTTATTGGCATGAGAAAACGTACGTTTACATTGCCAAAGCAGAAGTGGAACAAGACAATCAAAATAATGTATTTACCAAAGACAATTGTGAAACAATTGTAAAAGATAAAAAGGTGCTTGTATTCCATTTGACATCCGTCTCCTGTCACAGCAGCCCACAAATCTCGCTGCTGCGTTTGCACATTGTTGTACTTCATCCAACAGATATGGGAGTTTTTTGTCATTAGTCATATTTCCAAACTTCTGTAATCCGTGGGAAGTATATGTCTCTGATATCCTGGTACAGTGGACAGTATATGTCTCTGATGTCTTGGTACAGTGGACAGACAGTATGTGTCTCTGATGTCTTGGTACAGTGGGCAGTATGTGTCTCTGATGTCTTGGTACAGTGGACAGTATGTGTCTCTGATGTCCTGGTACAGTGGACAGTATGTGTCTCTGATGTCTTGGTACAGTGGGCAGTATGTGTCTCTGATGTCTTGGTACAGTGGACAGTATGTGTCTCTGATGTCCTGGTACAGTGGACAGTATGTGTCTCTGATGTCTTGGTACAGTGGGCAGTATGTGTCTCTGATGTCCTGGTACAGTGGACAGTATGTGTCTCTGATGTCCTGGTACAGTGGACAGTATGTGTCTCTGATGTCCTGGTACAGTGGACAGTATGTGTCTCTGATGTCTTGGTACAGTGGACAGTATGTGTCTCTGATGTCCTGGTACAGTGGACAGTATGTGTCTCTGATGTCCTGGTACAGTGGACAGTATGTGTCTCTGATGTCCTGGTACAGTGGACAGTATGTGTCTCTGATGTCCTGGTACAGTGGGCAGTATGTGTCTCTGATGTCCTGGTACAGTGGACAGTATGTGTCTCTGATGTCCTGGTACAGTGGACAGTATGTGTCTCTGATGTCCTGGTACAGTGGGCAGTATGTGTCTCTGATGTCCTGGTACAGTGGGCAGTATGTGTCTCTGATGTCCTGGTACAGTGGACAGTATGTGTCTCTGATGTCCTGGTACAGTGGACAGTATGTGTCTCTGATGTCCTGGTACAGTGGACATTATGTGTCTCTGATGTCCTGGTACAGTGGACAGTATGTGTCTCTGATGTCCTGGTACAGTGGGCAGTATGTGTCTCTGATGTCCTGGTACAGTGGACAGTATGTGTCTCTGATGTCCTGGTACAGTGGACAGTATGTGTCTCTGATGTCCTGGTACAGTGGACAGTATGTGTCTCTGATGTCCTGGTACAGTGGACAGTATGTGTCTCTGATGTCCTGGTACAGTGGGCAGACGGTTGGGAAGTGTAGCTCAGTCTCTACCTCGTTTTGTGTGCAGTGGGTGCATGGTGTGTCTTCTCTTGGGAGAGCCAGGTCTGCCTATGGCGGCCTTTCTCAACTGAGTTCACTGAGTGTTCACTGAGTCTATATCGAGTTAATGTTTTCCTTATAGTTTTGGATCAGTTACAGTGCTCAAGTATTCTGTGTATTCTCTGTTTAGAGCTAAATAGCATTACGTTTTGCTATGGTTTTGAGTAGATCTTTTCCAGTGTGTGAGATGGCTTTCTTTTTGTTTTCTTATGATTTGGTGTAGTCCCGTTGGTTTTCTGTCTGGTGGTTGTGCTTGTGTTAGTCCCAGAACTAGCTGCCTTTCCAGGGATTCACTGTGTGTGAGGGCCTTTTTGTGGAGCGTGTCCAGTTAACTTTCCTTTACGTAGTTATATAATTTCAATGCTCTCTTTTGGGTTTTGATAATTAGTGGGTATCGTCCTAATCCTGCTCTGAATGCGTTATTTGGTGTTTTGCGGAGAATGGATTTGCAGAATTCTGCATGCAGAGTCTTAATTTGGTGTTTATCCCATTTTTCCGGTTCTTGATCGGCAAGTGGGCCCCAGACTTCACAGCCATAGAGGGAAACGGGTTCTATAACAGAGTCTAGTATCTTTAGCCAGGTTTGTTTTGGGATGTTTAACTTAATGTTTCTTTTGATGGCATAGAAAGCTCTCCTTGCCTTGTCCCTCAGGTCATTTACAGCTTGTCTGAAGTTACCTGTGCTGCTGATGTTTAGGCTGAGATAGGTATAGATCTTTGCATGTTCTAGTGTGGTTGTATTTAGTACAAATTGTTGGTGTTGGGGACTAGATCTTTTTTTGGAATATCATAACTTTAGTTTTCTTTAGGTTAATGGTCAAGGTCCATGTCTGGGAGAGTGTGTTGCTGTTGTAGTCCTTTATCTATATATAGAATATCTACACTGTCAGGTATAATATCAACTGAATAGTATTACAGTACCTGATATACTATTTTATATGCATATGCTAAATGTGCATGTCAGAATGAAGACATTCTTCTTCTTTAGATTACCAGAAAACATACAGTAGATATAGTATGAATAATATGCCTCTAATGAGTCCGTTCCACTTGTTTTACATGTCTTGACATCTGTCCGTGTTTTTATCAAACACAGTGTTCAGATCCGAGAGCCATGTGAGATCCAGTAGCTGTTTACACCCACACACACGTGCACGCACACACACACACACACACACACACACACACACACACACACACACACACACACACACACACACACACACACACACACACACACACACACACACACACACGTGCGCACACACACACACAGAAACAAAAACAACATATTATTATTATTATTATTATTATTATTATTTGCGATGTGGTTTGTCTGCACTCTTCTTTATCATCAACACTATCTCTCAATGCCTCATTATTGGCATTAATTATACTGCATCCAGGTAATGAAAATGAATGCATAAGACAGGGACAGGTGTTGCAGTACATGAATGGAAGTTTTGATTTTAAGGTCCTATATATACAGTAGGCTAAGTAAAAATCCTATAGGGCTGAGCGATATGACTTCAAATCAATATAACACTTTCAAACTTTTGCCTCGATTTTGATTAATTAATGACTAATTCATTTTTAAATTGAAAGTGGCAGCAACACATCGTGAGCTTGTACGTCTGCCATTTTCACTATTATTTGCATGCCACCATTGTACAACTATAAGTACTGTACAACAATGCAGGGCCTAAGTCGTTAATCAGACTTAGTTGAATATTAATAATTAATTAATTAATAATATTAAAAAAAGAAAATGTTTCTCAATTATTCAATTTACCTACATGAGTCAGTTTAGTGGGTTATTGATATGGACATATTTTCAGTTAATTACCCAGCCATATTATAACATACTGTCCTGCTCTTCATCAGTGTTGTTTTCGTCGACTAAAACTAAGACTAAAAATGTTCGTCGACTACCTTTTTTCACTGACTAAAACTAAATAAAAACTAATCTATGATGACTAAAACTAAGACTAAATATACTGACAATTTCGTCGACAAATAAAAACTAGACTAAAATGTTAGGAAGGGACTAGTGGACAAGAGATCCAGTTATATGCTGGGTTGCATGCTGAAAATAGCAGATCTGCAATCTCGCAACGCGTCGCACTGCGACGTGTTGCGAGATTGCAGATCTGCTATTTTCAGCATGCAACCAAAGTGTAAAATATGTCAACGACATCAAGGCCTGTCAAAACACATTTTAGTCGACTGAATCGACTGTAGATTTAGTCGACTAAAATCGCATGACATTTAGTTGACTAAAACTAGACTAAACACTAGAACATTCCAGGTGACTAAAATGTGACTAAAACTACGTGAAAACTATTCAAGAGACAACGACTAAAACTAAAATAGAAATTTGCTGCAAAAAACAACACTGCTCTTCATACAGCTTACGAGCAGGAGAGGGCACTATGAATCACTGATGCTCTTTCTCCTCTCTCTCTCTCTCTCTCTCTCTCTCTCTCTCTGTCATCAAAAATCATGAGGAAGCTAAGAACCTAGCATCTTTCTAACAGTAGCAAATCTGTACAGTAAAGTACACTATGAGTATACCTTATAGAGTCCCGCCCCCTTATATAGAGTGCTATGTCTACATAAAATGCTATATCTAAAGTACCTAATTTTAGCCTTTGCATACACCTGTAAGGTCGTCAAGGTCTAGTGCAAGTGCGACGGGCTAAAATTGAGAATTCAGACTATGGCGGAACATTGGGAGTGAGTCTACAGTTCTGATTGCAATTGGAAATTCATTCAATAGTTTTGGAGCCAGAAGGGAGAAGATAACAGCGTGATAGTTGTGGTAGGGTAGGGTTAGGGTTACCACCCTGTGGTATGGAGGTACTTGTCTTGGATAGTTTCCCCAGCATGATGTAGCTTGGTACTCAAAACGGGCCACTCATCTGTCATTCATCAGTTTGAGCAGGTCAACATTTTACCAAAATAGTAATGTATGTTCATTTATTACCAAATTCCTAAGAATTCATTTATCTCTGGGAAGAGCTAAGAATGCAATTCGTATAAGCTTTCTTTTTAATGTCTGTTATTCAGTGCAAACATGGAACGCTTGTTCACAGTGAAGTCACCAATGTTAAAATGACTGAGTGAGTGTACAAATGGACCCTTATGGTTCCACTGAGGTTTTTTTTACAATGCATCATGTGTGTGCCAGTTCCTCCTGGTCAGCGTGTCCTCCACAGAGGGGCAGAGAGGCAGGTCAGAGGGTCCACCGTTGCCCCCCCTGGCGCGTCTCCCTCCACCCCTTGCACTTCCTGTTGCCACTGGGGCCTGCCATGTTAGCGCAGCCCCCCCCCCCCCCCCCCCCCCCCCCGGCCCCTGCTGCTCACAGCCTCTCCTTCCATAAATCTTCATATGTGTTGGAAGGAAGGTGGAGGGTACAGACAACAATAAGCAGCGCTCCTCTCCATCAAAGGGTTATCTGGCTCCCACAGGCGCGGTGACAGACTGCTCTCCGACAGGGAGCAGAGGCCGAGTGCTGTGTGCCTCTGACAGAGAGAGAGAGAGAGAGGGGTGTTTGAGTTCGGAAGGCTGGGTAAGGGTGTTCAGTTATAGAATCTGAAAATCGGCTATTATTTTTTTAAAGCACTGCAAAGCCACATCGCAACGTGTGAGAGAAAGGAACGGCTTTGTGAGAAATCCACAATTGGGGGCTCATTTCTCTCTAAATATCGAAGTCAGAACAACTTTTGTGGCAGAGTGTACGATGGGCCATATATTGTGCTAGAGTTGTCCATCAGGGTGTTTGGTTGTTTGTTCCTTGCTGTCCTCTCTGCAGTGATTTGTCTCATTCCCATAAAGGACTGATGCACATAATGGCTATTTAAATATCAATATGATTATTATCATGATTTATTCTTTTATATTCCACAAACAAAGTTTAAACTGTTTTTGATGAGGGTTGCTGAGCCTTCAGGAAGCTGACTTGGTGATGAAGGATGCGCGCGCACACACACACACACACACACACACACACACACACACACACACACACACACACACACACACACACACACACACACACACATATATGTGTATGTACTATATATATATATATATATAAAATAGTGTGTGTATATATAATAGTGTTTGTGTGTGTATATATATATATAGGGCTGAGATGCATGGGGTCAATTCCTCAACATTGTATTAGCGTGTCAAGGAGGACCGCTGTAATGAATTGCCAACGCCAACATTTTGCAAGTTTAAAAAGTGGGAATGAGAGAAAAGCTTTTGTTTGTCACCTATCATCTTGAAATAATATTGTTTACCGTGCTGTGCCTCCCGGCTATACCTGTCTTCCACCAGCGTGATAAAAGGTTGCAGGCTCCGTACCTTAACCCCTTCCTGTATTGCCCCGTCTCCCTCTCTTCCTCTGGAAGGAACAGACATCATAACCTCCCCCCCTTTTATATTTTACCTTAAAACACCACTGGCCCCATTTTCCCGTCTCCCTCTGGGAGTGTTCAAAGGAGTTCCTTTAGGAATCATGTGAGCATTTGACCAGGTGTTGGTGACACTTTCAATATTTTATTCTGGAGTGTGTCTGTGTGTTTAGTGAGTGTGTGTGCATCGTTATGTGTTTGTCTTAGCAGCTGGAATGGGAACAATACATGAATGTAGTTTTTGTATTTTGAATGCTTGTATTTGAGTGTTTGTGTGGTAGAGGGTGAGGGTGCATATTTAAGAGAGAGAGAGAGGGAGAGAGAGACGAGGAAATGAAATTCATTTCTGAATGAATTATGGAGTATGTATTGTTACCTACTGTGTGTTTTTCCGAGTGTGTGTGAGTGAATGGAATTCATGTGCAAACTGCAACGTACGGTGCTGGAATAAAAACAGAAAAGAACGAAGTATGTTTTTTCGGCATAGTGTCAGCCAGGTATGTATTGCCTGCGGTTGCCTTGCAGGACTGATATCTCTGAAATCCAGCGTTTCTCTCAATTCCCTTTCAACAAAAACATGTCCCCCAGCTAAGGTGCTCCTACAATGTTTCCACCATCAGGATTTCAAGAGAAAACAAAACGGAGAAGAAGCAGCCATACCAGATACTAGGTTTTGTGAAGGTGTGCCGAATGCTTTCTGTGGTGAATTGCCTGCACGGTGCCAGGCCCCCCCGTTTAGATACAGAGCCCATTGGTTCCTAAACGCTGTGCTGAGACACACCAGTGTGCCGTGAGACAAGGAGTGGGATTTTTGTGACTATAGAAAAAGCTATAAATATTATATTTGTTTATTTACTATACTGTATCTGCACTTTGTGTACCGTCAGCTCACAATAGAGAACCAACTTCTATATACCCTAATTCTTTTGTAACCACTTTCAGCTTTGGCATTCCCTCGATAAGCATCCGTATGTCATTATAGGTGATTAAAAAAAAAAAAAAAAGATGTGGCAGGACTGGCAGTGGCTCAGGAGGTAGATCGGCCGTCTTGGAATCCGAAGGTTCTAGGTTTGATTCCTCATGGCTTCTCCTGGCTAAATGTCGAAGTGTCCTTGAGCAAGACACTGAACCCCTAACTGCTCCCGATGAGCAACTTGGTGCCTTGCACTGCAATCTGCAAACAAATATATATATATTATATTCCTATTCTACACATGTACTGTATTGTGCGCTTGCAGTTCAGCTATTTGTGACTGGCTCACTGGTGTATATGGATACAAAGTTTGAAAACCACTGACCTAGTCCTTACAATGAACTGAGGCCGGGATTACTGCAAATTACCACTGTTGTACTGCTTTGTAAGAAATCATAATCTTTCATCAATGTGCTACTTTTGCCAGTAAATACTCGTCGGAAGACAGAGCTGGTTGACACTTTGACTGGAATAAGCGTACATTTCACATCCTTTTCTGACAGTAAATTTGCTTCTTTATTCAACCAGAACATGTGCATTCTAATAGATAAGTCTACCTCTCTTATTTAAAGAGAGACTTGATTATATTACTTGAAATCTTCTTGTGCCCAGTTTGGTTGTGTAATTAGATGCATGAAAAGCGGGGCTGGCAAAAAACTCGTGCATAATGGAAATGGTGTAACAATAAAAACATCTCCGTTTTGCACAAGGGATTGAAAGCCATCAGCATCTGAAGGGTCTGTGAGTCGCCTGTCTAGTATGTAATGCATGATGTCGTCTGGTTTATATCTATCATGTTTGCACACTGTACACACAGTGTGATATTCTCTAATATCATTTTAAATGTGCCAAGCTAGTCGTTTGTTGTTGCGTACATGTTCATTTTTATATTCGCGTTTGGTATTCTTCCTCTTTTTCTTCACTTTTTCTCGTTCCACTTTCCCACTTGTTCCTGCACTTCTTTGTCTTGTGTTTTTTTCTCCTCCTTCATCTCCTGCGTCCTCGTGCTGCCAGTCTGGGTGTTGCTCAGATATTCTCTGTTGTTGAATAGAGGATTGAGAGAGTGAAACCTCAGGGTTTGAGTCTAGCTCTCCACACTACCAGCCTTGTTTTAAAGTCCTGTCAGGTTTCTTTTTTCTCCCTCTTCGGGGGGGCTGGTGTGTGTGGGGGGGGTGTATGTCAGGAGGGGTGATCATAAATATTAGGAGCTGCAGGGAGACAAAGGGGCTAAAATGGAAAGGCTTGGCTGGACGAGGGGACCTGGCCATGTCATGTACCTCAGTCATTTTTCTTGTGCGCTTAGAACTCAGTCAGGGGTTTAATTGGAATCCAGACTTCAAAGAATCCCCTCGCCCCATCCTAGACCCCCAACTCCCCCCAACGCACCCCACCCTTCAACCAACTCCCAGGCTGGATCTACTCTGGTCCACACAGACTGTGACCCTATGCAGCATCAGAGAGGGAGCGTCGGCATGCACGACCTGAGCCCAAATTGACTTTGACCATATTTACTCTGGATATTTAGGTGTTGTGCACGCAGTGGTGGATGATAACAAAGTACATCTAGAAAGTACATACTAGTTGTGTACTTAAGTATACATTTCTGAGTGTCTGTACTTTACCAGTGTACAAATATTGTACTTTTTTAGGAAGTAGGCCTACATTGTGAACCACTTAAGCCCTATTTCAAATATATTGAAAATAGCTGATCTGCAGCTTTGTGAGATTGTACTTTTGTTCTAGTTTCACTATTTCTGGAATTTTGGGTGGGGGAAATGTATACATTTCTTCACGTTCATATTGTGTGGTTCTTCATTGTCTTTGATTCTGCACAGCCATTTCTCCACACGTCAGTCTAATGGCAGATTAATACTCCTATTTTACCACTGTTTCGGCGCTGTAGTGCCGAAATGATTTCGGCTCATCAGAAATGTTCAGTAGCACCCCCCCCCCGAACCTCAAATGACGTCACATTGTAGGAGTATGAATCGGCCCTTATTCTACCAGACTGCCCATTCATAAGGAATGAAGTATTTAGTCAAAATTACAATTGGTAATGGGAGTTACGAAATGCACCAAGTCATAGACGACTGAAACGATAGGAAAAAGTACATTATAAATGAAACACTTAAGCCTTTTAAATAGTGAAAATAGCAGGCTCACAACATGTCACGATGCAATGCTTTGTGAGATTGTAGATCTGCTATTTTCACTGAGTTTATTTTATTGAAATGTTCTGGGATTTTTTTTAATAGAGCAATGCATTAATATTAAAATAGAAATATACCTTGTAATTTGTACTGTTCTATATTGAAGCATTTTTAAAGCATGTGCTTTTGCATACTTTTAAAAAAGATCTTTTGGCCTTTATTGATATATTTATGGACATAGTGAAACAGGGCGACAGAGACACAGCAAAGGACGTCTGGATCGGGACTCGAACCTGCGACACGCCGTCAGGCATGTACATGCCTATGTGGTATGCGCCTGGACCGCTAGGCCAGCGGGCGCCCCACTTTTGCATACTTTTGAATAAAGCAAGCACTGCAGTACTTTAAAGTCAAGCACTAATTTCAGCAACTTTCACTGAGTAATATTTGTCCGTCTTTACTTTGACTCAAGTGCTGCGGTTGAGTACTTTGTCCAGCTCTGTACATGGCCGGGTCACACTGTTCTTTGGATCACCAGGGCTGGGTATACGTGTTCCACAGAGTGGTAGCTAGCCCAGTATTGGATCACCAGGGCTGGGTATACGTGTTCCCAGAGTGGTAGCTAGCCCAGTATTGGATCACCAGGGCTGGGTATACGTGTTCCAGATAGTGGTAGCTAGCCCAGTATTGGATCACCAGGGCTGGGTATACGTGTTCCATAGAGTGGTAGCTAGCCCAGTATTGGATCACCAGGGCTGGGTATACGTGTTCCATAGAGTGGTAGCTAGCCCAGTATTGGATCACCAGGGCTGGGTATACGTGTTCCAGAGAGTGGTAGCTAGCCCAGTATTGGATCACCAGGGCTGGGTATACGTGTTCCAGATAGTGGTAGCTAGCCCAGTATTGGATCACCAGGGCTGGGTATACGTGTTCCACAGAGTGGTAGCTAGCCCAGTATTGGATCACCAGGGCTGGGTATACGTGTTCCAGAGAGTGGTAGCCAGCCCAGTATTGCTTCTGGGTTTAGCGTTTACGAATCTCTGCCAATAATGACAGTATCTGTTACAGTTTCACCATGAATAGGAAATGGGTGTCAAAACCATTAAACTTATATTAAACACATGCTCATGTGTCTGTAGAAATTCATACAGTATGTGTCATATTCATTTTAATGCAGCATTTTTCCCCCTACCACGTTTTTTTAAGTGCAATTATCAGGCAAACAGAATAATGGCTCATTATTATTCATGGTATGCACATTTTGGAGCTGTCATTTATTGTTGTAGTTTCAAATTATTTTAGCCTGCATGCATTGTCTAATTCTAATACTTTTGCCTTTAATTGGAGGAATTATGAATATTCAACGCATGCTTCAACATGTAAGTGAGGGGAAAGTAAACTTTGTAATGGGCGAAGCCTGAAGAAAATTGGAGGGAAAAAATGTCTACACTACAGTATAATTAATATTGGAGCAGCAGGGGTTGATATGCAGTAATGTATGCACCCATGTAATTAAGGCTTCTGCCTGACTCCTTTGGTATTTCAGCAGGCCTTGTTAGCACTGCAGAGGAGACATTTTTGAAACCGTACCTGTAAGATAATATGCTTCAAAGGTATAATTATAGGTAGGAAAAGAGGACCTATTTTCAGACCTCTAGCAAATCACTTTTTCCATTACACATGGTAAAGGTGTTAATAACTCCTTGTCTTTTTGATTTTGCCACATGAATTATGAAACAGCTGTATCATTTGAAGTACAGTTAATAGGTGAATTTCAAATAGCCTTGTGTAGGAAAAAAATAATACATGTATCTAATTTAAATAGTTTTCACTGTGAAAGACTTTTAAGGTCATAATCATTGTGAAAATGTGTGCTCATCATTGTAACCTTCATATTGGAGGCAAACACTGAAAAGTTCAAAATGAGCCCTAACCTAAGCTCCCAGAGCAGGGATCCAGGCAATGAGAAAAAGACCATAGCATTACATTTTGATAACAGTAAGTTGTTTGCATTGCATACATTGCCGTGTTTATTTAATTTTATTTTATTCACTACTGTGAATTAGTACATTCAACAATTAAAGCCTGCATGTTCTATGAGGGGGAGATGTTTGAAGGTCCATATTTCAGATTCAGAATTCTTTCTCCTTTTGTGAGGAAACCTCATGTGTAGTTTAATCCACCATGTCAGCGCCTGCATTTTAAACGCATTCAAGCTGGTCATTTTCAATGCCTGAGAGTCCTGACAGCTGGTGCTGTGAGGATGATGACTGATTGTTGTTTAAAGGAAAATAAAGAGGCCTTTTTGCAACAATCCTGCTGCTGTCTTTGGCTTCTAATGGCGGTGTTAATGACCGCGTTGCTTAAAGGTTACCTCTGAGTGGTGTTTCCATTCGGCCTCGTGTCGACACCTTTGTGTTTCTCCACTAAACGTGCTTGGCTTTGTGTCTTATTATCCTCACACTCCCGCCACACCCGGGAGAGAGTGATGGCCGCGTCCGGCCGGCAGATTCAGAGATGGCTGAGAGATGAATGAGAGGAGAAGGACACAACATAATGACAGAGACCGTAGAACCAGAGAGATGGAGGGAGGGATACAGAGACTGTAGAGCCAGAGAGATGGAGGTATACAGAGACAGTAGAGACAGAGAGATGGAGGTATACAGAGACAGTAGAGAGGATAGATGGAGGGAGGGATACAGAGACAGTAGAGACAGAGAGATGGAGGGAGGGATACAGAGACAGTAGAGAGGAGAGATGAAGGGAGGGATACAGAGACAGTAGAGACAGATAGATGGAGGGAGGGATACAGAGACAGTAGAGACAGAGAGATGGAGGGAGGGATACAGAGACAGTAGAGAGGAGAGATGGAGGTATACAGAGACAGTAGAGAGGATAGATGGAGGGAGGGATACAGAGACAGTAGAGACAGAGAGATGGAGGGAGGGATACAGAGACAGTAGAGAGGAGAGATGGAGGGAGGGATACAGAGACAGTAGAGACAGAGAGATGGAGGGAGGGATACAGAGACAGTAGAGACAGAGAGATGGAGGGAGGGATACAGAGACAGTAGAGAGGAGAGATGGAGGTATACAGAGACAGTAGAGAGGATAGATGGAGGGAGGGATACAGAGACAGTAGAGACAGAGAGATGGAGGGAGGGATACAGAGACAGTAGAGAGGAGAGATGGAGGGAGGGATACAGAGACAGTAGAGACAGAGAGATGGAGGGAGGGATACAGAGACAGGAGAGATGGAGGGAGGGATACAGAGACAGTAGAGACAGAGAGATGGAGGGAGGGATACAGAGACAGTAGAGACAGAGAGATGGAGGGAGGGATACAGAGACAGTAGAGAGGAGAGATGGAGGTATACAGAGACAGTAGAGAGGAGAGATGGAGGGAGGGATACAGAGACGGTAGAGATGGAGGGAGGGATACAGAGACAGTAGAGAGGAGAGATGGAGGGAGGGATACAGAGACGGTAGAGACAGAGAGATGGAGGGAGGGATACAGAGACAGTAGAGACAGAGAGATGGAGGGAGGGATACAGAGACAGTAGAGACAGAGAGATGGAGGGAGGGATACAGAGACAGTAGAGACAGAGAGATGGAGGGAGGGATACAGAGACAGTAGAGAGGAGAGATGGAGGGAGGGATACAGAGACAGTAGAGACAGAGAAAGTAGAGAGGAGAGATGGAGGGAGGGATACAGAGACGGTAGAGATGGAGGGAGGGATACAGAGACAGTAGAGAGGAGAGATGGAGGGAGGGATACAGAGACAGTAGAGACAGAGAGATGGAGGGAGGGATACAGAGACAGACAGTAGAGACAGAGAGATGGAGGGATACAGAGACGGTAGAGACAGAGAGATGGAGGGAGGGATACAGAGACGGTAGAGACAGAGAGATGGAGAGAGGGATACAGAGACAGTAGAGAGGAGAGATGGAGGGAGGGATACAGAGACAGTAGAGAGGAGAGATGGAGGGAGGGATACAGAGACAGTAGAGAGGAGAGATGGAGGGAGGGATACAGAGACAGTAGAGACAGAGAGATGGAGGGAGGGATACAGAGACGGTAGAGACAGAGAGATGGAGGGAGGGATACAGAGACAGTAGCGACGGAGAGATGGAGGGAGGGATACAGAGACGGTAGAGACAGAGAGATGGAGGGAGGGATACAGAGACAGTAGAGACAGAGAGATGGAGGGAGGGATACAGAGACAGAGAGATGGAGGGAGGGATACAGAGACAGTAGAGAGGAGAGATGGAGGGAGGGATACAGAGACAGTAGAGACAGAGAGATGGAGGGAGGGATACAGAGACAGTAGAGAGGAGAGATGGAGGGAGGGATACAGAGACAGTAGAGACAGAGAGATGGAGGGAGGGATACAGAGACAGTAGAGACAGAGAGATGGAGGGAGGGATACAGAGACAGTAGAGACAGAGAGATGGAGGGAGGGATACAGAGACAGTAGAGACAGAGAGATGGAGGGAGGGATACAGAGACAGTAGAGACAGAGAGATGGAGGGAGGGATACAGAGACGGTAGAGACAGAGAGATGGAGGGAGGGATACAGAGACAGTAGAGACGGAGAGATGGAGGGAGGGAGACAGAGACAGTAGAGACAGAGAGATGGAGGGAGGGATACAGAGACAGTAGAGACAGTAGAGACAGAGAGATGGAGGGAGGGATACAGAGACAGTAGAGACAGAGAGATGGAGGTATACAGAGACAGTAGAGAGGAGAGATGGAGGGAGGGATACAGAGACAGTAGAGACAGAGACAGTAGAGACAGAGAGATGGAGGGAGGGATACAGAGACGGTAGAGACAGAGAGATGGAGGGAGGGATACAGAGACAGAGAGATGGAGGGAGGGATACAGAGACTGTAGAGACAGAGAGATGGAGGGAGGGATACAGAGACGGTAGAGACAGAGAGATGGAGGGAGGGATACAGAGACAGTAGAGACAGAGAGATGGAGGGAGGGATACAGAGACAGTAGAGAGGAGAGATGGAGGGAGGGATACAGAGACAGTAGAGACAGAGAGATGGAGGGAGGGATACAGAGACGGTAGAGACAGAGAGATGGAGGGAGGGATACAGAGACGGTAGAGACAGAGAGATGGAGGGATGGATACAGAGACAGTAGAGACGGAGAGATGGAGGGAGGGATACAGAGACAGAGACAGTAGAGACAGAGAGATGGAGGGAGGGATACAGAGACAGTAGAGACAGTAGAGACAGAGAGATGGAGGGAGGGATACAGAGACAGTAGAGACAGAGAGATGGAGGGAGGGATACAGAGACAGTAGAGACAGAGACAGTAGAGACAGAGAGATGGAGGGAGGGATACAGAGACGGTAGAGACAGAGAGATGGAGGGAGGGATACAGAGACGGTAGAGACAGAGAGATGGAGGGAGGGATACAGAGACAGAGAGATGGAGGGAGGGATACAGAGACGGTAGAGACAGAGAGATGGAGGGAGGGATACAGAGACAGTAGAGACAGAGAGATGGAGGGAGGGATACAGAGACGGTAGAGACAGAGAGATGGAGGGAGGGATACAGAGACAGTACAGAGAGATGGAGGCAGGGATACTGGGGGAGAAGTACTTCTTAAATCACAGAAGTCACGGGGCCCCAGCAGGGGTTTGACATAAAGACAGGGACAATAGATAAATAAAGTGGAAAAAAGTCCACGGCCATTTGATATGATTTTGGATAAAATCTGTAAAATCATCAGTGTTTATTTAACTCTTACAAATGGAACCAAATGGACCCATAATGCCCATTTGGTTCCATGTGTACCCTCTCAGAGTTACAGACCTGTATAGGGTCCATTTGGACCCCTGGCGGTATCCTACCCAGGTCCGACGTTGGAAAATAATGTGCCATAAATAACGTTTTGTAATGTCAGGAATGGAAGAAGTCCGCCCTGCAAACTCACCCAAGCTCCATATAAACAACTACAGTGATACTTATACCTGTATATCATCAATATACATTTAATTTCCTATTCAACTGCAGAAAGGGTTTCAGAGCATTGCAAATATTACTCGTTTTGTTAGACATTTACAATGCACGTTACATGGGCCAACGTTATACCCAGTACGAGTCAATATAGTACAGTGTATGTGCAACTAGCAAGTTCCTCCACATGATTCTTCAGATATTATTTATTTAACCTTGAGATGTTTGTTTTCATTGTGATACAGATAAACAGGAACTTAAAGTATACAAGACCTACAAGCTCGTAGCGCACCACCGAGTGGCGCGCTATGAGCTTGTAGGTCTGCTATTTTTCAATAGCTAAAGCATAACATAATGCTAACATTAAAAGGGGTTCCCGCCCAGATTGGGTTAACATGGCAGGTGAGATGTTCAAACGGGCCCAGCTGATCCAGGCCAATGCATGCTGTTCATAAGATCTAACAAACACACGCACAAAGAAAGCCATTTAAAAAAATATATCTGGGGAACCTGCATGCTCCCCATGGTGGCCTAAAATGACCAGACCCAAATGGAACTAGGAGAGGGAAGGGAGCGAGGGTAAAAGAGGGTGTGTGTGTGTGTGTGTGTGTGGCATTATTAGCTTTCATGATAATTGTGTCTGAGCATCCTGTTGTCAGTGGGCTCGGGGGGGGGGGGGGGGGGGTGTACACTTTTCATCCGTTTGTCAAAGGACCACTTCACAGTCTTCGCTAATGCTCATTATAAGATGGCACCATTTCTGAGGGCTGTGGACAGTTCAGAAACCTGCCTACCAGTGACATCGGTAGGCATGGTCTCTGAACTGTCCATAGCCCATTTTTTGTAATGAGTTAATAGCACAGTTAGACTCTTCACATACTAGAGCATGTCTAAATAAATGTCAGAGCTGAAAACGTAAATGTAAATATGAAATAAATGCTTAAACATGTAGCTAGGTGTAATGTTAAGAGACCACAGAAGTGAACCTTTCAAGCCTGTTTTCTCAACTCACTGTTTTCTGCAAGACATTACTCTATAAGCCATATCTCCTAAACTGGTGGGTCAAACTGAACAACCAATATGTAAATTTGAAGCTATGATTCCCTGCTTTCATATGACATGAAAAAAACGAAAATTCAAAAAAATCCAATGGCAGTCCCTCAGTCAAATGTAGTCACATATGGAGAATGGAATGAAGTTCTCTGGAAGATGAGAAACGTTAATAGTTTTAATTCCGCTTCCGTGGCAGCTCTACGCGTAGCAGTGTCACCTGAGATGAAGATGAGAGACGATGGCTTGACGCACGTCGTCTGTCTTCATGTGCTCTCGATCCTTCCCTGTTTTCATTGGGATTTATGATGTGTGAGGAGGAGGGATTTATTAGAAATCCCACCGTTTAACATTTAAACATTTAAATCTCGCCTTCACTTTCACTTTCATGCCTCCAGCTTGAGCGTTTTGTGGTCACTGCATGGCACTATTTTATAGTGATTTATGTTTGTTTTATTTTATTATGTTTTTTATTATTTTTGGTTTGTTTTATGTTTCTTGGCATAGCATTTACTTTACATACAGTAGTTTGTGCAGCACGTATTTTTAGATTTTGCTATATAAATTAATGGATTGGATTGGGAAATGATTCCACAAATTCTTTGTCCACTATGATTTTTACCTCTAAATTAATGTAGCTAGTAACAATTCAGTTTAATTTCTCAAAAAGAAAAAAAGTGCACAGTAAATAAATTGGTGTTAATTTAACTGAGAGTATATAAATTGTTTATACATTTAAATTAGTTAAATTTGCACTCAGGTTTGACTACTGTACCTTGATAGCAAATAAAGGCAAAAGCTGCACATGCATCTGCAATCTGTCCCGTGCAACAATTACAACCTACACAAGGAATCAAGCTATACGGCATAGCGCCGGCAAACTGTTAACCTTTCCTGACAACAGACGTGAATCAGAGCCACGGCAGGTCTTGATGTTGCTTTTGTAGTATGGAGAGCTGTTGGTATGTGCATTGTTTTGGACAGTTGGCTTCTGACAGTAGAGGTCTGGTGGGTTAGAGCCAGAGAGAGGAGAAGGAAACGGCAGGGCTGGGCCACTGTGATCTGTTGCACAAATGCCTCGGGTCCTCCGAAAACACAACATCCAGACTGCTTGTTACACGCAATACGCACGCACACAGACAGACAGACAGGCATTCATACATGCGTGCAGATGCCTTACATACACACACGCGTGCGAACACGGACATGAACATAGACACAGATGCACGCACGCGTGCACGCAGACAGACAGACAGACAGGCATTCATACACACGTGCAGATGCCTTACATACACACACGCGCGTGCGAACACAGACATGAACATAGACACAGACGCACGCACACACACACACACACACACTGTTGTATCTCCCAACATCATCTGGGCCGATAACAAACCAGCGTAGAGGAGGAGCAGAGAGGGGGTGATTGTCTCGCCCTGCGAGCACAGACACACCAGCTCCACTAAGCAGAAACCCCGCTGTCTTCACCTGCCTCGTGCCCCTGGTGCAAAACACCTTGGCCTCCCACTCTATCACTGTGGTGGAGAGAAATATACACACTGTCGGTCGGGTGGAAACCTTGGATGTTCAAAACTGTTACTTTTCATGAAATTGGGGAAAAAAAGACTGTGTTCCAATCGATCACATCACAATGGAAGTTTTTACTTCTTCCTACTCCTTTTTGAACTTCAGGTGCAAGATCAATGATCACATTGTTGTCATTATAATTGTCTTATTTCATTCAAAAAAGAAATTTACATGCATTGTGGTTCTTATTGTATTATTATTATTTTACTGTTTTCAACAGGTTTCAAAATAAAGATAATCAAATCAAAAATCTAAAAATCTAATCAAATCCAATGCAGATATTATTTAGTCAAAAGCTCTAATACTTTTCAATGGTTCGATATTTTATAAAACTCTTAACCACTTTCACTTTTATTTGTTTGTTTGTTTGCTTACAATTTACAATTTAGGCATTTAGCAGACGCTCTTAATCCAGAGCGATTTACATTAAGCAACAAAAAAGCATGGGAATACATCACATAAAAACATTTATCATGAAACATGCGTAAGCTAAGAAAGTAACAGTGGAATATCTATATAATGAAACTATACATATAAACTATACATATATACTACTATGCTATACATATGTACTATGACGTGCTATGACTACATACAATGCAATTATAGTGCTGTCTACATAACATGCTATATATTATTATTTATAAAATAGCAAATCTACAAGCTCACAACATGAACTTGTAGATAGGCTATTTTTGTGTGACACTGTTGTATGATGAAGTATAGGACACTAAATTACCCCAAAAAACATAAACATTTGAAATTCCGTTATAGAGATATGAGGTTTCTGCCCGACAGGAGCCATATAGTCCCTCAAGCCCCAAGTTTAGGATGGGCTCATAAAACAGCTGTGGTTTATAAATGTCAGGATGAATATTCCACTGCAACCAAGACTTCAAACCGTAAATGTTCCCTGATCTGATCGCACTTATGGTGGTATTTAAACAAAATGGCTAGCCAACATAACAGGGAAATTATATTTGTTTGGCCTTTTCATGGTATTTTCTTTTTAAGGGTATGGAATTACAGGTTATATTGGGGTTAAATGATATATAGTTTTCAAATATAATCCCTATGAATACTTCAAGGGTGTGTAAAAAAGTAGTAAAAAATGATGAAATTATCTGAATTATCCCCAAATACTATTATTGAATAATCTCACCACATACATTAAAGAATACTGGAAAAAAAAGAAAAGGCAAAACATTTTGAACATAACCTCCTGGATATCATCCATGCACAGGACAGGACCTCCAATATTAATGGAGTAAAATGAAACATACTGGAATCACATTAAAATATATTGGAGCGCTTCGTGGGTCCACAATTATGTTGTGGGTCCACAATTATGCGCTCATTTCCTTTGTAGAAAAACAAAGAAAAAACTTAAGATCCAAGGCACACTGTTCATTTGAAACATTAAAAAGCAGCATGGCCTGCCAAAGTTGGCCAACACTTTCAGTTCATTGAATCCTTTGAACATGTCCGAGATTCACAGTTACAATATTTTAGAGTTGATTTTCAATTCTTTTTTTAAATGTAGATTTTTGCACTTCCGGTAGCCTACTCAATATTGAGACCCGTACTTTAATATAGTTAATATAGCATCACAATACGTTTAACCACTTAAATGCTATTTTTAATAGTCGAACTAGAGTGTCTTTTTTTCTAATAAATTATGTTTTCATATGGGGGTTCCATGGCCTGATGGCCAAATACATAGTCTAATTTTGGGCGTCCTTCCAATCCAATCCAATCCACTTTATTTATAAAGCACATTATTATACAACAAGATTGAAACAAAGTGCTGTACACAAAGAAATACTAGAATATCAAGAAAAAAACAACAATGGTACATAAACAGGGCAACATAAGGACACAATGCAGTGGAAGCATCAACTCTTAATCAGTATGTTCAAATGCCAAGGAGTACAAGTGAGTTTTCAGACGTGATTTAAACACAGACAAGGATTGAGAAGCTCTGCATGAGGTGGAAGTTCATTCCACAGTGTGGTGGGTGCTACAACAGAAAATGACCTATCCCCCCGGGATTTCAACTTTGATTTAGGGATCTTGAGAAGTGACTGGTCAGTCGACCTGGCACAACCTCGTCCTTGCCAGGTTGTGCCAGCCTGCTATAGTGTGGTTGTGTGTCGGAGGTGCTCCTGTGGTGCTCTGTGGTGCTGACCCGTGTTCCAGGCCCTCCACACAGAGGGGATTAACCCTCCCAGTGAAGGGAAGCAGACTGGAGGACTGTGTTCTTACTGTGGGAGTGCTGCTCCCCACTCTGTAGATGACACAGAGGACTGCTGAGGTCTGGACAGTCCCCTCTGCCAGGAACACATGACCACATACTGTGTATACACCTGCTGCTGTGCAAAGCCTTAAGGCCCCCCCCCGCCCCCCACACCCCCCCCAAGTGGCTCATTTCAACATATGCTGCTGTGCAATTCAAGTGCATTCAAAACTGCTCCAACACTGCACATCAATTCACTGTGATCTCTTTTAAAAGTCAGTTTATGCTCGGAGCAACAAGTTTTGAGCGGCTAGTTGCATGGCAAAAGTGGCATCTAAATGACAAAAGCTGGCGTAGAGGTCATTCCCAATACCGATGACCTTTGCTGCGTGACAGTCCCCATCTCTCTCCCAATTTCCTTTCAGTCTACTGTCCTATGAATAAAGGCCCCAAAATAAATATAAAAGAAAAAAAAGACAAAAGCTGTGTCTCAGAGGACCTTGGTCGACGGTGTCGCGGAAAAATGAAAAATGAAAGGTTGCAGACGCTACACAAAATGCCACATACTAAGATTACATTCATTTCCTTGTTTACATTTTGTTGGGTACGCTGTTGGCAAGTCGCAGACATTATGAATGCTCAAAACTCCGAATGTTGTGAGACACGTGGTGCGATGTATCGTTTGACACTCTACGCTCAAAGCATAAATTGGCCTTTAAACGTTTGGATCTTTGTTGTAACTCAGGTTATTGGCACCATGAAAGTCGGCACAGCACGCGTATGGCCCGATCAGGGATGTGGTTCCGACGCTACAGAACCGTGTGGTTACGGCGGTGCAAAGTCACTATAGAATGACAGCGGTTGTTATGCGCTGCAGAGCCCGCCAGCATTGAAGCTGTGTGCCAGGCCCTCCTGCCGAAAAGGGCCCCGAGTTCCATAAAAAGCCTTAATTGGCGTGTTAAACATCAGACTGTAATCACATGTGGCGAGGCCGGAGAGCTCTGTAAACACCCTGTATGTGGTGCCGGTCTCTTGTCCTCGGCCTCTTCCCTCTTTTCATGGCCTCACAAAGCAGACATGCTCACCAAAACAGAACCACGTGTTGAACTGCAGGCTGCAATGATGTGCATGTGGAAATCAGGGGGGTTTGTGCTATTGCGTGTATTATAAACTAAAGCATTCTGTGTGGAACAATATGATTATTACTGTAATCAGTGGTGTAAAGTTATATGTTTTTACTTTACTTTAATATAAAGTTTTGGGTCATTTTATACTTGCCCCCCCTAACTGTAGTAGGCCTAATTGTTACTCCACTACAGTTATTTGAAATTTTCAGTTACAAGTTACTCAGTAGATTTAGATTATTATTACAAATCATACTTTAACCAATTAAGCCCTATTTTATACAAAGACTACATTCACTATTTTAGTGCTTTAACAAAATAAATATCACTTTACGCTACCTTAGTACAAAATCGGGTTACTTTTTCCACCACCAAAATAATAATGCTGTTGCATGTGTTGTAAACTGAAGCATGCTGCAGTGCACTGTAGCAACAGGACATTGCCCGCGGTGGGTGAAATATTATATATAGCTCGTGACAGCAGCTTTCCTTCTTTTTTTTTCCTGATCATTTCAGAAAACACATTCTTAAGGTTGGAGCTGTCATGGCCTCCTGCTGACATCCAATCCACACAGTATTGTTGTGAAAATGGAAAGTTAATTTTAGTGCGCCCTTGTGTGAAGGACAAGGTCATTTGAAGGGCTAAACGAAGGAGATGAGGGCCTGTCTGGGGGCAGGTCAATCTCTCTCTCTCTCTCTCTCTCTCTCTCTCTGGGACTGCTAGGATGGACTTGGACCAGTTGTAATTATAACAGGAGCAAGAAATAAGCTGTAGTATATTTCCACTCTTTTCCTCCATTACTGATTTGAGCAGATTATGGGGGAGGCGTCCAGAGGCGTCCTGTGGCACTGAGTGTGTTAACTAACCCCGGTGTCCCTATTTCATTTTTAGAACATTTCACAATGTTGTCAATGCTCGTGATGCATATTTTCGATTAGCTGAAGTATAAAATAAGGCTATAAGGCTTAAGAGTCGTTAGAACAGTCAAGTTGTCAAACAAACATACTCGCATGGAAGGATTGGATTTGCATACTGTTGCCCCTCAGGAATATGAAATAGTGTTGCGTCTTCCAGTGTGCATTATACCGTACGCCGTTGTATCCTTAGCGCTTTGGGGCTGTTATAGAAAATGTCTCTGATGTCTTGGCGATGATATACTTTGCCTGATTCAGATGACGCTTTTGTGAAATGATTGCCGTAATATGTTTTGCTTGTAATTACCAAGCTGGAACACAAGATACATTCTTTCTTATTGCTCTCGAGGGCTTCTTTTCCCCCCTCCCCTCCGTAGCAGGTGAGGCGGCGTCCCATTCTGTTATTGCACCCAGAGTGCTGATGGCCGACGCAGATAGACATTGATAGTAGATGTTTATCACCTCGGCTGCACTGATGGCTACGCTCTCCGTCTCCTTCGTCTCTCCCCCCACAGGGTAGAGGTGATTATTATGCATCCCATATGAAGGCTACAGCGCCAATAAAAGCCCGTTCTGGATAACGATGCTTGAACACTCGGCTTCTCATCTGATTTCATCCGAGGAGGACTAATGAGGAGAAGTTTTTTTGCCTTCTAAGTTCATTTCCTCTCAACATCACGGATGCAGCCGCTCTGTTCT
This sequence comes from Protomyctophum parallelum, assembly GCF_964188405.1. Taxonomy (NCBI): domain Eukaryota; kingdom Metazoa; phylum Chordata; class Actinopteri; order Myctophiformes; family Myctophidae; genus Protomyctophum; species Protomyctophum parallelum. The sequence goes on from NC_139699.1 coordinate 15,509,279, forward strand.
CTGTGATGATGGAGTGTTTTGGAACGGTAAATGAAGTAGTGGGAAGGTACATTGTTCAATGGGGTGTCACAAGTCCAGCTTTCACCGGGAGACGGAATGATTTTTTGTGTTGTTTGTGTGTAAATAAGCAGATGAACCCATTGCAAAGGGCCCACATCTCTCTGTGCTCGATCTACCCCTCTTTTCTGTTCCTGTATTTAAAGTCGCGCTGACACATGCTGCTGGTGAGAGTACACTGTAATGTCCTGAGTGTTCATTTAACTCACAGAGAGTGCAAATGCTAACTAAATGAACCCTTAAAGGTGCATTTCATTCCTTCTGTATACACACTCTGAGCTACAAATGGATAGAGTAACAGGATTTTGCTGTGCAGCCCCCAGCGTTCTTTAAACGACTACATCAGTCTCTTTCTGTTATCGCAAGGAGGCTTTGAAGAAAGTGTTGGCAGGTTTAGATTTGTACAAATTAACAAAAAATAAAAAACAAACAACAACAAGACATCTCATATTATTCCCCACAAAGAATAATGGATGAGAAATGCTAAATGTAAAAAAAAAAAAAAAAAAAGCCAAGGACATCTAATTTTTCAAACGCTTTCCATCAGTGACTTTTCTCTATATCTTCAAGCTAATGTTTCTGATTATGAAACTTTTTTTCCCAGACACTCTTTATAGTGACATAAATTATTCGTGCAATTCCCCGAGCTGCTTAGGATAAATGACAAGCGGCGCTGTGGAGGAACAGGGGGGCTTCTGCTTTGATACGAGCCGCTACTAAGAACAGACACACGCATACGTACATATACGTAAGTTGCAGACATACCGAAATGAATTGGACGGCGTCCAGAGCATGTTCCATTTTCTTGAGTCAGACGGATCGCTGGATACAAATCAGCGTGATCCTCAGACGTCTTGCAATTTAAATGTCACTTTTGAAATAAAGAAGGTATTACTTGAGTGCTGTTCGAGATGTAGACCTTAATGAGGAGAGAATGGCTCGGGAGACAAACCCTGTCTGTGGATGAGGAATGGAGCAAGAAGAAGGAAATGGTGAAGTTGAACCACTAAACTAAAGCCTGCTATTTATACTCAACTATACAACTTCTATAGTTAACTCACACAGTTTGAAATAGGTTTACATGAGTCGGCAGTCTCTAATGAGTTTGTCAGTGAAGAACAGATGGTAATTAGAGTGTTAAGTATCATCTACTAGTAGGCTACATTAAATTTATCAATATGCATTTTTGCCACCACATAACACACTTTATCGCATAGCAGCGTTCAAGAACAATGTCACAAAGTGCCTAGTAGAAGTATTCCCAACACATGAAATAAACCACTAAAACATAACCATACCAGATAAAAACAAAAGAGAAATTCAAACTATAAGAACTTTCGGGGGTTAAAAGCAGCTTTGTATTAAAGTGTGTTTTCAAAAGGGATTTAAAAACGAGGCACAGACTCGGCCAGCCTTATCTCCTCAGGTCAGGTAGCATATTCATTGACACGTTGGAATGACCAGCAGTGCTTTACGTGAGGATCTCAGGCTATGGGTGGGTTCCTATGGGGTGAGGAAATCGTAGATTATAGGCTATATACAGTAAGGTGGAGCCAGGTTGGACCTGGCCTTGTATGTAAATTAGGTACGGTAATTAATACATTGTTTTATTTTAAAGTCTAAAATAAATGGGCAGTCAGTGCCAGGATGCTATAGAGGTGGTCGAACGTTCTGGAGTCAGATCTGCAGTACAAGCTCGTATAGCATGTACTGTAGATCTTTTCACTGAGGACTCCTTCATGCCTACTACAAAGATCTGTAGAACTTGTACATCTGTCTATTATACTGTATTATATCGGAACACCAGATTGAAAATGGTCAATAACAGCGCGTGTGTGTGTGTGCGTGCGTGCGTGCCGCTGAGGTGCCGGTGAGGGCGTTTTCCACGGGGAGAATTTGTCATGTATCACATGCAGCCAACTGGAGGCAGCATTCCTCTCTCAGCCTTGGAAGACTGATCGTGTTTACGATCACCTGTCCACACATTTTTTTCCTTGCTGTCCCAATAGGCATTTCATTATAGCAGAACCCCAGATCTACAAGCTCACAACATGTCAAAGCACCTGGTGTTGCGTGGTGTGGTATGGCGTTATCCAGCATGGGTCCTTTTGATTGAAATAAAATCTGTTAGCAGACAGAGTAGGATAGTACAGTACGGATAGGGATGTCCTGACCCCCCATTCGATTTTGAGTATCTGCCGATACCGACACTTGCCATATTATCACATAAATCACAATAATACAATATCCAAAATCACCGACATTTATGTCTAATGTTTATATGGATATAATATTGATACTAGGGATGTCCTGATCACATTTTTGTTGGCTCCCGATCCGATTCCAGCCCCTATTTCCGATCACGTGATCGGATTGGGACAACCTTAGTACTGGAGGCTTGAATTGACTCAATGTATCTGTCTGTGTGGTATCTGTATAGTATTTAACTGGGAACCTTGCGGTTCCTATCCGGTCACTCTACCGCTGAACCACCGCTACTGGTTGGAGGCAGAGAGAGAGAGAGAGAGGCACTGATGATTGCTGATGTATTCCCGCATTACAGAGTTAGGCAAGGAGGCATTGTTCATGGAATGCACTTCAAGAGTCTCTAAAAAATATTTTCTTTACCATCATTAGGTCAGTTCAGAGCGATTTTAACACTATTTGAGATTGTACCTGTTTTAATGTTTTTATTCAAATTTTTGTTTAGTTATTTTTAGGTACTGTTAAGTACTTTTTATTCTGTTCACATTCTTCATATAATTATTTGTACTACTGTATCCAAAACCATTACTTAGTTAGTAATTACATTTATTCACAAGCTTTATAGATACTTTTAGACAGACACACAGACAGACATACCAGTAACCACTTTCACTTTTAAAATGTTTCAAATATAGCGAAAATGTCTGACACTTTCATACGACGAACATTTTCATAGCGCTTTTCCAAGTGCTTTACAATGGTTAGGTGAAGCGGTTAATTTAACACTCGACGCCAGCGTCCTCACTTCCCACATTCACACACCAATGGTGGCGAGCTCACACCGACCGACTTATTGGAGACAATGTAGGGTTCAGTGTCTTGCCCAAGGACACTTCGACATGTGGACAGGAGGAGGAGCCGGGATTGGAACCGCCGACCCAGGGATCATTGGATGACCTGCTCTATACCTCCTGAACCACAGCCGCCCTGCAGGGCATTCATATATGATATGAAAAGAATATAAATATGGAGATACAAGGTTTTTGATCGACGACATGCAATAGCATAACGCCCGCCGCCACACACCCACACGCACATGCGCACACTCACACACTCACAGCCACACACGCACGCACGCACAATGCCTTTGTGGATGTGATTGGATTCTGTTTATTGTTTGCTCTGGGGTGCAGTGGGGAGCGGGGGGGGTGGCCATTGGAAGTCAGCTGGTGCATCAACACATGGGGCGATATACAGTATGAGCCTGGCCTCTGCGTTGTCCCTCTACTCCTCTGAGCTGCATTTGAAACGCAATATTCCATGAAATAAGGCCAGCCATCAGCCTGGTTAATAGAAGGAGTCAAATTACTCTCACTTACTCCTCTCCCTGGCACTTTCTCTGCTCTGCACACTGTTTTCCTCACTTATGAGCACATTTTAAAACCACGGTGTGTAATATTTATGCTTCTTTTTCTTTGTCCTTTCCCCACCGACCGTGTTCTGATTATTATTAGGATTCATTCTGAGTGGCTGACGCAGGTTCTTTTCAGAGCGAGGCGACAGATTTTCCATTCCTAATGGGCTGTTCATTTTGGAGAATTATTTTGGGGTCCTCACTCTCTGTTATGCAACTTTAGTTTACAGCTTTACAGCATGGTCTGTTTGCCTTTTCTGCCAGGCTGAAGCTCAGGGACTGTGTGTGTGTGTGTGTGTGTGTGTGTGTGTGTGTGTGTGTGTGTGTGTGTGTGTGTGTGTGTGTGTGTGTGTGTGTGTGTGTGTGTGTGTGTGTGTGTGTGTGTGTGTGTGTGTGTGTGTGTGTGTGTGTGTGTGTGTGTAAGACACTCCCTGAATACCTTTCATATCCATTAACAACTGTTATTGCCATCAAACCCACTCCTCCCAATGTAATAAATAATATTATTATTATTACTCCTCCCAATGTCTCTGCAAGGTACTTTAAACTCTTTGCCTGCCAATGATGATATTTCTCGTCATAAAGTGTTTTCTATTGAAAGTATGTAGGTAGCAGGCCACCTGACCTGGCTTTTTAGTTTTTCTCATTAGTGACAATGCGTCGCGATAAATGGTAAATGGTGCATTTATATAGCGCCTTTATCCAAGGCGCTTTACAGAGATTGTGCATTACATTCACCCATTCACACACATACATACACCGATGGCAGCGGAAACCATGCAAGGCACCAACTAGCACATCGGGAGCAATTAGGGGTTCAGTGTCTTGCTCAAGGACACTTCGACAGTAACTCTGGGGGAGCCCGGGTTCGAACTGGCAGCCTTACGGTTACCATCCAGGCACTCTACCCCTGAGCCACCGCCGCCCGATGCATTGTGCGATGCATTGTGAGCCTGTAGATCTGAACATATGTTCTGCGGTTTAAGTGGTTAAAGGAGAATTCCATGCTAGAAGGCTTTCTTACCTTTCTTTGTAGTTTTTACGTCCCCACCAAAGAGGTCCAGGTGTTTCTTTGTGTGAAAACTCCTTATTGGCTATTTCCCCTACCATAAGTCCTCAATGAATTGCATTGAATTGAATGGGCTATGGGGTGTTGTGCTAATTCGCTTATTTCCATTTAAATAAGTAGTAAAGTGTGCCGCTTGGGATATTATTTACATTATGAAGAGAGGATATATACAAAGAAATAATAATTTTGAGTGATGGAAATAAGCGAATTAGCACAACACCCCATAGCCCCATCCCCCATTTTGTGTGGAGTTTGCATGTTCTCCCCGTGTCCCCTAGGGTAGGTAGTCACAAAAACATGCAGTAATCCTGGTCTCTAAACTGCTTCCCCCTGGCCAGCCGGGGCGCCTGATGGAGGGGAAAGGAACTGGTTGGAATAACGTGTTCCTTCCACGCGCTACGTCCAACCGGGGAAACTCCCACCCTTTCACCCTGTCAGGTGAAAAGCGTCTTGGACTCCTCATAGAGGGAAGCATGAGGTCAGTCCGTTGCTCTCCCCAGGTTGGCAGAGGGAGTGTAGCGCCCAGATTACATAAGATTATTGACACTCGGTGAAAAAATGGTTTGCGAAATTCTGTTAAATGAACACTGAGGATTTGACTGTGTAGTGCTTTTGGTTTAACGTATTACCTCATCTCAGTCCAGCTCTCAGTTTCCCACAGAATAACAGTTCTGCCAAATGCTTGCATATGAATGTCACTGAATTTGAATATGTCAAGAAAATTTGCTCTGCACAAAATAGGGGGAGAATGGCTGAAGCTGAGTTGAGGAAAATATAATCTACAACATTGGGGGAATTATTGCTGTAGGGCTATTGAGGGCTAATGTTGCCATAATTGCATAGGCTGTTCTCATGACACTTGGGGATAATTTGGTAATTGCCAACACGTTCTCTAATGGCGTGAGGAGATTGCCATGGTGTGTTTACCGTATTTTCACATGTCATGTGCATGGTCAAACGGCATATGGGGAGTTTGCAGTAAGCAGTAAAAGGCTGGTTGTTTTTTTTCCTGTGTGTGTGTGTGTAGTTTTTTTTTAAAGACAGAATGCCGTACTGTGACAATATTGTTATTGAGACCGTATAGGTCGCAGTTTACTATGAAAACCTGCATATCCCGTCAGTCAGTCGTGTCACGCCTGATGGTGTTTGTTGGAGTATTTCTGTCGGTTTGCAGATGCTATTTCAGACTTATTCTCCATCGCAAGCGGTTGTCACTTGCAGAAAAGAACAGATCTACAATCTATCTTGTTTGTGTATCTTTGCTTGTGTAGATCTGGTACCACAGTGGGGGTTTTTTTACGGATGAGCTATAAATCAATGAAATTAAAATAAATGAAGTTATTTTCACCCTATAGAAATTGTACAGACAAATAATAAGGTCAACAAAATAACGATGTTTGATGAAAAAAACCCACAATCGAAGAATATTGCATGTTACTTTGAACTCCTATTTCAAATCACAGAATAATTAAATTAAGATTCAGTATGCATCATACATACAGTGCAAACTGAATCTTTAATTTAATTATTCTGTGATGGATTGAACTGGCTGAACTTTGTTTCGTACACCTTTCGTATAAAGACGGTGAAATGCAGAGCGGAAAGGGGGGCTCCGGGGGTTAGAGGCTGTATGCTGATTTATAGCGAGGCCAGAGAGCAGCGCCCCGAAGCTGCAAACACAGTGCTTCAAATAGAGATTGCCGGTGGCCCCCGGCGCGATCTGCGACCCAAGGTGAGGCACTTAGTGATTTATCTCTCCCCATATCACCTCATCTCTCTCCTGCTCCGTGGCAGGGCAGCGGAGAGGGTCCTGCAGGCAGAGACGCACACACCACCACCAGCCCAGCTCCAAACTCTGGCCCTGGCCTTTTTTGCTCCGTGAACCGGCCCCGGAACATAGCCATGTCTGGTCCATAGGAGGGCAGAGGGCGTGCTGGTAGCCAGGGTTAGCATCATACAGAGGGGAGGGGGCCTGTAGTCAGAGGTCTAGGCCCAGCTGGCAGACCTCTCCCTGCTGCTGGGGTCCGTGAACTGGAACCCTGTTGAGTTGTGAGTTTGTTTGTTTTATCCGGATCCACTGAACAGTCGAGTGTCTTCATTCTAGTTCTTTCTTATACTTGAACGTATATACTTATTATATTATGCATCCTCTTTAATGCCAGGCACACATGCATGTTATCATGCATTATGCGCCTACACGCACGCATCCATGCACGTACACACACACACACACACACACACACACACACACTCAATCTCTCGTACTGGGCACAATAAGTTATTATTTTGTCATAAGCTCTTGTTAATGCTTCGTATTGATTAATACTTTCAAAGTTTACAACCTACCTGCCGTCTCTATTTTGGTCATTATAGGGTCATTCTTTATAGATGTTTTTTTTTTTAAGTCTTTCATAATGGTAAATGGTGCATTTATAATGTTTCCAACATAGCCAAAATAGCAGTTCTATATTAAGCTCACAAAGCGTCAATGTTTGCTATACTTTAGCGTCAATATTACCTCATACGACGAAGTATACGCCGGGGCATTAATTAATTAATAAAAAAAGAAAAACGATGAAACATGGACATACGAGGTTTCTTGGTGGACTGTGACAATATATAGTGTGAGGGTTGTGTGAGCCCCACAGCTGTCTAAAGCTGAGGTTGGCTAATGAGGAAATGTCTTCTCAGTTGAGTGGACTCGATGCCACGAGGAAAACCTGCACATTCAGCCCTACAGCTTCATCCCTGTGTGTGTGTGTGTGTGTGTGTGTGTGTGTGTGTGTGTGTGTGTGTGTGTGTGTGTGTGTGTGTGTGTGTGTGTGTGTGTGTGTGTGTGTGTGTGTGTGTGTGTTGCATGTGCCGTGCGTGCGATGCCCAACTCCACTTGTAACATATTTCACGGTGTGGGAGACTGGCGCTGACATCCCTTCATGCCCTGGGATCCTTCAGGAGCAGATTTAGAGTGATTTTCAGTGCAATTATACCTGCCAGTTTTGACTGGTAGAGCTGCCCTGTTCTGGGCTCATGTCTTCATGCTGTGAGGAGGGAGGGAGGGGTGTGGGGGGGGGGGGGGGGGGGGGCGTTCCTTCCTTCCCAGTAATGCACTGGATGGACACTGCTGGGCCACGGCCGTCTAAAACCCACAGCTTTATAAAGTGGGGGGACTCGGGGTCCCAGGGGGGGGGGGGGGGGGTTTGGAAAGAGAGAGAGAGGCAATTTTCTAACCTTTTCAAAAATACATCTATAATCTTGGCTGTTTTCGCTACTTTTGTTATTTTTCTCTCTGCATGGACATATATATATATGAACCTTTATTGAGAAAGGATATCCCCTTGAGATGTATCGTCTCGTTTTCGAGGGTCCTCCAGCAACATACAGCTAATACAGAGCAATACATTAGACAGAAACGTTACAACAAGTACATCCATGCATACGTTACAAAACAAAACAGAAAGCTCTCCCAAGATGGCCGCTCCCACCCCACCTAATCACCCAGAGAATAAGGCACTTAATGCATCATGGTACTATAGTGGACATAGATCAGAAAAAAATCTAAAATCAAAACAAACTGTTACATGCTTTGGAACGGCTGCTCTTAAAGCAGGGCAGTAGCCCCTTGCAGTGTTGGAAGAAGGACTCAGATTCTGGACTTGAGTAAAAGTCAAAATACCACGGTGCAAAAATACAAAAATATTGGCACCAAAATATACTTGAAGTAGCACAAGTAATCATTATGCAGAATATAACATTTCAGAACCGTTTATATTTTCATTAACCATGTGCCCTATTCTATGCTTTGGCTATTCTATCTGCTATTTTTTTTTTTTTTTTTTTTTTTATTAATCATGTCATTCATTGACTACATCTGCAAATAAACTAGTTACTAAAGCTGCCGAATTAACGCAGTGCCATAAAAAGTACAACATTTGCCTCTGAGAAGTAATGGAAGAAGAAGTACAAAGTATCAAGAAACGGTATACTCATGTAAAGCAAGAAAGAGGAGTACAGTATACTTGAGTAAAGGTACTCCATTACTTCATCCCATGCAGTGGCCCCTCTTGTCACTATGTGCAGGTCACAGAGTATACAGTACTTGAGTAAAGGTACTCCATTACTTCATCCTCTTGTCACTGGTGCAGGTCACAGTGGCCTGTATGTGTCCGGGTCCCTGCGTGGCGCCCGGTGGAGGCAGCCATTCACAGCTAGTGGGAGGTGATAATGATCTCCCAGCCGGAGTGTCTGTCACCAAGACTCTCTGCCCTTGTTTTCTCCCTGGTGTGGGCAGGCCGGCGCGGCTCTGAGGACACAATTGGAAAGTCCTTGTGTGGAGGTGCAAATGACAGTATTAGGCTACGCTGGGCTAAAATGGTGACCTCCGAAGAACACCCGTCCAGCTCTCACCTCCAAATAACCTCCGTTAGGTCTATCGTGATCTGCAGGGAGAGATTTTAAAGCCTTTATTCTGTCTTTAGATGAGTTGGTTCTTATTATGTGACACGGTTTATTTAAGAATGTTATAGTAAACGATCTCAAGGAAGATGAGTGTGAAAGTACACTTGTGGATGTTTTCTTACATGTACACATGTGTGTCTTTGTGTATGTGTGTGCATACGTTGACATACAGTGTGTGCAGTTTTCCATGCCTGTATTCGTGCGTGAGTGCGTGTGTGCTACAGTATATGATATATTTTCACAGAGGACCGCCAAATTCATATTTATTTGGCCGCGGACCCCCATCTGAAAAGATTTTATGTCAGGGACCCCTATAAGAGAAGATTTGTGTAAAAAAATATATATTTATATTCAAAATGAAACATTTTAGAACGGATTTCAATTTCAACTTTTTTGAAAAACAGATGATGTACAAAATGGCGATTTTTGAGTAGCAGCAGTGTATCGTTAAAGTGGTGAAACAGATTCTGACGCTATATTTACTCATTGTGATGGGGAGGGACCCCCTGGAATACCCTTAAGGACTGCCAGGTGGGTCCCTGGACCTTACCTTGAGAACCGCTGCTCCACAGACAGACAGACAGACTAATGAGACCTGCACCATCAGCCACCTCAATGAAGGCACTCACCAGCTCTAAGAGAGGAGGGCTGTTAAGGGCAATTTGATCATTTACAAGTAGTAGTATATTACCACTTCAACACGTGTCCGCGTGGCATCCATTTTACAAGGTAGAGATGGTGAAACTGCAAGGCTGATTCATGGTCTATGTGGGACCGTATCACGGGGCGGAAATGTACGACCTACGTCGGAGACGCACACGGACACAAGTGCTTTTCGCAAAATTTCACAGATATTTCGCAGACGCTCAGAAGGACATTTTAGTGTTGCAGTGCATCCAAAGGAGAGAGAGAGAGACAGAGAGAGAGAGACTCCTAGGATCCCTGGCTGAACAAAAGCTTTCTTCATAGTCCGTGAGGGGAAATGAGACGAGGACTGACATTTTCTTTTCTTATTTTAAAGTAGCAATACATGTAGAAACCACAATGTAGTAATAGTAGTAAAAACACTGCATTGCTCAAGTAAAAGTACCAAAGTAAATCATAACTCAAATTACTACAAGTGTCTCCTTTTTTCCAAGTTTTTAAAACTGTCACAGTGCAATTTCTTTAAGGGGGCGGTGCCTCTTTCATCTCCATTTAGTGTCAGCAATCTGAAAGTACAGCGCACACACAATCCCTCTAATATTGATATGCAGATATGTACTGGTCAACAGAAACAGATATGTACTGGTCAACAGAAACAGATGTACTGGTCAACAGAAACAGATATGTACTGGTCAACAGAAACATATGTACTGGTCAACAGAAACAGATATGTACTAGTCAACAGAAACAGATATGTACTGGTCAACAAACAGATATGTACTGGTCAACAAACAGATATGTACTGGTCAACAAAAACAGATATGTACTAGTCAACAGAAACAGATATGTACTAGTCAACAGAAACAGATATGTACTGGTCAACAAACAGATATGTACTGGTCAACAGAAACAGATATGTACTGGTCAACAAACAGATATGTACTGGTCAACAGAAACAGATATGTACTGGTCAACAGAAACAGATATGTACTAGTCAACAGAAACAGATATGTACTAGTCAACAGAAACAGATATGTACTGGTCAACAAACAGATATGTACTGGTCAACAGAACCAGATATGTACTGGTCAACAGAAACAGATATGTACTAGTCAACAGAAACAGATATGTACTGGTCAACAAACCGATATGTACTGGTCAACAGAAACAGATATGTACTAGTCAACAGAAACAGATATGTACTAGTCAACAGAAACAGATATGTACTAGTCAACAGAAACAGATATGTACTGGTCAACAAACAGATATGTACTGGTCAACAGAAACAGATATGTACTGGTCAACAGAAACAGATATGTACTAGTCAACAGAAACAGATATGTACTGGTCAACAAACAGATATGTACTGGTCAACAGAAACAGATATGTACTGGTCAACAGAAACAGATATGTACTAGTCAACAGAAACAGATATGTACTGGTCAACAAACAGATATGTACTGGTCAACAGAAACAGATATGTACTAGTCAACAGAAACATATGTACTGGTCAACAGAAACAGATATGTACTGGTCAACAAACAGATATGTACTGGTCAACAGAAACAGATATGTACTGGTCAACAGAAGGTTACATGGAAGGCTTACTGTGTAGAACAGTGGTTCTCTGCATTTTCATGTCAAGGACCCCCAAATTGAGAGAGCCCCATTTGAAAACAGTGTGTACCAGCCAGGACCCCTATAAGAGAAGATGTTGTGTTTTTCAAAAGTTGACGATCTACAAGCTCACAAAGCTTTGCGATGTGTTATGCGTTGGCTATTTACCTTCTAACCTTTTACTGTGATGGGACAATGGGTCTGCTACTCATCTGATATCATGGTCAGAGGTTTGACGCTGGGATAGACACACGCACGCGACACAAACGTGCTTGCTTGCGTGCATGCGCACGGACACACACACACACACACACACACACACACACAGATCAGTCATGGGTGCTCCTCTGGTTCCCCTGTGCATAGCGTGGTGCTGACTCTCACAAAGCCTCCCCTGGTCAGATAAATAATGGAGCCAAAAAGGCTTTCTGCTGCCTGTCTCTCCACACCATCAACCCCAAACAGCAAAGTTGACGACTCAGCTGTTGGGTGTCCATTATCTGCTGCGGACACAGGAGTCGAGCGGGCTCGTCTCCTCTGGAGGGGGGGTTGGGGGGGGACGCCACGCGTGTTAAGGCATGGAACGCTGTCCCCCCACCCACACCCCACTGACAGCTCTCTTCTCCCCTGTGCCCTTTACAGTCAGAGACGAAGCAAGGCGAAGAGGAGCAGATACGCTTACATATTCATAACCCTCTCTCTGCTGAATGTCATGTTTACCTGTCAAGGTCGTGATTAGGATGAACTGTGATCAGGTGTGTTATTGAACCCCACACCCCCGCCCCCTTCCTTTCCTGACACACACACATACACACACTCACACGTGGGTGCGCACACACACAACATTTTCCCTCTCTTGCCATGGTAGGCGCCCCCCACCCCACACATACCCTTATGCTTACATTGCTAGCCAGCTAGTTGATCAGTTCTTGTCGGCAAGCGACGGCGTCCTATGAAACATTTTAATGAGGCTTTGCCCTCTGTCACGGCCCTGAGTTGATCAGTGAAAACACAGGCAATGAAACCATTCGACAGTAAGGCGTTTGATTCTGTCGCTCACCATCATTAGTCAAATAATGGCCCTGACACACTGCATTCGTCAGCCTCACGCATTATCAAAAGCATGCATTGGAGGCTGCAGCCACACTGGAGGCTGCAGCCACACCACACTGGAGGCTGCAGCCACACTGGAGGCGTCGAGACGTGTTGAGGCGTCTCTCAGAGCCCATTTCTATGTTTGAGCGTCAACGCGTGCCGTGCATGGCACAGACCATCACATGGCACAGACCATCCAAAATGAGCTGGAGCAACACAGAATGGTCATCTCTTTTAACACAATCCCTACTTTTGGCAGAAGGTCTGAGAGGTCATTTTGACCGTTTTTTTAATTAGTTTGAAGTTTATTATCTTTGCCCATGAAGCTTTCAGAAGGTTCCCCTTCCATGAGCATCATCATCCATCACCATTCTATCATCTCAGAAAATCTTGACATCTGAAAAAAAATCTAAATGTGAATTTAAGCACATGCAAATTTAGCTGATTTTACTTCAGACCTTCTAGTGTTAAGGCAACAGGCCGGTTACACGCGCCGCACAAGGTGCCCCTTTTTCACTTGAGAACCTGCCCCTCTAAATGTCTGTGCACGCCACCTGCCCCTCTAAATGTCTGTGCACGCCACCTGCCCCTCTATCTAAATGTCTGTGAACGCCACCTGCCCCTCTATCTAAATGTCTGTGCACGCCACCTGCCCCTCTATCTAAATGTCTGTGAACGCCACCTGCCCCTCTATCTAAATGTCTGTGCACGCCACCTGCCCCTCTATCTAAATGTCTGTGAACGCCACCTGCCCCTCTATCTAAATGGCTGTGCACGCCACCTGCCCCTCTATCTAAATGTCTGTGCACGCCACCTGCCCCTCTATCTAAATGTCTGTGCACGCCACCTGCCCCTCTATCTAAATGGCTGTGCACGCCGGCTGCCCCTCTAAATGTATGTGCACGCCACCTGCCCCTCTAAATGTCTGTGCACGCCACCTGCCCCTCTAAATGTCTGTGCACGCCACTGAAAATCTAGTTCCTGTAGACTGGAGGGAGACACTCATGCATTGTGACAGGCTTTTTAAAAATACTGTTACTTCCAACATTGTGATGAGACTTTTCTGCATTTTCATTAAATTCAGCCACATTTCCTGTTGAAGGGAAAGGGGTGCAGGGTGAAGTTGTTGCACATGATTATTATAAACATTTAAAATGAGCATTGTAATGCCTTATGACTGCATTATAGAGCAACCTTAACATTAAGTTTTACCGGCATGTTTTATTTGATGTTGACTCTCCTCGTGAGAAATGAGGATTCATGCATGGCATATCTTCATCTCTGCATGTATTATAAGTATTACTATAAGTAAACTTCTTATAGTGCAAACTGCAAACCTAAAAATAAGTCAATAAAACGTGGGTGCGCGACTGCGCGTGTATGTGTGTGTACAGTAGATGTGTCTCCTTTTCACATAAACAAAAGATGATTTGCTTTTTGCAAGTCAAGTCCTTAAAGATTCACTGCCATCTTCACTCTGTGCTTTTCCTTCTAAAGAGCGAGAGTGCATGCGAAAGAAAGGCTAAATAAGTTAGCGTTGATGAAATGGAGTGGAGAGGGCATTGTATAAACAATATATACTAGGACAGGGGTAGGCAACCTGGATAAACCTGGATAAACAATGCATATATACTAGGACAGGGGTAGCAACCTGGATAAACCTGGATAAACAATGCATATATACTAGGACAGGGGTAGCAACCTGGATAAACCTGGATAAACAATGCATATATACTAGGACAGGGGTAGCAACCTGGATAAACCTGGATAAACAATGCATACAGTATATACTAGGACAGGGGTAGCAACCTGGATAAACCTGGATAAACAATGCATATATACTAGGACAGGGGTAGCAACCTGGATAAACCTGGATAAACAATGCATATATACTAGGACAGGGGTAGCAACCTGGATAAACCTGGATAAACAATGCATACAGTATATACTAGGACAGGGGTAGGCAACCTGGATAAACCTGGATAAACAATGCATATATACTAGGACAGGGGTAGCAACCTGGATAAACCTGGATAAACAATGCATACAGTATATACTAGGACAGGGGTAGGCAACCTGGATAAACCTGGATAAACAATGCATATATACTAGGACAGGGGTAGGCAACCTGCGGCTCTAGAACCACATGTGGCTCTTATAGGCCCTCTCCCGTGGCTCCTACGGCAAAGTATACGAAAAGGAATAAGAGGTTTTTATTTTATTTTTTATTTTTCTTCTTTTTTTTTACATTTAATCATAATTTATTATTGAATTTGTAGTAGGCATAAAGTTATTCTTTCATTTTGATATTGCAAAACAATGTTGCCTATACACCAGATAAAAATAAGAATCATATTTAATGAAGGAAGAATGTATTCTGATAAGACATCTTTGTTTGTTTTCACCACCAATGCTGCTGGCTTACTGGTACAGTATACTTGATATGCTTTGAGAAATTACCAAAAAATACAATTTAATATTTGTGAAAAATCACAAATACTTAAAGTTTGCTTTATTAAAGCAAACATATTTTGCGGCTCAGATTGTTGTCTGTTCTGATATTAAAGGTTGCCTACCCCTGTACTAGGAGATAGGGCTTGACATGAGGATTGCAGACCTTCTGCCTCCTGCCTTTGGCTCTGCACACAGTGACATCACAAGCTTTTTCCATGGAGTGGCCCAGAGAAGTTCTGCCCACTGCATTCAGCCCTGCCATTGCATGGAAGCCCCAGAATCTACGTAACGCCCCCCACTCCCCCACCTCCACCCCCCTCCTGTGAGAGCAGTGACCAGTAATTAAGCTTCCCAGATTCCCGCTCCATTGTTATTTCTCTAACAATCTCCAGCGTGAGATGCTTTTTGACTGCTGGTTGTGCAGTGACCTGTACACGTCAAGCCCATTCTCTCTTTATTGGGTTGTCTTCTGTCCACACTAATGGCCACAGGGGGTCTGAGTCCGCGCTTCACCTGACCACTGCTCACAAAGCTGGCTCTCTGGAACCGACAGGCGGAACGGAAATCACATTAACCCACCCCAAACCACAAGACAAAACCTACACACTCACACACATATACACAACTAAACAAAAATAGGCGAGTCTCGCCCCGTCCCTTCATCAGTGGAATGTGTCAGTCCAGTGCCTTGTTGTCATAAAGGCCCTCTGCAACCCACACCTCCTTCCAGAGGGCAGTGGACAGACACCCTGTGAAGACAATGCAAGGCTAGAGATGTAGAAACTAGGCCCCTAGGGTAGGTACCCTCACAAAATACATGCAGTAATCCTGGTCTCTAAACTGCCTCCCCCTGGCCAGCCGGGGCGCCTGATGGAAGGGAAAGGAACTGGTTGGAATAACGTTCCTTCCACGCGCTATGTCCAACCAGGGAAACTCCCCCCTGTCAGGTGTAAAGGAGCGACTTGGACACTCAGGCATGAAGGAAGCATGAGTTCAAGTCCGTTGCTCTCCCCTTGTCCCCCATATATGGGGACTAGGTTGGTGGAGGGTGTGTAGAGCCCAGGATCACATTAGATGATTGACACAGGGGTGAAAAATGGGTTACAAAATTGTGGGATAAAAAATATATATAAAAAAATATGTAGAAAGGCTGACTGACCTCTCCACACAGTAAATCATGCTTTCACGATGACAGTACAGTACATCGTTTACCGGGTTTGCTGCAAATGAGTGTGTTATTATAGCTTTAATGCATTTTCAAAGTGTGGATGTAATGAGCTGATATGGGGATAACAAGAACACTGATTGTGTGAATATGGTGCGTTGTTGATTTGCATGATAATGGCTCCATGCCTGAGCGCCTAATTGTTTAATTTGGCTTTTATGTGATGTTTTTCCCTTGGGGGTAAATATAACACTGTGGTTGTCGCTTTGCTTTTTTATTTGACGTATATGAACCAATCTTCCAAAGTTTATATATATATACTAGACCTGTGCCATACCATACTCGGGAACGATGCAAGTTGGGAACAATGAAAATCTGGAATGCATAGTTGCATACCCCACCCCAGCATGTCTGTGTCCCTTTTGTGCCCATTGAATGTGTGGAGAATGTTGCAAAGTGACCGACTGTCCTGTGAAAAGTGAAATGGCCGGTGTGGGTAATTCGATCAATAATAATAGCAGTGGTCAGGAAATACTCCTATCCGACATAGGCTATTAGCAAAGATACACCCATGTCACATGGCAGTGAAATTACTGTCAATTATTCACTCATTTACACACTTTAATTATCTCAATGTCGTATGTACAATCTTTAACTTTAGAAGCACTCAAATGTGCTTAAATGGCTTAACACAATTTGGCTAACCATTGAAATGCACGCACACCCTCCTCCGGTATGTTAGGCTACACATCTCACCCTCCTCCGGTATGTTAGGCTACACAGCTCACCCTCCTCCGGTATGTTAGGCTACACAGCTCACCCTCCTCCGGTATGTTAGGCTACACAGCTCACCCTCCTCCGGTATGTTAGGCTACACAGCTCACCCTCCTCCGGTATGTTAGGCTACACAGCTCACCCTTCTCCGGTATGTTAGGCTACACAGCTCACCCTTCTCCGGTATGTTAGGCTACACAGCTCACCCTCCTCCGGTATGTTAGGCTACACAGCTCACCCTCCTCCGGTATGTTAGGCTACACAGCTCACCCTCCTCCGGTATGTTAGGCTACACAGCTCACCCTCCTCCGGTATGTTAGGCTACACAGCTCACCCTCCTCTGGTATGTTAGGCTACACAGCTCACCCTCCTCCGGTATGTTAGGCTACACATCTCACCCTCCTCCGGTATGTTAGGCTACACAGCTCACCCTCCTCCGGTATGTTAGGCTACACAGCTCACCCTCCTCCGGTATGTTAGGCTACACAGCTCACCCTCCTCCGGTATGTTAGGCTACACAGCTCACCCTCCTCCGGTATGTTAGGCTACACAGCTCACCCTCCTCCGGTATGTTAGGCTACACAGCTCACCCTCCTCCGGTATGTTAGGCTACACAGCTCACCCTCCTCCGGTATGTTAGGCTACACAGCTCACCCTCCTCCGGTATGTTAGGCTACACAGCTCACCCTCCTCCGGTATGTTAGGCTACACAGCTCACCCTTCTCCGGTATGTTAGGCTACACAGCTCACCCTTCTCCGGTATGTTAGGCTACACAGCTCACCCTCCTCCGGTATGTTAGGCTACACAGCTCACCCTTCTCCGGTATGTTAGGCTACACAGCTCACCCTCCTCCGGTATGTTAGGCTACACAGCTCACCCTTCTCCGGTATGTTAGGCTACACAATGTGCAGATCAATAATTGACCTTCACTCTGACATGTGCCATTCAGCAGCACACGTAAGAATCAGAGAGCGGAACGGGGAGAAGTAAGGTTATTTTATTCAGTACAGTATGGGGTATTTTACAGAAAACTTTTTCTCTATCAATTAATCAATGAGGCATGTTACAGCTGAAACAAGGTCCACATGTCTTAACAAGCAACTTAATCAATTTGACTGATTGCATCCAGTGGTGGAAGAAGTACTCTGATATGTTAAGTAAAAGTAACAATATACAACAATATAGAAATACTAAAAGTGAAGTACACAGGCAAGATCGCCCCAGTTAAAGTAAAAGTCCAAATTCAACAAATCCAGGGGGAATCAAATATATAATAATAAGTGTGTTACCTGAAGATGAACTTGAATGAATTGAATCCAACTACAGTCAGTCAACCCATCAAAAGGGTAACAACAAGGTTTCAAATGGGCAAAATCGGACTTGAGATTATTTGGGATTATTGTGAAATCAACATTTTCCTGAATGAGCCATGCATTTCACCTGATGAAAAAACATGCCATTACAAGAGACTCATTGTCCTTTTCTAAGCAGTATAGGATACCTGCCGATACCCCTGCTAGCTTGGTTGCAATTGTTTTACTTTTAACAATAATTTCTAAATCATAACTTCTTTCCTGATCTGTATTTTTTAACAAGCACATTTTTATATTTCCCAGGCAGGGAGCCAAGGTATGGCTCATTGCCATAATCAATTGACGCTCCGGTTTGAAAAACCTGTGAGTGTTTTGACCTTCCTGTGAAACTTGTTTGTTCCAAGGCCAGCTCCTCGGCGCTGCTCATTTTCAATCTCACCGCCATCATCAACAAGGAATTTAATTTCCATCCCCTCTCAGGCGTTCACTGGCAGCAGCGGTTGCTGGCGGTTCTGATGGATCACAGACCAGTTTAATTCTCCGACGCTTACCAGTAGCTTTCAGGCACACCGCATCATGGCCTGGATAGCGGCGTTGACAAGGTCTGGGGCTTAAGCCCACAGCGTTTGGGCTTTATGAGGCCGGGGCCGCCGGGCACAAATATGTTTTTGGGTGGTCCTTGCTTCTCTGCCTGGGACACTGCATTACTTCATTGCACTGCATCGTATGCAACCATAATTTTATTCCTAAATTACATTACATTCAGTAACGCTATATACCTCTACTGAAATATCTTCGGGCGTTTCCAGTGGTGGAAAAAGTACTCAATCACAGTACTACTAGTCAAAGTTACAATAGATTGCATTTTTATTGCCATGTATCCTACTGGCTCACCTGCCAGTGAGGAGCCCCCACGAAATCGTGGTCTCTAAACTGCCTTCCCCTGGCCAGCCGGGGCGCCTGATGGAGGGGAAACGAACTGGTTGGAATAACGTGTTCCTTCCACGCGCTATACGTCCAACCAGGGAAACTCCCCCCCCGTCAGGTGTAAAGGAGCAACTTGGACACTCAGGCATGAAGGAAGCATGAGTTCAAGTCCGTTGCTCTCCCCAGGTTGGTGGAGGGTGTGTAGAGCCCAGGATCACATTAGATAATTGACACAGGGGTGAAGAAATGGGTTACAAAATCGTGGGATAAAAATTATATAAAAAAGAAAAGTGAGGAGCCCCCACGGGAAGACGTAGAGCCTTCGTCCTACTCCTCCCGCCCAGGTTGCAGGTGCCGCCCCAAGCCCACCCCATAGGAGTACGTTTAGTGCTTCCCCTGAACACGGGTGCATCGCCGTGGATTTGAATCCCCAGATGGTGGTGGGCGCCGGGCAGCTACTTTACCACTGCTCCCCCAAAGTATATAGCTACCGGTACTCCTAAATACTTTAAAAGTACATATTTTGAAAACAATTCAAAGATCTTTCAGAAAATCACAAACTGCCACTGCTCGCACACACACACATGCACATAGACACATATACACAGCACAACAAATCACAGCCCAGCAGCAGGGCACGGTAGAGGCCTCATACCGAGGGCAGGTGGTGATGGGTGAGGCAGCGGCCCACAGTACCTCCAAAAACACACAAATTACTCAGACAGCTGGCATGGGCCTGCGGAGGGTACGGCTGCAGAAAAATGAGATGAAAAATGTTTACTGTGAAAAGCATGCTCATATTATAGCTGATGAAACATTGGGGAGCAAGAGAGGAGAGGAGAGGAGAGTGTGGGGGAGAGGAGAAAGGGCTGGGAAGGCTTGGGGGAGGGGGGGGGTTGGGGGTGGGGGGCGGGCGGGGTGGCAGAGGGATGAACGCCGGGGAATAGCGAGGCCTGGAGAGAGAACTAATGGGCTACACGCAAACGGGTTGAAACCGGAGGCGCACTGAGGCAGCGGTGGCCTGACACAGCTGAGGGCCTCAGAGGAGACCCCGGCCTATTAGAGCAAGATAAGGGCCTGTTTGGAGAAAGCATCCTCTCAATGGTGCGCTGGGCACCAGCACCCGGCCCGGGCATCAATTAAAGGGAAGAAAATATGACATGGAAGTAGAAATGCATTAAATAAAAACAACAAACTGCCAGGGCTTTCTGCGCCCCCCCCCCCCCCCCCCCCCCCCCCCCTCTGAAGGCTTTCGGGGAGCGGGCGGGGAGTGTCAGCGCTGAAATACGGTCGATTTAGTCTCTGTGGCATTGTGGAGGTGGGGGAGTGTATGATGAGGTGCAATGTGTAAGGTAGAAAAGAAATGAGCGCCGATGCCTCCTGGACACAGAGTTTCACACACGCAGATGAAAGATGAGAGGGAGACGGAAACTCATCCAAAAAAAGCTCAAGCCCAATTTTGTCAAGAAAAAAAAAGGCACGCCAGTGGATGATGGCTATGATACGTAATTTAGCTTTAATTCACCTTCAATTCCTTCCTTTCTAAACCCTAAAGGCAGGATGTGATATACCCGGCTATACAGCGGCCTGGATTCTTCAGTACTTTGTAGAGAGCAGTTTTACTGGACATCATCGAAAGTGTACTGTCCACTTTCTAGGGCACAACCATGCATTTCCAATTGTATGAAGGCAAGCAGATGACCAGTGTCAGACAGACGTTTGCAAGCTGCCACAGCACTAGGCCGCTTTAATTGTGACACAGGAGTAGACTGATGTCAGCAGCGTGTGTGTGTGTGTGTGTGTGTGTGTGTGTGTGTGTGTGTGTGTGTGTGTGTGTGTGTGTGTGTGTGTGTGTGTGTGTGTGTGTGTGTGTGTGTGTGTGTGTGTGTGTGTGTGTGTGTGTGTGTGTGTGTGTGTGTGTGTGTGTGTGTGTGTGTTCTAGGGCCCGCAGCTCCGAAAGTTTTCTCAAAAGCCTAGAAAATCTTAGGTTTAAAAAAAAAATCAACTTTGTCATTTCCCTCAGTCTCTCTGACTGGACTGGCGTCTTGTGTGTCATTGTGCAGAACTACTCCTAACAGTAAGAGACAGCAATATGCCAACGGCTGCCGGCCCTCTAGCCTGCCGGCCCTGCATGCCGAAGAGCAAAGAGAGAAGTGTTTCATTCAGTTGTGACACCTCAGTGAGCATGGCTTGCTGGCTGGACGACTAACGATATGGACATGCAGAAGTTTTTCCAGAGGAGTCATTGTCAACCTATAAAGCTGCCATCCACACAGACCGACCATGGGTCATATCTATTGGATATTAATGGAGTGAGGTTATCTGAACAGTGACTTCAGCCAGCTGTTGACTGAGTTTATTACAGTGGTGTACTGTACTTTTACTTGAGTACGGTAATTGTATTTTTGGATGCATGACTTTCACTCGTGTGTGTGTGCGTGCAAGTTGGTGTCAGGTGGAGCAGCAGACAGGAATATCCAGAGCCTTCAAGGTTTCATGGTGCAGGTGAAGTGGGCATGTCATTGATTGATTGATTGAAATATTTATTAACAGTTTGTAGAACAGTACATTTTAACCACAAACTCAATACAAAGACTGTTAACTGTGAGTGGACGACCCAATTAAGCATTACACTTGTTTACAACAGGGTCCACATTGTTCAATTCATCAAAACATTTAGAGACGTACAAATAGACACTTCTATGTAGTTAAAGAACAGAACAGGAATTCATCATATAGGAAGCAAAAAGGGAAAGGATACCCAACTAGGCGACCACAAGTTGCTTGATTCAGTATTGAGATATGATATTATAATGTTATCAGACATGTCCCCTTCCTATTATAAACCCATTGTAACTTTTTACCATGAAATTAATTGAAAACACACGTCTTTGGTTCTGGTGACTAATATACCGGTAGTCCTAATGTGTGAGGGAGCTGTGTTTGATCAATCACTTCTTACTGTGGTTGCTGTAGGCATTATAGGCAACACACTATTATTCTCGGTCCGAGACTTCTTTTGCCAGCAAAGTGAACCCATGCCTTTTCTTAACTTTTGCACAACAGAAAAGTGAAGCTTTTGGTCGTGCTTCACACACTGTTGTCACTGTTGTCATGCTTCACATGACATCACAATATATAATATAAATGGTATAAGACGGAATTCGGTTCCCAGTGGATTCCTCACGACTTGCGTCAGTGCAACCACACTTGCACTGTACTGTACTGTACCCATGTGTCTTGCACACTGCACAGCCTTCTTTGGCGCTAATTCGTTTAATTAGAGTAATTGTTTGTATCTTTGTGTTGCAATCAGCTGTAGCTGTTTAGTGTTTATATGCCATGCTCGAGATGGACAAAACACACACGGTCAAATGTAGAGAGGCTGGCACTGCTAAAAACACAGCCCTCTAATGCATGAGAAGGACAATATCAGTCACCATAACCAGGGACATGTGTTTTAAATCAGTCTAACAGTCTATAACTGATACAATTAATATCAAATATCTAAATGCTGAATCAAGTAACTTAAAAACTGTCTGGGGCGCTCACAAAAGCCAGAGTAGATGTTGAAAATGACCCCAAAACATGTTTGAAAGTGAAATATTCTTCATGTAAAATGTTGACTGCAGGCCTTCTACTTGTAAAAGAGTATTTATATATTGTGGTATTACTACATTTACTATTTTGGGGCAGGAACCCCTTTTGGTGTTTTAAGCATTCTGTTCTACTTTAGCTATTGAAAAATAGCAGATCTACAAGCTCATAGCGTGCCACCGAGCTTGTAGGTCTACTATTTTTGAAAAGTCGTGAAAAATGAGGCGCAAACCTTTGAATTTATATAATTTCAGAGCCTTTTTAACTCAAATGTTTGCTTCCGGGGGTATCCCTGGAACAACATATTTTAAGATGGGGGTCGGCGGCCAAATACAGATAATTCTGGGGGTCCTTGACATGAAAAAGGTTGAGCACCACTGACATATAGAAACATGGGTTTTTCAGAAAACTGTTTAATCGACCTCCTAAAGTCCTAAATGGGTTAAAACATGTGTTACTTCTTCCACCACTGGCATCACAGGCCACTCTCTGAAGAACACGCATTGATAGATCGGCAAAGCAGTTTGTTCTACCAAATTTAACAATGATATATCATTATCACAACTTTGGGGTAAAATCTATAAAATCAATGAGTCCGCCGGAGGAGCAGGATTAGTATTACCAACACGCTGAGAGGGTGTTAAAGTGGCCGAGTATGGATCCATGTTGCGGCTCTCGGATCAATGGCATTTGTGGACACTAAGCTCAATAACAAGCCATCCAAGAACGGGGGTTTTCGGAGAAGAAAGGAGATGTGAAAAGCAAATTTGCTGCTAGAGAAGCTAATATCCTGTGCTGTGTGTGCGCCCGAGTGAACATGA
Organism: Protomyctophum parallelum; assembly: GCF_964188405.1. Taxonomy (NCBI): domain Eukaryota; kingdom Metazoa; phylum Chordata; class Actinopteri; order Myctophiformes; family Myctophidae; genus Protomyctophum; species Protomyctophum parallelum. The sequence continues at coordinate 15,532,888 of NC_139699.1, forward strand.
CGTTGCTGCTGTCGGGGTGGAAACCTCGTATATGCAAAAAAACGTTACTTTTCAGAAAATAGAAAAAGGAACCATGTGTTCCTATGGATCCAATGCAGTTATATATGCACTTCTGAATTAAAAAAAATTGCCAACTACGAGCTTGTATAGACCGACTATGTTTGCTACTACCTTGAAATATGTGACCAGATTTGACTGAGAGACTGCCATCGCGCAAATTACAGCTTTTCACCAAGGAGGAGAAAAACATTTCCTTTTTTTTAATAGCACAGGCTGACTCGTCACATACTAGAGCATGTCTGAAATAAGTGTCAGAGCTGAAATCGACATGTAAATATGAAATAAATGCTTAAACATGTAGCTATAGGTGTAATGTTGGAGACCACAGAAGTGAACCTTTCAAGCCTGTTTTCTCAACTCGCTGTTTCTCTGCAAGACATTACTCTATAAGCCATATCTCCAAAACTGGTGGGCCAAACTGAACAACCAATATGTCAATTTGAAGCTATGGTTCCCTGCTTTCATATGACATGAAACAACGAAAATTCAAATCCCTCAGTCAAATTTAGTCACATATGGAGATACAAGGTTTTGTGTGATGACTGAGCTGTGTATAGGGGCCGCAGGGCGGGCGAGAGGGATAGATTCCTCCGCTGAAACAATACCGATACAAATACAGCTGTCGTTATTGATACCCGTCCGTCATTGGTATTGGCAAGTACAGGATGAAGAATGTGAAATATATTGATTTGGAAGCGGCGGGGAGGCATGTCATCGAGTGGATCCAATTGATTTTGAAATCAAGTTGTCTTTTTTTTGCCTTTTGGTTCCTTTTGTTTTCAAAGCAAATGATGCCTTAAATGGTCATTGTAATAAAAGGAGAACAGAGTAGAATCATTATCCTTAAATGGTCATATTGTAAAAGGAGAACAGAGTAGAATCCTGAGTGTATATTTAACTGAGTAAAAATAAAAGAGCTCCACTCTCAGAGTTAACTTTAAACCCATTTTGGGCGGGAACCCTTTTTGATGTTAGCATTATGTTATGCTTTAGCTATTGAAAAATAGCAGATCTTCAAGCTTCAAGCTACGAGCTTGTAGGTCTGCCATTTTTGAAAATTCGAAGAACCACTGACATAGAAACATAGCTTTTTCAGAAAGCTGTCAGGATGTAGAAGACATTTTTTAGAATCTGATCTCAGGTCAGAATGGGTTTTAACACTCATGTTTTGACAGCGTACAGTATAGGCTATGTGTCTAGTGGTCTTTCTTTGAAACAGAGGATTTATTGTCATCAAGGTGTTGATACAGTGTGTAATCAGTGTGCTGGCGTCTGATGGCTGAGTGACACGTATAGAGGTGACAGACTGTCTGCATGCACACAGACACATCCAGACCACTAATTGAACTCTAGCCGGTCCATTTCTACACTCCCAGAGTTAAATTGGCACCCCATATTTGACTGTGAAAACACCGTCAAAGACGGTAATGGAACCAGAAAAGAGTAACATCTCCTGTTTGCTTGTTGACAAGTCCTGACAAGATGACAGCGGATGCGGTATTTAAATGACGCAGGGAGACGGGGTCACAGACAGGGTTTCATGGGAGACGGCAGGCCCACTGAAAGTAGCACTAGATCAGCCTCTCCCAACCTGTGGGCCGTGATGATGACGTTAAAGGACCACTTTTCAACCTGTTTTCATGTTATTGGTTATTGGCTAAAATAGCACAATTCTTTTCAACTTGGTCTGTGTCTCATAGGAGGGCTGTGTGCAGTTCAGCAACCAGTCCACCAGTGACATCATCGTTAGGCAGATTCTTTTTAAATATATTTTTAGATTTGTATTTTCGTAAGAATGATTATCACGATTATGACTTTCATTATCACATTGCAACTTTTCAGGAATTGAAAGCCTGCAGTTTATATTAGCTTGGATTCCCCACAGATGATGTCACTGGAAGACGGGTTTCTGAAATGCCCACAGTCCTCCTATGAGACACAGACTAGTAGAGTAGGAAAATAAATGTGGTATTTTATCATGAACTAAAATTATTGAAAAGTCGTGAAGTCATCCTTACTGAATATACACAATGATAAATCAGAGTACTCTAAACAAACCCTCATACTGTTGGTATGTTCCCCACACCCCACAGCTGAGTCAACCAATTATCAATCTGCAACATACACAATAAATAATAATTCAAACTTTAGCCATTCAGTCTCAGTGGCAGGCTGAACTGCCACACCACAGCTCTCCTATGAGACACAGACTAGTAGAGTAGGAAAATAAATGTATTTTATCATGAACAAAAATTATTGAAAAGTCATCCTTTAATCTAAACATATGTAGGCTATATAAAAAGGTCATGATGTCTGTACTATCTCTTTCCCCCCTCTACACCAAATCTCAATAGTGAAAATAGCAGATCTACAAGCACACAACGACACATTGTGAGCTTTAGGGTTCACATGGTTTTTAGCCCTACAGTATACTTTGTTGTACAAAAATACAGCTGATCTAAATCCAGGATTTTAACAATTTGGTAAAATGTAGAAGAATGTGGAAAGTTTTCCCAAAGTAGGGTTAATGTAGTTAAACTCTGTCACACAATGTTCTTACTCGATAAAAACTACATAATTGACGTAAAAAAGCAGGCCAAAGCAGTTCCTGAAATCTGTCTTGAAACTTTTCCTCCTTGCAATTTTGTTTATTTTGTACACAAATAAAAAAAACTAAAACTGTTAGGGCTGTTGACAGATGGCAGGTAGAGAACATGTTAGACTTGATTTCTTTATTTCTTTATTTTGGGAGCAGATATTGAAGCCAAGCAGGCCTTTGTTGTTGTCACATCTGCAGGACTAAGGCAGATTGTGCTATTTACTACCCTCCCGCGTGTGACAAAGAGTTCAGAATTCATTTTAACCTGCAAAACTCTCCTCATGAAAGGCTTGGGAAGGCAAAGAGTTTAGACAGAGGAGGTCTGTGGGGTTTATAAAATAGGGGCATAGAAGCGTGCACTGCAGTGCACACACAAAGAATAAATGTCAGCCCAATAGCCTGCGCTGGGAATGAACTGAGACGAGACAATGACAAAAAAAAAGAAATGTGTATTGAGAAAAGAATATTTTATTACAGAAGAAATAGTTTGTGTTTGCATCCGTACATGGTCTCCGAGAGCGGGCTGACATCTAGAAACACTGCCAGGGAACTTGTAGTAAACTGTTTCCACCGCATGTCACAGAGGTAATGGCCGAGTCACATGGCAAAGTATTTTATGTATTGCTATGCGTTTTTACCTTAGCGAACCCAAGATCTCCCCTTGCTGTACACATGTGCAAGAAATCATATGCACGCACGCACACAGACACACATACACACCTGCACAGGCACTCTCTCATGCTCGCACACACACACGCGCGCACACACACGCGCACACACACAGACCTATGAATTTGTATTACTACACTATAAGTGTTTCACTGCGTAGCTTTGTGAGCTTGTGGATCTGCTTTTTTCAGTATACGATGCCGGCATGCACAACAGGTATTGAAAATCAGGCATAATTCCAACTCCTAAACTTAACCTCTAAATGTCTAATACTAACCCTAACCCGAATCTTTTCCCAATTAATTGTAAGATTAACTTTAAAAATATGTATACCGGTAAACATAAAACAACCATTTCTCTTGTGATGGAAAACTGTCCTCACGATATATATTTATTAAGATTTTCCAAATTCTACTATACTTCTGACCCGGCATGGCCAGACTAAAATCACTGCAAGGGCTATTTATTAAAAAAGTACAGTATAGTAATACAAGTACACTTACACCCGCACACACAAACAGACACACATGGACACACAGACGCACATAGACACACAGACACACATACAATATTCTCACACAATATACTTCTTATTTGCAGAGAGAATGCATTTCTCCATCTGCTGGGTCCTCTCTGAGAGATAAACAGGACATTTTCTTTCTGTCAGTGAATCTGATTGTGTATGTTCTGTTCGCCCCTGTGATTGTACATCCAATAGTGGCCGACTTGTCCCTCCAAAAGTAAAATGTCTGGGAGCAGGAAAAGGTAGCTAGTGAACTGTGGTCAAAGAACAGCACCTCCCTGAGAACACAACTGGGCCGTCCATACAACAGGCTGACAAAAACACACACAACAACTAAACTCATTGGACTGGTGAGCAACGAGAGAGAGAGAGAGAGAGGGGTAGAAATAAAAATAAAGCCCAAGTACAATTTAGGCATTTAGCAGACGCTCTTAATCCAGAGCGACTTACATTAAGCAAGAACAAAAAAGCATGGGAATACATCACATAAAACATTTATAATGAAACATGCGTAAGCTAAGAACGTAACAGTGGAATATCTATATAATGAAACTATACATGTAAACTATACATCTATACTACTATGCTATACATATATGTACTATGACGTGCTATGACTACATACAATGCAATTATAGTGCTGTCTACATAACATGCTATAAGTCTGTATCAAATGCTATCTAAGTCTACAGAAATGCTATCTACGGGGGTGGGGTAAGTGCTATGGGCCATGATGGAGTCTGAAAAGGTGGGTTTTCAGACTACGGCGGAAGATTGGGAGTGATGCTGCAGTTCTGACTGCAATGGGAAGTGCATTCCACAGTTTTGGAGCCAGAAGGGAGAAGCGTTTGGGACGTGTGGAGCGTTGTCCCGGCGGTTTTAGTGAGGGTACTTCCAGCTTCCCTGCGTTGGCTGATCTGAGTGCGCGGGAGGGTTTGTCGGGTTCGATCATACTTGCAAGATATGGGGGAGCCATACCTTTGGTTGCTTTGAATGCCAGCATCAGAGTTTTGTATTCTGTGCGGGCAGCGACCGGGAGCCAGTGAGTCTACAGCTCCAGGCATCCCCCTGGCAAACACAGAAATCAAATGCTTACTTTACGCAGATGACCTGCTGCTGCTGTCCCCAACCAAGGAAGGACTACAGCAGCAACTTAATCTCCTACACAAATTCTCCCAGACATGGGCCCTGACAGTGAACCTAACCAAGACTAAAATCATGATATTTCAAAAAAGGCCCAGCCGCCAAAACCACCAATTTTTCCTAAATACAATCCCACTAGAACAAACAAAAAACTATACCTACCTTGGCCTAAACATCAGCAGCACAGGGAACTACAACCAAGCTGTAAAGGACCTGAGAGACAAGGCAAGAAGGGCATTCTATGCCATCAAAAGAAACATCAAAATAGACATCCCAATTAAAACCTGGCTTAAAATACTGGACTCCGTGATAGAACCAATTTCCCTCTATGGTTGCGAGATCTGGGGACCATTAGCAAACCATGACCTTGAAAAATGGGATAAACACCAAACCGAGACCCTACACACAGAATTCTGCAAATCCATTCTCCGTACCCAGCGAAAAACACCAAATAATGCATGCAGGGCAGAATTAGGACGATACCCACTCATAATCAAAATAAAAAAGAGAGCACTTAAGTTCTACAACCACCTAAAAGAAAGTGACCTAGATGCACTCCATAACAAGGCACTCACACACAGTGAAACTCTAGAGAGATGCCCCCTCAGCCAGCTGGCCCTGGAACTCCGGGCACAAACACAAACAGAGCCACGAGATAGAAAACCCATCGGACTAAACCAAATTATAAAACAGCAAAAGGAAAACTACCTGACACATTGGAAAGAAGCAACACAAAAGCAGAGTAAACTAGAATGCTATCTGGCCCTAAACAGAGAATACACAGTGGCAGAATACCTGAGCACCGTGACCGACCCAAAACAAAGAAAAATCTTAACTAGGTACAGACTCAGTGAGCACAGTCTCGCGATCGAGAAAGGCCGTCATAGGCAGACCTGTATCCCGAGAGAAGACAGACTATGCACCCACTGCACACTAAATGAAGTGGAAACCGAGCTACACTTCCTAACCATCTGTCCATTGTACCAAGACATCAGAGACACATACTTCCCACAGATTACAACCACACACGGAGATTTTGAAAACATGACCAATGACAAAAAACTCCCATATCTGCTGGGCGAAGTACAACAATGTGCAAACACAGCAGCAAGATTTGTGGGCTGCTGTGATAGGAGAAGGATATCAAATGGAACACAACCACCCTAAAGACTAATCATTGTGTATATTCCTGCACTATACCTGCATCGAGTGATCTTGGTACATAGAAGTTGATCTATTGAAGATCCTGACCTTCAATATACATCATTTTTGTTTTGATTGTATTGCTGTATTGTTGTATTGTTGTATTGTTCGTTCTGCTTTGGCAATGTAAACGTATGTTTTCTCATGCCAATAAAGCCCTTTGAATTGACAAATTGAATTGAGTGGAGGGAGCGGAGCAGGGGGGAGACATGTGAGAATTTTGGCTGGTTGAAGACCAAGCGAGCTGCGGCATTTTGGATCAGCTGGAGAGGCTTAAGTGCACATGCTGGTAGGCCAGTAAGGAGGGAGTTACAATAGTCGAGTTTTGACAAGACTGTTGTCTGGATTAGGAGCTGGGCTGATTACAAAGTACAAAGGGGAAGGGACAAAGTTAGGAGGAGATGAAGCATTGTGAAGACTAAAGCCTGTGACTCACATTGAATGACAAAAGCCCTAGAAAGTGCTAATGAGAGTTCCAGCTACTTTGAGTGGCGCTGATGGAGTATTTTCGCCGTGCCGTATTGACAGAGATGAGAGATAGAAAAGAGGAGCGGAAAGGGAAAATGAGCCATAATTAAACAACTTAATGAGTTTGTCGGTCTTTTGTAGCCTGTTTTTTTTAAACCGCCATGCAGCCCCCGCTTTTGTGTGGTGGAAAATGTTATTTTTCAAAGCTGTCAAAGAAGTTTCTTTCAGTGCACTTATCACAGCATGTCAAATTGCTCCAACTGGACATAATTTTGGATTTTTATTTTTCTGCTCACAGAGTGCTGCGAAACAAAGCCCTCACACACTCTCTCACACACACACACACACACACACACACACACACACACACACACACACACACACACCCACACACCCCCCCCCTCTTTTGGTCTAATTTGCCTTGGCAGGGTCCCTCTGGGCAGGGGGTCTGCATGGACAGAGATGGCCCTGTCTCCTTGTTGGAGGATTATGGGATGGGAGGGGTGAGGTGTGTGTGTGTGTGTGTGTGTGTGTGTGTGTGTGTGTGTGTGTGTGTGTGTGTGTGTGTGTGTGTGTGTGTGTGTGTGTGTGTGTGTTTGTGTGCGACTGTGCTTGCGTGCGTGCGTGCGTGCGTTGAGGAGGGTGGTGTTTGGAGGGGTGGTGGTGGGTGCTGCTAGCAATTTTACACTAAAATGTTGCAATTGTCCCCGAGATTGAACTGTGCAGAGCGGTGATGCTCATTTTCTCTTCATTATATCTCGTCCTGTATTTACTTAACTTTGTCTCAAAAGGGAGAAGACAAAAATGGGAGTGTTACGAAAGAGCCTTTCATATGGAGAGAGGTTCCACACAGCTCTGCTCTGATGTGACTGAGTTAAACCAAGCTATAGTTTTGTTATGAAAGCAATATGAGTACTTTTCTTATATACTGAATTAGATCCTGGATTTCTTCAAATTGCATTTCCACGTGACCCCTGTATAATGCATTATAATGAAATTAGCTATTTAGTGGTGTCAAATTAGCACAAAGAAAATGGCACCATTACTCAGACACAGGGAACAGTTATATGCTTATAGTTCTTATAGGACCTATATTTTCCTTTGAAAATAAATCCCTTCATAAATGATTCATTCCTGGTGAAGGATCTTCTGACAAGGGATAATAAAACAGTACTATCTGTAGTATATTTATATTCTAATAAATGCAGACAAAGAAGTTCATCTGAGAAGATATTCCTCTTTTGTTTACAATACAATAAAACAGTTGGCAACGTCCCTATATAGTCTAAAATTCTCAATGGCTGTCAAACCTGATTTACAAATGCAGGATCACAGCCTGTACTCTTTTCAGGTTTTTAACTGTATCAGTATATTATGAACACTACGTACAGTCAATGTGATACCACATGAAGCAGGTTAATGAGCAGCTATTTATTTAATCAGATCTGAATCACAAAACAACCATAGGAGGGGTTTATTTGTCACTCACTGGGCAGTTCAGAAACCGTCTTCCAGTGACATCATCGATGGGGAATGCAAGCTAATAAAAACTGCAGGCTTTCTAGTCCTGAAAAGTTGCAATGCGAAAATGGAAGCCATCGTTCTCACGATAATGAAAGTCTAAACATTTTTGTAAAGAAATATTGTTTAAAAAATAATCTGCCTAATGATGATGTCACTGGAAGACGGTTTCTAAACTGCCCACAGCCCTCCTATGAGACACAGACTGAGTAGAAAGAAATCGTGCTATTTTATCATGATTATTGGTGAGGACCTATTATATGAAGATAGGTTGAAAAGTGGTGAAGTGGTCCTTTAAAGATTTGGAGTTCTTGCTTAAAAAAATTACTTGAATGCATTCATGTCACCAAGGCCCCAGTAAATAGTTTACATTGCAGAGTCATTCTCACCAGGAAGTGACTCTACACAGAGTTAATTCACTGGGTAGCTGTGACTCTACACAGAGTTAATTCACTGGGTAGCTGTGACTCTACACAGAGTTAATTCACTGGGTAGCTGTGACTCTACACAGAGTTAATTCACTGGGTAGCTGTGACTCTACACAGAGTTAATTCACTGGGTAGCTGTGACTCTACACAGAGTTAATTCACTGGGTAGCTGTGACTCTACACAGAGTTAATTCACTGGGTAGCTGAGCATCTGTGTTGGTAATAAGTAATAACCCCATCTGGCCTAGAGCGCTCTCAGCTAACACTTAGAGGAAAAAAAACTCAAAAGAAGAATTAAAAGAGGAGAGGGGGAAAAAAAATCCCTTCCCACTTAATTACTGATATTTTTCTTTAATAGGTGTCTGATTTTAGGGACATAATTAGTTGCGGCTATAGAAGATGGCCTCCAGGGGCCCAGTCCTGGTGGATCAGGGGGCAGGCAGATGAGGGTGAGAGACGGCCATCTTTTCAAATTATTCTGGGGGTCCAGTGCTCCCAAGCAGCTTATGCAGCTAAGGCCTGGTAATTAAATTATAATTTAACCTGCTCAGTGTGGAGCGCCAGGACCGGCCCGGAGTGGGGGTGGAAGATCACCGACAGGATTTACACTTAATGAAATAATAAAGCATCAGCAGCCAGCGAGCTATCTGCCACTGTCTGTTTATTCACTGCTCTGTGCTGGGAGACATATCATCCTGGCCTGTATTGGTCATCTGTCTGTCTCTGTCTCTCCCTCACTGCCTGGGCCTGCAATATTATACCTATCTTATTCTATTATTGTGCTTTTAGTAGGCTACATACTCGTAGTGTTAAGTGTTCATTACCTTTAATGCCCAATGGTTTAGTCCAACTATTTATACTGGGTTTTATTTCCTTGCATTGGGTATATTTGCTCCAGCTCAAATTGACTGTTTTCATACAAGGAATAGCAGCGATGTACTGTAGCACTATAGTTTTGACAGTTATGTGTACTGGGAAGATGCAATGTATGTTTGAGTTATATTGTGAAATTTAAAAGTTGCAATGCAGCAAGGAAGTCTTGACTCTACAGAAGGGCTATATATATATAAAAAACCAGAGGGTTCTGTATTTCGAGGATGTATTTTGCTAATGGTTATGTTTGTCCTTGTGCATACTAATTATCATTTGGTTCATTAAATTCCATCCTCCAGAATGCATAACTCAAAAGCCCACACTCACAAAGTAGCTGAATCTCAAACGTAAACATGACAGAATGCGCCTGAACTCACACTGAGAACGAACAGCTCCAATTCAAAATGATTCCATGCATACTCAATATTCTATTTTGGTTCATTGACCTTTTCCGACCCTCTTTTAATTTATTTCATTTCATATTGTAAAAAGTTTCCTATCATCCACTGCTCTACCAACGCTATGAGTTCACCCCTTCGACCCGGCCCTGGCCTTGAAACCCATGGAGACGAGACCTTTCAAACTGTTAACAGGTTTGATGATATTTGTGTTTTCATTCAGGAACATTATTTTGTAGTGCATGTGCATAAAATAACTAAATACTATAGCAAGCGTCACACACACCCACCAGATAACTTAGAGTCTTAGATAGTATCTCTCACAACAGGAAGAAAAACAAAGCCAAGTGACAGCTGTGTATACGTAAACATGCGTTAGCATGCTTGCAGTCCACGACTGCATGGTTGCACCGCTCCGGCCCTCGTGAAGTCACATTTCGTCCAATGTGGCCCCCACCCCAAAATGAGTTTGACATCCCTGACTTAGATAGTATCTCTTCTGCTAATGCTGCTAATAAAAAAAAGAAAGAAAGAGAAGCAAATAAAATAAATGAAAATATGTCACGGTGCATGAGGTGCAGAGAAAGATCCACCATGTGTTTGCATCTCAGCGTGTCTTTCCTCTCACCTTCCCTTACCACCTCCTCACCTTCCCTTCCCTCCCCTCCTCCTGCCTCCATCACTGCGTCTGTTAAGATGGATGCCTCACAGTGGAGAGAAGAACCTCAGTGTTCCAATCGCCCTGCATCACCGCGAGCTCATTACAGCCCCTCCTCCCAAAGTCACTCCCTCTATACCCCTGCACCCCCTTCTTACCATTCACCCCAGCCTCAATCTACCCCCCTCACACCACCCCCCCCCCCCCCCATCCCCCATCCCTGCAACCAGCCACAGCCTGCATGACAGACAGGCCCGGTTAACAGTCCCTGTAAGCGGGGAAGGAGGGAGGGGAGGGGGAGCAGATAGGTAAAATGACTGGACCGCAAATGACAGGTGTAGTTAAAATAGTGAGGCGCAGGAAAGGGCTTGAGGACAGAGAGGCTGTAATAAGCAGGATGAAGGAACTCAAGCATCGCCCGAGCTTTCCTCTCTCTACCACTAAACACCCATACCTCGGGCAAACCAAGGGAAAATAAGAGAAAGTTAACTTTTATTTTTCATCAGTCAATTCCTGCATGCCGCTCCTTCAGTCTTTGCCTCTCCTATTGCAGTCCACTGCGATACCACATAAACCTTCTATTCAGAGAAACGGACCTGAGTTACAACTGTACTTGGGAGTGCTTTTTTTCATCTACACCAAATGTCTTTGGCAAAGATTGTCGCAAAAGCACTCTTCGTTGTGAACTTGTAGATCGACTATTCTTGGCTGATGTTCCCCATGGGAATAAGGATGCTGTGGTTCAAGTGATTAACCCATTTTGGGCGGGAAGTTGGGAACCCCTTTTGGTGTTTTAAACATTGTTATAATTTAGCTATTGAAAAATAGCAGATCTACAAGCTCATAGCGCGCCACCGAGTGGCGCGCTATGAACTTGTAGGTCTGCTATTTTAAAAAAAAGGTTAAAATGTGCCTCAAATCTTTCAGGAGATTTCGACGTCAGGCCTGAATGGGTTAAATGCTGCACAACATGGCACGATAGTAGGACGTATAGTCCAAAATAATTTATTTTCAAGTTAACCAAGGAGCAGCTATTAACATAATGCCGGTGATTGCCTATTTTCTTAATCAAATTCAGTGTGACAGCACACTGCTTGAATTGTAAACGGAACGAGGGAGGCCATTTTGTTGGGTGTTACCGTGGGCTTATAGTTTAGACGGACACGGGAGGGGGGGGGGGGTTCGCCCTCCACTCGCCTCGCCGTTGATCTGCATCTTTTTTTCTCCTTCTCCTTTCATCCATTTTCTCTCTGTCTTCTGTGGACGTTTTTTTATTTATTTATTTTTATCTCCGGTTCTCCATCAGATCCCGTCTAGCCTCATGTTTAAAGTAATCAGGTTTCCCAGCATCCTCTAGTCAGATGGGGGGGGTTTGGGGGGGGGGTAGGAGGGAGGTGAGCAAAGAGCAGTACACTGCAAAATCCTGCATGTCCTTTAACTCTGGATGTTGCAGTGTAGGATTGGAAGCAGTCAGGCCCACTGCTTTACAGGGGGAGGTAAACCTGTGTGTGTGTGTGTGTGTGTGTGTGTGTGTGTGTGCATGTGAGATTGTAGTTTGATTACTTTAGATTAAATTAACATATGTTTGAGTGGGACTGATGTGTATGTATGCCAGAAGAGTTCAAACAATATTTGACACAGAGTTACAAATGCACAACACCACATCACTATACAGTATTATACACACTATACACTGTAATTAAAAAGCTGAGTGCTGCGTATTGTCATAGATTTGAAAACACTGTCACTCTGTTTATCATGTCTTTTACATATCAGGGTTAAATTAGGTTTATAGATTTTAGTGTGCCCTAGAATCTGTGCGTCTCCTTGCATATATATATATACTATACAAACTTGCCAGTTTTATTTTAACTCACAGAGTTTGCAAACGCAACCAAAAGGGGCCCATAATGAACACCGAGGATTTTCAGTGTGTTTTCGTCCCCCTGATCAGACTCTCTGTGATTTCTAAATGGACTTGGATCCATACAGCAGTCTCCTCTGCCTGACTCCCAGGCCTGACCCTGATAGCGCTGCCTATCTGATGGGTATTAACAGGATTATCAATGCTGTTGCCATAATTAGCACTAATGCACCACAATTACTGATATAGATCAGAGGGATTACAGTTAATGTTCTCCCAGGGAGACGAGAGAAAAAATCCAACGCTTTCCCATCTTAAGGAATCTATAGTTTGTCAGAGAACTGTGTGTGTAGTGCCGCTGTAATGTATGTATTAGGGTTGTATATGAGAATGGTCTCACTTTGTGATGGTCACTGTCTCATATCGGTCCACTTTGTGATGGTCACTGTCTCATATCGGTCCACTTTGTGATGGTCACTGTCTCATATCGGTCCACTTTGTGATGGTCACTGTCTCATATCGGTCCACTTTGTGATGGTCACTGTCTCATATCGGTCCACTTTGTGATGGTCACTGTCTCATATCGGTCCACTTTGTGATGGTCACTGTCTCATATCGGTCCACTTTGTGATGGTCACTGTCTCATATCGGTCCACTTTGTGATGGTCTCTGTCTCATATCGGTCCACTTTGTGATGGTCACTGTCTCATATCGGTCCACTTTGTGATGGTCACTGTCTCATATCGGTCCACTTTGTGATGGTCTCTGTCTCATATCGGTCCACTTTGTGATGGTCACTGTCTCATATCGGTCCACTTTGTGATGGTCACTGTCTCATATCGGTCCACTTTGTGATGGTCACTGTCTCATATCGGTCCACTTTGTGATGGTCACTGTCTCATATCGGTCCACTTTGTGATGGTCACTGTCTCATATCGGTCCACTTTGTGATGGTCACTGTCTCATATCGGTCCACTTTGTGATGGTCACTGTCTCATATCGGTCCACTTTGTGATGGTCACTGTCTCATATCGGTCCACTTTGTGATGGTCACTGTCTCATATCGGTCCACTTTGTGATGGTCACTGTCTCATATCGGTCCACTTTGTGATGGTCACTGTCTCATATCGGTCCACTTTGTGATGGTCACTGTCTCATATCGGTCCACTTTGTGATGGTCACTGTCTCATATCGGTCCACTTTGTGATGGTCACTGTCTCATATCGGTCCACTTTGTGATGGTCACTGTCTCATATCGGTCCACTTTGTGATGGTCACTGTCTCATATCGGTCCACTTTGTGATGGTCACTGTCTCATATCGGTCCACTTTGTGATGGTCACTGTCTCATACCGGTCCACTTTGTGATGGTCACTGTCTCATATCGGTCCACTTTGTGATGGTCACTGTCTCATATCGGTCCACTTTGTGATGGTCACTGTCTCATATCGGTCCACTTTGTGATGGTCACTGTCTCATATCGGTCCCTCCTTCTTGACTTGGTCTCGGAACAGACTCTGGGACATCCCGAGTCCACTTGGTCTCTGAACAGACTCTGGGACATCCCGAGTCCACTTGGTCTCTGAACAGACTCCAGGACATCCCGAGTCCACTTGGTCTCTGAACAGACTCCAGGACATCCCGAGTCCACTTGGTCTCTGAACAGACTCCAGGACATCCCGAGTCCACTTGGTCTCTGAACAGACTCTGGGACATCCCAAGTCCACTTGGTCTCTGAACAGACTCTGGGACATCCCGAGTCCACTTGGTCTCTGAACAGACTCTGGGACATCCCGAGTCCACTTGGTCTCGGGAACAGACTCTGGGACATCCCGAGTCCACTTGGTCTCGGAACAGACTCTAGGACATCCCGAGTCCACTTGGTCTCGGGAACAGACTCTGGGACATCCCGAGTCCACTTGGTCTCGGGAACAGACTCTGGGACATCCCGAGTCCACTTGGTCTCGGGAACAGACTCTGGGACATCCCGAGTCCACTTGGTCTCGGGAACAGACTCTGGGACATCCCGAGTCCACTTGGTCTCGGAACAGACTCTGGGACATCCCGAGTCCACTTGGTCTCGGGAACAGACTCTGGGACATCCCGAGTCCACTTGGTCTCTGAACAGACTCTGGGACATCCCGAGTCCACTTGGTCTCTGAACAGACTCGGGGACATCCCGAGTCCACTTGGTCTCTGAACAGACTATAGGACATCCCGAGTCCACTTGGTCTCGGAACAGACTCTGGGACATCCAGAGTCCACTTGGTCTCTGAACAGACTCTGGGACATCCCGAGTCCACTTGGTCTCGGAACAGACTCTGGGACATCCCGAGTCCACTTGGTCTCGGAACAGACTCTGGGACATCCCGAGTCCACTTGGTCTCGGGAACAGACTCTGGGACATCCCAAGTCCACTTGGTCTCTGAACAGACTCTGGGACATCCCGAGTCCACTTGGTCTCGGGAACAGACTCTGGGACATCCCGAGTCCACTTGGTCTCGGGAACAGACTCTGGGACATCCCGAGTCCACTTGGTCTCGGAACAGACTCTGGGACATCCCGAGTCCACTTGGTCTCGGGAACAGACTCTGGGACATCCCGAGTCCACTTGGTCTCGGGAACAGACTCTGGGACATCCCGAGTCCACTTGGTCTCGGAACAGACTCTGGGACATCCCGAGTCCACTTGGTCTCGGGAACAGACTCTGGGACATCCCGAGTCCACTTGGTCTCGGGAACAGACTCTGGGACATCCCGAGTCCACTTGGTCTCGGAACAGACTCTGGGACATCCCGAGTCCACTTGGTCTCTGAACAGACTCTGGGACATCCCGAGTCCACTTGGTCTCTGAACAGACTCTGGGACATCCCGAGTCCACTTGGTCTCTGAACAGACTCTGGGACATCCCGAGTCCACTTGGTCTCTGAACAGACTCTGGGACATCCCGAGTCCACTTGGTCTCGGGAACAGACTCTGGGACATCCCGAGTCCACTTGGTCTCTGAACAGACTCTGGGACATCCCGAGTCCACTTGGTCTCGGAACAGACTCTGGGACATCCCGAGTCCACTTGGTCCAAGAGGTCCATCTTTAAGAGAGTTACTGTCAGTATAACGGAGATTTATGTATATATTTATTTATTACATTTTGGTTCATTCTGGAATTTATTCTTAAATTAATTTCTTAATTACTTGAGTGATTTATGGGGAAAAAAAACTTAGCTTATATACTTTGATGTGACAATAATGCTGACTTCTTTGTATTAAGATGATTTTCAGAAAGATTTTCTGTCTTATTATACCCAATTATGTGCTTTTCTAGTCAGTAAATTATAATTGCAATGTTTCAGTTCAAAAGATTGCCATCTCTATATCCTGCTATAGTAAGTAAGCTATACTGTACATCCCATTATACGTGGGCATGTACTGTATATACAGTACGTATAAAAACAAGTATCGTTGACTACTTGAGGTGATTGAGGTGTGTAGTTGAGGTGATGCCAGGGCCTGTGCTGTGATGATAATGTTAGAATCGTATGCACATATTAAGCTCCTTGTGCTGCTTATTATGGTTCCCATGGCAACCATACTATCATGTACATATACTGTACAGGTGTCGACAAGTGACACCTTTGTGCGAGCAAGTATAAATGAGACACAATATCATAGCAGCTCCCGGCGTATCGACTGGAGCATGTCAGTGTCATTGACTGAGTCAGGACACATGCTAAATGTATCCGGTCCCAATGCAGAGGGAGGGACATGTCTTTATCAGCGGTGGTTAACTCAGTACATGGAAACCCTGAACATGTTATTCATCTAATATTTAGATGAATGGGTCAAAGTGCTCCATGGCTGTCTGATTGGCCCCGCGCCTGGTCCACGGGGAGAGTATGCGTCTGATTGGCCCCTTGCCTGGTCCACGGGGAGAGTATGCGTCTGATTGGCCCCGCGCCTGGTCCACGGGGAGAGACGAGTCCCGCAGCGCTACTGCTGATGCTGCCGTCCCGGCACTGTCAACCAGGGCTGGACTGGCCACAGGTCATACCGGGCATATTCCCGGGGGGCCGCGACCGTAGGGGGCCGCCATGATTTTTAAAAATCTGGTCCGGGCGTGCTGACATTCTGCCATCATGATAATTTCACTGTACCTGTATCAGTGAGTGACAAATAAACCCTCTACAAAGGGTTGTGTAGTTGTCTGTTGGTTTGTATAATTTATGTTGTTCTGTAAAAGTGGTGGTATTATTAGGGGCTTGTTTGTTTGTGTGTGCCTCGACGGAGCGGGCGGTAGAGTTTCTGCTAT
Source organism: Protomyctophum parallelum (assembly GCF_964188405.1). Classification (NCBI taxonomy): domain Eukaryota; kingdom Metazoa; phylum Chordata; class Actinopteri; order Myctophiformes; family Myctophidae; genus Protomyctophum; species Protomyctophum parallelum. Next base: position 15,549,600 of record NC_139699.1, read on the forward strand.
CTGGTGGGCCGGTCTGGGCCAAATTTACGCGAAAATGACCGGGCCAAATTTTTGTCCCAGTCCAGCCCTGCTATCAACACGCACGACAAGCCACAGGGCGCTTTAACCAGAGGTGGAAAAAGTACTCACATTCTTTACTTAAGGAAAAGTAGCAATACTGCAATGTATAGAAATACTCTGTTAAGTAAAAGTTCCAATTTCAAAATGTACAAATAAAAGTACAAAAGTATTGGCAACAAAATGTACTTAAAGTACCAAAAAGTTGAAACTCCATGTACTCCATTGTGCAGAATGTCTCATTTCAAGTTTTCAAATGTTTCTTTTGAAACTAGCCGATCTACAAGCTCTCAATGTGTCCACATCATGAGGCATTGTGAGCTTGTAGATTGGCTCATTTCAAATGGCCAAAATGAATATATGTAGGGCTGAAGTGGTTCATGTACGTTTTGTAACTAAGGGCTCCATTTTCGTCACCGCTAAACCCCTTATCTCTAAACTTCTTTGCCTTTTTTTTACTATTTTGCTAAACATTTTTGAATAGTAAAAATGGCCAGTCTACAAGCTCACAACGTGTCGATGCAGATTGGCTAGTTGAACTATTCAAAAATGTTTTTCAAAATAGTAAAAAAAAAAAAGGCAAAGAAGTTTAGGGATAAGGGGTTTAGCGGTCACGAAAATGGAGCCCTAAATCTGTCAAATAAATGTAGCTGAGTAAAAAGTACAATATTTGGATCTGAGATGTAGTGGAGTAGAAAGTAAGAGTATTGAGTAAATACTCAAGTAAAGTTTCCCCCACTGTCAACACGCAGCGAGTCACAGGGCGCTTTAACCCTCCGCGTGCCACCGTGTCACGGCAGCTGTGACTGATACAGCGGTAACGGCGTCGAGGGCTTTGCATATTAGACTTTAGAAGTTAATCCATTCTGGGTGGGAACCCCTCTTGGTGTTTGAGCATTATGTTATGCTTTAGCTATTGATAAATAGCAGATCTACAAGTTGTAGGTCTGCTATTTTTGAAAGATCGTGAAAATGTGGCGCAAATCTTTGAATATATTATTCTTTCAGAGCGAACGTTTTTAACTCAAAACGTTGCGTCTGGAGTGTCCGTGGAACAACATATTTTCAGATGGGGGGTCAGCGGCCAAATGCATATATAATTCTGACGGTCCTTGACATGAAATAGTTTGAGAACCACTGACATAGAAACATAGGGTTTTTCAGAAAACTGTCATGATTTTGAATACATTTGTAGAATCGTTCCCAGGTCAAGATGGGTTAAATGACAGATACCGTTAGTTATGCTTGAGATAGGGATCGGAGGGGGTGATTTAGTTATTGACATCGCGTTATGCATTTTGCTTGTAATGCCGCGTGCAAAAAGATACGGCGCCGGCCGGAGGGAGATAAGCGACGCGTGTCTTGTCGTGTTATGTACGGTTTTAGCACAGCATTTCTGCTAATCAAATATCAGAGAGAGAGAGAGAGGGGCGGATAAGAAGACCAACATTTAGATACCACACACGCAACCACACACACAACCCCACACACACACACACACACACAACCACACACACACACACACACACACACACACAGTATATGTACCATAATATAACTGCATATACACAACACTATAACAACTATGGTACCATTTTGATGTAATGAATTAAAGGGTACATTTCTATACGTGTATGTGGTGATAGACAGCCAGACTGGCATTCTGTAATGGTGATTATTATTGCTATGCAGGAGGCAACAGTCAGACCATAGTGTGAAGGTGATATCATCCTCCCGGTGTATCCTCGATGCAGTGTTTCAGACTGCACCCGTCCTCTCACCACACAAAGGATAGAAGGAAGAACATTACAATGATTGAAACATCGCTTATTGAAACGTATGGTCACATGCACGCACACACACACACACACACTGAGGTAAGAGTCAAATAAAGCCATAGCCCTGAGTTTTGCTCGACGGGTCTTTTGGTTTCGCACACAAGATTATTTTATCTTAAAAACACTTTCTCCTGGAAAGGCCTACTTTTTTTTTCTTCATATGCAGCCCTAATACCTCTCTTCCAACAAGTGCAAGATCAGAGTAAATGTCACGGACTTTAGTCAACAAATGGCAGGGTAAACAGAGTGCAAAGAAAATCATTTTAGTTCTACAAAGTAACTAGGATACCAGGTGAACATCATGCCCTAACAACATGCTATTTGTGGTCAAGCAAAGCGTCTACAAAATGACCTGTTCTGTAGTTCTCTCTCTGCCATGTCAGACATTAGTCAGCGTTCAGGGTGGTTATCAGGTGGGTGGTGTGTTGTGTTGCCATGTCTGCCATTAGTCAGCGTTCAGGGTGGTTATCAGGTGGGTGGTGTGTTGTGTTGCCATGTCTGCCATTAGTCAGCGTTCAGGGTGGTTATCAGGTGGGTGGTGTGTTGTGTTGCAGCGTTGCTTTGCTACTCTGTTGCTTTGGATCACATGCGGAACGAACCTCAATCCAGCTTCAGGCACACCGGCCATCTGGCGGTATACTCTGGTGTCGTTGGATTACTACTGGAATGCCTCTGCTCCAGGAAAACGCACGCACGAGCATACACACACACACAAATATAGCCAGTAATATAGACACACAGATACAGTACAAAATTAAGAGTCAAATGCATCCTAAAGCCATATCCCTGAGTTTTGCTAAACAGCTCTTTTTGTCTCACACTTCACACACACAAAGATTCTTTGATCTTATAATATCACTTTCTCTGCAGGTCTAGGTGAAACTTATTTTGCTGTTTCACAACAGCAGACTTGCGGGCCTATAATCGTCCAGACCCAGTCTGCTATTTTTCATATGACCAGGTACTGAAGATGTACCTACCTACCTACCTACCTACCTACAGTACGCATCTTGAGGATTTTTGTGTGTGATTAATTTGCCTGAAAATATATATATATTTTTGTCATGAATACATCCACACACAACTTAAATAAAATAACGATAAAAATAAATAATAAATAAAATAACTACAGGCTAGTACAGGATGACAACTTAAGCCTAATTTATATTTAATCCAATTGACAAGCTCAACACATTCCAATGTGATTGTTGCGTTGTCGGTTTGTAGATCTGCTTTTTTCTTTGCTGTTTGTAGAAACAAAAATTGCCTACAATAGCAATGGCCAGTTCTAAAGTGATTCATGAATGTACAGGTATGGTTGCAGAAAGAAATAAATCAGATTAATCTGCTAAACACATTCAGAGGTGAAGGAAATATTAATAAAAGACCTGAATTTTGAATGAACAGAATGAATGAATGAAGCATCATGACTAGTTTGGGGCGGCTGTGGCTCAGGAGGTAGAGCAGGTCGTCCAATGATCCCTGGGTCTGCGGTTCGAATCCCGGCTCCTCCTGTCCACATGTGGAAGTGTCCTTGGGCAAGACACTGAACCCTACATTGCCTCCAATGAGTTGGTCGGTGTGAGCTCGCCACCATTGGTGTGTGAATGTGGGAAGTGACGCTGGCGTCGAATGTTCGCCGCTTCACCTCCCAATGTACTGTATGAATGAACCATTGTAAAGCGCTTTGAGCACTGGGAAAAGCACTATGAAAATGCAATTCATTATTAGTTTGAATACAAAATAAACTATTTCATATGGTTTATTCGTCACGCCTCCCAGTATGTAAAGGCCTTTGTGCCTTACCAAAGCTTTACTCATCTTCCCTATATGTACCTTCCAGTCAGTGCATGTTTACCTTTAAATGCATGGCACATGACTGTACACATAACAAAGATGTCCTACCATCACAAGCTGTCATGAAAAGTAGACAAAATGCCTCCAATTATTTGTCTCTGAGCTCTTCTAGTAGTCTCCCCTGAGGGAGAGAATCTCCATATTATTCACTATAGATAGTGATGATAATACTCGCATATAATAACTTATATCTCATTGTGAACTGGGCTAGTGTCCATGCCCCCCTGCTAAGTGATCTTCCATTGTGTAACAACAGCTCCCTTCAAAACATGTAGCATCATTTAGGTAATATGGAGCCAATAGCCCGTTAAGATCATTTGTAAAACGTTTGAGGAATTGCTGCCAGGAGTGAATTAAGTGTGGCCCCTGGTACCACTGCTGGAGATTCCTCAAGAGGAGCCAAATAACTCACACATAATGTATCAATTTGCAAACTTAAAGGGCAAGTATGCTTGAACAACACAAAGCATGCGCGTGTGCCACCGCGTGTGCGTGCGGACACAAAAATCCACACGCCTTTAAAACGACACGATATAAATGCCCTGTCCTTCATGCCTAGCGGCTGAATGTCTGATATTTCATCCTTGTTGTTTTATTAAAGATTTAAACAGTTTTGCGTCTCCAACAAATACATATTGGCCAATTTCTCTGACACTCACTCTGATCTAATAGTGGAGATGTACGGAGAGAAAAGAGAAAACAAAGTGAGAGAGAATGAGAAAGAGAGGAGAGGAGAGGGGAGGGGAGGGGACGATCAAGATGTGTATGGTATATTATATTTCCACATGTGAATGTAATGCATTTAGAGAATACATTATTTTATATTATCAGAGCTAAGGGGGGGGGGGGGGGGTGCTACATTAAGGTGGATATGAGTGTTGTCACATCAAAGACGGGATGTGAATAGATCACAAAATCCCCTATCATTACCATTATGACTGCTATGCGCCGAAACGTCATTTCTCATGACAGAGATCTGTCCTTATTAGTATTATTAATAAAGATAATGTGTTAGCAATATACGCTGCGCGCACACACACACACACACACACACACACACACACACACAACATACACAAATATACAAATATATTCAGTTATATATTTGTTCTATAGAATCTACATGCATTATGTATGTCCAGTCTCATATTAATATAATTAATGTCTCCCATGCTTTTATCTCTGTCTCTCCCACAACACACACACACCCACCACACACACACACACACCACACACACACACACACACACACACACACACACACACACACACACACACACACACACACACACACACACACAACACACGCATCAACAAAATGTCGATTTCTAATGCCATTGTTTTACCTTCTTCAGTTTACTTACTTTAATTCCTGTGTCTGGTCTCTTCCGTGGCTCCTTTGTCTCTCTCTCCTCCTCCTCTGGATCCTCAAAGTCAATCGATCTGGTCCACGGCTGAGGTTCTTCTATCCTTGGCTCTCTGACCTGGGCCAACCCTGTCGTCTCCTTACCCAACTTTGATGGCAGCATCCATATCGTATCCATGTCACCGGGCTGACACGCTCCGTCCCGCGTCGATAAACATTTTTGGGGAGGGCAGATTTTTCTGGGGTTGAATAATTTATAGTGCATGATTAGAAACTTAATCCTGAGTGGAGGATCTGGTTGCTTGTATGTTTGTCTTGGATCTTTACAATAAAACATGACCCAGTCTGATTAGACGGCCCGGTAGGCCTGCGTGCGTGTGTGTGTGCGTGCGTGTGCATGTGTGTGTGCGTATGCGTGTGCGTGTGTGTGTGTGTGTGTGTGTGTGTGTGTGTGTGTGTGTGTGTGTGTGTGTGTGTGATGCAGTGATTCAGGGTTTTGCAGTGTTTAAGGAGAGTAGAGGTATCCTCAATCAAAACTTGTCATCCTCAGTGGAACTTCCCTTTGCATGTCTAACACTCCAACATGCACACATGCACACATGTAGCTTACACACACGCGTACGCACACACCAATTAACATTACTGTCATTGTACAAGGTCAACCTATAGGTGAGAATACTGTAGCTGACACGTGGCTCATTGCTGACCTTGACCTTTCACCTTTTACCACTACATTGCACCATATATCAGAGCTGTAATGTATGACACGCATGGCCTTGTGTCGTGAGATTTGACGATGTTACAGTATATACAGTATATATATTGTAGTTATTGCAGACAACTTCCAAATAACTTTAGAGCTATGTTGGTCCATGAACGTTGTTGTTGTAATTCCACTGGTATTGGTGGTGTTCATTTTCTTGACACGTCTTGAGCACACGAATAAACGGATGACGTGATGCATTTCTAACCAACAAAATGTGCATTTTTAAGTTACTTAATGGTTTTTAAACCATATTATCCCTGGCATCTTTATTTGGGTGCAAATTCAATCATTCAAACATTGGCTGTGTTTGCTTTTTGTTGCATTATACGATGAAGGACACACATATTAGGGTTGAAGTCGTTAACGTTGCCTGACTTAGTGTTTTTGTCGACTAAAACTATGACAAAAAACGTTCGTGGACTACCTTTTTTCACTGACAAAAACTACATAAAAACAAAATGAAAACTAACTTTATACTTGGTTGAAAAAAAATAGCAGATCTACAAGCTCACAACGCGTTTTTCAGCAAGTGTAAAATCTGCCATTAGGACGGCATCAAGGCCCGCCAAAACACATGTCGACTAAATCAACTGTAGATTTAGTCGACTAAAATCTTATGACATTTAGTCGACTAAAACTAGACTAACACAAATTGCTGCCAAAAACAACACTGCTGACTTACAATCCATGGAAGCAGACAAAATAAGGCTAGCGTCTGACAGTCATTGTTGTCCTTCATTGTGTCTTACTGATCTTTGTGTTTCAGAGAGAGCGAGAGAGGAGAACTTCTCCTCATAGCTAGGGGTGTGAGTTGTTGTGGGTGCAGAGGGGTTGTTATGTTCATTAGCACAGTCCAAATGCCTGGAGGCATACTGTATGAGAGGAGGAGAGCGAGGGGTAGCAGGGTGGCTGAGGGGTGTGGGGGAGGGGAGGATGATGTGTGTGGGGCTGCCTGGTGGGCATGCTTGTATGGAAATTGACCAGTATGCTGTAACTGTTCGTCTGGTTACAGGCCTTTGAAGTGAGCTGTTCAGTATACTGTAGCAGGACTTTGTTCTTGGTAATTGCCTAAATGATCTCCACGGAGGCGAGGAGTTGTGCTACAACTGTACTAATCCAGGGGCAGCGTGCTGATTTGACGGGGAGGCTTTTCTCTCCGCGTCGATCTGCCTCCGCTCTGCACCCAACACAATGCACCACCACCACAAACACACAGCACCCTGCCTCCGCTCTGCACCCAACACCATGCACCACCACCACCACAAACACACAGCACCCTGCCTCCGCTCTGCACCCAACACCATGCACCACCACCACCACAAACACACAGCACCCTGCCTCCGCTCTGCACCCAACACCATGCACCACCACCACAAACACACAGCACCCTGTCTCTGCACCCAACACCATGCACCACCACCACAAACACACAGCACCCTGCCTGCACCCAACACCATGCACCACCACCACAAACACACAGCACCCTGCCTCCGCTCTGCACCCAACACCATGCACCACCACCACAAACACACAGCACCCTGTCTCTGCACCCAACACCATGCACCACCACCACAAACACACAGCACCCTGTCTGCACCCAACACCATGCACCACCACCACAAACACACAGCACCCTGTCTCTGCACCCAACACCATGCACCACCACCACAAACACACAGCACCCTGTCTTCACCCAACACCATGCACCACCACCACAAACACACAGCACCCTGTCTCTGCACCCAACACCATGCACCACCACCACAAACACACAGCACCCTGTCTCTGCACCCAACACCATGCACCACCACTACAAACACACAGCACCCTGTCTGCACCCAACACCATGCACCACCACCACAAACACACAGCACCCTGTCTCTGCACCCAACACCATGCACCACCACCACAAACACACAGCACCCGGTCTCTGCACCCAACACCATGCACCACCACCACAAACACACAGCACCCTGTCTCTGCACCCAACACCATGTACCACCACCACAACCACAAAGCACCCTGTCTGCACCCAACACCATGCACCACCACCACAAACACACAGCACCCTGTCTGCACCCAACACCATGCACCACCACCACAAACACACAGCACCCTGCCTCCGCTCTGCACCCAACACCATGCACCACCACCACAAACACACAGCACCCTGTCTGCACCCAACACCATGCACCACCACCACAAACACACAGCACCCTGCCTCCGCTCTGCACCCAACACCATGCACCACCACCACAAACACACAGCACCCTGTCTGCACCCAACACCATGCACCACCACCACAAACACACAGCACCCTGTCTCTGCACCCAACACCATGCACCACCACCACAACCACACAGCACCCTGTCTTTGCACCTAACACCATGCACCACCACCACAAACACACAGCACCCTGCCTCTGCACCCAACACCATGCACCACCACCACAAACACACAGCACCCTGCCTCTGCACCCAACACCATGCACCACCACCACAACCACACAGCACCCTGTCTTCACCCAACACCATGCACCACCACCACAACCACACAGCACCCTGTCCGCTCTGCACCTAACACCATGCACCACCACCACAAACACACAGCACCCTGTCTGCACCCAACACCATGCACCACCACCACAAACACACAGCACCCTGCCTCTGCACCCAACACCATGCACCACCACCACAAACACAGCACCCTGTCTGCACCCAACACCATGCACCACCACCACAAACACACAGCACCCTGTCTTCACCCAACACCATGCACCACCACCACAAACACACAGCACCCTGTCTCTGCACCCAACACCATGCACCACCACCACAAACACACAGCACTCTGTCTGCACCCAACACCATGCACCACCACCACAAACACACAGCACCCTGCCTCCGCTCTGCACCCAACACCATGCACCACCACCACAAACACACAGCACCCTGTCTCTGCACCCAACACCATGCACCACCACCACAAACACACAGCACCCTGTCCGCTCTGCACCCAACACCATGCACCACCACCACAAACACACAGCACCCTGTCTTCACCCAACACCTTGCACCACCACCACAAACACACAGCACCCTGTGCCTCTGCACCCAACACCATGCACCACCACCACAAACACACAGCACCCTGTCTCTGCACCCAACACCATGCACCACCACCACAAACACACAGCACCCTGTGCCTCTGCACCCAACACCATGCACCACCACTACAAACACACATCACCCTGTCTCTGCACCCAACACCATGCACCACCACCACAAACACACAGCACCCTGTCTTCACCCAACACCATGCACCACCACCACAACCACACAGCACCCTGTCTCTGCACCCAACACCATGCACCACCACGACAAACACACAGCACCCTGTCTGCACCCAACACCATGCACCACCACCACAAACACACAGCACCCTGTCTTCACCCAACACCATGCACCACCACCACAAACACACAGCACCCTGTCTCTGCACCCAACACCATGTACCACCACCACAAACACACAGCACCCTGTCTCTGCACCCAACACCATGCACCACCACCACAAACACACAGCACCCTGCCTCTGCACCCAACACCATGCACCACCACCACAACCACACAGCACCCTGTCCGCTCTGCACCTAACACCATGCACCACCACCACAAACACACAGCACCCTGTCTGCACCCAACACCATGCACCACCACCACAAACACACAGCACCCTGCCTCTGCACCCAACACCATGCACCACCACCACAAACACAGCACCCTGTCTGCACCCAACACCATGCACCACCACCACAAACACACAGCACCCTGTCTTCACCCAACACCATGCACCACCACCACAAACACACAGCACCCTGTCTCTGCACCCAACACCATGCACCACCACCACAAACACACAGCACTCTGTCTGCACCCAACACCATGCACCACCACCACAAACACACAGCACCCTGCCTCCGCTCTGCACCCAACACCATGCACCACCACCACAAACACACAGCACCCTGTCTCTGCACCCAACACCATGCACCACCACCACAAACACACAGCACCCTGTCCGCTCTGCACCCAACACCATGCACCACCACCACAAACACACAGCACCCTGTCTTCACCCAACACCTTGCACCACCACCACAAACACACAGCACCCTGTGCCTCTGCACCCAACACCATGCACCACCACCACAAACACACAGCACCCTGTCTCTGCACCCAACACCATGCACCACCACCACAAACACACAGCACCCTGTGCCTCTGCACCCAACACCATGCACCACCACTACAAACACACATCACCCTGTCTCTGCACCCAACACCATGCACCACCACCACAAACACACAGCACCCTGTCTTCACCCAACACCATGCACCACCACCACAACCACACAGCACCCTGTCTCTGCACCCAACACCATGCACCACCACGACAAACACACAGCACCCTGTCTGCACCCAACACCATGCACCACCACCACAAACACACAGCACCCTGTCTTCACCCAACACCATGCACCACCACCACAAACACACAGCACCCTGTCTCTGCACCCAACACCATGTACCACCACCACAAACACACAGCACCCTGTCTCTGCACCCAACACCATGCACCACCACCACAAACACACAGCACCCTGTCTGCTCTGCACCCAACACCATGCACCACCACCACAAACACACAGCACCCTGTCTCTGCACCCAACACCATGCACCACCACCACAAACACACAGCACCCTGTCTGCTCTGCACCCAACACCATGCACCACCACCACCACAACCACACAGCACCCTGTCTCTGCACCCAACACCATGCACCACCACCACAAACACACAGCACCCTGTCTTCCACTCTGTTTGCTCTGGTAATTAGCCTGACGCAGTTATAGGGCAGTGGTTCTCAATGCTTTCTGGGTCAGGCAGGGCCCACTTGAAAAGCTCTAATAAAGCGTCCAGTACCATCTGACCACCTAACGCAGTGGTCAACTCCGTCTGGTTGGTGGACCCACCCCGGGCATGTTTCAGTGGTCAACTCCGTCTGGTTGGTGGACCCACCCCGGGCATGTTTCAGTGGTCAACTCCGTCTGGTTGGTGGACCCCCCCCGGGCATGTTTCAGTGGTCAACTCCGTCTGGTTGGTGGACCCACCCCGGGCATGTTTCACAGCATGTTCATCTTAATGATCAATACATTGATTGTGTTCCGGCTTCCATCAATGGAACTAACATGGTTCCTATATTGATCCCTATCACAATAGAAAATACCATATATATTATACACACATGTTTTACATATGAATGTTATATTATCATAAAGATCTTAGTGTTTTAGTGCAATAACCTGCCTGTCCACCAGTGGGCTCTGGCCCACAGGTTGGTAATGGCTGCATTAGGGCCGGGGGGGGGGGATGATGGCGGCCCATGCTTCGCCCAGGCTTATATCCACACGCTTAACCCCCTCTCCTTGACATCGCATAGACTCCGTTCCCCCGCCATTGATATGCAAATGAGCAGCGGCGGCGGCAGCAACCATTTTGCAAATGAGGGAGGAATAATTAGCGCGGCGGCGCACTTAGCAACAACAACAATAACACATGCCTCTGATCCACACTGAGCTGAGCTGCCCTCTCTTTGTCATTTAACCTGCTGCTGGCAACCCGACAAGAACCCCCCTCCACCCCAACCCCCCCCCCCCCCCCCACTGGTGGGTGGCGGGGGGGCATCCACAACACAAGTACAGTGTTTGGCCTTTTTGGAGGCTCGCCAGGGTTCAGGCAGCCCAGTGGAGCATGGAGGCCACAGAGAGCCCAAGGCCAAGACGCTGCTCGAACATGGAGCTCTACTATAGCCTGGGTTGGAGACCTCGCCGCTATGCTAGGGGGAGGTCGGAGCAGGGAGCGCACCGGAGAGGAAGTAATGTGTATACCCCGAGACCCCCCCCTCCCCCCCTCCTCACACATACATCCTGGAGGAGGAAGAGCATCGAGCGAGTGAATGAGAATACCTCTTCTCTCCTCCGTGGCAGTAAAAGAAAAGAAATAGCAAAGAAAGAAAGAAAACTGAAGAAATTAAAACTTTCATTTATACTGCAGGAGGGGGTAGTTTTAACAGCGATGTGTGTGTCTTGTGTCTCCATCGGAAAGTAGATCAGAGGAGAGCAAAATATGGAATATACGAGGGAGGACTCAGATGAGAATCAGAAGGAAAAAAATGAAAAGAAACAACCCAACAGCTTCAATTTCAAGGAAGACGATTCAGTGACTTTGGAACTGGGAAACATAAATCATTAAGGCCAATTTACATACAGTCCTATTGCACAAAGAGGGGCTTCAAAGAGGTGGGTGTCATGTTAGTGCTCCGGTGCCAGGCCCCCCTCCCACTGTCCCAGGACGGGGCCCAGCGGCAGGGTATCAGGTAGTCTAAGGTCCCGTATAAAAGCGGCCCCTATGAATTATAAATCATAGGCCACTGGATCCACAGCCTGTGGGATACGGAGGGGGTAAAAGAGGGACCGTATTCCCGGAACAAAGGACAGCGATGGGGGGGGGGGGGGGGTCAGGTGAATGGGGGGGGGGCATCATCATCATACAGGATGGGATGGTATGTCAGACATTGACTCATTGTTGTCTAGTAACAACACGAGCAGACTCTCTTTTATGGCTGATTCATATGTCCTGTCATGCTGTCTGTCACGCCCCGGAAATAGCTGATCTATATACAGTACACGCGGGTCAATGCGTTGTGAGCTTGTAGATCAGCTATTTTTGGCACAGGACAAACGTATAGAGGGTATGGGAATGCATAAAGTGAATGGCAAATCGAGTGGCAAAGTAATTAATGTCGTTTAACATCGTTTAGCCCATTTTGGGGCGGGAACCCCTTTTGGTGTTTTAAACATTATGTTATAATTTAGTTATTGAAAAATAGCAGATCTACAAGCTCATTGCGCGCCACCGAGTGGCGCACTACGAGCTTGTAGGTCTGCTATTTTTGATTTTTGATTTAATTTTGAGGTCAGGCCTAAATGGATTTTAATGCAATCAAATAGGACTTTTCTGTGTGGATGCATGGGCTGTCAAGGCCAGGAAGTAGTTTTTTGCCACTCAGTAGGCGTTCCCGCATAACTTCCGGTTATGAGGATGATGTCACGCGCATACCAGCTATACCCGTTGTGTTTACAAATGTCAGCAGCTGGTCCTGCTATACTTTACTACACTGATTCATCCTGATATGACCTGTCGGTCCACTTTCAGAGTTAAATGAACGCCCCGGATTTTACCGTGTATTTTCCATGATTGTGTAACAGAATAGTACTTGAGGTGATTTAATTACAGTTGGGGTTAATATTATTCATCACTGTTGCTCTATTTCAATTGTGATGTTTTCCATGACAACTTGCTCTACTGATATTTTCTCTTTTATATCTTGATAGTTAAAGGTGTGTGTGTGTGTGTGTGTGTGTGTGTGTGTGTGTGTGTGTGTGTGTGTGTGTGTGTGTGTGTGTGTGTGTGTGTGTGTGTGTGTGTGTGTGTGTGTGTGTGTGTGTGTGTGTGTGTTAAGCAGCATGTGCAGCAGCTATATCTGGTTGGACCATATAATGTATAACCTAATTCTGATCAGTGTTTGGGTCTATTGTATTACGCCTCTTGTGCAGATCCAAATAAAATAAATCAAATGTGTGTGTGTGTGTGTGTGTGTGTGTGTGTGTGTGTGTGTGTGTGAGATGATGATGCAGCAAAGGGCCTTGGGTTTGATTCAAACAGTGGCCAGCTGCTGGAAGGACATAAAAGTATGTTTATGTAGTACAGTAGTACCGTATATATATGTGTTCTTACTGTACCAGGTGAGCCGCTGGGCCGCCTCTTTCTCTATACTGTGATTTTCTGTGCATACTGTACATCATTACGCGGAGAGGAAGAGCTCAGATTGAAAAACATGCCCCCCTCCCTCCCCTCTTCCATGAAGTATGCATACGTGTGTGTGTGGGTGTGCTTGTTGGTGCTCATGTTCACGTGGAAAGAAAAGGGGCTGGCTTCTTCTGACCCAGCAGGAGTTGCCTGGTCCCGCCCACTGGTCAGTGGTTTGAAGGCCCGGTCCAGTCAGAGGCGATTGAATGGAAATATTGTTTTTTTTGGGGGTAGGCATGCTGATGAAAGGTTGATTGATATGGTGTCGGGCGCTCTGTGATGGATTAAATTGTGTGCGCAGACGGCTGTGGCCCTGGCCAGTCATGGCTGTTCGCTGCCTCCCCTCCTCCCGCCAGCCTCTCTGCCGCGGCAGCTTTAAGAAAATTTGATTTTCGCAGCTCAGAAACACACGGCAGCCCCCTTTCTCTCCGCTGCCTGACTTCCATTTAGTTTGAGAGTGCACAAGTGATTCTTTATTGGATGAAATCTGCGCCGGATTGGATAAAGTGTTAGAGCGCTGAGCCATCTATCACTATCACCGCCCCAGCTCCAGTTTCGTTTTAAAAGAAAAGAATGAAAGGGGGGGGGGGGGGTAGCAGAAAAGAAGAAGGAAAAACAGACAGCCATAGGATGTTGGAGATTTGAAAATTAACTGTGGCAAGAAAAAAAATTGAAAAAAGACCTATCCTCCGACCGCTAAGCCTGTTTCCTCCATGGAGGGTTGGCATGTTTTTTCTCCGTAGAGGTGGATCCGTCCTCATGGTTCTCTCATAGTAGGGGGTAGTAGGGGGTACTTAAAGGTCTTGACCATAAATGTATTTCTTATATTCCAAATATGAAATCAGGGAATAAATAAACAAATGTCATAATAACATGCAATACTGTGAGATGGGATGAATGTATAGGCTAGAGGTTGATTTGATGGACATGAGGTCCAGACAATTAGGTTATTGCTGTTATCATGTTTTATGTATAACAAACAAACTATAGGAATACTGATTGACATGCATTTCTATAGCTTTTACTACCTCCATAAATGTCTGTAAATATAACACAAATATAAAATAATAATCTTCACGTGGACTAGTCAATGAATATTGCTATTGACACACAGATAAAATACCCTTCAATTGGCAACACTAACATTTGCACATTTACAACATGTATTTTATATCCACCAGAACAGCAGTGCATTCAAATCCATTTGCTTGTCATGATCTGCAAGCTGACCAGGTCTGTCCCACACTAGCCTGCAGCTATCTCTCTCCTCTCCCACTGCGGATAAACAGCAGTTGGATGGAGTTGCTGACCACATCGTCCAGCCACTTGTGTCTCTTGTCTAGCTCAGCTAAACCTGATTTAGCTGCCAGGGTCTAGCCTCGTCCAGTCTATGCTACCTAAGGACTGCTGGCAAGTACTCGACCCCAGTATACATATAGATACAAAAATATTCAAAAGTGCAAATTACAAAGTAATTTTTGAGTGGTACAACCACTCCAAGGAACAGCAATGTCTGTGCGTGTTCACCTATTTGAGTACCAGTTTGAGTACCAGTAGGGGCGCTGTTTGCCAGAAACAGAGAGACTGTTGCCTGCTAATAATCGCAATAATTGTGAAAATATACAAGTCAAGTTCACAACTTGTCGCAACTTATGCGTTGTGAATTTGTAGATCTTCTAATTTGTGGTAAGTGGTTAATTCATAATGTATTTCCTCCTTCCTAAATATTTTTGTTGAGTCAAAAGTACAATATTTCCATTTGAAATGTAGCGCAGTGAAAGTATCCAAAAATATAAATACTCAAGTAAAGTTCATTATAATCTGAAAATACTCAACTAAATGTACTTTGTTACTGTCCACAAATCAAAAAAAAAAATATATGCTGGCTGTTGGCCTATAGTCAACTCCACCACAAACCAAACTGATTTCAGCCTCCCTGTCAGCCAAACCAATAAATGAGTCAGCCCTGTTTGTTTGCTTACATCCGCCCATCACTCATCCATTCATTTTTAAACACTAACCCTTTCTGGCCTCTCCCGTTGCTAATATGCTCTGCTCTAGCAAATGGCAGTGAATTTAGCTCAGGGCGACACAGATACTCAGATATACACATCCAACGAAGAGATCTGCAAAGTGAAGAGCAGGGGGGGGGGGGGAAAGGAGCGGAGAAAAGCATATACATAGTAAGGCACGGCAAAACTCGTATGTATTTCATTTTGTCTTTACATAATTCATTTTTAAATGAGGCCTGCAGACGATGCAAATGTGTTCAGATCCTCTCTCTTTTCCAAGTCTTTACCCTTAAATGTCTCTGTGGCTAGAGAGTGTCCTGAGGCAGTTTGGCCCCTCGGCCCCTCATCCCCCCCTCATCCCCCCCTCATACCCCCCCCCCCCCCCCCCCTCCCCCAGCCTTAATAAATCATTACGGAGCAGAGCAGCACTTATCGGGCTGGTCAGAGACCCCTAATGAGCGCAGGGACCACTACTCAGCACACACCCAAGAAAATATGTTATTAAGAGCACATTTTAAACACACTACATCCACTCAGGATGTATGACCACACCGGTCAGCGCCGTGAATCATATCTGTGTCATAAATAGCAGGTCCTCGTGGCCCCAAACCAATGCCCGCCTGCATGGGAGATATGGCTCCGACCCAGGCCCGCCTGCATGGGAGATATGGCCCCCGACCCAGGCCCGCCTGCATGGGAGATATGGCCCCCGACCCAGGCCTGCCTGCATGGGAGATATGGCCCCCGACCCAGGCCTGCCTGCATGGGAGATATGGCCCCGACCCAGGCCTGCCTGCATGGGAGATATGGCCCCGACCCAGGCCCGCCTGCATGGGAGATATGGCTCCGACCCAGGCCCGCCTGCATGGGAGATATGGCCCCAAACCCAGGCCTGCCTGCATGGGAGATATGGCCCCGACCCAGGCCCGCCTGCATGGGAGATATGGCCCCAAACCCAGGCCCGCCTGCATGGGAGATATGGCCCCGACCCAGGCCCGCCTGCATGGGAGATATGGCAAAAAACCCAGGCCTGCCTGCATGGGAGATATGGCCCCGACCCAGGCCCGCCTGCATGGGAGATATGGCCCCGACCCAGGCCCGCCTGCATGGGAGATATGGCCCCAAACCCAGGCCCGCCTTCATGGGAGATATGGCCCCGACCCAGGCCCGCCTGCATGGGAGATATGGCTCCGACCCAGGCCCGCCTTCATGGGAGATATGGCCCCGACCCAGGCCCGCCTGCATGGGAGATATGGCCCCAAACCCAGGCCCGCCTTCATGGGAGATATGGCCCCGACCCAGGCCCGCCTGCATGGGAGATATGGCCCCAAACCCAGGCCTGCCTGCATGGGAGATATGGCCCCGACCTAGGCCCGCCTGCATGGGAGATATGGCCCCGACCCAGGCCTGCCTGCATGGGAGATATGGCTCCGACCCAGGCCCGCCTGCATGGGAGATATGGCCCCGACCCAGGCCCGCCTGCATGGGAGATATGGCTCCGACCCAGGCCCGCCTTCATGGGAGATATGGCCCCGACCCAGGCCCGCCTGCATGGGAGATATGGCCCCAAACCCAGGCCCGCCTTCATGGGAGATATGGCCCCGACCCAGGCCCGCCTGCATGGGAGATATGGCCCCAAACCCAGGCCTGCCTGCATGGGAGATATGGCCCCGACCTAGGCCCGCCTGCATGGGAGATATGGCCCCGACCCAGGCCTGCCTGCATGGGAGATATGGCTCCGACCCAGGCCCGCCTGCATGGGAGATATGGCCCCGACCCAGGCCCGCCTGCATGGGAGATATGGCCCCGACCCAGGCCCGCCTGCATGGGAGATACAGTAAAGTGCAGTGGGGTTTTTTTAAGCCGTCGTTGGAAACTAAAGTACAGTACTTTAGTACAATTTGTATAGGAACTTTTTCTTTACTTTATTCACTACTTTATTCTTCTACTCCACTAAATCTCAAAGGCAAATATTGTACATTTCACCCTTTATTTTTATTTTTATATAGCGTTAGTTACAAGTTAGCCTATACTTTGTAGATTTAGGTTATTATTAGAAAACATACATTAACCAATTAGCTCACAACCCCATGCATCGCTTGTAGATCTGCTATATTTGCAAAAATGTTCTAAACATTTAGACATTTTTGATTGCTTTTACTTTGTAATTGTTACTATATATTTTGATGCCACTACTTTTATATTTTTTCTCCAGTAAAGCTATATGAATACAGGCCTGCTACTGTTACTTAACCCGTTGAAACCTGCAGGAAAGCATCCAAAGTGTCATTTTAGATTTAGTTTACCTTAAGAAATAGCAATAACAAGCTTTTGTGCATCCGCTGTTTTTGAACATTTTTGAAAAGGTGTGACAACTACTAAAGGCCTATTTATAGTCTGGATTTTCGGTGGTGAGGTGACCACCGCTCCGGTGGTGAGCTGACCACCGGAGCTGAAATAACGTTGAGCGGTGGTGAGTAAAAACAGAGAGAAGGGCTGGGGCGGTGGCGGTGGTTTGCTCTTCACCACGGCTCAGTGACGTCATGTTGTAGTTCGGTGATCACCTCAGCACCGAAAATCCAGACTAGACGAGCCTTAACTTCCCCCAGTGGTTGTAGGGGTCCAGGGGCCAAATCCAGACTAGACCAGCCTTAACTTCCCCCAGTGGTTGTAGGGGTCCAGACTAGACGAGCCTTAACTTCCCCCAGTGGTCGTAGGGGTCCAGGGGCCAACGCTGAGTGTCCTCAGCGGGGTGCTTGGATCTCATCCTGGTTCTAGATGGCTCCTATGGGGCCACCTGACCTGTGCTCTTCTGTTCTGCTTATGAAACAGTATACTGTACTACCAGGTCCTCGTCATGTAGCAATGACAGGATTCTGTTCTGCTTATGAAACAGTGTACTAGTACGGTAGTACCAGGTCCTCGTCATGTAGCAATGACAGGACACGCTCGTCGAATTGGCCCAATTATTATCCATATTCTAACGTTTTTCTCATGTTGTATACTGACCAAAATATATCACAAAATAAAATAACAAATCATTATTGATGCACAAAGGCTTTTATTTAAATTTTATTGTTTTATATATTGTTGCTTTATTAATCTTGAACCCATTAAAGTGTTGCGCATGAATCTACCATTCTAAAACTACCTGACCCTATCATCAGGGAAACCTACATTGTTAACGCAACATCTTTTTAATAAGTTGGAAAATTGCTCAGACCACTGAACAAAGGCACAGCGAGAAAAGGCTCACAGAGGTTAAGCCATTCTGTACGGGAACCCCTTTTGGTGTTTTAAACATTATGTTATAATTTAGCAATTGAAAAATAGCAGATCTACAAGCTCATAGCGCGCCACCGAGTGGCGCGCTACGAGCTTGTAGGACTGCTATTTTTGAAGAATCGTGGAAATGAGGCACAAATCTTTGAAAACATATTCTTTCAGGGTGAACGTTTTTAACTCAAACCTGTACTTCTGGGAGGGGTCCCTGGAACAACACATTTTCAGATGGGGGTCGGCGGCCAATTACATATATTTTTGGGGGTCCTTGACATGAAACCTTTTGAACACAACGGACATAGAAACATGGGTTTTTCACAGAACTGTCAGGATTCAGAAGACATTTGTAGAATCGATGGTATAGTCTAAATGGGTTAATAAAAAGAAGGTAAGAAAGGCTTTCTCGTCCATTCCATTCCAAGTGTCCAACATCCAAGACTGAAGCTAACTACCACGTGAAAAAAAAGAAGAAGATAAAAATCATTACGTGGTTGTTTCATCGTTGAACTCCCCGGTGCAGAAACACTGGGGCTGATTAGGGCTGACTAAAATCTAAAACCTGCCATAGCACTTCTTCTTTCCTCCTCCACTCTTCAACTTTTATTTTTAATGGGAAATTGTCCCCAAGCTCGTTTACTCAGGAACAGAGGGATATAAATGTTTTAAATTTTAACCCAAAAAAGGGTAAAGAAATGGAAGAAAATGGAACAGCGAGGAGGAAAGGACAGGTAATCTGAGGAAGATTTTAATCTTAATAATTCATAGAGCTGTCCCTCAATCCCTGCTTTCCTCCCCTCCCCTCCCTGCTGGCTGGTGTTTGATGAAGATACAAGGTTTCTGTGTGTGCTGCTGGGCACCAGCTAGGTAAACGCTGCAGTCACGCTGTTGTGTCGATAGTCCTCAGATAAGACCAATATGAGACAGTAACCAGTGGGACCCCGGCAGAACCATGAGACAGAACCATGAGACAGTAACCAGTGGGACCCCGGCAGAACCATGAGGCAGAACCATGAGACAGTAACCATGAGACAGTAACCAGTGGGACCCCGGCAGAACCATGAGGCAGTAACCAGTGGGACCCCGGCAGAACCATGAGGCAGAACCATGAGGCAGTAACCATGAGACAGTAACCAGTGGGACCCCGGCAGAACCATGAGGCAGTAACCAGTGGGACCCCGGCAGAACCATGAGGCAGAACCATGAGGCAGTAACCATGAGACAGTAACCAGTGGGACCCCGGCAGAACCATGAGGCAGTAACCAGTGGGACCCCGGCAGAACCATGAGGCAGAACCATGAGGCAGTAACCAGTGGGACCCCGGCAGAACAGACAGGGGAGACGAGGAGAGAGGCCCCAGGGAAACTATATAGGCAAGACATCAAGCCACCTTCTATGCAGTGAAATGTGGATGTGCGTGCATTCGGGCGGGCGTGCGGGTGCGTGCACTTATTGCTACGAATAATATCTACCAATTAAACAACAGATTACAGTGTTGTGAACAGTGAATAGTGTGACCAATAAGTTTGTCCTGCAATAAGGGGGAAGTGGATATTATTGTAATATGGCAGAAATGTCACTGTCACAGGGCAGCCCTGTGCCCTATAGAGAGAATGCACATGCACGATTTTCCCATCAGGACACGCCCCCCTCATCTAGACTGAGTGGCAAAACATTGAGCAGCATGGAGTGTTGGAGTTTGGAAGCGCTCGTTGGAAATCACTCAACCGTCCTGCGTACCACCCGTTTCTAAATGTCACATAATGCAGGAGGCAGCAAAATGTTGTGTTATTGAAAACAAGCACTTCCAAACTCTGACACTGATCAAATGCAGGGCATTTCTTGACAGAAAGTAGCTCTGTAGAAAGGGTTTCAGTTTCTTTAGTCGTGGTTTGTTGTTTTTCTTGAGTTTAGCATCAAGTGTTAATTTCTATTTCCTATTTTTGTCACGATACGTTTTCTGTAGTGCTTTTGTTTTGTAGTATGTGTGCTCCCTTGGTTTCCTGTGTTGCTCATGTTACCTGTGTTGTCTCACCAGTGCCCTGATTACCACAGTGTTTCCACCTTGTCTTGTTAGTCTTTCATTGTGTTGATTATCTGTTGAGTTCACCTGTGTCTTTGTGTATTTATACTCCCCTGGTTTTTGTCAGATCATTGTTGTATGTTAAGTGGCCTTGTATCCTGGATTTTGGAATAAACTATCTAGTATTTAGACTTCTCTGCCTCTGCACCTTCCTGTTCTGCACTTGAGTCCTATCTTATTGATTCAGACCGTGACAATTTTGGAAGTTGGAACGTCGTTATTTTCGGCCTGTCTGATCTACTTTTGTATTATTTTTCCGGTTTGCACTGTACATTTTTGGAGAGGTAAATAGAATACCCCTAAACGTACTTGTGGTCGTGGAGCTGTCTACTTTTTGGAGCCGTCGGTCATTATTCTAGTGATCTATAGTTTTGCAGCCGATGGCGTCATTCCTCGCAGCAGGACAGCTGGTCCTGCATGTTGAAACACTTGTTAATGAAGTCAAAAGGTAAAAACAGCAGTTGTGAACATACGAAATCTGTTGTGCACACACACACACACACACACACGCGCGCACGAGAGAGAGAGAGAATCAGATAGAAGAGGGCCTGAGATTTACAGTACACTCTGATCCAGTTTTAAGTCGCGTCCCAGCATGCTCAGCGGCACAGACACTCAGACCATAGAGTTATAAAAGGATAAAGGGAGGACCGGAGTGATGGAAGTTAGTTGCTCAGTGGCGTTTTGCAGCACCCGGAAGAGCGATCTACTTCCGCATTTCTTCGATTTGGGTACCAAAATTTGTGCAAACGAGTTTGCTCAATGTTAAACCATTTTGAGCAGGTACCCCTTTTGGTGGTTACATACATTGTTATAATTTAGCTATTGAAAAATTGCAGATCTACAAGCTCATAGCGCTATGAGCTTGTAGCCCCCCCCCCCGCGCCGCCTCCTCTCTGAGGAACCCGCCAGCTCCACTCCACTGATCCACTCCAGTGGTGGTTCTGCTGGACAAAGTACTCAACCACAGTAACAGTAACAGAGTGAAAGTATAGATTCAGTACTGCTGGTCAGATATTTTCTCGACTCGAGTGCTCTTTCAAATTTGTACTTAAAAGTACAGTAAAGTACTCGAGTATTTTCTCGTTTTTTCTAAGTACAAAGTACATTCATTCTCTTTTTAATTGCTGTCTTAAATTGTCAAAATGTTCTCCCCAAAGAATTGCAATTTATTTTCAAATTAAGTTATTGTGAAAATTGCAGATCTACAAATTCACAAAGCATTGCATCGTGACGTGAGGAGAGTATTTTCACTATTTGAAAATAGGTCTTAAAGGGGCATTCCACTAATTTTCAACATTTTGCTATAATGTCATTAATATACCTTAGAGCTGCTGTGTGGAAATACTAAAAAAGTCCCCCCATTCGGTGTTTCCTACAGTAGAACCGGAGGTCTGAAAAAAATCATTAACACGGTGAATCACATCTTGATGACGTCATCAACAGCTCTAAGGTATATTAATGACATAGTAAAATGTTGAAAATGAGTGGAATGCCCCTTTAAGTATAGTTGATTCATAAGGAGTCAAACGTACAGTAATTGTCCTGTAGCGAAAGTCACATACGTATCCCGAAAAATACAACTACTCAAGTAAAGTACAGAACAGATACTCCAAAGATGTACAGTACTTGGGCACAGCTTATACTCATGAAGTAAATGTGCTTTGGCTACTGTCGGCCACTGCTCCTCTCTCTCTGCTGGTGTGGAACCAGCAGGCTCCACTCCAGTGGTCACACACACGCTCCCCCTGACCAGGATGTGTGTGTTGACACTGTGTTTGAGGAAGCGTTCTGTGATAATGTCCCCGTATTGATCAGCTATCCGCAGCTCTAGCTGCTGGAAAAGAGATCTGTATTCAATCCAGACTGATCGTCAATGTCGGATACAAGACAGCAAGCAGAGCTATAGCCATCTCAATGTTTACTCTGCCGTTTTGTTTTTTTAAACCACTTTGGTGCATGTCATTATAGAGCGTCACAGTCCCGCCCCCTTTCATGACGACGCCAGGCCCAGGAAATAGTTTCCAATGCATTTTTCCTCATAGACATTTCAAAACGTATTTATTTAAAGACCTTTATAAGCGTCGTACAAAGCCAACTCTTGTCGTGACAAATCATGACAACAAACACAATATTTTGGACCAAACAAATAATTACAAAGAAGAAAAACAACAAAAAGAGTGTTGTAACCTGCCGTTTTCTTCTTCTTTCTGATTATTTGTTCAGTCCGAAAAATTGTGTTTGTTGTCATGATTTGTCACGACAAGAGTTGTCTTTGTCCGCGGCGCAAACGTCTTTAAATAAATACTTTCTGAAAAGTCTATGAGGAAAATGAACGGGGATGTCTTTTCCGGGTCTCTCGAGGGGGCGGGACTGCGATGCTCTATAGGCGGAAATGTTTGACATTTTTCCAAAATGGCTCACGATGATCACTTTTTGAGCTTGTAGATATTTTCCCTGTTCATCATGAAGAAGTAGATCATTTGTCTCGTTCTTTCCCAGCCTTTCTGCTGGTCAAAGGAAGGGGAGCGGTGGAGGTTTTTAGGGTGGAGGTCCATGGTTCACCAAAGGTGAAGGGTCTGCCTCCTTCCCATCTGTAGTGCTGAGAGTCAAGTTCAGCCAGGGGGTCTGTGGGGGGGGGGGGGGGCAGTCTGGACGCCATGTCCATCTGGGTCAATCTGCATATAGAGGACAGCTGACTGAGACACATTCTGTCGGCTGACACCAGAACATGGCTGAAAGGGACGTGCGGCGGATTTGACAAATTTACTTTCAGGACCATTTTCAGAATTTGACACTCGAATTTAAATGAACACTTGGGATTTTACTGTGTGTGAACTTGTGTGACGAAAGCCTTAAACCACCATCCAAATAGAGTGTGTGTGTGTGTGTGTGTGTGTGTGTGTGTGTGTGTGTGTGTGTGTGTGTGTGTGTGTGTGTGTGTGTGTGTGTGTGTGTGTGTGTGTGTGTGTGTGTGTGTGTGTGTGTGTGTGTGTGTGTGTGTGTGTGAACATCCATGTGAATAGAGTGAGCAGTGTCCCTATAGAGGTGCAGAGGCCAGGCTCACGTCTGCCTCTCATATGCATGTGTTTTATTGTCTATTGTCCTTGCCGGCGGACCTCTCACTTCTCTGTCGTAGTCTTTTGACCCTGGGCTCATTTCCCTGTCCGTTCTCCTGCCATTAGAATACCCAGCAGATGTTGCAGGGGGCTCTGAAGCTGAATGCTAATGAGGCCTCCCCGAAAGATCCCCAAATCATTTCCATCACGGGTCGTATAAGTAAAACGCACTGAGAGGGGAAGTGGAGCCTGTTTCAACACAGAGTCGCTGGACAGACTCCTGCCTGTCTCTTTAACCACGCATGGAGTTTCAAAATAAGACAGACTCCTGCCTGTCTCTTTAACCACGCATGGAGTTTCAAAATAAGAAACTAAATTCTGTAATTTCAGCCAAAGCTCAATAGTAGTTGTCTGAGTTGGAGGTCACATGTGTGGTTTCCCTTTCTTCTGTGTGTGTGTGTGTGTTTGCATGGCTGCGTGTACGTGTGTGTGTGTGTGTGTTTGCATGGCTGCGTGTACGTGTGCGTATATATATGGTGTGCGCCTGTGGTTGTATGTATGTGTGTGTGTGCACGCGCATGAGCGTGCACGTGCACATGCAGTGGGTGTGCATGCATCTCCGTATTTGTGTCCCAAGGCTAAACAAAGCATCCTATCCCTGACTGTCAGTTCCTGCTGTCACTGCAGAGGCCCGAGCGTGTGTGTGTGTGTGTGTGTCACTGTGTGTCACTGTGTGTGTGTGTGTGTGTGTGTGTGTGTGTGTGTGCCCACACGTGTGCGTGCGTGTGTGATCAATCTCACAACGACCAGTCATGGTGTCAGAGTAGCAGTGCATCTGACTCTCTCTCCTCTCTCTCCGTCCTCTCTCTCTCTCACCCTCTCTCTCTCTCTCTCTCTCTCTCTCTCTCTCACCCTCTCTCTCTCTCTCTCTCTCTCTCTCTCTCTCTCTCTCTCTCTCTCTCTCTCTCTCTCTCTCTCTCTCACCCTCTCTCTCTCTCTCTCTCTCTCTCTCCCCCTCCCTCCATCCATCCTGTCCTCCTGGCTGTAGGAGAGTAGGAGAGAGTCGGGTCAGAAAACAAGCCTGGCGGAGACTCATCCATCTGGAGGATAATAAATTCAAGGCAGGCGAGAAGGTGTGAATCCCTGCGACACTCCTGTGACATCTCCAAAGCAGGTAAACCCCCCTCTCCCTTTCCTCTCCTCTGCTGTGGTTCACTGTCCAAAATCCCTGCCGTCTCCACGGACTCTGGGAGTGTGTGCGGGGTCCATTCGGGTCCCATTTGTACACTCTCAGAGTTCTACCCTTTCCTCATGCTGGGGTTCACTCACTACTGTGAGTCCACTGAGTTCTGCTCACTGACTGATCTGCTGACCAGCACTCACTCAATCCCTCTCTCTCTCTCTCTCTCTCTCTCTCTCTCTCTCTCTCTCTCTCTCTCTCTCTCTCTCTCTCTCTCCCCTCCTCCCCCTCCCCTCCTCTCTCCTTCACTAGCATGTACACTCATGCTGTCATAATACTGTATGGAGTACAGTATACACACTTTCTCGCTCAGTCACTCAGTCATTCATTCAGTCTGTCTGTCTGTCTGTCTGTCTCTCTTTCTGTCTGTCACACACACACACACACACCCTCACACACACACACACACACACACACACACACACACACACACTCAATACTGAGTATAACGTATAACTTTAATATACTTTGAGTGAGAGGAAAAGCGTGGTTTTCCTCCTCCATCTCCACTGTGTGGGATTTACAGGTGTATATACTGTAGTGTTATAGAGACATGTTATGCTCCAAGGTGGCAAATGCCTTGTTTTTTTAAGTGAAGTGGGTTGTCTTTACTGCCCTGGGCTGTATGAGGTGCGTCTAAACCTAGCTGTGATCGCCTCTGATCGACTTTCTCAAAGGTCTCAGCTTTTCTTCGCACTGATTCTGTGTATTATATGTGTTCTGTTCCTTTGCTGAGATGAACCAGAATATATACAGTATATGATGTGTAACTCCTATGACTTGGGAGCGGTTTATATCTGTGTTGTGGTTTGACAACTCTTTTCACTTCCTATAACCTCTGAAGCGATTGCACATTGCAGCAATGTTGTCCAACTTTTTAATGTGTTTTCACATGAGGTGTTCTTTGCAAACTATAATTGAACTAAGGAGACGTTGCATTGACATTGGCCCCATAGCCTCATATCCTGCAATATTTATACATTTTGAGCAAATTCTGGCACCATACTTTTCACTTGTTTGTTTACTTTAATACTGAAACTATGTGACTCTTCAATTCATCAACATTGATGGATATAGTAATGCAGGTTCCATCTAATATTAGATCAGTTCTATTGGGTTTCTTGTTTTTCTTTTGAGCTTTATATTTAATTTGTTCAGGTTAGGCACTATTATCAACAAAAAGTAACAATTATACACCGATGCTCATACTTCACGTGACATTTTCGTTGAGGTTAGGGTTTGGACGGACAATCTGGATTAACTTTGAGAGTGTTGCTCGCTGGCATGCGAGCACTTCACAGTTTTGGAAGGAAAAGGGAAAAGGCGTTTCCTGTAAATGTCACTTACATTTTCTGATGGAGAGATATGTTTCCAACGGGTCAGCACAAGAATTTCTTTGAGGAGGTAAATTCTGGCAGACTTTCAGAGGAGGTTAATTGGGAGTGTGCTGGCTTCTCATTTTAGAAATGTGTGTTGTTTTTTACCCCGTCTTACAACCACTAGCCAAATGTGTTTGCACCGTCATCATCTTTTGATTTATATTGTAATACGAACTGATGCTACAGTATACTTATTATACACTATATAATCCCGCCCTAATTTAACCCAGAAAGTTAAATTAACTCATTTAACTCAGATAGTTAAATTAGTCATTTTACTCAGAGAGTTAGATTATCAGACTATACGAAATTATAATAATACTATGCAAGTAAACATTTTGTATGAACTCTCATTTAACAAATTGATAAATGAACACTTATAGGATTTTAACTGTGTGTGGGATATTGAAGCTATAGTCAACTTAATTGTTTTAAACGTAATGTACACATTAATAATTATTACAACGCCCCCCGCCCCCCCGACCGGTCCAAGAGGTTAATGGCTGACAAATTAACCCCTGCAGCATTATCTTACAAATAGCCCGCGGCCTATACGATAACCTATAATCAATATCACCAATTATGTTGCCAGACGGATGCTTGTGGCCATGACCTGTCTCTCATGAAGAGACTTCTGAACGGAAACACGATCTCTCTGACTGTATATGCAGATGATCTCTGAGGTTATTATGATGTCATTACAAGCAGGAACATTGTTTTAAGTGTGGCACCTGGGACCATGCTATCCACTGCCTATAGACAAATGTCTCTTCTTTCATCCTTGTTGTTTTCATCCATTTCTACTTTATAGCAGGGTCCATATTATTATGATGAAGACTCTCCGTGAATATATTAAAAGTTTGGTGTAAAGCTGGCTCCATGGCTGACCGCCACACGGCTCTTAACAAAATCTGTGATAAAGTTTAACGACCATATTTAATTTCTTCCGATCTGGAAAATAACACCTTTTAAACTGTATTCTTCAGCTAATTAGTCTAAATGAGTGAACATTTTACATTACCGATATAGGCCTCTATATCTTGTAATTTGAGAATATATATTTATTTGTATACCTAATTACATTCATATTTTAATTTGGTATTATAGTAATACATTTTTCTTTTATAAATTTTCTACTGTTTACATGTGTCCTTTTTGTGAGTGATAACTTATCACTGATAAGGTATCACTCACAAAAAGAAAAATATGATGTAATTAGAATGTATTTAGGTATACAAATAAATATATATTCTCAAAATACAAGATAGAGGCCTATATCTGTAATGTAAAATGTTCACTCATTTAGACTATTAGCTTAAGAATACAGTTTAAAAGGTGAACTTACTGTATGCAGTAAGATGCCGTTGAATGCCTTTGGGTGCATATCCTGTTAGAAGTGATTAGAAGTTATTGGTTAGTATAAGTTGCTTGCAAATAATGACAACATTTCAGAGCTTTGCAGTAGCCTATAAACTCATATTTTTGCAGTTGATATAGTTGAACATAAGAAGAGAGATTTATGTACTGCTCATATGTAAATGAAATTAATTAAAAAAATGAAAATGATCTTTGATCATATGTACACCTGCTATAGTTTAGAAACATCCTCTCTCTCTCTCTCTCTCTCTCTCTCTCTCTCTCTCTCTCTCTCTCTCCTCCCCCCCCCCCCCCCCCCCCACCACCACTGAGTAGGGCTGAACAATGTTATGACGTCAAGTTAATTAGGGCATACATTTAAATTTCAATTAAGATATTTGGGGATTTGTAGTCTATATCAGGACTTTTCTCCTATAAATTATGGCCTTCTTGTTTTCTTTATAGCCTATACTTCTGTGGAGCAGGTTTGATGTAGGCTATTAGGTCTATACACGTTAGTCTTTGATGTCGGCTATAAGGGAGGCCTACATGCTGGAAAGGAATACGTTTACTTTCTATTCAACTGTTGTAGTTTTATTTTCAAATTATTGCTAATGAGATGTATAGGCATATATGATTCATCTGCACATAAAATCATCGTGAGTCCAGGATGGGATGGATAGATCGCCTATATAGAAAAGTGCTGAGTTTGGTTTTGGCCAACTCTTCACCAGAAACAAACTTACAAACTTACAAAACTTGTATTTGTTTTAATATTATGCCTAATAATATATAATAACAATAATTATTACCCACACGGTATGAATTATGTCTAATGTAATCAGCCTATTGTTTTAGCATAGGCTACTTTAAATAGGCAAATAAGCTAATAGACACGTGGCTGCTCTCCGTTTAAGAGGCATTAATGATCTTCAAGCTAAACAACTCGTGGCGATCTGTTCTTTTTGGCAAGCGACACCCCGGTGGAGCATAAATTAGCTTAATGGTCAGTCAGTGGCCACTGCAGGGACCTTGAACTTCACCGTGGTTGGCTGGGAGTTCAAATATATACGGGGGACAGCTGTTCTATCCCCTGGTCTGCATGGAGCATAATGTCTGCAGGCGGACAGCGAACGCAAAGTGACAAATGGTCAGCGTTTTGTGATTGTTACTATAG